>NC_134454.1:56403440-57097190 GCF_030867145.1 Opisthocomus hoazin | reverse complement strand
GTTTCGGGGTTTCTTAGGTTTAAAAATAGTATGAAATGGCCGCAAGGATGGTGTTGATTCAGGTAGTCTGCCGGTTTGTATTTGCAGAGAAGTGTTTTCACTTCACGAATTAGGCTTTGGCAGATAGCATTTTTTGGGGCATTTGCAGAATATTTGCGTGTATTTTCAAGGTGCTCTGGGCCACAGTGTAAATAGCCTTGGGAATGGGGGGGAGGTTATTGCCTTTCGCCTGTAAGGGAACCAAAAAAAGCCCAGCCAAAACCACCTGCCGAAGTGGCATCTCAACGCCCAACACGAACACCGCCCTTTCGGAAAGTGAGGCTTCTCAGATGGGGGGCTACCGCGGCTGCTCTGCGGGGTGGGGGCAGAGCCAGCAGGCTCTGCCTCCGGCATCGGCCTTCAGCTGCTGGGGAGTGCCCAGGAGCCCTCTTGGGAGGGGAGGAGGGGGCCCGCCGGCAGCCCTGCCGTCCTTGCCAATGTTTGGTGGCAGCTGGAGGGGTGCGCAAGCTTGTTTGAAGGAGTGGGGGTCAAGTCCCACCAGACTCCGTGGCAAACTTACTTCGACTTGCATTGCGTTCTGTCTGTGACTTGTGATCTGATTTAAGCTGGGGTCTGTTACTTTTTTGTGTGTTTGGGTCAGTGCCAAAAAAAAGACACAAGGTAGTGTGATAAATAATGAAAATGCATTTTGGCTTCCAACAGCTTCGCCTTTAACTCGCGGTTGTGATGACGGCCTTCATCAGTTCCCTGGGGTGTTTAGGGATGGGGGTTGGTTGCCTTTTGGGGTTTTTTCCCCTTCCTCTGCCCTTATCTCGGAAGGGTGTCTAAGACCTCCCTTCTCAGCAGGGACTTGTGCTCCCCTTAGCCTGCGGACATTGTAGCTTGGCCCAGAAACCACACCTCCAGGTGTGAAACCACACCTCCAGGTGTGCGCACAGTCTGTAGTTTCGAGGTGCTTGTGTGTCGCAGAGGAGTAAGGGCAGTTCTCTGTTAGGTGTCAGAAGTCCCAGGGTGCGGACATGCTCTGCTGCCTCCTGGGGCTCTTGGAAGACCTGAAACAGGGCCACAGCGGATACATTGGTGTTTGAAGACTGATCCAGTAATGTCGCTTGTCTTCCTTTCCCCTCCCTGACGTACCTGACCTTCGCTTGTGGATCTGCCTGCTTTGCCAAATAAATGGGAATAAAATTGCTGCCTTGAGGCCATTTTATTATTCTAGCTTCTAAGGAAGAGCAACTAAATACATCTGCGTAGCGCTGGTGGAAACTCCCCTCTGGTGTGCTGTGTCCTGCGCTGAAGAGCAGCGGCACCACCCTCCTCAGTGGCCCCCGGCAGCCAGCCTCCCCCGCGCTGCTGGCTCCTGCGGGCAGAGCACAGCGCCTGCGACGGTGCTGGGCTCTGCTTTCTTCGGCAAATAACAGGCCTGGGACAGTAAAGGTTGGTTTGCAGCCGTTTATGTGCAGAGCGCAGTGCCCAAAGCTACTTCTGTGTAAAAAAAGTTGGAAAAGTGGAACTGCAGCTTTGTAGCAGCATAGAAAGGTTTGGGTTGGAAGGGACCTTACAGATCATCTAGTTCCATCCCCCCTGCCCCAGGCAGGGACGCCTTCCACTAGACCACCTCTATCCAGCCTAGGCTGGAACACTGCCAGGAAGGGGGCAGCCACAGCTTCTCTGGGCAGCCTGTTCCAGTGCCTCGCCACCCTCACAGTAAAGAATTTCTTCCTTAGATCTAATCTCAGTCTACCCTCTTGCAGTTTGGAGCCATCATCCCTTGTCCTGTCACTACACACCCGTGTAAAAAGTCTCTCTTCAGCTTTCTTGTAGATCCCCTTGAGGTGCTGGAAGGCTGCAATAAGGTCTTCCCCACAGCCGCCTTTTTTTTTCCAGGCTGACCAGCCCTGCTCTCTCAGCCTGTCCTCACAGGAGAGGTGTTCCAGCCCTGAGATCATTTTTGTGGCCCTCCTCTGGACCTGCTCCAACAGGTCCATGTCTTTCCTGTGCTGAGGGCTCCAGAGCTGGATGCAGGACTCCAGGTGGGATCTCACCATAGTGGAGCAGAGGGGCAGAGTCACCTCCTTCGCCCTCCTGGCCATGCTGCTTTGGATGCAGCCCAGGATACAGTTGGCCTTCTGGTCTGCAAGCTCGCATTGCTGGCTCATGTCCAGCTCTTCATCAACCAGAACCTACCCCCACAGTCCTTCTCCTCAGGGCTGCTCTCAGTGCATTCTCTGCCCAGCCTGTGTTTGTGCTTGGGACTGGCCCAACCCACGTGCCGGACCTTGCACTTGTTGAACTTCCCAAGGTTCACATGGGCCCACCTCTCAAGCCTGTCAAGGTCCCTCTGGATGGCATCCCTTCCCTCCAGCACCTTGATAGCACCACACAGCTTGGTGTAATCTACAAACTTGCTGAGGGTGTGCTGAATCCCACTGTCTGTGTTGCCGACAGTGCTCGTCCCAAAACCAACCCCTGAGGAGCACATCTAGCTTGTGCTTCTACCATGTGTCCTTCTAACACAGCAGTGGCTGTGGCCTCTGACAAGACTACAAATGCAAGGAGAAACACAGGATACAGCAGCAAAAGTGGAGTCCCTGCAGCTGTCGGGTGTGTAGGAGAGGTACCGGTGGCCGACAACCCGCAGTGCAGCATCCTCCCTGTTGGGACAGCAACTGTGGATGGTTGGGGTGGGCCACAGCTCCCCTTCCACGCTGTGGGGCATAAAGAAGGGGGTAAATGGTGTAGGGAGGTGACCATGGGCTTGCAGGAGTTGATGTGGAGAAGCCTGAGGGAGAGCGAAGGGCTGGGGAGGCTGGACAAGGGATACTGATGTAGGTCTCAGCACGCTGGGGAGCTGGGAAAGAAAAACAGCACTGTGAGAGGAGGGAGAGGTTGGCTGTAGGGGCAACGAAAGGAGAGCAGCGAGGATGACCATTGGAGGCAGGAGATGCTGAAGCAATGACCAAGGTGAAAAGGAGTGACAGGGGTAGGGCTGGGGGGGGGAGGGCAGAGGACCACAGCAGGTTCCCGTCAGCCGGAGGTGAGGATCTGGCGGCTCCCTGCCTGCACCTCACACTGCCTGTGGCTCGGGAGAGTGGTGGCCACTGCTGCTGGGGGTCTCTCTCCCACCACTTCTGGGGCTCTCCCACCCTCCTGGGCAGTGAGTGCGGCCCTGCAGCTGTGCAGGATCTCCTGCTGCTGTCACGGTTTTGCCGTCCCGCTCCTTCCACAGAGCAGGCCCTGAAAGGCTGTGGCGGGCTCTTCGTGCACCATCCTCAGCCCCAGCACCCCACAGGACATGCATGGGCTTGGCTCCCCTTGCTGGCTGTCGCCTTCTCTTCCGCAGCTAGCCATGTCTGCTCCTGTCCAGCACCGCCTCCTCCTCCCATGCCACACGGTGAAGCTGCTCACCAGTGCAGAATGGAAGGACAACCGCTTCGGCAGTGGTTCCCAGCCCCCCAGCCTCGACCCCCCCTTTCGCTGCCTCCGTAGCTGGACTTCCCCCGCAAGAGAAAATCGTATTGCTTCAGCCACGCAGCCCTGGCCCGCAGAGAAGGAACTCGCGTTGGGCAGCTCTCGCTGTGATGGGCCCAGCCAGGTCAGACGCCCTCCAGCAAAAGCCAGGAGGTTTGTGGCTTCTGGTGTGCTCCTGCCGCCGCCTCCCTGCCCGTCACCCGCCTCGGCGCAGCCCCGGGAAAGGCGTTTCTGAGATGCCGTCCGCGCGTCTAAGCGTCAGACAGACCTGCTGACTGCAAGGCAGCCCAGGTAGAGCTGTGCTTTGTAAAAAGCCCGTTTTTTTCCCAGCTGTGACTGCTTCTAGGTGCATGTAAAGGCAAGGTCTGTATTACCAATGTCATTCCCGCTCCGCTGAGGTCCCTGTTAATCACCCACTGGCTGCAGAAGGCCCCACCAGCCACCAACATCTCACGCAGCAGAACGGCACTTCAGGCTCAAACCGGTAGCTTTAACATGAACTGTGCATCGCCCTCAGTTTATAACTAAGCACCAAATAAAGGAAAAACAAGCACTTACATTTTATAGAAGCGTTTATTTACAACTTGTTTAACAACTGTACACTCTTCTGTCACCTTGGAAGCATTAGTGTATTTGACTGGGAAAAAATATTAAACCTTTTGATTCCAATGATCATTACTGAGTATTTTTTGTCTATATACAGATATGTATATTAATACTGCTACCATGACAATCTGGTAGTTACACAATTTGTAGATGAACTGAAATGGGAAATGAATGGTTTTGACATTCTAGGAATCCATTCTTTTACAGAAAATAGATCACTGTCAACTTCACAAACAGTTACTTTGATAATTGGTCAACACTTAATTCAGGACTGTCAAACAAGCTGCTATTAAGAAAGTAAGAGTTTTCTATGCAGCACAAATGAAGTTAGTGTATCAGAGACATGCTGGAGATCACCTCTGAGCTGCAAGCTCGCAATCACTTCACGACAGAGATGCTAGGCTAGTCTAATTAAAGTTGCCAGCTCACTTGCTGAAAGCTACGGGCTCCGACACCTCTTTTGCGTTAGTGAACTCGAAACAATTATCGTCAAGCTAAACACACTTACATACAAATGTCTTCAGGCTCAAGAACAACTGACACTTAACCTCTAATCTGCACAGACCACTTGGAGAAACGAGGTACCGCTCGGCTTGGCCTCAGGGTGCCGGCGCAGGTGGGTGCACAAAAGCGCAGCCATACCCTCCCGCCCCGCACGGCCCCAGGGACCCCACGCCCAGCCTGGCTCGGGGCAGCAGGCGGCCCCAGCCGGAGCAGCGCTCGCCAGTGAGGAACAAACCTTGCCTTCAACACCCCACAAACAGGAGTTTTTCTAACAGCGCTTGCCCTGACACGTAACACGGAATCAATGCCCAGGACTTGGAAAGATGCAAATCCTTCGGCTCTCTGCTGGACCAAAGTCTGACGGCAGCACTGCGGCCTCTGCTACAGGAGCACCTGCCTCATCACCAGCAAACCCCAGATGCTGCCTGCAGGTCACAACAGACCGCACCGTGCCCAGGTCCTGGTGGACCAGGAAAGGCAGATCCCACCCCGGAGCCCTTCAGGGACGGGCAGCCACCAGCCACCCCGCATGGTAGGGTGCCCAGAGGGGAAAAGGCCACCCACTCCTCACCGGGAGGCGAATGCTTATTCCCCCGCTCTCGCTCCTACCCGCCCTTCCCCACTCTGGGCGCACAAGATCCCCTGTGGAAACAGAGGTGGGGACACGCTGTGCCTGCTCCCCAAGCCATTCACAGCGCGCGTCAGCATGCCTGAGGACTGAACACAGGCTCGGGGCGCGGCTCTGCCCGGAGCCCAGGGACGAGGTGGGCACCGTGCTGCGTGACCACGAGCGACTACAGAGACTGGTGGACACGACACCTCTCCAGCGTGGCAATGCTCACATGGCAAACAGGACTGGTGCTTATGCTACCACCTGAATACAAAAAATCATTCTCAGAGTAAGCAGGGCACACACGCGTTTACGTTTTTGCAGGATTAAGATCCAGGTGAGCAAGAACGCGGTTTCTCTAGAACCTGGCTCAAACCAGACCACTTATGGTACTCATCATTCAGACTCCCTACAGATTTTCTGGCAAGCCCTATGGCTTAACAGCTCCCTTCCCCCTAGCTCCTATACAACAAACCTCTAAACTTACAACACTACAGCACTCCCTCGTCTTCTGAATCTTGCCAGTACTGGATGTCCAACACAAAACAAACATACAGCAGTACAAATGTGCAGATCTTTAAGAATATTAAATAAGCAGCTTTTAAAATTAATATAGGCAGTACAGAGCATTTTCAGTTACACTGTCTACATAAGGCAAATCTTATAGCTAAATTTCATAATACAAAGAAATATCCACGCTAGTGCAATTGGAAATTAAATAGCTAAGATGGCGACAAGGAGAAGAAAAAAAAGAATAGTACAGGTAAAAGATAAACGACCCAAATCATAAACTGGCAAGGACAGTCTGCATAATACTGAAAGCGTAGACGGCTTTCATACTTATCCCCATTCACGTTCTTGCCTCAGATTGTTTTAACAATTGTACACAGATTGAAAAAAAGTTTTTGAAAGCAACCGACAACACAGCTAAAATGTAGAGAGAAAAACACAACAGCCACAAACTACCGTGTATATACATAGCAAGGAAGCAGGCAGTGTCTGTGAACAAAATACTTCCCAGTAGTTTGCCTGGCTCGGAGATTATCAGATGAACATTGCCTGGTTTTTTAAGGAAGATGGGATTCCCAAGCAGCAATTCATTAGTCATTTCTCCTGGTAAAACAACTCCTTTGCTTTACTTTAATTGTTTAAAGATTCAGAGTGGATCCGTTAAGGGTGCAGGTGCTTTGAAATCTTAACAGTGACCCAAAGGCGTTTTTAGGAACTCCTTAAGACTAGATTTTTATAGTTCAGTATATGAAAATGTTGCAGAAGTCTGTGTGTTAATACTGTTAATCAGAATTAAATAAAGTGGACAGGCAGAAGTAAAATGGAGAGCTGACCGCGCTCTGTCAGTTTGCAGAACGCCTCCTGTCGAGTTCTGAATACTGGAATTCCTCTCTTCTAGCCTCATAGGAGACTTTTTGCGAAGAGAAAGAGTAAATGGAAGCGGGAAATGGGAAAGCCACTCCCCAGGATGGTAAGCTTCTCTGCAAGTAGATCTCCCTTTGAAACCAGATGGCCATGAGTCTTAAGTGTAGAACTGGTTAAGTTTTGGTTATGCAGTCTGGACAGAAAAGCAAGTCATGCACTGAACAGTCCCTGTTACAATAATGCTGCGGGTCATGCAACCACATCACTGCAAACAAAAGAATAAAGAAGAAAGTTAAAAAGCAGATAACATATTATCGGTAAAAAAAAAACAGAGAACAGAACAGGTATTTTTCAGAGCAGTTTAGTAAGGCCGTCTCTACTGAGAGTTGTGCAAATTCATGGGGAAAACATCTTTGCCAGATGTCCTCAAATTAACAGTAAGGTTACAAGCCAATACCTGGAAATAGCAACAAACCAGCCTTGAACATTATCTAAATTTAGACATAATTCAGACAAATATAAACAATTCTGACTAAAGTCCTTCAGGGCACTAACACAGCTATGGAAACAAAGTTTACACAGCGATGAAAATGCCTCGGGCATTCTCGCTGTCTGTGAGTACAACAGTTAAAAAACCAAAGCAATACAAAGCAAAAGGTGCCTGTCCAATACTGCACGTGGTTATACACTAAAAGACAATCAGGGTCATCATGGCTCTATCTGAGCCTTCGAGCTCCGAGCACCACCAAAGACTCTGAGCATTCATGTTTCATCAAAGCTCATCCTGTGTGTGAGGCCACAATAGCATCACTGCCGCGCTACACTGGCAAGTTCCAGTCATTGCATGCAAATATAGGTTTGGATCCCAAGAAAATTACACGTATTCTTGTTGGAATAAGCTGAGTAGGAACGACCGAGCAGCCCAAAGAGCACATCACGATGCTGTCGAAGTGAATCTAAACTTCGAAGAGAACTGGAGAGGCTGGCATATTTCTCCATCCTCGCGGGTGCACTTTCTTTCCTGTCCAGTGTAAATGGACAGGCAGAACGCTTCACTAACACAGCTACGGTGCTTTCAGCTTCCCCAGGTAACACAAATATCCCTACACAGCATGGAACAGCACTAACTGCTCGTTCTCATTTTCGCGTTGCACTCACTGTGATGTTACAAAGAGCAAAACAGCTTCATCAGACTGAAATCAAAGCATGCAAACTGTTCCTCTCCCCATTTTCTTCTCCCTGCTATTGCACTGGTCAAAAATGATCCTAAGAACAATTCCTGTGACAAGAAGATCCAGGTTAAATTGATAAGGAAGAATATTTGTAACTAAACTCAAGGACTTATTGCAAAAAATCTGTCTTTCTGCTACAAGTCCTGCAGCTTGTGTATCCCCTTTTTCTTCCTTCTCATTCCCCAACCCAGAATACTAACCACAGTTGAAAAACAAGTAGAAACAGAGACATAAATCAAATGGAATAAAAATTTTAAAAATTAGCACGTTCAACACATTCAAAGCAGACATCGAGAGTGTAATTTGAGTAATCATTGGCTGTTAAGCTTGCTTGGCACTGCTTGGGTGCGTAAGTTACAGAGTTCAGGATTAATAATATGAAGATTACTGTCTATAAAAAGTTAAAAGTTCAAGCTACATAAGCATGTATCTATTCTATTGTGCATAAATGAATATAGTCTACTCCTTTAGTCTCACCTGGCTATTACTTAGTTCAGACTTCTTATCTAGTAGCACTTCAAGTGTAAACAGAAATGACATTGTAGGTTTCTCTGAGTCAATAGTACTTTTGAGAGGTCGTGTAAACTCAGGACAGCATATTCACTTTCAAGGATGTAACAAATTCATCTGACAGTGCCCTTTCCTGACCAGAAATTCTAATCGTGTTCTAAAAAAATTGTCTGTCAATTTCTTTCTCTTGGAGAAATACTCAAAATTAATCAATATATTTTAAAGCTACCTGTTGAGGCAGCAACACTTCACACTACAACAAAGGATCAAGATGTGAGGGTAAATTCACTCAGCATAACCTGTCGTTGCTTCTGCAGCATCTTCAGAAAGAGACAGTTCATGCAGCAGATGATGTGTTTGTAGAGGAGTGACTTTCTCTTACTTCTTCACCTTGCCACCCAAAATACTCCAGCCATAAGTGTAGGCTCGTTGACAGGCTGGGAGATTATTTCTTAGTGAGGCACTTCCCTTCAACTTTTGGTGCCTAATCTCATTAGCACTACTTCTTTACCAGAGGTTATCTGTCCCTTAAAATTTGCCTTAATTTCTCACGGTCCTCTTCTGTTTTTTCAACATAGAGAAGTGACTGGGACAACCCCGGCACATTGAAGCCACTGGAAGGATGGCAGCCTTCTTCACGAACCTCGCCAGCTCTGGAGGTACATACCAATGCAAAAACTCGGAGCACTGCTCACACAAGTCAAAATCTGATGCAAGAAAACCCCAACCCAACCAAACCCAGCCACATGTCCTCTCTGAGCAACTGCTTTTTCCAGTTCAGACTATGTTTGGTCCTAAGAAGGACCAGGCTTTCTGCAGCCAACAAGCGGCTGTCTGTAAGCAGTGCTTTGTAGGCGCAACCACCAAAGCTATCACAGCAATGCAGTCTACTCACTTTCAAGCCTTACACCAGACACTCTTCCCAAATATTTCTGCCAAGCTTCCGATTTGAAGTAACTGCCTCCAGACTTCTCTTCCTGCAGATTTCCTAGCTTCGTTACTTACTGGCTTCTACTGCTAAAGTTGCTTTTCTTTCTTCATCTGTTCTTTCTGTGTCTTTCTCCATGGCACTTCCTTCAGATTTTTTTAAAGGAGCCTTTCAACATAGCATCTTCCAGAGCTTTGTTAACACCACTTTGCATTTTTACAACTCTTACAGCCAGAGAATACAAAGTGGACCATAAATTCTAAGAACTGTGGCCTGGTAATGTCATGCTTATAATTACAAGATTTAACTGATACCGCTAAATAAAAGCTTTAAAATCTGTCCCAAAACCACTGATACCTCCAGGAAACAGCTTTACTCTCCTGCTTACCAATCTTTGGTGACTGAGAACGATAATCTCTGCTTTACAAAATTTTAAGTTACATAATGAATGTTACATTCCAATCCAAATGAAATGTCTGATGGTCTCACAACAACTGTTTTATAACTCCATAAATATAACACCATTTGGAATTTTCTCTTAAAACTCTATTCATTTTCGTGATCACACTAACAACACAAACGTGCTAACAAGCTAACATTTGTCCTTTAGGCTGATTTTCTCTTCTCTTAAAAGTTAGCGATAATCATTATGGATTCAAGTTCCATTTACAGAATAAGCTATCCTATACATGTGGAAATACTTGCTTTTACAGTATTTCAGATTTGTGCCATGCTACAGTAGTTAACAGCTCTTCAGAGTGCTGACAAATGACCACTTTTGTAACAATTAAAATAACCATGTTGCTCTTTCTGAAATGTGATATTCTATCTTCATCTAATAGTAAAGGACTTCTCTAATGCAAAGCAATGAGTAGTCACCACCAGACAGGAAAGGCTTCCCAATTGTCCCAGATTTCCTTCTACTAGCAATGCTTTTCATGTTGGATGGATCAATCTCTGAGATCCAAAGCAACAGGACTGCAGCAAGAAATTTTTATCTGACAAATGGAACCTTCTTTCAATCTGGAAAGAACACGCAGTGCAAAGGAGACTGAAGGATATGCAGTTTTCCAAATGACTTTATACACACTACAAACAGCAGCAGAGGAAATTCTGATTTCCCACCAGAGCCAACTAACGCAGAGATCTGCTTCAGGACAGTCCTGCCTTACCTTGGCAAGGCCTAAAAGTGAAGATTAGAATCTAGGCCGTGGTAAAGTTAACAGTAAAGCCATCCCCTAGCAACTAACAACCGAGTACTTCAATCACAGCATTTATCATGAGCTGTTACTGACCCAGTGATTACAACATCACACCAGAACAATTTTTCTGGGAAGCTGCCTTGGCTATACTGCCAGGTGTTGCTTCAACACCCCATGGGACTGTATGATGTCCCAGTATTTCAATGAATCCACAGAAGTAAAGTCAAGGAAAAACACAGGACAAAGCCAGAGAAGTCCTCAACATCTCCACATGGTGCAACAAACCTGGCAGCAGAGTCAAAATCTCTCGGGGGTTCACTGTACCAGATGCAAGAAGTCTGAGGTTGCTGTGGCTGATAATGACAGCTTCTGCCTTAATTCACATAGGTACAGCCTTTAATACTTGGTCAACTGCAATTCAAAATTAATAAATAACCCCCCTTCCCAACCCCCCCCAAAAGCTTGGGTACTGTTTCATCATTTTTAAACTAACACCAAAAAGCAAAATGGCGAAAGATATACTGCTTTTCAGATTTTTGTACTTAGTAGTTGCTCGCATCCATCTCCTCCACCTTCAGACTGAAGAAATCACCCCTTATTTTTACGTACAGCCTGCAGAGCTGCTGACAAGCTGCTGCTCCTTTTCTGGACTTCCAGAGGGAAGAAAGATTACAGGAGCGAGGCAATGCAGTCAGTCATGCCAGGACATTTTCTTGATTCCTTGAAAGTGACAAACTGGAGGTATGGCTAGTATTCTACCCAGAATCTGACATCTGCCACAAGTCAGTAATACGATCTGGCTTGCGGAGATGTTCTGAGCGCAGCTGAGGTTCGTTGCTTGCTCCTGCACCAACCTATGAGATAATGCAGATTTCACTGCTCCCAGTTCAAGGCAGAAAGTTGAAACCCAGTGCTTTTGCCAATTCAGATGGGAGCTGGACTGCTCAAATTTTGGGAGGGGACATGTGTCTGAGCTGTATGCAGTTTATAAGGTTCAAAGCCTCATTCACTGTATTTCTAGCTTACCTGATCTTTACATTTAAATTTTTACAACAATTCACCTCTTCATGTTAATAGAATGCTAAATGTATCATACTACCAGCTAATACAGTTGCCCTAAGATAGGGCTTCTGAAAAGACTTCTTTCTGAATGCTTGATTTCCTGAGATGACATTTCAGTCATAATCCAGCTATTGAACTACTCTGGAGGTGACACCCCTGAAGTATGACTACTAGGCTTACACGAAAACACACCACTTGAAAGTATTTCCTGACAGAGTAACCTCTTTTAGCTATTTATTTGCACAACATTGGTAGGAAAATGCCTGCAGAATTTGCTAAACTTGGTTTGGAGACATCAAAGTTTATTACTACAACATTACTGCAAAACACAGAGTCCACATTCTACCTAAAACATATGTGCAAAACCCCTTCAGAAGTCAGTATTGCATAGCTGACTTTGAGTGCAAAAATACCTCTCTCATCAATCCTTGCAAAAATTCAAAATGTTGGACAAGAATAAAAATCTCTATAAAATGAGTAAAATTCAGGTACTGTTTTGTTTCCTAAGAAAAAGAAAAATTAGCCACACTCAGGACAGTCTTCCTCCAAATCCCTAACTAGAAGAAAATCAAGTGGTGAACTTAAAATATTTTCCAATTACTGAATCTATGGAAAATGTCAACACATCAAGACAATTAAACCCACTAAAAATCATTCAGGAAGCTGCTAAGTGGATAGTCTCTTATACTAGAGAAGCGAGGAAAAGCAAAAGATGCTCACACATGTCAAAATACCAAGGATTTTAGAATTGCCAAATCCTCTTAAATTTTCTTGACAGCTTGCACATACCAATTACTATTTAAGATCACCACAAAGCAGTAATAGGAATATTCACTGTTAATTCTTTCATACACAATGAATATAAAATTGCCAGTGCGCCTTACACGAATGGAAAGCCACAGAAAACTTGCAGAAGCATTGCTGATATCTCAAGTGACATCAGATCAAGACAAGATTACCATTTGCTTATTTCCAAAGAGATTATGAAAAGCATCTTGTAGCCATTATATATTTATTTTATCTTACAATATAAACAGCTGTGTGCTCTAGCAGTTTATTCTCTTTTGCACTGTGGGTGGAACACACAACCTTTAAATTAGATTACTTCAGTTTTCGCAATACCTGGAAAATACATGTTATGATCCAAGTGGTTACATGTTGCTATCAAGAAAATGGGGAACTTGAATATTCTTTTCTGTAATGTCTGATCACTTATGCTAACAACTTAAGTCTCCATAGCAGTACATGAACTGGATAGCACACACATTCTTTAAGACCAGAAACTAAGCTTCAGCTCTGAACAATGAAAATATTCGTCCATTTACCTGTTGTCTTTTATTGGCATTAATTAAAATATCTCAGAAAGATTATTCTGCGCAGATCCTTGGCACAGTGCCTAGGAATGTACTCTCATGGAAGCTCATCTATACATGTGCTTATTCCCTGAAGTCACACTTTGAGCCCCTTCTTAATACCATACTACCTCCAAAGCTACACAACAAGTATGGAAAATAATGAAGCTGAACCCTTTCAATAAAGGAGCTGTTCTTGTGAGAGAGAAGGTTTAATGATCTCTGCCACCCACCTGCATTCACCCACACTCTGAGATTAAGAATTGATGTGTGAAGCAATTAACAGAAGTAAAATGCTGAAGAACAAAGAATTAAATTCCTGATGATTATCATTAGAAGATAGAACAAATGACTTATTGGAACTGGACAGCAACAGAGTATATTTCTGTAAGATTGCAGCATGTTTTTAGATTTCTATATTCAACACAGATTCTTGGAAAGACTGGAATTTCTACAAGTTTGTGAATTCTCAGAAGACAAAACGCTTGTTCAATCTTGCCTAAAAATTACTATGAGCAACAGTAAAGCACAGGCTCAGTATTAGTTTTGCTCTTTGATGCTACATAACGATGCCGTATATTCTTGAAGGGAACTAGAGTAAACATTTCGGTGTCCTATCTCAAGAAAAAAGAAAGACTGACCAGAACCACAAAGCAGAAGATAAAAGTCAATAACGATCAAGAAGCAAAAGAAGCCATGTGAGACAGTTCAGTAAGAGCAAAAAACAATGATTCTAATCAGCATTTGTTCATCTCCTAACCGTCAGGGCCACCTGCCTATCATCAAAACTTTGGAGGCAAAATGATAAAACAAATGTTAAAATAACAAAAGCAAATAGTTTTATTCTAGTGTGCAGCTTGTGTTCATGTTATTTTAGACCCGCATCTATTTAATAGCAACAGGTAATTAAATTATTAGACAAAATTAAAAGATAAAACTTGCCACTAAGGTCCTGGTATTACTTGCTTTCACAAATAGGCTTTGGAAGTTTGGTAACAGACAGATTAAAATAAAAACAGAGCTTTAGGTATTCTTAGGTTCTTTCTCTGGGTAATCTAAAATGCTGTAATCTCAAACCAGAACATCAAATTCTCTCAGAGCAGTGATCTTATTTGCTCTTATTCACACATGGCATGTGGTAAAGAGTTCCTCAAATGGCTAGAATAGATTGCACAATAAGATCTGTGGTCATCTTGCTAGATGCCTTCTTACCCCTTTAGTATTCTGTAAGGGACAGCAAAATGAGCATCACCTCACTGAGTTGCAGAAACTGTCCTAAACTTCCTTTACATTGTTAGCTTTCTGCACAGAAGATACTTACACCGTCTCATCTAATCTTGCAAGCATAGCCCAGACATGCCATACGTTGAATAAGTAAAGAGAATTTTTAGAAAATAACTTTTTTCCAAACGTGAGGAATAAAAGACAAACCTATACACAGTTAACAGACTTTATCATCCGTTTTCATATAGGAGGGTGGAGGCCAGGAAATCAGAACTGACAAATTTTTTCAGACACATACTGAATGCATTTCTTAGCCTAGATTAAAACAGATGATGTACTTGAGGATAAAACAGTACCTAAAACTTGTCATTCATCAGTTCCTTATCCTTTAATCTCGGTGTGCTTGTTTTAATTGTCCTTTGCTCATTCCACTCAAGTTGTGAATTAACACAGACCTTCAGACAACTAATAAATGCTTGTATGTCTTTTCTATAAAGGGATTTATGAAAAAATGTCTTCACCTGGGAGGACATTAAAATAAGGTAAAAGAATAAATTCCTAAACAAGACTGCATGTACATTAGGGTCCAAACAGTCTCTAAATGAAAAATTTTTTAAACTGAATCAGCATAAGATGTCTGTATATGAAAGTTTCAACCAATACTCAGGGCTTCTGTGTCCGTCAATTCTTTGACAAAAATGATAGGGAGACCATAGAATTAGTCAGGGAAAAAGCAGAACTTTGCTGAAACAGAACCTAAATTAATAACAGGGGCCACCATCCACTCCACTGACCAACATAAAGGTGCTACAATGAGTGGCATACAATTAACCAGCTACACACTAAGAAGGCAGTACTACAGATCACAGCCAGTTTCCAACGAAGTCAGCAACAAACTCACCTGAAGGCACTGGTACCATGAGTAAGGCAACTGATACAATAATACCCTGAATCAATACATTAAAAGCAAGTCTTTTAGTAGGGGATGACAACTGGAAAACATTAACATAAACAATATTAATCAGGGCCTTGATCCATTATGTACTGTTCATCCATAATTATAAAATTTTTATACAAATGTCCTTTTTAAATGGATGATTCAGTAGCATATTAGAGCATTCTAAATATTTCTTAATCTTTTTATAATTTATAGCATACGCTTGATCAAGAAGAGTGGAACAAATCATTTGAAAATATTCAGCTTTGCCAGCAAAAGAGGTAACACCAGTAGGTAAGGAAAAACCTGAAAAAAATCATCCTGCTTCCCTATTAAATGCCAATTAAATGCCAAGAATAAACGCAAACTTTGCACGTAGGACATTAAAAAAAAAATTCATTCTTTTTGCCATTGGTAAGTTTTTTAGTAGCAAATATATTTCACAATAATATTCTATACTAATTTTTCATTTCTGTAATGAGTTTTCAGCATTTTTTTAAGCAACAGGTTAGCACATTAAATAAAAAGCCTAATTCCCTTTGAACAAAGACAGTGTTATAAAGCATAAGAACCCTTACAGGCACAAATGTATCAACTGTGACAGGAAATCTACATTGTTACACAGCCCATATGAGCCTTTTTGTATGAGACCAAGCTTCATACAAATAAGACTCTGTTATTATACTGCACTCCTCTAGAGGTTTTCAAAACTTTGGCACATTCAAAAAATGCAGAGAGAGGGCGAGAGATGGACTGCAAAATATATAAGCAAAGAGCATTACAGAACAATGAGAAACCATTATAAAACCCTCTCCCGAACTGTAAAATAATAGCAATAACAAGGGAGAAAGAGAAAGGATGCTGGTTGATTTTCCTTGAATGTTGTCACTTGCAACAGAAGTGGCCTGGATCACAGGGCAGTTTTCTTTCTAAGGGCAAGGCTTCTCTACCTTGCTGTTGCTGGCTGGACATGACCAGGGTAAGATCTCCTCGTGCTCGTGGCTTGCCTTTGTCTAGCCAGGAAGGACTGTCCTGAGCCTGTACTAGCCAGTCTATCTTCTGCTGCTTTTTTATGCAGAGTCATCCCCTATGGACAAAGAGAAACTTCTCAGCAAATACCAACACATAACACTGAAAAACTCCACTCATTTACATTTTATTATCTCCTTCTTCACCAACACTGGCTAAGCTATTCTGAATTTCAAACATAAAGCATCATATTTTCAAGGATAAAGCTAAGATATTCTTCCTAATTCTTTGTGGTTCTTTCCCCACACACACCCTCCCATCATTGTCCAGGTTTGGAGTAACTGTTGACAATCAGGTCCCCCGGTGTCCCAGATCTGAACACATGCTTCTCCACATAAACACATAGTAACTACGTGAGTCTTTTCAAAAGTGCTTTCTCTCCCCACCCTGGCCGCCTTCAGCATGTTGAGCTAGAGAAGTACTTTCCTTCTGAAAATAATTAAAGCATTGTCATCCTTTGTGAAAATACCAGCACATATGGCAGGAGGATATCTTGAGAGAAAGTATGTTTTCAGCAGAAGTGAATGCAAGGAGGAAATGAGGGAAGTTGTGATGGGTTGTACAGCTGTGCATAAAAGCAGAGGCTGTAATTGAAGAAAGACACAGACAAAGCTAACAATGCTAATCTTAGTGTTCACAACAGGCTGTTGAAACACAGCTCTTAGCTCAGGCTTGCCTTCTGCTTCTCAGTGGGACCAACCATTTTTGGCTTACTATTCATAGACATAACAAGAATGTAGAACAGTAAGAAGGAAACTTATCCAAGGGAAGACAGAGAGAGGAATTTGAACTCCATGATGAAGCACAATGAAACATGAATGTTACACAGGTCAGGGATTCTTTCTATCTGAAGAGCAGTTCCAATCCAGCCACACTGGCAAAGAGAAGTCTTGAACACATTTGACAAAGGTGAAAAATCTCACAGCATACAGGCCTAGCAAAAGCTGTATGGCTGCTCAGATCAGTTCCTTACTGTTTGAATAACTTAAGTGAGGGTCTCGCCCTTGTGCTCACCCTTTCCATTGGGTTAAACTTCCACCCAGGATAAAGGGGTCATTTCTCAGAGCACTTACTGCAGCAAGTAAGCTGTATTGCGTTTCTTAAGCCCATTCATCAGAAACAACTGGAAGACTGGAGAGTGTAGAATCAAAGCAGAAAGTAAATTTGAGCACTGTAGGTCAGTATAACTATAGGGCTGGAATTACAGAATAGTAATCTGAGGTGTTTTTCCCTCTAGAAAGTGCCATTTCTGGTTTTAAAACTTGAAAATTACAAACAAGTTCTTATCCATTTACCTCAAGGTTATCATAGGAACATACTAATATCACTCTACATACTAATATCACTCTACAGTGACCGCTTAAAATTATTAAAAAGCGTTTGTTTCTGTGTCTGTGTGTTGGAAAATACCTTCCAAACAAAAAACCTGTAAATGAATGAATACTGTTATAAACAACCCAGAAACAACTAATATTAATAGTTTCTTTCCCTGGCTGTTTTTTTTACCAAAAAGTTTGGGAGATTCTTACCATATTGTACCAGGCACTAACAATAAATTTCTCCTCCATTTCTCTTTGACTTTTCGTTTTTTCATATTCTTTCTACAAAACAAACATCAAAAAAGCATACATTTAAAACCAAAGTATAATAAATGGATTAGTCTCTACCTAAAAAACAGTGAGGAAATATGAATCTTCCAGGAAACATGAGGATTATTACCTCCAACGAATGAAACATCCTGTCCCGCTCCTGCAACTGATTTTTCAGAGCCTGAATCTCAGGAGCTGCACCCTGGTTCTGCTTAGGATCTAAGGTGCGGATAACCTGTAAGAGAAAATGTTTGTTTTTTAATTAAAACCTGCAAAAGCAATTTAATTGAAGGGAAAGACATCAAGGAATTACAACCTTTTACGTCAGGTTAAGAAATAAAAAAGTGACTTAAAACATCTCAGTGGTAAGAAATAACACTCCAAAATGCGAAGCAGAGGAATGGGCAGTTTTAAGACGCTGACTTCTGTAAACCGATCTTGACAGCCAGCATGACAAGAGGCTCTGCCTCTGAACATCAGCCATGCTACGTCAGAGCATCTGAACTGGGCTCTATTTTACAGGACGGTGAAACAAAACTATCGACAGGAAAAAGTGACACCTGAGTGGTTCAGTATCCCAGAGTCACATACACAGTTCCTACTCCTGGCTGCGCTACCTTGGGGCCACACTGGCAGAAGCATTTTCTCGATGGTTTCTCTCTTTATAGCTAAGGTTTACCTACCCGTCAATTCCTCCCACTTGAGGAAGGACCATTCTGGTCCTTATGGAAAGATGCCATGATTCACCTACCTGGAGTACCAAGTCCTGTCATTTCTAGATAGCTCTGTTAAGCCAAGAAGCATTCTGTGGCACATGCATGATCTTTATGTTACTACTCAGATGAAGGGACACCTAGTTATGTTCATACATAGCATCCATCACAAGTAGCACAAGTGCTAGTAAACACAGAACTGAATCAAGAACAAATCTAGCAAAATGCCTAGATTCCTAAGCCTTTAATGGAAAATGGCTTAGAACTTTTGAACAACCTCTGGGTATACAGAAAGAGACTTCACATCTTTGTCTTTCTACCCATTTCAGAATCGTGTCCACATGTTGAAATTAATCAATGTTTTAAATTCTAGCAAGTCATTTTTACTGAATGGTACTCATGAAGATTCATAAAACTGTACTATGTTTCTAAGAAAATACACATTAGACCTGGATACAGTTTCTACAGTGGAAGGCTACAACGATCGTATTCGTCTTCACAAAAAAAAAACCACAAAATGGAAAATTTGTAAGAAGATCACAAAAAGCTATCCTAACTAAAATAATTAATGCTACTGTTGTATAAAACACCCTATAGTAACACAGTATATACAAATAAACAAATGTTACTGAAAAGGGAAATTGTGACTCTGTCTTTCACTGGAATACTCCAAGACACAGTCAGCAATTTAAAATGTTAAAAAAAAATAAATTCTTTGTTTAGGTTTCCTGAAGACTGCTGAAACGTCTCACAATATGTCACTGAAGAAACTACATAGAAGTAAAGGAAGGAAGTATGAAGTTTTGCCTAATTAGGAACCTACCCACAGATTCCAATTTAATGATATGAAGCTACAGCAAAGATCTTGATACTACCGTGATCAGATGAATGGAGACACTGGTATACTTTTAAGAAACTCAAATAAAATATCAAGCTATAGTAACAGAAGAAATGAAACTATGATTGAGACTACAATATTGGCATTTCAAAGCTGCCAGTATACCCACATCCTCAATATCATACTTGAATATTAGCCACCTTCTCAACGGAAGCATGTATTAAACAATAAAGCCAAAGAAAATGCTGACCACCACCAGAGAAATGCTAACGGCTTTCAAAGGTGGTTGTACTAGGTTTGCGTGGCAAGGTTTTGGTAGTGGGTGGGCTACAGGGGTGGCTTCTGTAAGAAGCTGCGAGAAGATTCCCCTATGTCTGACAGCAGCAATGCCAGCCAGCTCCAAGACAGACCCACTGCTGGCCAAGGCTGAGCTCATCAGTGGCGGTGGTAGCGCCTCTGGGACAACATATTTAAGATCGGGAAAAAAAAAAACTTGCTGCACTACAACCGCAGCCTGAGAAAGCATCCTGGTTTTCTCTGGGATAGAGCTAATTTTCCTCTCAGTAGCTGCTGCATTTTGGATTTAAAAGAAGAATGTTGAGAACACTGATACTTTCAGTTGTTGCTATGAAATCAAGGACCTTTCTTCAGTTTCTCATGTTCAGCTAATGAGCAGCTGTGCAGCAGCTAGGAGGGAGCATAGCCAGGCAGCCAGCTCAAGCTGGACAATGGAAATATTCCATAGCACAGACATTATGCTCAGTTTATGAATGGGGGCTGGCCAAGGGCAAAGAGGGAGATTGGCTCTTTGGCTTTTCCAGGAGTTTTGAATCCTCTCTTGGCCAGGAGTTCAAACTTCTTTCTGGGCTGTGAATTGGTCGTCAGGTGGTGAGAAAAATTGTATTGTATATAGTTCATTTTGCATACTCGTTGTTATCGTTATTATCATTACCATTAGTATTAGTAGTAGTGGTAGTATTATTAGCATTTCCGTTGTTGCCTTATTATCTCAACCTAAAAGTTCTCCCTTTTGTTCATTTCTCCTCTCCATCCCGCTGGGGGGAAAGGCGAGGGGTGAGCGAGCAGCTGTCTGGTGCTTATTTGCCAGCTGCCGGGTTAAACTGTGACAGAGAGGAGTAAGAATAAGTGAGAGAAACAACTCTGCCAGACGCCCAGGTCAGTGAAAAAGGAGGTGAAAGAGGTGTTCCAGGCACTGGAGTGGAGGTTCCCCTGCAGCTCACGGAGATGACTATGGCGAGGCAGGTTGTCCCCCTGCAGCCCATGGAGGTCCATGGTGGAGCAGATATCCATCTGCAGCCCATGGACAGCCCCACGCCAGAGCAGGTAGGTGGGCCTGAAGGAGTCTGTGACCCTGTGGAAAGCCCATGCTGGAGCAGGCTCCTGGCAGGATATGCAGACCCATGGAGAGACGAGCCCACACTGGAGCAGGTTTGCTGGCAGGACTTGTGACCCCAGGGGGGACACATGCTGGAGCAGTTCGTGAAGAACTGCAGTATATGGGAAGGACTCTCATTGGAGAAATTAATGGAGGACTGTCTCCTGTGGGAAGGACCTCATGCTAGAGCAGGGGCAGAGTGTGAGGAGTCCTCCCCTGAGGATGAAGGAGCGGCAGAGACAACGCGTGATGAACTGACAGCAACCCCCATTCCTCATCCCCCTGAGCTGCTTGGGGAAAGGAGTGAGAGAAAATTGGAACTAAAATTGAGCTCAGGAAGAAGGGAGGGGTGGGGGGAAGGTGTTTTTAAGATTTGGTTTTATTTCTCATTACCCTACTTGATTTGATTGGTGATAAATTAAACAAATTTCCCCAAGTCGCATCTGTTTTGCCCATGATAGTAATGGGTGAGTGACCTCTCCCTCTCCTTCTCCTGACGCACAAGCTTTTCATTATATTTTCTCTCCCCTGTCTAGTTGAGGAGTGGAGTGATAGAGAAGCTTCGGTGGGCACCTGGCATCCAGCTGGGGTTAACCCACCAAAGCAGTTCAGTTAAAAAGATCACTTTACTTGGAAAAATATCAATAAAAGAGTCCATACTAAAACTGTTTCTAAACTAGCTAGCTAACCCAGAAAATCACTAGAAATCTGGGGCAGAAGATGAACAAAGAAAACTAAACCAAATCTAAACTGGTAAAGGTGGCTCTGACACGTGTCATTACCTCTGCCTGTGAATTCTGAGCCCCGCAAAAAGAATAAGCAATTCATGGGAGCAATTAGGACCTGATGAAATCTGAAGTAGCTAAAAGCTATACTGATGTAAGTGTACCAAATTATCTGCTCCAGGTAAGACAGACATTATTGACTGAGCACCACAACAAGACTACACCATTCACACTACCCAGAAACACACATAAACAGATCCAGCCATCAGTGAAGGAAAGAACCCAAAACTTCCTCTCCCCTCTCTGCTAAACCAATAAACCCAAAGTTTGTTGGTGCAACCATGTCTGTACCTGGCGTTACTAAGCTATATTTGTGTGTACAAAGAGGTAGAACTCTTCATGACAACTATGCCACAAGTCCCCAAAAGCCACAGCACAACTGCCAATTAAAGAGTACTTTTGCTCACAGAGCCTCCTTCCCTTGAGTTGATTTAGATGGGTGGTTCTCCAGTTCTGCAATACAGCACAGCTATTTCGGTTATTTCTACACCACGAGCCGTAGTATGGACACCTCTTCAGCCGATCTATACATTTGTCACTTGGAGACACAAGTCCGGAAGAACTTCCACAAAGAAATAGGTTATCACAGCATTAGAAAGGGTTTAAAACCCTCTCCGTGTCATCAGCAGACATGAAAGCATGCCTAATAAGGTTTGCCTGGGCAACTCTCAAAAATCTCTAGCAGTGGGTATACATTTGTACAGAGGCATTAGAAGGTCTTATGGACAGGTAGCAAAAGAGGACAATCATGAACACAAAACCAGAGTAAAATCTTCTGCAGAATTAATCAGTATTAGTACCGTAACAGCAAGAAGATACAAGGAACTCCTTGGGCCTTCCTTCTCTTTTACTTGCTAGTATGTATACAGATACATCCTTTATTTTTATTCCTTCAAAGCAGACATGTGGTGCAGTCTGTCAGAGAGCGATCGTTAACATGGAACACACGTACTTACACTTTTGGCCTTTTCCAAATACTTCTTGTATCGCTCTTCCATTTGCTTCATTTCCTCCTCCTTTTTCCGTAAAGCTTCTTGTAATTCTTCAATTTTGAGTGCTATGTGTCAGGAGATGCATACATTGGAAAATAACATAATTATATTGTGTTTATTTTCATGTTTTTCAACAGACATTTAAGGCACAGCTATAATTTATTTCAGTTGAGAAAAGTTAATATAAGTGACCTGATGTAGCAGATATCATAGTTTTAACTACTGAACAGCTCAGGAACACATTAAAAATGTGTACTCCTATATAATCTCATGAGGTGGGTATTTTGTACACAAGTTATTAATTTTTTTTTAAATTATGAGAAAATAGAGATAAATGGAATCATAAATCAATCCCATTACTGAACATACTTGGAAAACGCATTCTCTAATGAATTACCATAATATCTCGGTATTGGTAAGTCAGATAAATATGAGTTTTCGTATTTTATGTAAGAGGAATAATTCTTAACAGACAACTCTTGCTTAAATCTACTAAACTCTAACACTGGAAACAATTTATCAGACTTGTGACATGAATCTACTCAATTTAATCTTCCCCCCCATTTTCTTAAGCAGCAATGCAGACCAGTAGGACAATCTCATTGCACAGCCCTTTCCTGTACTAATACAAGAGTATGTTAAGTCACTATCACTTAGAAATCTTCTATACTTCCTCTTCAATCTCAGGAAAAGAGAAAATCAAGTGCATCATCCTGGATCAAATAGCATGTAACATTGACATCTGGTTGTTGGACAATGTTAGATAATTGGCAACCCTCACTCCATCTGTTTTGCAGCCTCATTCTGAAATGTTTTTTTCATGTTTTTCCTACAGCTTTCTCCCTAAGCACTTGCAAAACACTAAGCTGGTGACAGAACCAAGTAAGATTTTCATTGACCAGTGAGAGGACCAATAGCAGACGGTCTCCAAGATGGCAAGAATTCATTTTTCAAAATGTGCCATGATTCTTGTACAATGCCAAAGCATTTTGGACACATCCAGGACAGTTAAAAGAATCTGAAAAAATAATTCATACACATTTCCTAAGCGTGGAAAGAAAGGAAGAAGGTACATCTACTTTTATTTTACCAAGACAGAACTTCAGACCTAGATTTTTTAAAAAGCAACTTGTAATTTCAGTAAACTAACTACAGAAGCCTCAGTATGCCCTAATGTTTAGAAGCTAGCGAGTCAGAAAACTGCTATTACACTCGCACTGAAGCTTATCAAGTACAACAGCATTATGTCTTTATCAGCTACCCATGAAGTCCCTGAACTTCATTTCCAAGTGTTCTATCATTTCCAGAGATGTGGAATTTGTAACATATTCTGCAGTTTTAGCTCAACACAAAAGAAATTTTTTTTTCGGATACAGAATATATGTAATGAATACTGAAATGACATTTCTATCTTCCTTGATCTCTTTATGAATAAAATCACTTTGTCACAAACCAGAAAAGCTGCCATTGGTTGCAATCTTTTACCTTGTTCTATAATAAGTAGGCCTTAAAAAAACCCAATCTACCTCCTTCAGTACTTCTCAGGAAAAAGTAGTATTAATGCACTGAAAACAACTGGATGGTGGGTTCTGGGTACCATTCGAGCAATACGACACACATACTACATTCTCTTCGACCAGTGTCCGAAAACTTTCTCAAATTACAACACAGTTCTGAAAACACACTAAATGAATATATGTTGGGAGTAAAAATCACCTGGTGATGGCAGCAAGGATCTCCTAAATTAGGGTCTTAGAAGACATAACAGCTCTGAACAGCTGAGCTTCAGTGACAGGTATGACAAAGAGTCAGAATTTCTATGGCCATTGTAATTTCTTTACTACAGTGGTCTCTGAAATGTGATCCCCTGAATTTCAAGTGTTAGAAGCATGTTTTTGGTCACCACAGCTTCCAGAGAAATTAACAACATGCATATCACTGCCATTTAAAATGTACATATTGTTCATCTTGCATCTGCTATAGGTATTGTAATAAAAGACCTTGCACATGAAATACTTTACAAAGAGAAGAAATGGACTGCACAGGTAACTCACAACTATTATTGCATCTTGGTTCCAAATCTTCAATAATGGCTCGTTTTTTCTGCAGCTCATTGTTAGCTTCATGGAGCTTCTCACTGTTACAAACCATAAAAGCACATATTGTTTTCCCAGTATTATTACTGGGCTTGAATGAACACTAAGCAATACAAAAAATCCTCAGAGATGCATTTCTGAGAACCTGACTGATTTTTGCTGTGAGGCATGAAGACAAATGACAATGTCATTGTGGAAATATTTGCTAAGTAAGCTGAAAAACATTACGGTGTATAAAGAACTGCAATAAATAGCTTCATTTTCAGTAATTATAAACTTAATTTAGAACATATGCATGCCTAAAATGAATACTTGTAATTGAGATTACACTGAGAAAGAACAGCTAAAACCAAAGGCAATAGAAACTACTTTTTTTTTTTTTTTGCAAGTCAGTCAACAAGCAAACAGCTCTTTGCATTTCAGGGAAGTAAAGGGGTGCAGAAATAGCAGAACAAAATGATAACACTTCTTAAAATGTTACCAAAAAAATAAACAAATTAATTTTGTTTACACTAACATGCTTTTCCTCATGACAAAATTACTTACTCTTCTTGAGTAAAAATTTACACAATGTTAAGTAAAGTTTTCTAACCACCACAAAATCATGATTCCTTTATCACTCTTCTTGCTTTCACATACGTTTTCTATGAGATGAAAATATTATCTGTACAGCAGATTCCCAAACATTCCTGCGTTATCTAATTTCTCTTGTATATTTTCAAGATGTGTGATTAATGACTGTCTGCCTTCCTCATCATATGGAAAACACATTTCAAATGGCAAGCAAAATAGGCAAACAAAACACTTACAGATGTTCTTCAAGTTTCTTTTTCAGAAGAATTGACTAAAATAGAAAGTTTAAATGTTTTACTTAAATACATTTTTGAGCTTTAAAATAATTTCAAAATTATTTTAAAACATATAATTTTGACATTTTAACCAAAATCCAACTTTTTACTTCACTCATTTTTAGATCAAACTGTAAAGCCATCCTCTGTGGTAGCAACCCTTCCCCCCACAGCTGTGTGACTTTCCTGAAATGAGTGCTTTATAACTTTACAAATATTTTCCCAGGAACTAGATCAATAAAAACAGATCCATAAATGACAAAATTCTATGGCAGTTGTTTTAATTTATTCAGTACTTCTGTAATTGGACTTAATAAATTAATCTAAAATTGGAAAGTGCAGCAAAATTTGCTACACAAGCTGCCCTGCCAATATTGCAATGCAATTTGCATGAAGACAAGTAGCAAATTAGTTCAAGTAAATTCCTGTCCTCACAGTATCTAGAAAGAGTAGACTGTTTCTGACTGGAGTCTAGCAGAAATTTTACCCTTTTTCTGTTTCTCCTCATTATTGATTACAGACACATAAAAAATATCATACAACTTACAGTGTTCCACTTTCTGGTTAAATCACATTACATAAGCTCTTTCAATAAAAGCTTGAAAGTAAATTTTATTTTAATTTTAAACTCACTTCATACACAGTGAGTATCTTTCAAAAAGATAAACTCAATGAACGTCTATAAACTGAAAGTAGTGTTAAGTAAATAGAAAGCCATACTCACAATAGCCTTGAGCAGAAGCCCATGCCAAGAAACAGAGATGACATTAGTATAAAGCAAAACAGCAGCCAACAGAAGAAACTATTTAGAAAGTCATGAACATAAAAAGTTAAAGCTATGCATTTTTTTTTTACGCATGCACATTTCTCTCCTCTGTTCTCACCAGCAGTTTCATCCTGCAACATCTTCTAAAAATTACCACTAAAAATAAAAAAATAAAAATACTAAAGAAGCACTTGTAAATCATTGCATTTAAACCAGAAATTCAAAAGAAGAGCAACTGCTGGTTTGGAAAGTCATTGTAGAACAAAAATCATACAAGTAACAAAACAGGAGAAAATATGCAGCCTATTGGGCTACGACCAAAATTAAGAGATGTATGTGTTTTTGTGGTGTGATTCTAAATTGTGTTACTGCCACACTGACTGAGTACAAGACAAACGTACAATATTTATATCAGAAACTGCCTTTTTGGTTTGTATTTATCCAGCACCAATCACATTGGAGGTCTAGCATGTGACTCACGGTCCACAATGCCATCAAAATGTAAGATAAAACCAACAAAATTACTCCATTGCTTTTCCTCCAATGGCTTTTCAACAAAGGTTTAGACACCTGGCCAACAGAGACAATTACTGCGTTCACTGCAAAAAACTTTTAGCTTTGTTACAGTGTAAATACTTCAAAATATTGTCTGTGATCACACTCCTGGAACATGGTTTCTCACGATTTCAAAGTTGGATTTCCTTATTGCACCTGTTAAAACAAGCCAGCATGGCTCTACTGACTTTAGAGTCAGAAATTTGTAGCAGCTAAGGTTTTGACCTTTTGACTTTTTTCTTTTCCAGTCCTCTAAACAACTGCAGCAACACCACCTTTTCCATAACAATAAATGTTTGTATGCATCTTTCTTGGTCACAAAGCATTTGAACTGGCACCATCACTTATGTGCGACCATTTAGGGGACTATTGGTTGCTTTGGATAAGACAGAGGAAAGTTGGCATCAGTGCTCTTTTTTCTAAGGTAAGAAAACAAAAACTGAACTCAACTTTTCTATTCAAATCCTTATATTGCACTTGGGTTTAGCTTGGAACAGACACAACTACTTGTCAACATTGATTCCACTGGCATATTTTCGTATATATTATTCGCATAGTGCCAGCATTATTGTGGGCGTAACCGCTCTCCCATCTAGACAGATCCTATGTTCTCACAAGCAAGAAATTAACAATGATAAATGGCACACACAATTAAAAGCAGCTGGACTGAGTTTACCCAGAGTAATTTACCCAAGACAGAAGACTAGAAAAAAGGATAAAAGGTAAAGTGTGCAATTTTAGCCATGCAAAGATCCTGTATATACTTGTAAGAAGGCAGATAACTTTAAATGTATTACTCTTAAAAATGGGCAAACGCTACTATCTTTTTTTTGAAGTCTTGGGCAGCTTCAAAGCCACATATCCAAATTCTCTGCTCCTAACAAGTTTTTACTATAATTGTTGTTTTCTCGTAGGAAGACCAGTCTCTCAGAAAAAATCCCAACGGAAAAAAAACAGCTTTATCTAATTTTGACCTAGTTTTAGACTTAATTTCATTCAAACATTTTATCTGTTCCCAACAGAAGAACATTTCTACAACAAGACTGTAAAAATCAGCAAATGCACACTCACTGTATTGCTTTTTCCTTCACTGCTAACAAGTTCCACTTCGAAAACACCAGGAAAATATACTTATTATGGTGTGGGTTTAGAAAACAGGTATCCTCCCCAGTATTTCATTGCTATCTTTCTTTTACATCAAAAAGCCTACAGAAATAAACTCTTTTTGCTGGAAATTTCTTTCATGCATAAACAAGTCAAAGGAGCAGGTCTGTCCCCTTTTTGAGGACAAAGTTTGGTTTTATTCTGCACGTTAAGGCCACAGTCAGATGGCTAGGTTCTGGCTGGAGGTTAAGCTCACTTAGCAGGGTGAGGGAAACTATGGCACGTGACTTGAGAAACTTGCTTGAAGAGACTGGTAATGCTGTGAGAAGATGACAAAAGTTATAAATAGCACCATGAGGGATGGTCAGATTTCACAAACACTAAGAGTAATCATAGAATCACAGAATAGCTTGGGTTGGAAGGGACCTTCGAAGATCGTCTAGTCCAACCCTCCTGCAGTGAGCAGGGACATCTTCAACTTGATCAGGTTGCTCAGAGCCCCGTCCAATCTGACCTTCAATGCTTCCAGGGACTGGGTATCCACCACCTCTCTGGGCAACCTATTCCTGTGTTTCACCAAATGAGCAAAAGGCTGAACTTCACAGGTAACTGAACAGATAACAGAGTTCTGGGGACCCTTTAGGGAGGTGCCAAGTCAGGAGGACTTAGTAACTATATCAGTGACAGCACATCAGGCCAAGATTGCGTATGTAACCGTATGAGAAATGTCAGATTTGGTATGTATTTAGCAAGACTAGGTCCAGTGGAGTAGAAGTAACTACAGGCAGGTTGTTTTTATAGGAAGGGATTACGGCAGACGAAGGGACAACAAGGATGACAAAAGAGAGTGATAATAAGGCATGCAAATTATGCAGTCAAAGGTGTTCAGGGTAGGTGCTGAGCAGTTCTACACATGACCATTGCATTCTGGAGGACAATAAATCAAACCTGGTACTCTGACCACACTAGGCATGTCTGAGTTGATCCTGTAGTCTGGACTGGGATAAGCAGGCCTTCCCGTGGCTAGCAAGGCAACAGCCAGGATGGACTCATCATGCATCCCAACAGGATGTGTCAGTGCCTGTTACAAGCCTAATGGCACTGTTAGGATCTTCCTAACATCCCATGCCTTCCACTGCACTTCCATATGAAATCAAAACTGCTTCCCCATGTGGACCTCGGCAAGCAGCACGTATCATTGCAATGATACTTGTCTGGGTTAGGATAGTGCTTTTACTACTTTTGGAGTAAGCCTAAAAATTGCCTCAACTTCGAAAACAAACAAAACAAAAAAAACCCCAATCAAGCCCTCATCATACATTTGTGGACTGAACACAAATGGAATGGGATCTTCAGTTTTCTGGGTTGAGCATATTTACAGCAAAATATGCAAAAATATGGATTCCAGTGCATTGCTGCAGAAAAGTAGTGAAAAACAGAGCAAACATGTTAAAAATGATGCATTGGTGAACTGTATGCCATGTCTCTCCTTATTCTTTTTATTATGCTTCTGAAGAATCCCTCTTTTTGTACGGATATCTTAAGGACAACTCAGATGGTCCCAACACAACTTCCATCTACTTGAGCAGCCGGGTTTAACTGAGGTTTGCTCTGCTTTGCATTGGAGATTGGATGAGACGTCCACACTTTCAGAGATTCTTGCAGCCTCAACACTCTGAGTCTACACTCTCTCTTTTGCTTCTTTAAGAGTAAACAAAGTCCTACACACCGAACTCAGCAAAACAAGCCATGAGACCAGTGCCTATAAATCACCACCAGCATGGCCAGACCTACACAGAAGCCATGAAATGCAGCAACTGCACCATGAACTTGCAAGCTCCGCTTTGACAAGGACTGCCGGATACACACAGTAGGCTGTACCATGGTGTTGTGACGGTGGTGTTCTGCTGTTAACAGAAGCACCTCAGATGATGCCTACACAGGCTGCAACCAGTCCTGTAACTGAGCTGCAGACATGTCCTAAATTACTGTCCAAACCAGACCCTCAAAAAGAGACGAAATAAAAAATTTCAGTAAATAAAGCTGAATTCAGTTAGACAGGGTTCATTTACAATACTCCATATCCGAGAATAATTTTTTCATATTCTTTTTCACCCTGTAAAATCTGATTTTGGCCAATAATCAAGACAACAAAGAGTATCTCAGAATCACATAATAGCATGGACTTGCTTTAAAATGTATTCTAAAATGCATTCTAAGTTACTTAGGAAAATAATCTTATTTAAACCCGACTATGTGGTTTACTTTCACACAGTTTATTCTGAAAATTAAAAGGATAAGCTAAATTAAACACATTCTTAAATGAAAATAAACAGCTAGTAAATACTTCTACTGTTTTATATAAATCAGTTAAAACAAACCCACAAAAACAAAGCAACACAATACACTGAGATTGTAGCACACACTGTGCATGTACAGTCCTGCAAATCACTGCTTTCAAGAAAGTTCTAGAGCTTTTTCTCTCAAATGCAGGAGATAGCAAACAATTTTTGAGTGGAAGACTGAAAGTTGTTTTCCACACTAACTCTGTCACAATGTGTATTCTTACATTAAAAATAAAATTAACCCCGCATACAGAAACAGAAAATGCTGCATTACATTACGGGCCTAATTATTTGACTTTTTTCTTCAGTTTTGTTCTGGCTGGCTTCTTATATTACGAAGATACATTTGAATCCACAATTACAGAGCTTCCACTGGCAGGAAAGGCCTTAGCTTTCATTCAGAAAACTAAACAAAAAATAACTTCAGATACTTTATTGACATGAAGAATTATTAGTCCTTTAATTCCCTGCAAAACTCTCTATTCTGATTCAATAATTTAAACACTAAGTTTACTACTGGAACAGACACAATTAATCAAATAGAACATATCTGACACCTCCTCTACACAGGATGATTTTCTTTTCTACACAAATGTCTTACTACGTCTTACATCCTGTTTACAGATGCACAATTTTAGTGATAAGACCATATGAGTAAATACGGAAAACTATCAGAAATCTCCACTTGTGTATTTCTTTTACATATTTTTTTACAAAAAGTTGAAAGTTTTGAAAAGGGTAACAACTTCCATATAAGTCTGCTGTACATTTCTACTTACATCTTCAGCTTTTGAACCTTGATCCTGCAAAGATTTTTGTAGTTCTTCAACCTGGGACTGCACTTCTAGAAGTCTCTGATTTACCAATCTAGGAAAGAGATTATACTGTTTTTCAGAAAAAAACAAAACTCCAGTAGGAAGTCTGAGATTTTTAGTGTCCAGTGTTTTCACGTCATCTACACATGAGATGCAACATTCTATTTTATTCATAGAAAATTTACAATAGTTAGAGCATACAGCTGTTCCAGAGATTATGGCCTGTAGTCATCAGAACATTATGATACTCTTCCAAGACAACATAAATGCATGTATTAAGAAATCATTTCTATATACCTGAAACAAGAGTATCTAACAGTTTTACTGTGTGAGAGCTACTAGCTTACTGGTTTTATACCGTCTGGACACCTTTAAGGACGGAAGTCTGACAATATCTTTGGGTCTCTCTTCTAGAGGTCAGAAATTTCTTCTGGGAATGTTTTCTTCCTTGTCTTTAGTCAGAATTTCCCCATACTCCATATTATGTCTGTTGCCTCTTATACTTCCACTGTCTCATCTCTGTCTTCTTGACACCGTTCCATCAGGCAGGTGTAGATCACATATTGTCTCCTCTATGTCACCTTTTCTTTGGCCTGAACAAACCCAGTTCTCAGTCTTACCGCACATTTCACGTGCTCCAGCATCCCTCACCTTAGGGAGTCTGCTGCACTCCTGTACATCCATGTCTTTCTTGTACTGAGAAATTCAAAATTATATGCTATGTCCAGAGTGGATCTCGTAAGTACTGATGAGAGGTAAGGATCATTTTCCCAGACTGCCTGCCTGTACCCCAGTGAGGACAGTCCAGGTCACAGTCATCTGCAAGGTCCCCAGCTGACACACCCGTCTTTGCTGCCTACTGGGACCCCAGGGCTTTTGCAGAAGAGCTGCTCCCCAGCCTACTGGTCCCAGCCAGCATTGCCAGGCTCCTCCCAGCCAAGGACAGGGCTCCCATCAGCTCACTTCTGTGGACTGATGAGCCCCTCTGAATAACAGCTTTCCCTTCCAGCACATCAATCACTCCTCCCAGTGCGGTACCATACTCAAACTTGCTGAGAGTATAGTCCCTCCCACCAGTCAAGCTGTTAATAAAGGTGATAAACACATCGGTATTGACGCCTGAGGAACTGGTTGCCAGTTGGAATTTGTACCACTGACGATAACGCTTCAGGCCCAGCTGTCCAACCCACTTTCCACTCACCTTTCTTGTCCACTTATTCAGTCTGTACCTAACCATTCTGAACATAAGGATACTATGGAACACTGTGGCAAAGGCTTTGCTAAAGTTAAGGTAAGCACTATCCACTGTTTCATCCTTCTTCACATAGGCAGTCATCTCATCATCAAAAACAACTGGATTACTTAGGTATGACTTGCTCTGAATAAATTAATGTTGGCCTTTCCTAGTTACTTTCTTGTGCCTCATGTGGCTGGAAACAGATTCCAAATGGACTTGCTTTGTGAAACTCCCAGACAATGAGCTGTGACTGACCAGTCTCTGTGGTTCTCTGGACTCTCTTTCTTGCCCTTCCTGAAGATGAGTGCAGTATTTACCTTTTCCCAGGCTTCAGGAACCTTCCCCAGTCAAAGGGGGTGGCTGGGGAAGAAGATTAGATATAGAGAAGATTCAAAGCTTAAGAAAGAAGCCCCACAACAATTATTAGTCAGCTACTTTAGCATGCTCAGATGCATGCTACCTGGTCCCATGGATGTCTGTATGCTGACTGGCTTAATCTAGCAGGGTCAGCTAGAGCAGGCTGCCCAGGAACATGTGCTGTTGGGTTTTAAATATCTCCAAGGACTGAGACAACCTCTCTGGGCAACGTATTCCAGTGTTCAGCAAACCTCCCAGTAAAAAAAGGTATGTTCTTACATCTAGATGAAATTCAATGTGTTTTAACTTCCGCCCACTGCCTCTTGCCCTGTTACTGGGCATCACTGAGAAGAGTCTAGCTCAACCTCCTTTAGACCCTCCCATCATATATTTATAAACGTTGATAAGATCCGCCCTGAGCCTTCTCTTTTCAAGGCTACACAGTCTCTATCCCTCAGACTCTCCTTCTGTGAAAAATGCTGCAGTCCTGTAATCACATCCTTGTGGCCTTTGATTGTACTGATTCCAGTAAGTCCATGTCTTTCTTGTATTGGGGACACCAGTACTGGACACAGTACAGTCAAAAGTATATGGCATTGTTATAAGTCAACTGAAACAGAGGACAAAACTTCTTACCTGTTTTCTGTCTCCAATTCATTCTTCCGTAAGTTTGCATCATCAAGAAGGCTCTGCAACAAGGCGATCTTTTCATTGTCAGAACCTTCTTGGTTCAACTTTAACATCTTGTTCTCATGCTGAAGGCGAATGAGTTTCTCCCTAAACATGTAAAATACATTTTTGTAGAAAAAAGTATGCCAATCTCTATAAAGAAGAAAACAGTTTACCAGAAGAGGTGTAAATATAATGTAAAGATCATCTTTACCTACTTAAGGGAGACAGTCGAAACAACAATCGTGTCTTCAAACCCCCACCTACAAACTTGAGTAAAGGTGGTGTAGTTGTGGCAAGCACAAAACAAGCAAGTTCCCTGAGTGCCTCTATTACATCTCAGAGTACAGCTGGACAGATTTCTAGGTAGCATGTGGAGAATACAAAGCTTGGTGCCAAGTGTTAAGCAAGGTTGTAATCTCAGCTGTCACTGAACTACTGCATGAAGCTGGGCAAGTCACTTCTACCTTGCTGGTTTGTTTTCACAGAATCATAGAATCATTTAGGTTGGAAAAATCCCTTAAGATCATCAAGCTCAACCACAAATCTAATGCTGCCAAGTCCACCACAAAACCACGTTGCTAGGCACCACATCTACAGGTCTCTGAAATATCTCCAGGGATGGCGACTCAACCACTTCCCTAGGCAGCCTGTTCCAGTGCTTGATGACCCTTTCGGTGAAGAAATTTTTCCTAATATCCAACCTAAACCTCCCCGGCACAACTTGAGGACATTTCCTCTCATCCTGTCACTTGGTACTTCGGAAAAGAGACCAACACCACCTCACTACAACCTCCTCTCAGGTAGCTGTAGAAAGCAGTAAGGTCTCCTCTCAGCCTCTTTTTCTCCAGGATAAACAACCCAGTTCCCTCAGCTGCTCTTCATAACACTTGTGCTCTAGATCCTTCACCAGCTTCACTGCTCTTCTTTGGATATGCTCCAGCACCTCAATGTCTTTGTTATAGTGAGGGTCCCCAAACCAAACACAGTTTTTGACATGAGGCCTCACCAGTGCCAAGTACAGGGGTCGACCACTTCCCTGCTCCTGCTGGCCACACTATTCCTGATACAAGCCAGGATGCTGTTTGCCTTCTTGGCCACCTGGGCACAGTGCTGGCTCATATCCGTCTGGCTGTCGACCAACAATGGCAGGTCTTTTTCTGCTGGACAGCTTTCCAGCCACTCCTCCCCAAGCCTGCAGCGCTGCATGGGGTCGTTGTGACCCAAGAGCAGGATCCAGCACTTGGCCTTGCTGAATCTCATACAATTGGTCTTAGCCCATCGATTCAGTCTGTCCAGATTCCTCTGTAGAGCCTTTCTACCCTGAAGCAGATCAACACTCCTGCACAACTTGGTGTCCTTTGCAAACTTACTGAGGATGCACTCGATCCCCTCATCCAAATTGTTGATAAAGACATTAAAAAGAACTGTCTCCAGTACTGAGCCCTAGGGAAGATCACTTGCAACTGGCTGCCAGCTGGATTTAACTGCATTCACCACAACTCTCTGGGCTCGGCTGTCCAGTTTTTTACCCAGCTAAGAGTACGCTTGTCCAAGCATGAGCAGCCAGTTTCTCCAGGACGATACTGCAGGAAATGTTGTCAATGGCTTTACTAAAGTCCAGGTAAACAATATCCACAGCCTTTCCCTCTTCCACTACATGGGTCACCTTGTCATAGAAGGAGATAAGGTTAGTTAAGCAGGACCTGCCTTTCATAAAGGCATGCTGACTGGGCCTGATCACCCGGTTGTCCTGTGTGTGCCACGTGATAGCACTCCAGATGATCTGCTCCATAACCCTCCCCGGCACCGAGGTCAGACTGACAGGCCTGTAGTTCCCTGGATCCTCCTTCTGGCCCTTCTTGTAGATGGGAATCACATTTGCTAACCTCCAGCTAACCGGGTCCTCTCTGGTTAGCCACGACCACAGATGAACGATTGAAAGAGGCTAGGTGAGCCCTACAGCCAACTCTCTGTACCCTTGGGTGGATCACATCTGGTCACACAGACTTCTGTATGTCTAAGTGATATAGCAGGTTGCTAACGTTTTCTGCTTGGATTATGTGGGACACATTCCGCTCCCTGTCCCTGTCTTCCAGCTCAGGCAGCTGGGTACCCTGAAAGCAACTAGTCTTAGTATTAAAGACTGAGGCAAAGAAGGTATTAAATAGCTCAGCTTTCTCCTCATCCTTTGTCACTATGTCTTCTCCTGCATCCAATAAGGGATGGAGATTGTTAAGCCCTCCTTTTGTTGTGAATGTATTTATAGAAACATTTTTTATTGTCTTTAACTGCAGTAGCCAAATTAAGATCTAGTTGAACTCTGGCCCTTCTAATTTTCTCCTTGCATAACCTCATGACATCTTTGCAGTCCTCCTGAGTGGCTTGCCCCTCTTCCAAAGTTCATAAACTCTGTTTTTTCCTTAGTTACAGCCACAGCTCTCTGTTCAGCCACGCCAGATATTTTCCCTGCTGGCACACAGGGACGGCCTGCTCCTGCACCTTTAAGATTCTTCTTGAAGCATGTCCAGCCTTCCTGGACAGCTTTGCCTGTCAGGACTGCCTCCCAAGCGACTCTTCTGAAGAGTTCACAGCCATCCATTGCAGCAATCCAGTTGTCTGAGTCATCCCACCATGTGGAAGCCACTGAAGATGAAGGGCCCTGGAGCGGAGGCTCACGCCGAGGGACCCTTTCTGCCGTGGCAAAACTGCAGCGGCGAGGCGGCAAAAGCGCCGAGAGAGAGAAGAGACCCGAGCCTCAGCGCCTCCCCCCCCCCCCCCCTTCGAGCGGGAAAGAGGGAGTTGCCAATGAGCGGCAGCTCTGACTCAGCATGGGCAAGGCTAAACACAGCCTGTAACATCTTCAGATAGAATGATTTTCAGCTCTGCCACTGCTCTTCTTCCTTTTAACAGAGTGTAAACATTTGCCATGATACAAAATGGAATCTATAATCCACTCTTCCTTCCCCCGTAACAACACATTCTTGTTACAAACACTTGCGTCTGTTAATGCACGTATAAGCTGCAGTTACTTGAATTCTCTGCAGGAAAAGAAGACACACAATGTGAAGACAAAGGGGTTTTTTTGTTTTCCCTTTTTTTGGAGCACAACACAAACTCAAGAGAGGTCAACTATTTTTGTCTTAAGCATAACACCTCCTGTTGTGCAGAAATCCAAAAGGAGAGAAAAAAACAACATTAATTGTACAAACTTTCTAACACTGAGAACTGACTAATTATCTATGGGTACATTCTAAAGGTTAGTAAAACAATGCACACATTAGCTTACTTTATTTCAGGAGTAATGATTTCTGCTGCTAAACTGTCTGAAGGCTCTTGTGTTCCCAGAGGCATCAATCCTGGGTTAGGAAAAGTAAAAAAATTTAGCAAGCAGACCACTTAATTTCTTTAAAAGACCAGAAGTAAACATTCTCTATAAGTTTACATTTTTAGGGTAATGCTAAATAATGGAAAATGACAAAGTCTGACTATAACAAGAGAGACTGACAAGCACAATTGCATTTAGAGAATAATCATTACATTTGTCTTCATTCTGACTAAGTAATTTTGTGGTGTATTTTCTGCTCATTAGCTTAGCTAAGAACTACAAAGCTGTGCAACATTACATGCAGAAACAAACTGCAACACACGAAACATCATGAGAAAACCGTGTCTATCTAAAGAAAATTATGTAACTACACAGAAATTAGAAATACACTACAAAAAAATTACCCTGGGGAGGGCACTAGAATTTCTGATTGACTGAAATAACATTTGGAGTTTTCAAATGCTTACAAAGTTATGAACAGCTCAAGCAGCTTTTCACTGCTGATCTTGGAAGAGCTTACATTTGTTCTGTGCTAAAGAAAAGAACATTTAATCTCCTTATTTTTCCTTTACCTGTAGTGGTGAGTTGACCCTCCTGAGCTTGTACACATCTAAGTTCTTCAATAGTTTCTTTCAAAGAATCCCTTTCTGTTCTTAATCTCTGAATAATGGGAAAGAGAATGAATATTAGTCTTGGCGCTACGAATCCATCTTTAACTGTACACAAGTTGCCAAAAGGCACAGCCTTCAACACTTCATAAAGAATTCACTGCAACTCTAGACATGATATTCAAATTAAGGCATCTCAGTCTGTTTCATAACAGAATAAACATAAATATTATATATTCCATGTGAACAGTGCTTTTTTGAGAAGGGTTGCTGCTCTGTATTACACTTACTGGGATAAAAATATCAGGGTGTAAGCTTACAAAAGCAAAATATTAGTGACACAAAGTTCTGGTACCATGTAGTAAACAGCATACACTGGGGCCACTCAGCCATCCTCCTTTTCCCTTTACTGGGTCTGACTCCAGGGGAAAGGGAAGTGAATTAAGAGGCCGTAGACTTTTCCCTCACCAAGAAACTACGGTTTAGCCAGGAGTGAAATAAAAAGCAGGTGAGTACAGAGTCAACAAAACAAACCAACTGCATTAACTTCATTTCACTTGTCTTTCAACAGTGACAGTGTGAGCATCACTTCCATATTCCCTTCCTCCTGTTTGTCAACTGGCCTTTCTATTCACCAGCATCTTAGCTATGGAAGAAAATGAGTTGTTTGAGGCTTAGTCCAAAGAGAACTGAAGAACACGACTGGACCACCTTGGGACCTAGACAGATGCGCTCTTCAGCAGCACCAAGCAAATACTCTCCCAATTTGGCACAAGTCTCCTTTTGGCAAAAAATGAGAATCTACAGGCAGCATCAAGTTTTTGCCCAGACGGTTGCCAAGATTCAAAAATGAAAGGAGAAAATGGCAACTATATAAAGATCCAAGTTGTATTTTGCTCCAGAATCAGGCATGTCCAGTATTACTAAAAGGTCCAGGACAGACCTTAGCTCTGTGTAGGTATGGAGTCGTGTCAGCTATTTCATCCTGCTAGCAGCTTGATTCAGATATATTTTATATTCAGCCTAAAATGGATCCAGGACTTGGAATCACTTTGGCAAAAAACATTTTGGTGAGGTGTGACAGAGGCTTCTGCTGTATTTCTGAATCCTCAAGATGAACTCTGGTACAACTGCCAAAACAATCTGAATAAAGTGTACATTCTGTTAGCACTGAAAGTCATTTCACAAACCCCAGAGGTGAAAAAACTGGTTTTACCATAAATACTATAGAGGACGTGCCACACATAGGAGTGCTCGAACTCGGCTTCTGAAAGCAAGGATTCTGCAGTCTGCTACCATCAGTCAGAAAACACCAAGTTGATTAATCAAATGCCAGAACGTTTTTATGAATAGAAAAAGCTCTAAGACTTCACTTGTACACTGCAGACAAAGTCAGCTCATCAAATTATCTTAATACTTATCACACAATACAACAGAGGTAAAATTCCAAGCTACACAGCTGAAGATATCAAACAAGCTACCATACTTTGCCATAACATAAAGACAAGGACAAAATCAATCTCAGTAACTGTTTCCAAAATAGAACTGACAAGATACCGCTATGTAGCTTGTGACCTGTTGTGGGCAACGTTACTGATATGTATCTGACAATAGGGAACAGAAAGACTAGGTAACAGGTAATCGCTAATTCAAATGTTGAGAGATTTCAGCTGTAATCTGCTTCTCACAGATGCATATCCATTAAAAAGAATGTATTGAAAAACAATATCTGCCCCCAAAAAATGCTGTTGGCCAGGGGGTAAAACAGAAAACTCTATGACAATGGCCTGCAATTCAGATCCTTTGTGCAAAATGAAATGGTCCACCAAGCAATGGGTAAGCCACAGACACAACCTTACCATTGTCAAACATAACAAAACTGGAAAAATAAACTTTAAATAAAGAGCAGGAAAGAAAGCCAAAGCACAGTACAAATACAGCACGGGCATTCCAATCTGAACTGAATGACAGACGGAAGCAATATCAAAGACAAGTGTCCACAGTAGTTTGAAAATTCAATAAAATATGGAAATCAAAGACCTATGAACAGAAAATAACTGAAGACTTTCAGCTCAAATGCTATTCAAGTGCAGGGTCTGGAGCTTTTGGAAAGCATGGGACAGGAAATATGGCTATTGACGGAAGAGCCTACAGAGATTCTGACTGATGGCTAGATGGACTTACACTAAAAACAAACCTAAGAAACTACTAACTCGACATGCTGGCCTTGGTTTGAGGTAGTCTGAGGCACCTATGTATACATTCCTAAGAGACAAGCCGAAATAAACTGGTGAGAAACAATACTGTGAAAGAGAAGTCTGAAGGATCAGTCTTGACAAGAGACAACAGAACAATTAATTGCTGAATCACTAGCAACGAATGACAGAGGAAGGGAATAGACTGGTATTCATTCTGTGTGTTCCATGTTGGCAGTACAAGATAGATCAACATGGAACTGTTACAAAAGGTGAGATCGCCACAAAGGACATGTCCCTCTACAAGACTCCTAAGCCTCTTGCTGCAGCAGTCAATGACTCCACAAAGAGAAACCTGCTGATGGCACCTCAAAGAATGCTTTAGAAAAAATGCAACAGGAGCTTAGTTCTAGGATGATGCTGCAGAAACCCTACTTTAAATAGTTTTTCAGAACACATTACAATTACCCTGGGTGTTTATTAACCTTCTCGTGGTAAATGGCCGAGAAATAGCTTCAGATCCCAAATATGAAGGCTTTTCCTCTTAAAAATGTGTTGCATATATTTTTGTACAGTCACTTTATTCCATACTGTACAGTTCTTTGTTTTAAAACAGGTCTTGTACACAAACATTAGAAAATTTTAACTGAAAAGACTTCCTAATTTAAAAAGCTTGCTGTAAATGGCTAACTATGATTACCATATCTCTGTGTTACAAAGGACACAAAGTTGCTATCACTACTATCAAAAAATAACCACCTTGGCACTTACATCTTTTTCTTTTTGGAGGCTGTCTACTTTTTCTTTCAGTCGTTTGCATTCATAATCTAATTTATCAGCTTTCTTGGATTCTTCAGATAACCTGTTTTGTAGTTCAACTGCCTGTGAGAACAAGAATCAATAATTTGTCTGCAAATCGTAATATGAAAACAAAATATACAAGACAAAGTAGCCAATCACCATGCATCACTAGTCACGTTGTAAACAAGTGAAACAGTTACCTATAGGGCATACTAAAAACTGCTTTCATCAGTTCAGTGTTTCAGCAAAACCAATGGCATTCAAATATTAGGTCGTAGCACAAGCAAAAGAAGCAAAAATGGTGGTACATCTGAAAACAAGATTTTAAGACCAAGAATGGTTTACAGAAAAAAGCTATGCATCCATAGTTCTATGGATCAAAGAGCTTAGGAACCACAGAAAAATCCTCCCACTTTCTGAGAAGCCTAGGAAAAAGAAAAACCTCTCAAGAAAGCAAATTATCTACACCTTTCGTTAACTCTATTTCACAAACCACACTCAGAATTCAACCACCAATTAATGCAGTCAGGTAACGTTTCTTAACCTGAGATTTTCCTAATCATTTTTAATACACTAACATGAAGATTCAGCCACAGGCTCATGAATAGTATTCTTTACTTCAGAAGGAAACATTACTAACAAAGTTCCATGTATACTTTCAACTACAGATCAGTGAAAAGCTTTTAAAATTAAATGAGCAGAAATCTGAAAGCCAAGCAGAAACGATCACTGAACAGGAGGCAAATCAGTGAAGTCTTGCCTTTTCAAAACTCTCAGCCTTTACTAGCAAATGCTCATTCCCAGAACATTAGTAAAGCTCCTAATGCAGAGAGCAAGGAAACAAGTAAGCTGAATAAAGACTAACCTGCAAACAAAAAGCTGAATGAAGACTCAGCTAAAGACGTACAGCTTCTTCTGAAGCAATTCATAAGAAAGCATTTTTAATGGCTTTTAGGTTACAGAGAAAGTGATTAACTTAAATTGTGAAGCAAAGCAGTAGCCATACCTACATTAAGACTGCCTAGTGGTTCTAATTACCTTTTGTTTTCAGTGTGTACAGCTATAACAAGGTAAGTACCAGATCTAAAAATCTGCATAGTCTTAAGTTTTAGAGAAGGACTTTGCTGTTGTTCTTAAATTAAAGGCTGCAGAAAAAACCACAGGCCTGCCATTTCAGAGATTATCAGATTAAAAAAACTGTATCAAAATGTTAGATACGAAAATATTTCATTTCTCAGATACGACATACAACACTGGGGCTTCCAGAATGACTGCAGATATAAAAAAAAATGCAGGCCTTCACCTGTGATTGTGCCCCCACTTGCAAAATACATGCATTTTCACCTCAAATGGAAACAAATGCATTAACATCTGTAATCACTCATGCTATGGTAATGGTATGTAGAAAAACACAGAAGGAAATAACTTGTCTTGAATCAGGACTTGGAAGTGCATAAAAAGATATACAGCTACATGCTAATGCAGAAGATTAAAAAAAAATGAAATGCCATCACATTTACTGATCATTGTCTGATTTGCAGAATGAATAAAGCAGCAATCTTACAGCAAAGAAAAGCAAGACATATTGTTAAAAATATATCAGAATGCACATGCACAAAGGGGCTGAATTAAAATTACAGAAAATATTCCTGGAATCTTCACCTTTCAATTCTCTATGCTGCAATAAAAAGTTTCTTAGAAAATGCTTGTGCTTGCTTTCAGAAATGTGAACAAAAACTCTTAAATAAATAAATGCTGTTATATCTCCCAGTGCAATACACCACCACTAACCTCATCTCACAGAAACTGCTGGGTGGGGTGAAGATGCAATTTCCTTGCAGATCATTGCAGGAGTTTGAACTAAGCACCAGAGCTTCTAAGCCAAAGAAATAACTCATCTGATGGCAATCATCATGAGTGGGGTTGGATCCTTCACAGAATCACAGAATGGTAGGGGTTGGAAGGGACCTCTGTGGGTCATCTAGTCCAACCCCCCTGACGAAGCAGGGTCACCTACAGGAGGCTGTAGAGGACCTTGTCCAGGCAGGTCTTGAATATCTCCAGAGAAGGAGACTCCACAACCTCCCTGGGCAGCCCTTGCCAGGGCTCCGTCACCCTCAGAGGGAAGAAGTTCTTCCTCATGTTCAGACGAAACTTCCTGTGCTTCAGTTTGTGCCCATTGCCCCGTGTCCTGTCGCTGGGCACCACTGAACAGAGCTTGGCCCCATCCTCCTGACACCCACCCTTCAGATATTTGTAAGCATTTATAAGGTCCCCTTGCAGCCTTCTCTTCTTCAGGCTGAACAAGCCCAGCTCCCTCAGCCTCTCCTCGTAGGAGAGATGCTCCAGTCCCCTCACCATCCTTGTAGCCCTCCGCTGGACTCTCTCCAGTAGCTCCTCATCTTTCTTGAACTGGGGAGCCCAGAACTGGACACAGTACTCCAGATGGGGCCTCACTAGGGCAGAGTAGAGGGGAAGGAGAACCTCCCTCGACCTGCTGGCCACACTCCTCCTAATGCACCCCAGAATGCCATTGGCCTTCTTGGCAGCCAGAGCACACTGCTGGCTCATGGTTAACCTGTCGTCCACCAGGACACCCAGGTCCCTCTCTGCAGAGCTGCTCTCCAGCAGGTCCACCCCAAGCCTGTACTGATGCATGGGGTTGTTCCTCCCCAGGTGCAGGACCCTGCATTTGCCTTTGTTGAACCTCATCAGGTTCCTCTCTGCCCAACTTTCCAGCCTGTCCAGGTCACGCTGAATGGCAGCACAGCCTTCTGGTGTACCTGCCACTCCTCCCAGTTTGGTGTCATCAGGAAACTTGCTGAGGGTACATTCTAACTCTTCATCCAGGTCGTTGATGAGGAAGTTAAACAAGACTGGACCCAGTACTGACCCCTGGGGGACACCACTTGTTGCCAGCCTCCAACTAGGCTCAGCGCCGCTGACGACAACCCTCTGAGCTCTGCCATTCAGCCAGTTCTCCATCCACTTCACCGACCACTCATCCAGTCCACACTTCCTGAGCTTCCCTAGGAGGATGTTATGGGAGACTGTGTCGAAAGCCTTGCTGAAGTCAAGGTAGACAACATCCATGGCTCTCCCCTCATCTACCCATCCAGTCATGTCATCATAGAAAGCTATCAGATTGGTCAGGCATGATTTCCCCTTAGTGAATCCATGCTGACTACTCCTGATAACCTTCTTTTCCTCCACTTGTTTGTTGATGACCTCCAGGATAAGCTGCTCTATCACCTTTCCCGGGATGGAGGTGAGGCTGACCGGCCTGTAGTTCCCTGGGTCCTCCTTCTTGCCCTTTTTGAAGACTGGAAGGACATTTGCCTTCCCACACCACAGAATCACAGAATGCTTTGGGTTGGAAGGGACCTTTAGAGGCCATCTAGTCCAACCTCCCTGCAGTAAGCAGGGATAGCTTCAACTAGACCAGGTTGCTCAGAGCCCCGTCCAACCTGACCTTGAATGTTTCCAGGGATGGGGCTTCCACTGCCTCTCTGGACAAACTGGTCCAGAGTTTCACCACCAAACAAGACACATTTCACTACATGGGCACACTAGTGCTCAGCAGTGACATAACATCAGGATCATTATGCCCGGCTTAATTCTTATAGCACAATCCAGAATTCCCAGACATTAATTTTGTGACAGCTCATGATTCACAGGCAGGTCTCAACAGGAGCCCAGCCTTACAGACACTGAAGGCAAACACACTGTGTGTTCATTTTGAGGCACTGTGGTTAGGTGAAGAAAACTCACATCTGTCACATAAGACAGAGAGGAACAACCCCATGCATCAGTACAGGCTTGGGGTGGACCTGCTGGAGAGCAGCTCTGTGGAGAGCGACCTGGGTGTCCTGGTGGACGACAGGTTAACCATGAGCCAGCAGTGTGCCCTGGTTGCCAAGAAGGCCAATGGGATCCTGGGATGCATTGAGCAGAGTGCGGCCAGCAGGTTGAGGGGGGTTCTCCTTCCCCTCTACACTGCCCTAGTGAGGCCCCATCTGGAGCACTGTGTCCAGTTCTGGGCTCCCCAGTTCAAGAAAGATGAGGAGCTACTGGAGAGAGTCCAGCAGAGGGCTACAAGGATGGTGAGGGGACTGGAGCATCTCTCCTACGAGGAGAGGCTGAGGGAGCTGGGCTTGTTCAGCCTGAAGAAGAGAAGGCTGCGAGGGGACCTAATAAATGCTTATAAATATCTCAAGGGTGGGTGTCAGGAGGATGGGGCCAGACTCTCTTCAGTTGTGCCTAGCGACAGGACGAGGGGCAATGGGCACAAACTGAAGCAGAGGAAGTTCTGTCTGAACATGAGGAAGAACTTCTTCCCTCTGAGGGTGATGGAGCACTGGAACAGGCTGCCCAGGGAGGTTGTGGAGTCTCCTTCTCTGGAGATATTCAAGACCTGCCTGGACAACGTCCTGTGCAGCCTGCTGTAGGAGACCCTACTTCGTCAGGGGGGTTGGACTAGATGACCCACAGAGGTCCCTTCCAACCCCTACCATTCTGTGATTCTGTGACACCCTGAGGTTTATTCCAGTCTCAGCCAGCAGAACTGTTTTGTACAATTCAACAGCTCCTCAGACATGAAATCCTACTCAAAAAACACAGGGAATGATGAAGAAAAGGAGGATTACTTTTGCAGCACAAATGATGGGACTGCCCCTTCGAAAATCCTTATTGTTAGTGAAATAAGAATGATCAGATGCAGATGTCCAGGTTACACAGCTTTATCGTATGTTCAGCTGTTCAATGAAGTGAAATATTTGCTGCCAGTAAACACGATACTACTTATGTACGGAAGGCCATTGCTTTCTACATTTACTTTTCCCTTTGATTGTCTGTTATTTCAGCGTTTTTCTTGTCCAAGGTCTTGTTTTCTGGTGGAATCATTGGGACTGTATTTACAATTAGCTCATAGAGGCTGAAACTAGCTGTCTTAGTAACTAAGATGGCCAGATGCAAGGAAAAAGCTATCGAGTCTTAGGGACACACAGCACTCCTGGGCTCGAATGTTGTTACTGTTTTTTTCTGTATTTTTATTCTGCTGTAAGCTGACATATAGTGACCCCTGTGCCATGTCCACTCAAGATTATGAGCAGGCAGAAATACAAAGCAGGCACTACTACTTTAACGAAACAGGGTCTGTTTGGCCCTGTAACAAGAATCCCAGACTGACATCATGTCAACGCAATACAGAAGCAGAGAGAAGTTTAAGCACGTCTTCCACCTTCAGTGAAACACGATCACATAGCACTTTGATAACAGATGTCTTTCACTCCAGAGAGTGTGCTGGTGACACATTTTGTGCTCTGCTGCACGCTTATAAACAACAGGGATGATATGCATCCTTCTGTCTTTATAACTGGATAAACTCGGACTTAACTGGACAAACTTGGACGTATCAGATGAACCACAACCTTAAAAATAAGGCACTACTTAATCACAGCAATAACTTACCTCAGCCATGATGCATTCCTCACTGATAGAAGTGTGTAAGTGAAAAGCGAATTACTTTTTCTGAAAGAAGAGTCTCTAATTCAAGCCCCACTACTGAATATGAATTAGGAATAATTTGAGAAAAAAACTTCACATCTGTTGATTAAAAGTAAGAAATAGTGCTTATTGGCAAACTAATGTAAATTTGAAATAATGATAAAAATTGCAGGAAAGCAGGATAAAAGGCAGTACCTACAAAACCTGGAAGTCCCCTAAACACAAGGAGCTGTTTGCTCATAATTTCTTTTTTACTCTGGGGATTAGTCATGTTATGAAAAGAATGTGTTGAGCGATATAGAGGACTGCTATATTGATGATGCCTGTTCTTACCTGTCTCTTGTACGTCTCCAGCTGACTGCGTGCTGCATTGGCCTTCCTTAGTTCTTCTTCCAGGCTCACAGTATTTTGCATGTACACAGTATTCTTCTCTTCTAAGAGTTTCACTTGCCGCCGCAAATCACCCAGGTCTTCCAATTTCTTTTTATATGACTCTACCTGGCTTTCTAACTTGGCTACTTTATCAGAAGAATGCCTAGAGGGGACAGATTTGTATCAAATTCGTACTCTGAAAACTAACAAAATGAAATGTCCTGAAGCTTCCCCAGTGTTTTGCCTTAATGCAGAAGACATTCCAAAACATCATGGGGACAATAAGAAAGTAATCATATTCTCCTGTTACTAATGCTTTCACTTTTAAATTGTCTGCTTCCCTCCCATAACTATTTGTCAACTCAAAGAGCTGCTCATGGAGATACATTTAGACACTAAAACTCTTCCTAAGACAGCCTTCTTGTCCGCTTCCAATCTTAAAATAATAGTTAAAGCATCTTCACCCCCACTCACCTCTTCAATTCTAAATCCATCCTCAGCCCTGAATTTTACAAGCGTAAAGAATAAAATTATCTGCTTTTCAACTTGTTTGAACAATAGCCAGGAATAAAATCGTAAAGATCCATCCCCTCAACAGCAAATACTTGGTGACACAGAAGTATCATAAGTTCTATGTTGAAGTCTAAGAAAGGCTATATTTAGGGTTTGGACCTTATTCTTTCTAAAAAAAATTAAACACCAGGCTCTGTTCATAACATTTCAGAGTTTTTTCAATCCGGCTGTGCACTGCCAGGACAGCAATAGCCCTCACCTCCAACCACCCACACCTCCTCTACTGTCATGGTTTCATTTGAGAACCAATCGATTTACAGACTCAATTTCCTATGAAACCTGGAGAATCCCCCATTGAATTGATTGTCAATTTATGGGACACTGGGGGAAGCCAAATCTCCTTAATACCCAATGAAGTGCAGAGCCTCCCTTTGGGGCAAGGAATTGCTCTCTGAACCCATGCTGCTCATACAGTTTATGGAATTGTGCAGCCTGATGGGCTCACCCCTGACATTAATGACAGAGAAGGTAAAGACAGATAGCTTTGGTAGAAAGCTACTGGTGAATTAGAAGAGGCAGTATTAAAATCAGCTTTGCTAGAAAGAGTGATACAGGTGGGTAGTGGATAACTGTTCTGAACAACCCATGGCAGCAAGACACCACCACTGAAGGACTATATCCCATAGTAAAAAGGGCTACCCCACCCCATACACCCCTAGCATCATCAAATCATAACAACTTTGGGTGCTAGTGCAACAGAGAGCTGTAACAGATGTTGTTCGTATTAGTATTATATGACAAACCAAAAGCGAGACCCAAAGTCCAAATAATGCAAACCCAGGAAAGGAACTGGTCTAGTTGCCTGATGAGAGAATAGGTGCCCAGGTCACGATGCACGTGAGTACAGAATACTCAGAGACCACTGAGTGACTTGTTATGACTGCAAGATGGTGTAGGATTGCTCAGGCTACTAACAGTTACTGATTAGGTACATAATAATTAACTAATTTACTTAAGCAGAATTGTGTGGTGGTCTGTGTACTCAACTGGAGGATCCAAAAGAACCTTGGCATTGAGAAAGCATTATATTTATACTAAAATATTTAATACTAGTAATTAATACTAAAACATTATATTTAATACTAAAATTAAATGAAACCTAATGAAGACTAAGTACATGAATTACATGGATTAAAAGTTTATAGTTAAAAAAGGGCTAGTAGAACAGAGTTTACCTGAGTACATCTATCTCATCCTTCAAAGACTGAGCCTCCTCTGCCAATGCAGTAAGCTCTTCTGTTTGTTGTCTCAGTTCAGCAATTTCTTTTTCTAGTTCTTCACAGCGTATTCGATAGTCATCTTTGGCAGCTTCTAATCTGTAGAAATGAAATATAACAGAAAATAATCTCTCCTTTTGAGCCACAGTTACCTTTACTCATCATAATCCTCTCTAAAAACACAAGAAACTGGTGTAGTGAAGGAGAAAAGCAGCCCAACATGCTTATTCAAAAACATAGAAGCAGATGGACTTTTTGGACACTCCCAATTTGACATCAGTCTTTCTATTTGAAGATCACAAGGTAATGTATTTTCTCAGAAAGACAAATCCTGAGTTCTTCCTGTCATAGTGATTTTTCACAATGGAAGCTCAAGCAGAATTTTCTACCTTTTTTCATGCTGGGGCATACAGAGTTTGAACATGACATCTTTATCCTAAGATTTTGTTCAGCTGTTCAACTCCTATATACCTTCAACAATACTGACCTGATTGTCAGATGTTCTAAATGCTGTAGAGCTCTCACCAAGGTGGCTTTATTTATTTATTTACTTGCTTATAGAAGAACCTGTCCCTGCCCAGCACCTCTGAAGAACCAAGTCATACATATAGTTATCTAGTTAGCACATAAAGAACTCAGACCAAAGGTTCTGGAGTGGACTACTTAAATACAGCATACACAGGCAAAGCGGCATTAACCTGGCAGTGAACATAGGGAATAACTAAGAGAAACATCGTCAAAGCATCTTGAACGCATGGAAGAGGACACAACCCAGAACATGAAGTCCTATTGTGATTTTGATCTGAAATTAAAATAAGAACAACCCAGAAAAGGATATATGAGCATGAAAAAACAAGTATTTTATCCATTAATTCAAGGAGTCCAAAAAGAATTTACAAGAACAGAGACAACAGATACTCAACAGGTCATCTAAACCACGTAAAACAAAGATTTGGATCTCGATAGACTGGAACTGTCAAAGGACATAAAGAGGCCAAGACTGGGAGAAAAACTGCTGTACCACACTGGGCATCAAGCTAAGCTGCATAGATTGGTCAGGTAAAGCTGGGGAAGGAATGCACACAAACTGCCATTAGAAACCACATACTATGCAGGCAGCGGAAGGAGGTGAAGGACATTGGGAGATGGGTCTCACAGGTGAAAAGGTTTTAGAAAGAGCCTCAGAACCTGAAACTAGAGTAACAGGTGGTGCAGACCTTGCATATGGGGAGAAAACCTGTTCAAACAGGAATTGAGAACAGACTCAGGTAGGAATCATTCTAAAGCATGGAGATTAATAAGGAGAGATAAAAGGGGACATCAGAGAGACATCACTACATTATTCTTTTACATAGTAGAGGTATAGAAAGAAGAAAACCAGGCACTAGCTGCTGTGAAAGAAACACTGAACATTTTCCCAGAAACTGAAGGGAGAGGGTGTGTCTGAAGGAAAGACTTAGCAAGAGCAAGTGAAAAAATAGCAAAACAGGCAAAAGAAGGAAAGTTACATGGCAGCTGACATATGAAAATGGCAACAGAAGAGGACAGAAAGAGAAGGAAAACTAGCAGTGTAAAGAAATACCATAGTTTCACTCACAAAGGATAGGGAAAGTACAGCAACAGGAATGAAAAGATGGTGAAGTGGACGAGCTTTCTTCAGCAGAATAGGCTTACATAGCATGTAAGCAACAGTCAAAAGACCAGGCAGGACATTTAAAGAGGAACTGTATTTCCACATGTTGAGGAAATGCAAATGAAGAGCAGAGGTCACCTGTGGATAATCTCCATCTTTCACATACGAAACAATTTGTTTTCAAACTCAGAAAAGGACACACTGCTGTATAATACCACCACCTGTAGTACTACCCATAGCAAACTTTCAGCTAGGAATTCCTACACCTTAAAAATACAATCAGAATAATATACATAATGGAAAGCATGTTACTTTTCATCCTTACTGATTTTCAAAAACATGGGCGAGATGACTGCACACAAACAATTCAACGTAACTTCACAGAGTGATATGTAGACATCATTCCAGAACCAAGAAATTAAGCATTTTTTTATGCTGCAGCTTGAAAAGAGGTAAATCATAACATGTACATCACTAAAAACTTCACTACTGTGGTTATACCACCCATTATACTAATTCATAATTTCCAGCAGAACCAGAAGTTGTGCCTGTTGCCAGCTACAAACAATCTAACCACCTGCAGATTTTCTACCTGAATGTTTCTTCTTGGAGTTGTTCTAGCTGTGTCTGCAGCTGCAAGTGCCTACGACCTGCAGGGCTGTTGGGATCTTCAATAGAATCAGATTGATTTAAACGTTCCATCAAAATCTGGTTCTCAGCAAGCAAGCTGCTCTTCTCCTCCTGGAGGGCTGCAACCTGTTGTAATAAAAGCAGGAACTGGAATAACTGAGCTGTCCCGCAACAGGGAGCCATTTTTCTCATGTGCATAACAAAGTATTGACACAGTTCATAAATGGAAGCACACAGGCTTCAATGATCACATTTCACAAGAATATGCTGTACCTTTAATAGGTATTCAATTGTTATGTGATGTAACCAACGTATTGCAACAATAGGGGCAGATCTGCCACACAGAAAATGTAAATATCCCTAATTGTATTTCGCACAAGCATCTAAAGAAAAAGTCTTAGTTATCTCAGAAGGTAACTTCATTATAATGAAGTCTGCATAGTTTCCCAGCAAACAAAATTAGCCCTCCACAGTAAGGCATTTAAAACTGATTTCCAAAAGAAACAATCCCTGTCAATCACACAGAATATCCAAGTCTGGATATTCAAGGGATGGATGTGCGCTTCCTAGGTTTTTTTTTAATCCAGTGTCCAATTGCAAGCACATCTGAAACAGAAACACAGTCCCAAAGATGACTTGGTTTCTGCCAATGTTGTGAAAACAGGCTATAGTCCAAAGAACGCAAAGTGCTGCATCTCAAACAACAGCTGAAGGATGGGCACATATATTATTAAATAGCATAGAATTAGCATGCAGGAGGAGGGGAATAGAGGGAATGTGAACATCTCAACAGAAGGAAATGCTTCAGTAAGAGCCTGAACCATCAAATACACCAAAATCAACCATGACACACAAATTGGCTTCATGAATTCTAACAGTTGCTGTACTGCTTGGCAAAAGCCTGAATTATAATCCAAAGTATGGTTGCAATGGTAATGCTTTTCAGGGCTCCCACTTTACACTCTTCATGTCTTCTGGACGAGGTATGCCTGATTTACAGCAAATCTTAGTGTAAATCCATACAAAGCTGATAGACCACAGTAATTTCTGATTGGAATTTAACTCCTAACTGGAACTGTTATAGCAGCATAACCTCTATTAGCTCTCTAATGAAAGAGTGGAACCACACAGCTCAACCCCTCCCTACCTCAATGAAAAAAAGTTTCATTAGCAGGAATCATCTTAATACTGGCAACATTGCATCAAGATAAGAAAACAATGAAACTGACTCTGCTAGCACACGTAAAGCAAAGTAACCCCTTATTACAACAATTATCATCTCCCTTTTAAAATACATGATTTCATGTTACGCTTCTTGTTTTCAGCTGCCTAAAAATTAACACATCTCTTTCCCACTTCAAAATTTATACATACAATATAGCAAACCTACCTGCATATCTAACTCATGACATCTCTGGGCAATTTCTTCTTTTGTTGCTAGTGCTTCATTTAATTCTTCTGTAGTTTTCTTCAGCTACCATAAATAACAAACATTTATAGTTTCATCACTCTTGGTCAAGCATCTAAAAATAGTCTGAACTACATGACTGTCAAATTATTTTTACATTTAGGTAATCTATTAAATTTTTGGAAGACTGAGGCAATTCTGCTCTTACACAGAAACAAAGAAGCAGATATGATCACTGCTTAGTCTGTGTAACAGTAAAAAGTAAACATACCTAGAAGTAATACTTGGTCTTACAAAAATACATTAGAATTATCACATCTATGCTATGAATTGAGCCAAAAAGTCCTGAAGAACTCATCAACTCTGTACACAGAAAAAATTGTCAATACCACTTTTCTTTACAGATGTAAAGAGTGCATAATTTCAGCTTTCGATCTAATTCTCAAATACAGGAAGGACTAGAAGGTGGAATACAGGGAATGGACAATTAGGGTAAAATCTCTCTAGTGACTGGAAGCTACTCTTATTGCACAACAGGAATACAACTAACATGGTGAGGGAGAAGCCTACTCTTCTGAAAAAAGGGCACTGAATTTTGTAAGCAGTGAGAAATATTCAGATATTTCCCTTTAAAAACGCTTTATGTTCAAAGACATGTATCTTGCAAGTTTGCATACGAATGCCATTAAGATAACATAAAAAACATAGCTACAAGAAAAATAGCCTGATAAAACAGGCACATGCTTATTATGCATACAGAGATGTAGATTATTATATACGATGAATTTTAGATGGGCTTTCTCAAACTGCATCACCATATCTTATTTTTTTAAGTTTATATCTCAAGGGCCTGTTGACATACAAAAATTAAATCCAATTGCCAGAATTTACATACTTCTGCAGAGAAAGTATGATGGAGGAACACATGGAACACCAACGCACTATACTTACTTCTCAGCTGAAAAAAACTGAGGAAGTAGCATGAGTTTAAGCTAGTATAAAAACAATTGGGTTTGCATACTCTTTAAACATATCACAGACGGAAGGATTCTCTTTGAAAACTTCTCTTACATATTGTAACAGTTCTCAGGACTGCTTTAAGGATTTTTGAGTCACATCTACGGGGATTTTTAAATGACTTTGGAAGTAGAAACTTGCAAAAATGTTTTACTTGAACACTACCCATTTTTAATCCTTGTCAATACCCCAAAATTTGCACCAGTCTGCCGTTTTGCTATACTATGTCATACAGCTAAACGTATTTTCCAGACTGAGTTTTTCTCTCCTTTAAATACACAAAATGGGTAAATACAATTCATAAAGCAAAAGTAGTTGAAATACTAAAATTTAGTTTTCCACTCCTTATTTGAATTTCCCACAAAACTCTTTCACGATAAAAGAAAAAAAGACAGACTGCTTAATAAAGTAAAATGCCTGGGCACTGATGTGCTATGATTGAAGGAAAAGAAACATCTAGTCTTAGATACCTGCCGATCAAGGTCAATGTAAGCATCATTTCCAAGAGAGACTGGAGACTCTTTACTCATCAACTGCAATTAGATTACACTGGATTAGAAAAAGCAAGGATTTGTTTTATATCAAAAACTATGCTTCAATGAAATACCAAGCTAATTTTAACTCTTGGGAGCTTCAGTGTGACTTCATTAGGAAGTTTTAAACTGCATTTTTACATGACATATTCAGAAACAATTACAGAAAGAAATCTTCAGAATTTATAATATATAAAGCACTATAAAAGAAATCTTACGTAATCTCTTTTTCTTCTGAAAATGCACATTCTTCGTCTCTGATGAAACCTAGAGTACACTTCTGCTAAGCATTTTACTAAAGTGACATCAGAATAATGATAGCTATCAACATACCACGCAACACCTGCTTTCAATTGTTCTCTGCCAGTGGTTTTCATTTTTCGATCACCTGGAAGTTCACACCAAGGTGTTTATTTATTTAACTAAAGTTGGGTACGTAACCATCTCAGCTAACTGTGCAAAAGAAAGATGATCAGAACTCTTGCTCTGCAGTTGTCTGTAATTCGCAAATTTAAAAAGAAAGTCTATAGAGAGTATTCCTGAAACGAGTATTACAGTTCCTTGCATACTAACCTATTTTATTGCAGGAATGGCTGGCAGTGATATTAGTCTAGAAAACATTACTTTGTACGCATGACCTGTTTGTTTTTTGGTTTTCTTTTTTTTAAAAAAGGCAAGTCCTCCAAATTGACTGACACGTTCACTAAAAGATAAAAGGCTGGTACGAAGGTTTTCTTTCAGTTACCCCCTGATGGTAGCAAAAAGCAGGTAGTAAAAAGTTACACAGGTAGCAAAAAGTTAAATCAAATGGAACAGAAGTTGCAGCCCGAAGACCTCATCCCACCCACCTCCAGCAAATATATTTGTAAAGTTATTACTGAAAAGCTGTACAACACAAAAAGGAACAGTCTTCCAAAGAAGAAATATGCTGTAAGTAACTCAAAAGGCAGCATTTTACAACCACACTGATGGCTTCTGTCATTCTGTACAGACACAAAATGTTTTATGAGTTCTCCAATGACACAATTCAAGGAAGCTGCAGTCAAAAAGGCCCCATCCTAACCAAAATCAGGACAAGATTTCTTTCCTAAGGCCTCCTGTACAGCCTGGTTTCTCTCTCCAGCGATAGGACTTCATTTATTCCTTTCAGAAACCAGGGCTTTTGCCCTGCTTTTCATTGGCAAAGTTCCTCGGATACACAGCACAAAGCTTCTCCCATCCTTTCATTTTATACTAAATATAAAATGAAAGGATGTGTACAAGAGAAAAACTCTGTTTGACATTTACATCATTCAAATATTTACACACTGACATTTCTCTCCCTTTCCCCATCTCCTTAATTGGGATTTAGCCACGTACTACGTGCTTAAATTCATCTGTCATCAATAGTCCTTCTCAGTCCTTCACGATGTTTGCTGCTAACTGCTGAATTCCTTCCATTTTCTGTACATCTTTACAATGACAATGACAAACTACCCCAAAACAAAGCATTCCATGAAGCTCAGGTTCTCTGCAACAGTAATTAGAAAGTTCCCAGCTTCAGAGCCGTTCCCTGAAAAATGAAGTCACATATCTTTTTCACTACCATATATAGTGGCATTACAAACTTGTATTTAGGGCCATGTTTTCTAAGCTGACTATTGCTTTGCCCTCCAAACCAAGAATTTCCAATCCCTCTCTGCTCAGTGATGTTTATACACATTTCAATTACTCCAGCTCACTAGCTACTGTTTAAATACTTTTCCAGGTGACTAACCGGGATATCTGTATTAAACCAAATACTGAACTCTTCTCCCTATTCTATATCCCACAACACTGTTCACAAACATGCTTCATACATCAGGTAAGTTCCACCCATTAAGCCAGTACTTTCCAGCTGGCAGGTCCCAGGCAGCATACAGCCTGCAAGGGTGTACAACAGTACGTCCCTGACAGCGACCACCCCTTTCTGGCCCTAGCACAACTTCCTCTTCAGAAACCCAGCTTAACAGGCCTGCCCAAGACTTGCTGCAGGAGGAATTCAAGAGGCTGCACAACCCACTAGAGGCCACTGTGGTATTACTGCTTTCTGTGGACTACCGTAAAGGAAGCAGGCCAAGGCCAATGATATAAACCCTTTCTTGTTTGATGGATTACGTCACCTCTCCCAAAACTCTCTATCCTTGAGAACCCTTAGCAGAAATGTCCAGAAAAGAGGAGATCAGCTGGAGAAGCATTAGGCAGTGGAGATACATGGCATTAGTGTAGCATGAATGTTACACAGAATTTGTGAATTTCAGTCCACAGGGTACATCAGGAACGTCACAGGAACTGTGCAAGAGACACTGAGAGCAAGAGCCACAGACACATGTGTAGATGACCGACTCAATGCAACAAGAAGCATCCTGCAATCTTATGGCCTGCGATATGGTGGGGATGCTGAAGAAGAAATCTAAGGGATTGTGCTGCGTCCAGTAGCACGACCAGACAAGGAACAGGAATGAGATTGCCAGATTACTCACAAGTAATACAGGAATCCAACTTCTGACCACCAGTTAACAATAAACTGAAGTTAAGAAGTGGGGTCAGAAGGGAGAGTTGTCAGGGCGAAGGAGTGCCTCCACCTCTTCCCTGCACATCTCCCCACACAGTGGAGAGGACAACGTTTTATGTAAGCAAACATCTTGATTGTGCTCTGCTTCTGGATTGACTCTACCCAGGACTTAATAGCAAACACTTTACTGTAAACAGCACAACTAATAGGGTACAACTTCATTCACCTATCCAAACTTCTCTCTCTCTTTCATAAGATTTCCTGAAAAATTGAAGAAGTTTTACTGAATACTGTCTCTTAGCATTTCATACAGATATGTGTGTCACCTCAAACGCACACTACTCCTTCCACCCACCTAAAAAACATAGGTAACAGGTTTGCTAGTTTCCCCTATTCTTCACTTTGTTTCTTGTCAATCAGCATTCTCTCATACTACTGAAGTTTAGAGCTCCACCATGCTCATTTCATCAGTTATCTGCTCACGGGCGTATTTTTAAAGCAAATTTCCTTACTGTGTTCTGCTATACATCTCCCTTACCTACAAGCTCACATTCAGACAAATTCCTGAAATACTGATGTAGTTTCAGTGCTTCATGTGCAACCTGCAAGAGTGATATCAGAACACACAGTCTTGGGAGGTATGGGTCAATGCCAATACTTTTGAGTTTAGAGTGGCAAACTTCATTTCATTTATATTTCAGTTAGCTGACTCAAGAGAATAAAATCTCTTGAGAAGGAAGTGGCCTTCTCATTCTCCCTCCACAGCTGCAAGTTTTCTTCAGGAGCAGACTACAGGTGGGCATAAAGGTCTGCTTTCATAATTTTGCAGCAATGGAACTGGCTTTCAGTTCTAAACTCACAATTTAGCTTAAGTATAGTATTATCATCTATTTTCACATGTACCTTTAATGGCTGATAATGTTCAGAGATTTTACAAGTGAATTGATTGTTAAAAGGGAAATCGAAAAGTGACTGCAATATCAAGCATTTGCATTAGGCCTCTACAATAGAAGGAAAACTCTCCTTAAGAGCTTCCCTGTGAAAAAATAACTAACATTTACTTGCTCTTTTTCTGGTTTATTTTGCATATTCAGAATGAAGGTCTGAAGTAGCACAAGTATACGTTCAAATAATCAAAATGTCCTTTGAAATCAGAAGAGCTTCAATAAGCTGTGGTGAGGGGGTTAGTCTGGATTTTAAACGGTACTATAACCTGGACAACATCACAATTTTTATAATTCTTTCTCTAGTTTTGTGAGAAGCAGTTGGCATTCCCTGTTAATCCTTTACATCTATACATTTTCATACTTGTAGCTTTGGTATGATGTCTTACAAAATATTTGTAGAGCTGCTAATTTTATATTATTAAAACCTCCACTTTTTAGCTGCTTTGCTCGTTGTCATGGATACTTAAAGACTAGGGAAGGGGTAAAACTCACAAAATCTGCATGCATGAATAACCTGAATTATGAATGTTTTTTTCCCCTCTTCATATGAGTTGCATGATTTTGTAAATGCAGCTGCACTACTTAGTTGATGATGTTAAAAGTTCAAAACATTTGCTTTATCCAAAATGCATCTTCTACAGTTGATGATCTTGTACAAGCTCATTTAAGTGTCCAGGAAACAACATCAAAATGCAGCTTCTGTATTCACAAGGTTGTTTTTCTTTTTTAAACGTCTTTTTGTTTGTTTGCTTTTTTGAGAGTCAAGACTATGTATGACACTGTGTTTCCTTTCACGCAGCTACACTTTCTTCTTCCTCCAGTACTGCTAACAGACCCAAGTAAGTGTTTTTCTATATTTTCCTAACTATTCAAAAGCCACTTTTACTTGAGACAAGACAAACCTTTAAACAGTCAGGACAAAATACCGGGGGAAAATGCCAAACCCAAACAGTTTCTACTTTGTGGAAGTAACACGGTTGGTATTAACACAGATAGGAAGCACCTTTTGCTATGCACCTCAGGTAAGTTTTGACACTAGCTCTAGTACTTTGCTGTTAAGAGCCTATTATGACTCTTACCTTGATCTGCACAGACACCTGACAAGTGATCAAGCTTAAAGATGCCCTAAACAGAGGAGGAAAACCAGCTACCCAGCTACCACTTTCAGCAATAATTAACTAGGCAGTTCAAAGAAAAGACTTGGGAAAATGACAGCAGAATTTCCAAAGGATGCCAAGGAAAGGAAAAAGAAATACATAACGGGCAAAATAATTTCTGTAAGGAAAGATTTTTTGGCCTTTAAAAAAAAAATCTGAAAATTATGACCCCCTGTACTCAGCACTGATGAGGTCACACTTCGAATACTGTGTTCAGTTTTGGGTCCCTCACTATGAGAAAGATATTGAGATGTTGGAGCATGTCCAGAGACGGGCAACAAAGCTGATGAAGGGTCTGGAGAACAAATCTTACGAGGAGCGGCTGAGGGAACTGGGGTTGTTTAGTCTCGAGAAAAGGAGGCTGAGGGGAGACGTTATTGCTCTTTAAAACTACCTGAGAGAAGTTGTAGCAAGGTGGTGTTGGTCTCTTCTCCCAAGTAACAGGCAACAGGACAAGGGGAAATACCCTCAGGTTGTACCAGGAGAAGTTTAGACTGGGTATTAGGAAAAATTTCTTCACAGAAAGGGCTGTCAAGCATTGGAACAGGCTGTCCAGGGAAGCAGCTGATGTACCATCCCTGGAGGTATTTAAAAGACGTGTAGATGCAGAGCTTAGGGACATGGCTTAGTGGTGGAGTTGACAGTGTTAGGCTAATCGTTGGACTCGATCTTGAAGGTCTCCTCTAACCTAAATGGTTCTATGACTATAACATTAAAAAAATATACTATTCATACTAATATATTAATTACAAGTAATAATAAATTATAATAACAAACAGAATATAACAGTATATATTACAGAACATACCACATAGTACATAATTTATATGTAGTATTTTTTGTAATATTTTTGATAGTTGTATCATTCTTCTCTTCCTCTATCTTGTGCACAGCCTGCATTTAGAAATGCACACCTGCGTATTAGAATCTAAGAATCTAGGTGGTGGCAATACACCACATCAATTTGACTGCACTGAAAAAATAACAGAAAAGCATTGTCAATTTATAAAACCTTTATGGAGCATGAGGCATTTTATTAATAATCTTTTACTTTACACATTTAAATAAGTGTAGAAAGGAAATGCTGAAGAGTCACAAGTTGTTAAAGAAACTGAAATAACCAACCAAAATTTAAAACATAATATGTCCCATCTTCCATTTAAAAATCAGCTGCTTCATGCAAAAACAGAGAAAATGGGGCAGAGGCTTGTTCTGTTGCGCCTCATGAAATATTTTCAGGAGTAAGATGATTTACAAAAGCCAAACTATCCAAAAATTTATATGTGCTTTGCTAAAACAGAATAATTAATTACATAATACATCAGCACAACTTAGAGAGGTCTTTTTACACACCTGATTTTGAAGAAAGAGTACCTGCATGTCAAATGCTTTGAAATGTTTGGATTAGGCAACACACCAACTTTTCAAATATGCATATATAGCTACTTTCCTAGGCACTTTATTTTGGTGTCTCCTACATATTGCTTAGTCCAACTCACTTGGCTCATGAGAGCTGCTTGGAGTCCAAGACACAGAAAAACCTCCTTAAATCCAGTGAAGTTTCACCCTTCCAAAGACACAAACTGCAGATGCGGCTCTGAAAAGCCTCTCTGTATCTAAACTCATGCTAGAATCATAGAATATCTCAAGTTGGAAGAGACACAAAGATCACTGAGTCCAAATCCCTGCTCCTCACAGGACCACCTAAAACTAAACCATATGGCTAAGAGCATTGTCCAGATGCTCCTTGAACTCTGACAGGCTTAGTGCCGTGACCACTTCCATGGGGAGCCTATTCCAGTGACCAACCACCCTCCCATTGAAGAACCTTTTCCTAATGTCCAATCTGAACTTGCCCTGATGCAGCTTCATTCCATTTACTTGTGTCCTGTTCCTTGACCTCCTCCTCCACTGCCCCCCTTGAGGAAGGTGTACACTGTGATGAGGTCACCCCTCAGCCTTCTCTTCTCCAAGCTGAACAAACCAAGTGATCTCAGCCACTTTCATAAGTCTTGCCCTCAAAACTTTTCACCATCTTTGTCACTCTCCTCCAGACACACTCTGGTTTGACGTCCTTCTTACACTGAGGCACCCAGAACTGCACACGGTACTTGAGGTGGGGCCACACCAGTGCAGTGTACAGTAGACCATCATCACCCTCGACTGGCTGGCTATGCTGTGCTTAATGCACCCCTTTTGGCTGCCAGGTCACACTGCTGATTCCTCTTCAACTTGCCATCAACCCAAACCCCCAGATGTCTTTCCGCAGGACTGCTCTCCAGCCTTCCGTCCCCCAGTTTGTGCATATAACCAGGATTACCCCATCCCAGCTGGAAAATCCAGTACTTGCTCTTGTTAGATTTCACGTAGCTGATGATTGCCAGCTCTCTAATCTATGCATATCTCTCTGTAAGGACTCTCTACCCTCAATGGAGTCCACAGCTCCTCCTAGTTTAGTATCGTCAGCAAACTTACTTAAGGTACATTCAACTCCTGTGCCCAGATCATTTATGAAAACATTAAAGAGCACTGGCCCTAAAACTGACCCCTGGGGAATTCCATTAGTGACTGGCTGCAAGCCTGATATAACCCCATTTACTATAATTCTTTGAGCTCAACCCATCAGTAAATTGCTCACCGAAGTACTATGGACTTGTCTAGCTGTATGCTGGACATTTTGTCCAGAGTGATACTGTGAGAGACAGTATCAAAAACATTGCTAAAATCCAAACAATCCACATCTACCTGCCTCTCTTGGTCAACTAGACAGGTGACCCTGTCATAAAAGGAAATTAAGTCAGTTAAGCAGGACTTTCCCCTCATGAACGCATGGTGGCCATGACCAATGACTGCATTGTCTCTGAAGTGTTTTTCTGTAACTCCCAGATGACCTTCTCCATAATTTTGCCAAGCACTGAAGTGGGATAGGCATGTAATTACCAGGGTCTTCCTTCTTACCCCTCTTGAAAACTGGGACAACCTTTGCCAGCCTCTGGTCAACCGGGACCTCTCCAGACCCTTAAGAGCATTGAAAAATAATGGATCAAAGTCCCCCTCTCAAAGTGTCTTAAAGTTTTTGAAACACTGACATCTGTGTTAAGCACCTGAGATCTTCCTCATCCGGTTCTGAATGTCCTGGATTTCTAAACAGCTTGGAAGGTAGCATTAAAATCACGCAGAACTGCACCAGTACCTGAATAGTAAGCTTTTTGATTTACTAAGTTTCAAAAATTTGTTTTATAAGAACACACCCTCATCCTGTGATTTCTCCCCACTTCTACTTCCCATCTCTGAGAAAGGGCACAAACACTAAGCTATCTCAATGCCTACTCAACAAATGCTGAAAACTGTGGGCTCCATCAGATCTGGCTATTTTATCAAACGAAGATTTTTACAAAAATCAAACAGGAGATTTTGAACAGGAGGTGGGAGGGTAAGAGAAAGTTTTCTATTTTAAGATAGTGTAAAAAATAATGTGATCCAGAATAAAGTGGTGCTGAAAATTGTGTTTAATAAAAGAGGACACTAAAAAAATCCACCAAAACATTGTATTACACTTAAAAAGAATGCAAAAGTAAAATACGCCAAAACTCAGCCTAACTGGCGCTTTGCAGTACTGACTGGAAGATGATTTAGCATAAGGATTCCTCCAAGGCTCTTTTCAAAAGCCCTCTCTGCAATGTTAGAGATAGCAGTCCACAGACAGACAACAAGATATATGACTGCATGGATCCAGCATTGGTCAAAGTGATGATAGGGGACGGGGTCCCTGCAGGCTCACTGACATCTCCTTCTCTACTCAGACATTACGGAAAAGTGAAATTGCTCTGGAGCTCAACATGGAATTCAGTTTTTCTCATTCAGGTTTCGAAGAAACGGGATTAACAGCGATTTCCTGCTTTCCTTAATGGCCTGCCATGCAGTAAACTTCCATCTATGAAGGCTGATAGGCCCTTCACTTATGGGCACTTTGGCCTCCCAAGAAGTCACATGGGGGCTTCATGGCTATAGTGGTCACTAGCACCATGGTTTAATTTTCACTGTGGTTTTAATTTACTACTGAACAGCACTTTTACAAAATACACGGCACTATACTTACTAACTTGTAAAAACATACTAGCACACATACCTTCGTTAGCCTATTCATAACACTACAGCTGACAAAAGACTATTTCTCTTCCTTTTCATGTGCCCAGTAAACAAAAAACAAAAAAACACAGTTCATGAAATATGGCAGTTTCAAGGTACAGATTTCGAAGAAACTTTCCAGTATTTGGTTACTCTTATGAAACCAGTCTAGCGCACTTCAGGAGCCACAGGGTGGGAAAAGTAAAGGAAAGAGAACCCAGTATCAAAAACATCTAGAAGATTCAACCTTCTAGATTTAAAGAAAAGTGGGACATTCATCCAGAGTTCCTTAACATAAAGCAAGCTTTACTGATTTGTTTTTCTAAGGAAAAAAAAGGATATTTTTCAACGTAAAATGACAAAATCTATGTCCCTTATTTTCTTTATTTTCAACTAAGTTTTTCCAAAGTGAGAAAAAGCATACTTTTGTAAAACACTGAAAGGCTGAACTTTTACACACTGTGGATACCCCAACATACCTCCTGAATAGCTGTCATGACAACATGTTGAACCGATTCTTCCATCATCATTATGGTCTGGATGTACTCTGAAAATAAGAGCATTCTGAAATGTTACTGTTGAAACTCAAGTCACACAGAACGTGAGGCCAGAAGCTGCATCCTTCCTACAGAATGACCAGGTGTCACAGATGACACTTGAAACGCATAATCACCAGTCAAGTCCCACACCAAAAACACAACAAGACTGTATCAGAAGTATCTTCAGACATAAATCCAGGCTCACTGGAACTCTGCAACAATGAAAAAAGTATGATTGTCATCCATTTTTTTCCTTCTCGCATATCATACTTCTGAAATAACTACTTACACTACTTTTCGTCCTTTGCTGGCCAACTATTGAGCCTACACAAGTACACCAGCCACACATAAACCATGATTTTCCATCAGTTTGACAATAACGTCCTGCCTTCCCACAGCATTCTCATTTCAAGGCATTTTCACATCCATTCTTGGTTTCTGTTCTTATTTCTGAGCTACATCACAAATTAGTCACCTCCACTCTTTCCTTCCTCTCTTAGGGGAGGATGTGAGCTACACAACAGGTACCTGCTAAGATGATACAGTAGTTAGAATGACAAATTCTGACATTTAGATGAAGTCAAGGAGTTTATGAATTGCCCAGTATCATACAGTTTCCAGTCAGATACAATCACCTTTACATACGACCTGTATTCTTTTAAAGATTTGCCCCAAGAGAAAGGTGCTGGGAATCAGACACCTCAAAGTGACTCCTTATGTCACGTCAAATCTCACTCAAAGTACATAAAACTAGACTGTTCCAGCATTTCAAAAACAGACCAAAAGAGTAAGAGAAATACAGGAATAAGATATACTTCCCACCTGAGGATGCCAAATAGTCACCAAAGGATAATTTTACATAAAAATGAGAGGACAGAAAGTCTAATAAAACAGGGTTATTGGTGGAATAAAACTACCTCTATTTTAATTAATGGAAAGGGAAAACTAGCTATAAAAGCTAACATGCACCATGCAAGAGGAAAACAAGAGGTTGGAAACCCTGGCTGTCATTTTGCCAGAAAGGAAACCAAAATGAGTTAAATCAGGACGAGACAGATATTTGACACAACTTTTATGTAAATAAACAGTTTTATTTACCCACATGTGCATTTTATAAACATGTTCCTACGCTTCTGATTTTAAGTGTTAAGAATAAATGTTTGTAGATGCTTTCTTACCTTAACCTGGTTTGAATTAAGTGTACTTTAAGCTAACCGGGTAACAATAATATACCCTGCACCCAACACCAGTTTAGAGCATGAGATTTGGGACACTTTTAACAAGCACCTCTGTCATTCATCACACCCTCTGTGGCACCTGCAGGAAAAACGAATGGGTCCCTATTTCACCTGTGCAGGTCAGATAGACATTTGGTGCCTTAGGAGTCAAGAGAGGAAGAAGTCTCTTCCAGTGACTGCTGAAGTGGGATTCAATTGCCTAACAGATGCCTCCAGTGACTTTCTGGATGCCGTTGAGGTATCATGCTTGGTCTTCAGCTGCTGCCCAGCATGGCATGGTTGCCAACATTACTTTTTTCTATTTGCCAACCCCATGCAAAAGCCTCAGAAACTGCACAAATCACAACTAACCCAAATCACATCAGACATCTTCAGATGAATCCCCCCAGTCATACTGATAGCTCTTGGCCATGTAGTATGATGCTGACTACATTCCCAAAATCAAGAGTCACAAAGAATCGTGCAACAAGCACATTTTTGGATACTTAACCATCCCTATCTACCTCATAAATAATTAAACAGTGGGCCCAAGCATTTTCCTTTGTAAAGTCCCTTTTCAGTTCAGCAAACCAAAACTGAAAACATGAATGCTGGAAGCAAAACCAGTTCCACAATTTGAGACTACAAAACTAGTGAAGCTTAAAACAACAGTTACTACCTGTAGGACAAAATCACGTCATTGCTACAAAAAAAAAAAAAAAAGTACATTTGTCTCTGACAGTAACCTGAGATATATAATTTTTCCCTTAAGTAGTTACACAACAAGCTGGATTTTCATTCACTGCCTGGTAGAAAATACGCTTTCAAAATGTAATACCTTGCTTCTGTTCACAATTCACAGCGCATCCCAAAATAAGCTGAAGCATTCTCCCAAGCTCCGCAGCATCAGCATGCTCTCCAATCAGGTTAACGTCAGGAAGGGTGAAGTCATTAATCTGTTGTCCTAGAATCTGCATAAAGACCCAGTACATACATGTCTGTCACACTGCACATATACATACACACACATTTCAAAATACAAAGGTGATTCAGAATCAACACAAGCAATTCACTCGTACTTTAACAGTTTTCAGCCCACCTTTAAAAATACTAAATTGCCTAACATCTAACATGCAAATACTAAACCAGAGAAACCTGACTGTCTCTACTAATAAGAAATTATTAGTTTCAAACTTAGTAAGATATTTTTCTTCAGATAAGAAAGGTAACAAGACAGGCTTCCACAGTGATCAACAGCACATGGATAACAATTTTTTTTAAACTTTTCCATTAAAAGAAATCAAATGCCTAAAAACATTTTGTGTAGCATAACATATTATAAACAAATCTCACATTTCTTACTACTAGAAACACAGAAATTGAAAAATTTCACTGATACAACACATGCTTTTGTACTGATGGATGACATATATAAGACAGTAAAAAACTTAATCACTTGGCCTCACACTTTTACAAAATTTAAGGGAATTCAGCCAGCCTCACAGCTAAGAAAGCTAGTTTCATCGAAGAGAACTTGAGGTAGTAGTACAATACATAATTAAACAACCCACATGCAGAAAGAAAAGAAAAACAACACCCAAAACAAAAAAACCCACATGACTTATAATTAATGTAATCTGCTTTACAATTAAGAAGGATTTACATTAATGATTGTCAGTAGAAGGAATTAAACAATTCTGCCAAATTGTTCATAAAGAGCTTTCAGGGGGCTGAAATTATGAATATGAAATACAGAATTAAACACATATCTGACACGTAAATTGCAGATACAAAGAAACTGTCACTTCTTAAGCAGGGTGCAATAAAGAAACAATGACTATGGAGGGAATCAGTCCTTTGTTTGCTGGGTGCCCTTTTTTGTGTTAACACTGAAGAAAAACAGAAATCAAGTAAAGGTATTTATAAAAAACATATAACAGATGTATATGAAGAATACATGGAAATCAAGCCATTCAGAAGTTTTCCAGGGTTGAGCTTTGTGGAACTGTTGTGTTTGAGTTTGTTCTTGTTTTGTATAGTGTTTTTTGTATTGTGGCTTTTTTTTTTTTTTTTAAACAGCTTTCTCAAAGAATGAGCACCAACACAACTAAAAATCTCTATGTTTTAAAGGACACAGATTCATTCTTGTTGGAAAAGACTTCCTTTAGGTCATTCTAATGAGAAAATAATAATTCTGTGAATGCATCAAGCACAATGGAAAACACTGCCATAGTAAACAGACTGTGATAATGCAGTAAAACAAAACATTCTTTGAATTATACAAATCTGGTACGTGTTTACGTATGGATCTGTAGTTCTTGAATTTCTTTCAAATGTAATGTAATGTGCTCAACTTAAATCTGGCAACCGCTTCACAGTTACTGATAAAATAATTAGTGCTGAAGAAAACAGAATGGAAGAGGTACATCAGCAGGCACTAGGAAGAAGCCAAAGATGCAAAGATGTAATTAAGGGATTTTGAAATAAACATGAAATATAATTTTCTTTCTTTTTTTTCTTTTTGTGGAATTAAATATGAAAATGAAAGACAGACTCTGCAATAAATATCTTGAGATGCTAACAAGTATTTTCCCCTTTGTTAAAAAATAAATATAAAAGACCCTTACAAAAAAAAAAGTTTGAACTCCAGAGCAGCAGTGTTCTGCAGCAAGTTTACTGGGGCATAACAAAGCATGCAAGCTATAAATAGGCAACTGGCTTCTTGTTCTTCCATACTATAGTTGACAAAGATAGCAATGCAGGATAGCTACTGAAAGACTGTCCTCCTGAATGTGACACACATTTTTTAATTTTTGAAGATGAACAAAATTAACATATATCAATGGCTTTTAGCTACATCAGGTAAAATCCATCTACATTCACAAATATATTTTTGTAGGTGACTGCTAGGAGAGCGAATCATGTTGAGGAAAACAAAACCAAGATTAGTAGTAGACTCGAGATCATCTCCACTATCACCGTAAGAATTGACTTCAGATAAAAAAAAAGAAACCAAACAAAAATCCAGTCAAACTTCTATATGTGAACTACCTTTGCAGAACTTTATGAGCTTGAAACAGTTCAAAACTTGCTTAGTAGTAAAGTTTTCACATTAGGAACTTAATCGTCATACATACAAACCAGATGAAAAGAAGATGGCATCACTTTGTCACAGTAGTATTTATTTTCTATAACAAAAAACTTGCTTGTTTCTTTCTAGCATTGTGAGCTATGACTAGCTTCCTTAACTATCAATTTCCAAAATCTATTTCAACATGGACACCTGGCCATTTACTGAATATGAGCTTACGAGTCTAGCATTTTCTTTCACAGAATCACAGAATGTTCGGGGTTGGAAGAGACCTCTGTGGGTCATCTAGTCCAACCCCCCTGCCGAAGCAGGGTCGCTTACAGCAGGCTGCACAGGACCTTGTCCAGGCGGGTCTTGAATATCTCCAGAGAAGGAGACTCCACAACCTCCCTGGGCAGCCTGTGCCAGGGCTCCATCACCCTCAGAGGGAAGAAGTTCTTCCTCGTATTCAGACGGAACTTCCTCTGCTTCAGTTTGTGCCCATTGCCCCTTGTCCTGTCGCTGGGCACAACTGAACAGAGTCTAGTCCCATTCTCCTGACACCCAACCTTGAGATATTTATAAGCATTTATTAGGTCCCCTTGCAGCCTTCTCTTCTTCAGGCTGAACAAGCCCAGCTCCCTCAGCCTCTCCTCGTAGGAGAGATGCTCCAGTCCCCTCATCATCCTTGTAGCCCTCCTCTGGACTCTCTCCAGTAGCTCCTCATCTTTCTTGAAGTGGGGAGCCCAGAACTGGACACAGTACTCCAGATGGGGCCTCACTAGGGCAGTGTAGAGGGGAAGGAGAACCTCCCTCGACCTGCTGGCCACACTCCTCCTAATGCATCCCAGGACCTCATTAGCTTTCTTGGCAACCAGGGCACACTGCTGGCTCATGGTCAACCTGTCGTCCACCAGCACTCCCAGGTCCCTCTCTGCAGAGCTGCACTCAAGCAGGTCCACCCCAAGCCTGTACTGATGCATGGGGTTGTTCCTCCCCAGGTGCAGGACCCTGCACTTGCCCTTGCTGGACCTCATCAGGTTCCTCTCTGCCCAGCTTTCCAGCCTGTCCAGGTCACGCTGAATGGCAGCACAGCCTTCTGGTGTATCTACCACTCCTCCCAGTTTTGTGTCATTAGCAAACTTGCTGAGGGTACATTCTAACTCTTCATCCAGGTCGTTGATGAAGAAGTTGAACAAGACTGGGCCCAGTATTTACCCCTGAGGGACACCACTAGTTACCGGCCTCCAGCTAGGCTCACGATACCGATGACAACCCTCTGAGTTCTGCCATTCAGCCACTTCTCAATCCGCCTCACTGACCACTCATCCAGCCCACACTTCCTGAGCTTCTCTAGGAAGATGTTATGGGAGACAGTGTCAAAAGCCTTTCTGCAAATCTGTTCATTTTTAAATGTTTGTTATCACATATGTTCCTCTCCAAAGTATTTATAACAAGCTAGTATTTTGAGACAAGCAATGTTCAGAACATACATATTATGGGTTTTGTGGTGCGGCCTGTACAGATCCCTTTGCCTCAAAACGTCACTGAAACTAGAAGTGTAATTCAGCTGCAGACTCATCACTGAAAAAAATACTGTACTATATCTCCTCTGGAGTGGTTCACCTCTGAGTTTGCTCAATAGTGTAAGAGAAAATGCAAACGGCAGACTCGAATACGCCAGGATTAAAACATTTCATTAAAAATTTTAATGTGAGGAGAGGCTAAAAATGTTCTCTGTTCAAGAGAAAACAAAAATACATGAAAAAGGCAGTCTTTAGTTGGAACAGAGGAGAAAAAAATATTTAAAAAAAAAAATCAATCACAGCCTATCATCAAAAAGCTTATCATCACCTGTTAAAGCCTATCATCAAAACATAGTAAGCAAAGACATCTACTGTTTGCCTGACAGAATTTGCACATCTGACTCCTCTGTAAGCTCTGAGTATTCAATAAAGCAGGTGAGAAGTTTTAGAAAAGGCTAACAGCTGAGAATAGGCCATAAAACACACTGTATGCCAAATACTTTGAAAAAAAAAAGTTAGAACTTAGTCAGTACAATACAATTCACACTAAACAGGTTAGCTAAAATATGTAACAAACAGGAATGTAGATGTAGATCACTTCAAATGTTCTTACCTCATGGTTGTAATCCAATATTCCTTTTAAAACTTTCTTCAGGTTGCTTACCTATTTGACAAGAACAAGGAGGACATACAATAAATGCAGGAAATAAATTACAGAGAAATTATCATAAAGTAGGTAATCACAGAAGAATCACACAAAAGAATCACACAATCACATCTACTTCCACAATGAGACTTTCCCTTTGAGCAGTTTAATTTATCATTAAATCATGAAAGTTATGCAATAGTCCCTTATGATCAGACTTCCAGACCTGATCATAAGTCTTTATTAACTGACAGGCCCCATTTAAATTTATGAAAAACATCACATTGCCTTGCATAGGCTTTAGATGAGCCTTTAAAGCATGAATCTTACACGGACCACTTGTTTATTTTAGGATTATTTTTGTATCCAGAAGCTGAAACATTCTTTCCCTCCTTTCTTCTCTTAAAGTATCCTGGTGATCTCCTTTCTGCAGAGATATACCTCCTCCTCCAAATCACAACCAGCTACTGCTTAATATTGTCCTCTATTCCCAACTTATGAAAGCTTAATTCATTAACTTTCTCAATAATTCGTCCTCTTAGTTCTTTCATTTTTGTTCATTCCCCCCCAGCTCTTTACAATTGAATGTCTATCTTACAGTATCAAAGGAAAATTCACATTTCTCAGCAATGTCTTAGCTGCCATATAAAGATAGCTTCTGTTCACTTGCATAACCAATGGCATCAGTGAAGTGTCTCCTGCTGTATAGAATATATGCTACACTTCTCTAGTGCTGAGTACCGCTCCATTTCCAGCAAAAATCCATTTACATCAAGTCTCTGAGACAAAGAGTATATTTAAAAATTATAAAAATGCCCTAACTATCTCACGGGTGATATTTAGAAAAAAACAAATATTTGCCAAAAGTTACTGCTACAGATTCCCATGAATTAATGTCCAAGTATTTAAGCAAGGAATTCAGATAACAGTAGCAGTGCACTGTCTTCTCACGTGACAGTAGAGCAGCTGAGGGAACTGGGTTGTTTAGCCTTGAGAACAGGAGACTGAGAGGAGACCTTTTGACTTTCTACAACTACCTGAGAGGTGGTTGTAGCAAGGTGGGTATTGGTCTCTTTTGCCAAGTACCAAGCGATAGGACAAGAGGAAACAGCCTCAAGTTGTGGCAGGGGAGGTTTAGATCGGATATTCAGAAAAATTTCTTCACCAAAAGGGTCACCAAGCACTGGAACAGGCTGCCTAGGGAAGTGGTTAAGCCACCATCCCTGGAGGTATTTATAAGACCTGTAGATGTGGCGCTTGGGGACATGATTTAGTGGTGGAATTTACGGTGTTGGGTTTGTGGTTGAACTCAATGATCTTCAGGGTGTTTTCCAACCTAAATGATCCTACAAAGTCTATAAACAAGTTCTGCAAAGGCTGAACCTGGCTGAATTAGGATTCACAAAGTGCTGTTGCCGACAACAGCAGCCACAGCACCAAACTGTGGAACTATAACGAAGGCAGAGTGAAAACTCTCACATCCCAGCTATCTTTGAAGCCCACATTAACTTCTATACTCTTCATTACGTTCGAAAAATATCCAGCTAGGAGATTCTGTCCACTGACAGAAGTCATCTATCCTCCAAAAGATCTGAGAAAACACCACAGAAAATGGTTAGGAAACACGATACCAAAATCCAGGGACAAACTCAACATTTCAACACAGTCAACATACGAAACAAGATTATGAAAGCAAAATCCAGGCTCTTTTCGAAGAAAAGCTCAAGAAAGGAACAGGTTACACCCACATTAGAAGATTTACCTATGAAATCCAAAGTGATAATGATCTGATTACCTTATCCCTATTAATCTACTTCCTTCCGGAAACGTGGCAAAAGCTGACCACTTATTAAGACATAAGAACAGCCTGATTGTCTTCACAATCACTGAACTAACTCATACAAGAAACAAAAATTCACCTGGACTTGAGAAGTGGCACATCAAATATTCTGACAACCTAGAATGAGAATTGGAGATGCTACACTATAGCAAGTATACAACAACATTTATTCTCCGTCCCATAACGGCATAATAATTAGTTTACTTTCAGGTTTACACTTTCTACTCCCAAATACATACTACTTCTGTAATAATACACATAACACATCATGTTTCTGTAAGAACTACAACTATCTTCTAGCTGTCTGCTCAAAAGCAACCACCACCACCTCTCAAAGGCTATGCACAATCACAAATGAAGTCTGCAACAGATTTAAGAATTTAAAGAAATGTAAATAATTTGATTTTGATGTCAAATCACCACAAAGAATACTGCACTGATTGGAACATAATTTTCAAACTTGATTCATTAAAATCTTCCAGTTTGTAATTTACCTGAGTGTGCTGCAGAAAGTGCCACAGAAACGCAAAGGCCATGCTGCAGAATTCAAGTCCAGTTTACTGATGAGAACACTGTGAGGAACCTCAAACTTGAACATAATCCCAAAAAATGAGAAACAAAATGGAAAGCACCTGCCTACAAAATACTTCTTTGCTTCTTGTAAGCATTGTTTGAATTAAAATTCCTTAAACATAGTCATCTTCCTCCATACAACCTTCATAGAGCTAAGAGTTGAGATGCTAGAACAAAATCAGTATTGATCAAGATCTGTCACCAAAACTAACATATAGGGCATCACCCTCAGAAAAAGAAAACAGTAAAGAAACTGCAAAAAAACATCTTGTCTTTGAGCTCCTATTTTATTCCACTGTCAATCAGAAGCACTAGGATAATGCGCTTTCAAGAGTTAACTGTACCATCTTTGTACCTGGCACACAATCAGACAATTATAAAGCTAAAGCAGCTTCTTTACAGACTGGCTAAACTTAACAATGATCCTCAGTATCACTCAAAGCACTTTCGATTCTTCTCGGGCCCCCCCCCCCCCCCATTTCTCTGCAGTGAATACTACTGCCACTGACAGAGAATCATCATGGGAAATTACCACAGATGTTTTCTGTTTTGAGATTTAACTTAGCAGCTCCAGCAACATTTGTCAGGTCATAGCGTAAGTTCATAAAAGGAAGACTTCAAACAGACACGAATGAAAATGAACACCACCACAAGAAAGTGTTAAAGACAACCAATTACATCAGAATTTGAAATCACAGCAGGTGATGTTTGTTCAGAATTTTTTTTTTTTACTTTTTCTTAAGCACATGGGGGAAATCTAACTATAACTAGTCAACAAAGACCACTAAATCACACAGTGGTAGAATACAACAGATAGAATTTTCAATACCGATCATGACTATAAAGCACTGTATCATCCTTTGGAGACCAGCCCATGATCACATGTGAGGCTTATTTGCTTGCATCAACCCAACTTCCTCCCTTTCCATACAAAGCACGTACACTACCCTCCCAACCCCTTCCACATCCATTCCCTGCACCCACACCTCTGTTGGAAAAGACATGAAACACTGGAGAAAGAAAACAAACCAGTGACAACTATGCTTTAATCCTCTTCAAAAGCTGTTGCAACTCACAATAGACAGAGTATTAATTATTTCTAGATGAATCTCTATTAATTTTCAATGTCTTTTCCATCTGTCATTTCCTGCTTTATTTCTTCCATCTCATACTATCAAGGAGAGGACATTTGCTTTAAGCTTTCAACTAATGCATCCACAAAAGCAACCTCCATGTTATTATTCCTTCTTTGAACATCTAATTTTCACTACTATCCACAACAGAGCTGTGTGGACGTTCCTTATGTTATCCTCTCACTTTACAGCCATCTTGGCTGTAGTCTAGTACTACATAGTTAGCACACAGTGTTCAGTATGAGACTGACCCTTATTACACAGTATTAATTGGATACACTGACTGGAATGAAAGGAGAGTTGATGTGTCCTGGGTTACTGAAGGCAACTTATGATCCGGCAACACCATACGACTTACTGTTTGCAGGTTTTTTTCTCCTTTTTTTGTTTTCCTCACCGGCCATGAAATCTCTATTTTTATTTAATACAGTTTTACTTACTGGTTCCAAACTAAGGGTCTGTAATGGTATTCCATCTAGATTTATACCTTTACCAATATACTTGCACAAGAAATGGAAAGCCTGATGAAGTGGACAGTAGAAATGCCCTTAAGCTTGTGATTGCCCACATAAATGGAGCATGGGTTATCTAAACTCTTGTTTTCTCTCTAACAGTATGATAGCCAGTCACCAATTTTTCATTTATCCTTATATCACAAGTATGACTGAAATAATGTTTTTGCTGAAGACTCTGTGTAAATTAACTTCTCTTTGTACATTTCAGGTCCTGAAGTGTCTGAATGGGAACCCCAATGTTCTGACACACTGTTCAACAGTATCTTTCCTGGGTAATTATGCACAGACCTAATTTCCTTCAGACAGGTTATAATTAAGAACTTTATAACCTCTGGAAGTGTTGCTAGGGCACACTTGCAAGCGGTGAGAGAATTCTTAATCAATCAGCTTCATATATCTCATTAAGGTACATATTCAGGCCAGCTGCACTTAAAGGTGGGGAAAGAGGGGAAGAAAAGCATGCATGCATCATTCCCACCACATACATTAGGTTTCTGCTCTAATCTAAGCACAAATACAGGCTGGGCAGAGAATGCATTGAGAGGAGGACGAGCCCTGAGGAGAAGGACTTGGGGGTGCTGGTTGATGAGAAGCTCAACATGACCCAGCAACATGCACTCACAGCCCAGAAGGCCAACCATATCCTGGGCTGCATCAAAAGCAGCATAGCCAGCACGTCCAGGGAGGTGACTCTGCCTCCCTACGCCGCTCTGGTGAGACTCCACCTGGAGTCCTGAGCCCAGCTCTGGAGCCCTCAGCACAGGAAAGACATGGACCTGTTGGATCAGGTCCAGAGGAGGGCCACAAAAACGATCAGAGGGATGGAACACCTCTCCTACTAGGACAGGCTGAGAGAGTTGGGGCTGTTCAGCCTGGAGAACAGAAGGCTCTGGGAAGACCCTGTAGCAGCCTTCCAGTACCTGAAGAAGGCCTACAAGAAAGCTGGAGAAGGACTTTTTACATGAACATGTAGTTGATAGAACAACAGGTCATGGGTTTAAACTGAAAGAGGGTAGATTTAAACTAGATTGAAGAAAGAAATTCTTTACTCTGAGGGTGGTGAAACACTGGAACAGGTTGCTCAGAGAAGCTGTGGCTGCGCCCTCCCTGGAAGTGTTCAAGACCAAGCTGGAGAGAGGTGGTCTAGTGGTAGGTGTCCCTGCCCGTGGCAGGGGGGACGGAACAAGATGATTTATAAGGTCCTCTCCAACCCAAACCTTTCTACAAATATTTATATTTATTTAAATGGCATTCTGTGGGAGCCTGTCTCTTCATTGACTATAAATAAAGCCTAGAGAGGGACTATACCACCAGCTTTGGGGGTCATTCCCCTCCTAGCTGTTCTCTGCAAAAAGAAATCCCAAAAAAACAGATACAGACACTGTCTTCAGTTAAATGACAATAAAAAAAATAAACTGAAAGTGGCTCTGAACACAGAGAGCGTTTCCACATATAACTTATGTTTGGAGATATTGTTGACTTAGGAATTAAGGGTATATCACAGCAGAACTAAATGTATCTGTTGCTAATAATCTTTTTGACAGAAATGAATGCTGGTTTACAATATGCCTATAATCTCTGCTTCCTGCTTGCAGAAAAGCATTGATGTGACAGGCTTCCACCCTTCTCAGAAAAAAAAAACCAAAACATCTAAACGGTTGCTAACGAATAAGTGCTCCCTTCTCTTGCAAAGGAACAAGAAAGTAGCAGAAAGATGACACTGGACACTGAAAACTAGCTTCCAATACTCCACCAGTCAACCTAGCTTGTACTGTAAAAGACTTCAGAGCAAACATAACTGTACTACTGCAGGGAGTCAAAATTAATTCTCAAAAATCAGGTGTGTTTACTTAGATTACAGCACTAAGTAGTCTGTACTCTAATTTCATTGATTATTTCATTTTGCAATACTGTATCAAACACAAGGCATTCAAACTGTACTAGCTGCAGAAAGTCTAGTGGCTCCTATTGTTTGAATGTGCTATTCATTAATGGAACACACACTGCTTGCTACTATAAACATCAATAAAAATGTACAGTAAACTTATGCTGTAGTCTGAATGCCAAAGCAAGAAGTCCAGAAAAGAGTCAGAAATCAAGCCGAACAATGTATGTCCTTCCTTTCCCAAGCTAGGTACAACTACACTGAAAGGGGGAAGGATGAGGGGGAATATGGGGGATGGGGTGGTGTCAGCTTAATCCCATCCCTCAGACAGTCAACAACTTATTCTGTAATTTCCAGAACTGACATGTGAGTATTATATCATTAACTGTTTAAAGTTCTGTTCTGTTACTGGTATTCCTGTACAACTTGACATTGAACTATTCTTGGCAACAAAATTTTGTCAACAGAATTGTTTTCTGTGCTGTTACCCATTTTCAATAAAGGCTGTTTTATCTTCAAAATGTCTTCTTCAGCATGAAACACTAGTATGTACAGTTTAAACTTTGACTATATTAAAGTGTTCAGTTGTAGATCAGGAAAGAAATACATCTTTCTTTTTTGCGGGTTTTTTGGCTTTTATTACCACAACATAAAATTGCAGTTAAGGCAGCAGGGAGGAGCAGGGGTTTTTGGTTGCCGAAGGGAAAATGAACTGCTGTGTACACTGATGTATGCTATGCCCCAGAAATTATAACCACAAAGAAGTAACCACATGTTTCTCTACTTAACACAGTAGACAAATATTTGGTCAGCTGTAAGACACAGAATGCTCGCTGAACGCCTCCCACTCTGCAAGTCCCCCGCATTCTATCTAACATTTCCCTTTTTGTATCCTGCCCTGAAACCAAGAACATAATGACATCCCTGGGAATATATACGTTTGCTTTAAACTGGTACAGCAGCAGGAAAAATACTTTTAATAAGATGGCATTCTTGCAGTTATAGGAAAGTGAACTGCTGAACGAAAAAAAATAAGAAAAGCTGAGCCATATCATTTTGTTTATTCCCTATACAGGCCAGCATCCAATTCAAAGTTAGCAAACGCATGATTTTCCGAGTATCTCTTCCAACAGCGGTTAGGAGGGCTGCATCAGGCCTACACTAACCTGTATGAGGCCCTTCTAACACAAAGGTCCACAAAGTAGTGATAACTGTAAATGTAACAAATGTAACATGTAGGGGATGTTATCACTTCAGGTGGTCAGAAACAAGTCTTGGTACTTTGTGAATAATTCGGACGGTTGCAAGACAAGGGACTCCTGAATAATCCCTTTAGGCGCCTGGGCCTTGGGAGAACAGGTATGCAAACTACAGAGATAAGGAGGCTGCAGGATAATCTGAAGACCTCTGCCGAGAGACGCCAAACAAACATGTGCGATGGACATTACCATATATTAATGAATTCTCGGAAAAGCCATTACTACGATAAACATTTCTTGGAAATGTAATTAATATGTATGTTAACATAGCATAAATATCTAGTAACTGTGTCTCTTCGGTGCACACGTTTGGAGGAGAGATCCCCCGTGTGCCCGGCGCCGCAATAAAGAATACCTGCTTAATAGTCTGCCGACTATTGAGTCTTCAGTTCCGGCTTTTCACGGCATCAGTAGAATTACCTGCAGATCACATTTTGGTTTGTTGTTTTAACTTATTTCCCCTACTAGACTGGATCCTTTATGCGGTTCTTTATAACAAGAGCTTGTACAAGTGGTGACTATCACACTATATGATACTGGAGGCAAAGACCAACCATGTTTTGCAACAAGATTATAATACAGCTCATTATCATGACTTGCGAGGTAGTGAGATAACCCTATTATCTTTTCTCATGGTGCTTCTTAAAAAATGAAGGGACATCTATATCATTGAGACACGCAGAAGTACGTTGCCTACATTTTAAATCTAGTGACAAACAAATAGAAATACACAGACTGAAAATGTTCTTCCAAGCCAGGCTACAAATGACGGATTGACTGATAGACATTTGAACAACTAGATTACTAATAGCGTTTACACCTATATAAAGAACAGCAGTCGGCAAAGCATAGGAATTACTTTCCTGGTTACAGTATCACATTTGTCCCTTTTGGTATTCTTCTTGAAAAAGGAAGTGGTATATAAAAGAAGTAGACAAAAAAGCTAGAGTATACATGTGTTTTAAACAAAAAAATAATCAGTCTCTAGTTCTTGTTTACATGGATAAAAGAAAAACAAGAAGGAATGGCATCAGCAAGAAACTGAAATTTGACCTAATGTTTTTCCAACCTCAATCACGTAAGGAAGTAACTAGATTGCAGTCTTTTTTTTTTTTTTCTTATTCACACCTGCTAAGCCTTAGGATCTGCCAGACTGGTGGGAGACCTAAAAAAATTTATTCCTCAAGCTCCACAAGTTACAGAAGCTGCTGCTCTGCTTTAAATCAGCTGAAATGCTATTATAACAAACAGATCTCAATTTGTTGTTCTCCAAATTTAACATCCAAGACTTAAATATTCCTTAGAAAAAAGCCACAGAAATATTTTTGAGAAAACTAAAACCTTGTATCCAGCTGCTCATTTGCAGTTCTATGAGCTTCTTTGAAAAATTCATTTAAATTAACTGCTTTATAAGCAGTAGAAGGACTAACCAAGCTTTTTTAGGGATTAGGTCTTTCATCCAACAGCCAGTCAAATATCTTCATCAATGTACCCATTTTTGCTGGCAGCCCTGGTAGACAAGACATTCTAAAGCAGCCCAGACTTGCACACAGCTGGCCAGGCAGCAGAGACCAGGCTGACAGGTCTGCTGGCCAAGTCAAAACATACACAGCAGCAGTATGCTGCATCCTTGTCTCAGGCAGCAGTTATCTGTCTGTCCCTTCTGTTCAGCCAGTGACGCTGATCAGCCTGTAAGTACCAAAGCATTTCACAGGTGTAGCCCTTCCCCAGATGCTCAGAAGGGTTTTGGTGGCTAGAAGAAAATGGTTTTATAATAAGCATGAACTAACACAAAAAGCACAACCTTTTTGTTTCCCCAAGTAGTCAGGCTGGAAATGGCAATTTAGAAAGGCAGATGTATCATTCTCTGAACAAAATTGGTCAGAAACTACCTGACATCTGCATGTGAATTTATGTTCTTTGGGTACAGCAGTACCACCTTATTGTCTTAAGGCCTGCAGAGAATGTACTAGAATACCAGGTGATACAAATGACCCAGCAAACAGACTGTGGTTAAAAACATGCTGAGTACAAACAACAGAGAAAAAACATGACTTCCTCTCCTAAAGCTCAGTAGTTGTGCAGAGCTGATAAAGTAAAAGGAAACAACACTTTGCCATTTTCATGTAAATAAATTGCTTACTATTCTGCTGGCTTTGTAGGGCTGTTTCCCAAAGCTCTTTTTTTTTTTTTAACGCTACTTTCACACTTTGCATTTAAAAAAGATCTTTCATTCAATATTTGAAAAACAAAGGGAGGTAACTGATGAATAAAACTTATTTTAATATTTTCCTTTTAAATTATTGAAACCTATTTACAAACTTCAAACGTTTTTTCTTTGCTAAACTGTGCAGGACTACAACAACATAAAAAACAAATAAATGTAATTAAAATGGTCTATAATTCAAAAGGCTGTACTGCAAAGCAAGGTGATAATTTAGAAATACGCTAACATTTAGATAGAATACTGTATGAAGAACTGAAACACACATTCGCAGACAATCAAAGGAAGTCAAATACCTTTAGCCTCCAATTATCTCCTACTTCTGTTTTGATCCTGTTCAGCCAGTTTTCGTCAAAGTAAGCTGGATCTCTGAAACACAAAAAATGTAGAATATTCATTAAAAACAGGTTACAGAAACTGTGAGCATATCTTAGTGGCTAAGCCCCCATCTCAGGCTGAGGTTTTTTAAATTACTACCACTGAATCCACCACTATATACACGGCCTATATATAGTAGTTCAGAATCCTGTTGCTACTCTGTTTTCTTGCACCCTGTTGACAGCACAGCTTTATTTGTGTGCCAGCAGTAGCCAATACTTTTGAGAAAGCTGCTGTACTTGGAACGCACTTTGCCAGTTTTTCCCCTCTGTAAGTTCTTCATCTAATTTATCAGCTGGTACTGGAGCAATATTTGCTTGCATTACTTGAAAGTGTTACAAAAAATATTACTTTTCCACACGTTATGGATCCCTACTGCTATATGTTTACAACTATTCAACTTCTAAATGGGAAGCTGGAGACTGAAAAAGACATGTTGTCTTTGTACAGTGAGAAGAGTTAAAAAGTATTTACTACTGAGAACACACTTCATTATTACTTCATCTACCAAACATCATCAGGTTTTGCTAATCTCTTTTCATGGTAACCCTAAACAAATCTTTCTGTGAACACCTTTCCTTAAAAGTTTTTCTATCTTCTGCACTTTTGATGAGGCAATCAAGACAAAGAAAAGAAGAACACCTACTGCTTGTAGAGTATACTTCTATGAACTTCCTCCCTTTCTCTCTCACAAGCACCTTCTTCAAGACAACTCCCAAGACTCTCTTGCCCCCAAGTTCTAAGATATTCTAAAAGGCTAACTTTTTCTGCCTTTCGCTTAAGTCAAATTTTCCTTTTACCATACAGACTTTTGAAAATGGTATGATCAGAACTAAGAAGAGAGGCACTACAAATAGCTGGTTTTAAAGGAGTAGGTCAACAAAATAGAAGGAAAGGCTCATATTTCATCTAACATATAAAGTTAGTACAGACAGGGGGAAAAAACAACTTTCTCTTTTTGTAAGCTTAAGCCTCTTAAGAGTCAGTGTGGTAGGCCAGGTTAGAGTTTTACATGAAGTATTCTAATTTCTGGACTTCTACTGCTGCATTTGCCACCAAGTACTATTAGATTTTCTGCTGTACCCTCTACAGATAGAAAGGTTCTGAATCGAGCTGGTTTTTTTACGGGCAAGATGCCATGAGATCTTTTGACAAAAGCTCAAGAAAACTATGAATCTGCCTGGGCATTCAAATAACATCTATATCATATATGCTGTACACCAGAAATTACATTAGTACTTATATGAGGGCACAGACTTTGCAGCCACACTTTGTACCTAATGCACAGTATCTCCTGTATTCTATCTTCTCCAAAACATCTTCTTCACAATGCATCAAGGTGTGCAAGTAGACCATGATATAGCACACAGCAATGGAGTCAGATCACAAATGTTTCTTTACTGACACATTCCAATTGCTATTTTTACACATTCTGCTACAGACTCTGGCAAAGATTACGGCATATTTCCTTTCCTCTGACATGGCATCCGCAAACATATAGCTGGAAGAACAGCTTTAATTACTAGTTAACTTGATGACTCCAAATTACTCCCATTCAAAAACAGTGCAGTTCTAGCACAGAAGACAGAATCTTCAACTACGAAACAGAAAAAGCAATGTCTTATCCAGTGTCATCCGTTTTTTAAATCAATGTTTTCATAATAGCTTTCAAATGGCCTCTCTGCCCTCAGAAGACAGGTAAACCTAAGAATAAAATTTATTCTAATACATACAACATCTACTAGAGATGAAGAAGGCTCAGCTTTTACATGAAACAAACGGTTGTCCTTGCAAAAAGGCTTAATTTGCCTAACTTCCACTCAATCACAACAAAATCACCTGGACAATAATGAAAAAAAAAAAAAAGAGAGTTCAAGCCCCATGTAGCCCCACCAGATTCCGTTTGAGGTGTGGAGTTCAAAAAGCACCCTAGCAACCCTCAGATGGGTCTTCTGGGAACTGCCAGCAGCCAAGTGAGCCTTGCTTACAACAGACTCACAACTACAAAGCGTTTATGCAGCTGAATGAGAAAGCAGCTATGCTATATTACCTGTGCTTCGCTAGCAAAAAAGACCAACAGAACTTTCTTAAGGACTGTATCTTCTCACTTCAAGTTGCACTTGGTCACTAACATCTTCAGCTGCTTCAAGGCTGCAGTGCCATGAATACATCAACTCTTGACTTACCAATTTCACTGTAAATAATGACTCTAAGGAGTAACATGGGTAAGCATAAGCAACTGCCCACAAGCAGAACTATATCTGGACTGATGGGATGGCTAGTATTGCATACCCGATTTTCAGAAATAAGGGCATCAGCTGAGGAAGAGTAACAAGATTTCAGTGTCAACTCCAACTCATTCCCCTCCGAAAGCATGTACCCTCAATAGCAACTAAGTAGCTTACTATTGCAATGAAAGCAACATGTGGACCAGGAACTGGCCTGCATTGTCTTGACGGAAGTCTTGGGCTACCTACAGCTTTCTATATGTCATCAAACATATATAAGGAAGGTCCCGGAGAATTAAATCTAAAGTCGTTGTGGTAGTCTTCTCCTACAGATCCCATTCGTTTTTTTTCTTTGAAGTATCCAAGCATCCAGCATCTGATAAGCAATCCACTCTAAATTATCAACATGTAACACTGGTCAGAATAGTACCAAGAATTCTCTTTATGGCACCTCCATGCAGATTACACAACAATTAGTAGCGTATTGCAAAAACACTTTGCCAGCAACACAAGCAGCAGAAAAGCAGCAGCTTGGGTATCAACACCAAGCAAATCTAGAATGCTCATCCTTTTCTCATCCATGAGTCACCTCAGAACCATTCCCAGCGTGCTGTTATAATTTCATTTCTGTCCTCTAATATTTGATTAAGGTTCAGAATTAATACCAACATCAATGCTTTCTTTCTATATAAAACTAATGGAAATTAAATCTGAAATAAAAGACTTCATCAGAATTTCTAGAAGCACTTCTGAAAAGGGGCTTCCAGACTAATATTAGGTCATTCACAGCCCTTCTATGAACAAGTCTCCCTCTGCTGAATCTTTGGGAATAATGATTCAATCATACTCCAGAGTTCTTTAACTCCTTTAGCCCATGTCTTTAAGAAAGACGCTGTCATTTCTTCCAGTGTTCGAAAAAGCATCACCTAAGAAAATACGAAAATGCGTGGTTGAGAACAGCAGGAGCAGCTGTGATTAAAAAAAAAAAACCTACCAGCTCATTTTGAAGATGTACTGCATGAAAAAAGGTCAGCAAAAATCTGACTGGAGCATCATCACTACCGTGAGGTGACTTCTTTGAACCAAGCACTTTGAATTTACTAAGCTCCTGTGCCTAGATCCAAACTTGGACAGTCTCTTGCACTACATAACTTTCCAGGTTTATAAAGGTATTTGTATATCAGTTGATTGCTGCCTAGTGTCTGAACAGTACTGCAGATAACTGGGAATTTTCTTCAGAGCACGAGTGTCCTGGGTTCGGCCAGGACAAGATTAATTTTCACCGGGATCCAGGAAGGGGCACAGCCGGGCGGACTGACCTCACCTGGCCAAACAGAGCTGGGTATTCCATACCATGTGCCATCATGCTGGAGTCCGGTGGGGGAGAGCTGGGCGCAGCCAAACCATAACAACGAGATACTTACGCTGTTGTTAATGCTCTGTCACTTCATGTGATGTTGTTTTCAGCAGTGCTCATTTACACCATCTCCATCTTATTTTGTATGCAAAAATTTCCTTTATTTAAGCAATCATCTCTTCACATCATAGATGCCAAGAGACAGAAATACTCTTCTGAAGAAAACCAACCCACAGAGCATGTAGTATAACTCATGATTATTACTCATTTTAACAGTGGTGCAGTAAGCTGCTTTAAGAAATGTCTGTTTACAAAAATTTCCCTCCCACAGCGATGTACAAAAGCATGGCTTTTGTGTTCTCCATGTGTCAAAACACACACAGCACACTGCAATGCATAATATTACAAATGAATAATTTATTAAGTGGGGCACAATGCACAGATGACAAATGAAAACGTATACCATCTCTTACATTTACCAAGGCCAGTATGACAGACAAAGAAAGAAATAAAACAAGAGGGACACCTCGTACTAAACAGTCTCCAGAATGGGATGAAACGAAATCTAAAACAGGAGTAGTATAAAACAGGAAATTATGCTATTCTAGGGATGCCAATGGACAGTGAAAACATGTCACATCAGTGAGGGCTACAAACAAAAACATGAAGAGGACGCAATTCAGAAGCAAGCCATGGCACTTCTATCTGCTCTAAACAGCATAAGCTACATGATTTTAGGCAGACAGTCTGCTCTTACACAGTTCAAACTTTTTCTTTTGCTTCCAATCTTTACTCCTCGAGTACAGCACTCTGTAAAACAATCATCAACACTGACAATGTACAGGCATCTTATCTTACTGTATTTCATACCAATTCTAGCCAGAGGGACCAGTAACCTTCACATCTGAACACAAATATACAGTGAAATCTTACTGAATAATACCAAAAAGATAAGCTAAAGCACAGGCTGAATTTCTTCCCCCTAGATAATACATTAGCACTGGAGAACTCAATTCAATGGTACTTCAACCTGAAATTCGAAGATAAAGGTTTTATGTTAAAAAGAAACTGTCCTTCAGGGTTGTACCAACACCTGTTTATTAACAACTGAATCTGTAAGCGAAATGCTCATGCTGGGTTACATAGCACATATTTCTGCTATTTTACATCACACACTAACTACGTCAGTGAAAAGCTTCTGAAGGTGTCAGTAATCCCCTCTGTATTTTTTTCTTCTCACAGCTTCTTTCAGCAGTTTTGTTACAGAAAACTCTGCTACTTCAGTTGTTACTTCTGATGAATGGCCCTTACTTACAAATGGGCTGCTACCTTGAGTACAAAAGATAGAGAACAACATATAAAAAATTGAGAACAATGGCAGGAGCTGCTGGCCCCTTCGAAACACGACACAAGGCACAGCCGTTTTTTATGAATAAGCAATATTAATCCTTTTTTTCTTTCATTGACAACAAATCATCCTACCATTCTGTGCTGTGCAAATTTCCTCTGTATCGAAAGCAACTAAATCTCTGAACTAGGGATCTCTTTGCAACTATTCCTCACCATAAATTACTGTCTTTATTTCATCTTGTTTCCAATACCTCCTGCCCTTATAAGTACCAATGGACTCTTTTATGAAGGTGGAGGTTAAAAAAAAAAAAAACACAACAGGAAAAAATAGAGAATTCAGAGTCTTACAGTTTTCAAGAAGAAATTATACCCTTACGCTCCTATGGAGATATATCCAGATCACTGGATCACCCCAACATGTTTCAATTTTCATCCATGCTCTGTCTCACTTAATTTGAGTTCTTCGCTGACTGCATTTTCTCCATTCAAAGCGAAATGTTTTTTCTTCTTTTTTTAATTCTCAGTGAATATATTAATCTGCTCGTTCAGCTGTTTTTTAAACATTAATGAACTTACTGTAGTAAAAGCACTGATGCACTCAGAAGTTGTCAGAATTGTCCCCTTCCACCTTTAATGTAATTAACTTATTAGTACTACTAACCTCAAAGAACATACACTGATGAAGAATCCCAAACGAGAGGCAGCTATACTGAAAGACACACAAATTTCAAGGAACATGCACTACAGAAACAGTAGCTTACCCATCTCAATGGAATAAGCGTAACAGCGTCTAAGCTCTGTGTCTCCAATCGAGACAACAAAATTGTCCTTTGAAGGTCAACTTGTTGAGAGATTTTCACATTAAAGCCACAACCGTTCAAGTTTTCACTGTAAACAACATGCTTGCAGTGACCGAGTGCTTTCAGGCTGTACTTGCTCTTTGCTATTTAACATCACTGCACAACTTTTCCAAATAACCTTGAGCACCCAGCTATCTTGCTCTTACGCATTTCTATACCTGCAAAAATTTTCTTTTATGTGGTTATCTTTCTCAGGGCAGAGAGAAAGCCAGTGCTGCTAAGATAAAAAGAATGGTAGAGTGGAAAAGCCTGCTCTAGTCTTGCTTCATATCGTTGAACATTCCCTGATTCCTGACTAAGTATTCTTCCTGTGATACCTGTTTGAAGGAGCAAAAGGAGGTTTTCACTGCTAGTGTCACATTTGTTTTTGTTTTCATGAAAGAATACTTGGAATGGCTTTGTCACCATGCTCCTGACCATTTTGCTAGTCAACCATATAAATGCTGTATTTGGCCTAGGTTCCCATCTCTCACGTCCAGGGAAACAAACAATGTTTGGCTATTCTGCATCCCTTGGTATCTACTTCAAAAATCTATTAGATCCATCTTCTGTTCCTAACAAAAAAAAAAAGCAATAATTTTCCCTCAAAATTGTTCATATGTTATCACTATTTTTTTACAATCCCAGATCAGCTTGCTGCTGCACTTCAAAGTTTATCTCAATAGGAATGCAGTCAAGATTCAGTAATGCTATTGCTAAATCTCTGCATAAGAATCAATGTATTCATTGCACAAGTATGCAAAATGGTAAACCTGAAGCACATCTACTGGAAAGTAAGACAGCCAAATACTAATTTTGTCATGTTCAAATCATCAGGGTACAGAGCAACTTTAAATTGCTTAGCTGATTCTTACATATAAAACGTATAAACTAAAAAATTCCCACCATTCAGTGTCAGTATGGCAGTTGCTACAGGAAATATTTTAAAATCATGCTACAGAAATGCAGTATTTGTGTTGTACATCTCTTTCTAAAACATCGGTTCAACAGCTGAAAACAGTATCTCAAAGCAGTTTTCCTTTCTTAATATCAAGGCAGGGAGAAAGGCAGTATTTCAAGTCATGGTAGTACGAGGCTAAAATAGTCAATAAGGTTCCTGATGGGCCTTTAACACTGCAGTTTCATTTTGATTTTTATCAAGGTATATCATGTTTTAGATCCAAATTCTGACTGGTCTTTGAACTAGTCAATCAAGAATATACACAGTTATCAACTGTTGGTCCGCCATTAAGTTAAGTGGAACCTGTACCTACGGGAAGAACTACAGATGTTCAAGACAGATAAATACCCATATTAATACATCAGTATTACATTTTTCTAAATGCTTGCCAATATTACATTTTTTCTAAATGCTCTGAAAATAGATTCATAGATGATTACACTGATATCCTGACTTATTATCAAGTTTACTGAACAAACCATTTATACGGTCATCACCTTTTTATACTCCAGAAGGTGAAAACGGACAGTATCCTTCCAATACTAAAAAAGGGGACAGTATACGATTTACGCTACATTTACTTTCAGACTTGATGTTCAGACTTCAGAAAACTTACAGGGGAGCTGATTTAAATATTGGGTTGGAAGATCCATTTCCGCTGGGAAGGGGGGGTGTTGTGTCACCTTTTGGGTACAAGCAAAATAAATTAAATTAGAAATACTGCTTCATTTACTCTGAAGCAAGTGGACTGCTGACATTACTTGAAATTAGTTTTGTTTGATGCAAAAATACATAGAGATTGGACAGTTCCTGTAAGTGATGCCTCATCTTCCACACAGAAGCAGAAAATATGTGCAGAAAGAAATTTTGCAGCATTTACATCTTCTCTGATGTTTCAAGTAGGAAAGAAAAAACTGTTCTCTACTTCAAGCCTTTGGGATTCTATGCTCCAGATCTCACCTTTCCACATACTAAAAAGTGTTCCCTTGAAATGCTTGACTACATCGAGATTTCCTCTTTCCCCCTTTTTTCTCCTGTGAACTAGGCTCTTTCTATCACTAGGACGAAGGCCCCTGCTCCACCTCAGGATTTCCAACTACAGAACAGATTCAGTGCCTTCATACCAGTTAAGGGGCTAGGAGCTCTGCCAAATGAATCTTCTGTGTTCAGTAAACCTGAGCCACACAGAAGCACAAGACACAAGTGGCAACCGTTAGCAAGGGATGGAAGACCCTCATCTTCTGACTGACTCATCATCTAAGAAGGGCTGCTGTTTGCTAGGGGCTTGAATTCCTGGCATTGTTGAAAGACTGGCAAAGCTTGTTCAGCCCTCAGGCTATTACTCCTTCAGGTCTTCCACCTGGGCACCAACTATACAGCTAGGGAGAACTGTGAAGTACCAAGCGTGAATACCATGGCTCTGGAAGCCATGGTGAAGAGACAAGTGGTGGTCTCTCCAGTCGCACCAGTTAGCAAGAAGGGGTTGAGAATCAGACAGATCCTGCAGGTCAACAACTAGCTGTGTACTAATGTTGGTCACAGGGGTTTTGTTTCTATGACCACAGAACCCTCATTGCGAATCAAGGACTGCTTGGAAGAGATGGGATCCACCTGACTTTGGTGGGCAGAAGCTCTCTGCCAACAGGCTGGCCAATCTGGTAAGAACAGTTTTAAACAAGAAACAACAGAGGAGGGAAAATACAGCCAAACATCAAGTGACAAAGTAACGGACTCTGTTGGTAAGCAAAGGGTGTGGGATGATGTGAACAACAGATACCTCAAACTCAGAAAAACCAGGCTGAAGTGCAGTCACCCCAAGCATACGCACTAAAAGGAAAGGCCTACAGAAAAACACTACAGGGAAAGCTCTTGTTCTTGGGAATCAGCAAGATTGGATGAACATGTGAAGTGCATGTGCACTAATGCATACAGCATGGAGAACAAACAGGAGGAAACAGAGCTCCGTGTGCAGTTACAAGGCCATGGTCTCCTCGGGATCATGAAGACATTGTAGGATGACTCACATGACAAGGTTGATGCCATGAATGAATAAAGGCTTTTGAGGAAGAACAAGCTGGGAAGGCAACGACAGGAAGATGCCCTTTATGTGAGAGAGCAGCAGGAATGCATGAGCTCTGCCTTGGGATGGATGATGAGCCAGCTGAGAGATTATGGGTCAAGATGGCCAGGGAGACCAACACAGGTGACACTTAGATAGGTGCCTACTACAGACCACCTGATCAGGATAACATCATCATGGACAAACTGATAAAGGATGCCCTGGCTAAGTGGATAGTGAGGTGGGTTGAAAAATGGCTGAACTGCCAGGCTCAAAGGGTTATGAGCAGCAGCACGAGGTCCAGATGGAGGCCAGTCCACTAGCAGCGTACCCAAGGGGTCAATACTATTAAACATAGTTAACAGCGACCTAGATGATGGAACAAAGTGCAAGTTTTCAGATACTACAAAACTGGAAGGAGTCTTCGATATACCTGATAGTTGTGCTGCCATTCAGAAGACCTCGACAGGCGGGAGAAATGGGCTGACAGGAACCTTATGCATTTCAGCAAAGTAACCCCATACACCTGTATATGCTGGGGGCCAACTGGCTGGAAAGCAGTTTTGCAGAGAAGGAGCTTGATAGAGACCAAGCTGAACACATTCCAGTAATGTGGAAACAAGGAGAGTTGGGGGAGTTGCTCTATATGTGAGGGAGCAAGTGGAATGCATTGAGCTTGGCCTGGGGGCAGATGAGTGAGTTGAGAGCTTATGGGTTAGAATTAAGGGACAGGCTCACACGGGTGACAATACTGTGGGTGTGTACTACAGGCCACCTGACCAGGAGGAGGAGGTTGAAGAGGCCTTCTACAGGCAGCTGCAAGCAGCCTCACAGTCACAGGCCCTGGTTCTCATGGGGGGCTTCAACCACCCTGACATCTGCTGGGAAGACCATACAGCTAGGCAGGCGCAATCCAGGAGGTTCCTACAGAGCATTGATGATAACTTTCTGATGCAAGTGGTGGAGGAACGAACAAGGAAAGGCGCTCTGCTGGACCTCGTGTTAACAAACAAGGAGGGAATGGTGGAGAATGTGAAGGTTGGAGGTAGACTTGGCTGCAGTGACCATGAAATGGTTGAGTTCAGGATCCTGCGTGGAGGAAGCAGGGCGATAAGCAGGATCAAAACCTTGGACCTCAGGAGGGCTGACTTTGCCCTCTTCAAGGAGCTACTGGAAGGAATCCCGTGGGCCAGGGCTCTCGAAGGCAGGGGGGTCCATGAGTGCTGGTCGCTCTTTAAACACCACTTCTTCCATGCACAGGAGCAATGCATCCCCCTGAGAAAGAAATCGAGCAAAGGAGGCAGGAGACCTGCATGGTTAAACAAGGAGCTTCTAGCGGAGCTCAGGCAGAAGAGAAAGGTCCATGGAATGTGGAAAGAGGGACAGGCCACTTGGGAAGAGTACAGGAACGTGGTGAGAGCATGCAGGGATGCGACAGGGAAGGCCAAGGCCCACCTGGAATTGAAGCTGGCAAGGGATGTCAAAAACAACAAGAAGGGCTTCTTCAACTACATCAGCAGCAAAAGGAAGGCTAGGGACAATGTGGGGCCGCTGCTGAATGAGGCAGGTGTCCTGGTGACAGAGGATGCAGAGAAGGCAGAGCTACTGAATGCCTTCTTTGCTTCAGTCTTCAGTGCTAAGACTGGCCCTCAGGAATCCCAGGCCCCGGAGGTAAGAGAAGAAGCCTACAAAGAGGACGAATTTCCCTTGGTCGAGGAGGACTGTGTGAGGGATCGCTTAAGCGATCTGGATGCCCACAAATCCATGGGCCCCGATGGAATGCACCCACGAGTGCTGAGGGAGCTGGCGGATGTCATTGCTGAGCCACTCTCCATCATCTTTGAGAGGTCCTGGAGGACAGGAGAGGTGCCCGAGGACTGGAGAAAGGCCAATGTCACTCCAATCTTCACAAAGGGCAAGAAGGAGGACCCAGGGAACTACAGGCCGGTCAGCCTCACCTCCATCCCAGGAAAGGTGATAGAGCAGCTTATCCTGGAGGCCATCATCAAGCAAGTGGAAGAAAAGAAGGTTATCAGGAGTAGTCAGCATGGATTCACTAAGGGGAAATCATGCCTGACCAATCTGATAGCTTTCTACAATGACATGAGTGGCTGGGTAGACGAAGGGAGAGCCGTGAATGTTGTCTACCTTGACTTCAGCAAGGCTTTCGACACAGTCTCCCATGATATCCTCCTAGGGAAGCTGAGGAAGTGTGGGCTGGATGAGTGGTCGGTGAAGTGGATAGAGAACTGGCTGAATGGCAGAACTCAGAGGGTTGTCATCAGCGGCGCTGAGTCTAGTTGGAGGCTGGTAACAAGTGGTGTCCCCCAGGGGTCAGTACTGGGTCCAGTCTTGTTTAACTTCTTCATCAACGACCTGGATGAAGAGTTAGAATGTACCCTCCGCAAGTTTGCTGATGACACCAAACTGGGAGGTGTGGTAGATACACCAGAAGGCTGTGCTGCCATTCAGCATGAATTGGACAGGCTGCAGAGTTGGGCAGAGAGGAACCTGATGAGGTTCAACAAGGGCAAGTGCAGGGTCCTGCACCTGGGGAGGAACAACCCCATGCATCAATACAGGCTTGGGGTGGACCTGCTGGAGAGCAGCTCTGCAGAGAGGGACCTGGGAGTGCTGGTGGACGACAGGTTAACCATGAGCCAGCAGTGTGCCCTGGCTGCCAAGAAAGCTAATGGGATCCTGGGGTGCATCAAGAAGAGTGTGGCCAGCATGACGAGGGAGGTTCTCCTTCCCCTCTACACTGCCCTAGTGAGGCCTCATCTAGAGTACTGTGTCCAGTTCTGGGCTCCCCAGTTCAAGAAAGATGAGGAGCTACTGGAGAGAGTCCAGAGGAGGGCTACAAGGATGATGAGGGGACTGGAACATCTCCCCTACGAGGAGAGGTTGAGGGAACTGGGCTTGTACAGCCTGAAGAAGAGAAGGCTGCGAGGGGACCTAATAAATGCATACAAATATCTCAAGAGTGGGTGTCAGGAGGATGTGGCCAAGCTCTTTTCAGTGGTGCCCAGTGACAGGACAAGAGGCAATGGGCACAAACTGAAGCACAGGAAGTTCCGTCTGAACATGAGGAAGAACTTCTTCCCTCTGAGGGTGACGGAGCCCTGGCACAGGCTGCCCAGGGAGGTTGTGGAGTCTCCTTCTCTGGAGATATTCAAGACCCTCCTGGGCAAGGTCCTGTGCAGCTTGCTGTAGGTGACCCTGCTTCGGCAGGAGGGTTGGACTAGATGACCCACAGAGGTCCCTTCCAACGCCTACTATTCTGTGATTCTGTGATTCTGTCCTTGCAGCAAAGGCAGCCAACCACTTCCTGGGCTGCACTGGGACAAGCACTGCCAGCAGGCCAAGGGAGGTACTACTAAGCTCTGGCGAGACCACATCTGAAGTGCTGTGTTCTGGGCTCCCCAGTATAAGAGGGACCTGGACATACAAGCAAGCTCAGCAAAGGGCATTAAGATGATGAACAGACCAGAGCATCTGTCATATGAGGTGAGACTGAGTCAGCTGTGTCTGCTTAGACCCAAGAAGAGAAGGCTCAGTGGGATCTTATCAATCCTGTGTAGAAATATCTGATGACTCCTCCTTCTTTGTACTCTCACCTAATCATCTCAGGGGCATCCAGTGTACAGATAAGACCCAGTGGGCACGAACTGAAAGACAAGTACTTCTGTCTGAACATAAAAAAAACACACCCCTGCTGCTTTTTTTTTTTTTTTTTTTTAAAACTATGAGGGCAATTGAGTATAGCAACAGGTAGCCCAGAGTGGCTGTGGAGTCTCCATCCTTCCATACACTCAAAATATGACTGGATACAACCCTGTGGCAACTTGCTCTAGCAGACTCCGCTTGGAGTGGATGAGTTGGATTAAACAATCCAGAGGTGCCTTCTAACTTCAACTATTCTACTTTTCTTTGATATAAACCAGAACAACTCTAACAGAAAGCTGTTCATATCTATTCTGTACCTGTCCAGTTTCCATTTTCAACATATTACACGGAAAACATTTTATCACAGAATCACAGAATGGTAGGGGTTGGAAGGGACCTCTGTGGGTCATCCAGTCCAACCCCCCTGATGAAGCAGGGTCACTTACAGCAGGCTGCACAGGACCTTGTCCAGACGGGTCTTGAATATCTCCAGAGAAGGAGACTCCACAACCTCCCTGGGCAGCCTGTGCCAGTGCTCCATCACCCTCAGAGGGAAGAAGTTCTTCCTCATGTTCAGACAGAACTTCCTCTGCTTCAGTTTGTGCCCATTGCCCCTCGTCCTGTCGCTAGGCACAACTGAAGAGAGTCTGGCCCCATCCTCTTGACACCCACCCTTGAGATATTTATAAGTATTTATTAGGTCCCCTCGCAGCCTTCTCTTCTTCAGGCTGTACAAGCCCAGCTCCCTCAGCCTCTCCTCATAGGAGAGATGATGCTCCAGTCCCCTCATCATCCTTGTAGCCCTCCTCTGGACTCTCTCCAGTAGCTCCTCATCTTTCTTGAACTGGGGAGCCCAGAACTGGACACAGTACTGCCGATGGGGCCTCACTAGGGCAATGTAGAGGGGAAGGAGAACCTCCCTCGACCTACTGGCCACACTCCTCCTAATGCATCCCAGGATCCCATTAGCTTTCTTGGCAACCAGGGCACACTGCTGGCTCATGGTCAACCTGTTGTCCACCAGGACACCCAGGTCCCTCTCTGCAGAGCTGCACTCAAGCAGGTCCACCCCAAGCCTGTACTGATGCATCATGGGGTTGTTCCTCCCCAGGTGCAGGACCCTGCACTTGCCCTTGTTGAACCTCATCAGGTTCCTCTCTGCCCAACTCTGCAGCCTGTCCAATTCATGCTGAATGGCAGCACCGCCTTCTGGTGTATCTACCACTCCTCCCAGTTTTGTGTCATCAGCAAACTTGCTGAAGGTACATTCTAAGTCTTTATCTAGGTCATTAATGAAGAAGTTGAACAAGACTGGGCCCAGTACTGACCCCTGAGGGACACCACTAGTTACCGGCCTCCAACTAGACTCCCTGCCGCTGATGACAACCCTCTGAGTTCTGCCATTCAGCCACTTCTCAATCCGCCTCACTCACCACTCATCCAGCCCACACTTCCTCAGCTTCCCTAGGAGGATATCATGGGAGACTGTGTCGAAAGCCTTGCTGAAGTCAAGGTAGACAACATCCAAGGCTCTCCCCTCATCTACCCATCCAGTCGTGTCATCGTAGAAAGCTATCAGATTGGTCAGGCATGATTTCCCCTTAGTGAATCCATGCTGACTACTCCTGATAACCTTCTTTTCCTCTACTTGCTTGATGATGACCTCCAGGATGAGCTGCTCCATCACCTTTCCCGGGTTGGAGGTGAGGCTGACCGGCCTGTAGTTCCCTGGGTCCTCCTTCTTGCCCTTCTTGAAGATTGGAGTGACATTGGCCTTTCTCCAGTCCTCGGGCACCTCTCCTGTCCTCCAGGACCTCTCAAAGATGATGGAGAGTGGCTCAGCAATGACATCCGCCAGCTCCCTCAGCACTCGTGGGTGCATTACATCGGGGCCCATGGATTTGTGGGCATCCAGATCGCTTAAGTGATCCCTCACACAGTCCTCCTCGACCAAGGGAAAGTCATCCTCTCTGTGGGCATCTTCTCTTACCTCCAGGGCCTGGGATTCCTGAGGGCCTGTCTTGGCACTGAACACTGAAGCAAAGAAGGCATTCAGTAGCTCTGCCTTCTCCGCATCCTCCATCACCAGGACACCTGCCTCATTCAGCAGCGGCCCCACGTTGTCCCTAGCCTTTCTTTTGCTGCTGATGTAGTTGAAGAAGCCCTTCTTGTTGTTTTTGACATCCCTTGCCAGCTTCAATTCCAGGTGGGCCTTGGCCTTCCTCGTCGCATCCCTGCATGCTCTGACCACATTCCTGTACTCTTCCCATGTGGCCTCTCTCTCTTTCCACATTCCATGAACCTTTCTCTTCCACCTGAGCTCCGCTAGAAGCTCCTTGTTCCACCATGCAGGTCTCCTGCCTCCTTTGCTAGATTTTTTTCTCAGGGGGATGCACTGCTCCTGAGCGTGGAGGAAGTGACATTTAAACAGCGACCAACACTCATGGACCCCCCTGCCTTCGAGAGCCCTGGCCCACGGGATTCCTTCCAGTAGCTCCTTGAAGAGGGCAAAGTTAGCCCTCCTGAGGTCCAAGGTTTTGATCCTACTTATCACCCTGCTTCCTCCACACAGGATCCTGAACTCGACCATGCTTTTCATGGTCACTGCAGCTGAGTCTACCTGCAACGTTCACATCCTCCACCAGTCCTTCCTTGTTTGTTAATACAAGGTCCAGCAGCGCGCCTTTCCTTGTTGGTTCCTCTACCACTTGCATCAGAAAGTTATCATCAATGCTCTGTAGGAACTTCCTGGATTGCGCCTGCCTAGCTGTATGGTCTTCCCAGCAGATGTCAGGGTGCTTGAAGTCCCCCATGAGAACCAGGGCCTGTGATTGTCAGGCTGCTTGCAACTGCCTGTAGAAGGCCTCATCCTCTTCCTGGTCACACAGTAATGTCACCCGTGTGAGCCTGTCCCTTAATTCTAACCCATAAGCTCTCAACTCACTCATCTGCCCCCAGGCCAAGCTCAATGCATTCCAGTTGCTCCCTCACATACAGAGTAACTCCCCCACCTCTCCTTGTTGGTCTGTCTTTCCTAAAGAGTCTGTAGCCATCCATAACAGCATGCCAGTCGTGCAAGTTGTCCCACCACGTTTCTGTGATGGCGACCAAGTCGTAGCTGTCCTGCTGTATAATGGCTTCCAGCTCCTCCTGTTTATTGCCCATGCTACGTGCGTTGGTATAGACACACTTGAGCTGGGCTGTCAATCTCACCCCTGACCCTGGCACGCCAAGTCTGGGCTCATCCCTAGTGAGCTGGGCGATGTCCCCTTCCCCCTTCGAACCTAGTTTAAAGCCCTCTCAATGAGCCCCGCCAGCTCGTGGCCAAGAATCCTTTTTCCCCTGAGACAGCTGCGACCCACCTGTCGCCAGCATGCCCAGTGCTGTGTACACCTCCCCATGACCAAAGAAGCCAAAATTTGACCAATGGCACCAGTCCCTGAGCCATTTGTTAATCAGGTGAGTTTTCCTGCCCCTTTCAGTGCTGTTCCCTGCCACTGATGGGATTGCATTTACACTCAAGACAGTACCTTCTTCACATTAAAAGGAATAAAGTATATATTTTTTTTAAAAAATAGGTCTGCAGGAACTGGCATGCTCAGTTCGGACTACTGATTTCGGTAAACGCTTTTCACTTTCTAATGAACGATAAAAAGTTGTGTTTCTGTGAAAATACATAACTCTACATATAGCTACATATATACATGTATATCTGTACTCCCCAGAAACATTGAGACATTGAGATGTTGAACTCATGCATTTTATCCTATTTGACCTTAAAGTTCAAAAAGAACAAAAATAATATCTAGTTTAACAGCTATTATTCCTTCACTTTCAAGAATGCAAGTATCTTTGCAAACAACTAGATTGACAGTTCCATTCAATTTATCATAGAAGTTTAAAGTTTGAATTTGTAAGCTTAACTTTAATCCAACTTACTTTCCAGTAAGCTCACACTTGAAAAAATACCTCCCTAAAATATAACTTCTTTTTTTTGCACTTCAGATAGTTTTCTGAAAACTATAGAGAAAAAAATCGTATTAGACATGTTGCAGACGAAAATACTGTCTAAGCATATAAAAAGCCAAATTCTTATGTAATACCAGACACGCTGGAACTAAAATACACTTAAATACAGAAAAATTTATCAATAATAAAACTGCATGTATTTAATTCATTACATTAAAAAAATCTTACATTTTTTGAAGAACCTGGGCCATCACAACCCCATTCGTTAAATCTTCCATGGTCTGGCATGGTGCCTCAACATTAAATGTCTGGATCTGTTGGAGAAAGGAAAAGGTTACCTTCTTTTACTCCCAATGTCAAAGGATCTTCAAAAGTAAAAAAAAAATTATACCAAATAGCATATAGAACAGAGTAAAGCCCACACATTTAGTGTACGTGTTAGCAATTAAGAAGCTTTATATTTAATTAAGGAAACAAACTACTGACAGGGCTTAGCATCTTTGCCGTCACAAGCTTGTAAACTTTGCTACAAATAATAGCAGTACATTCTCTAAAAGGCAAATTCTCCACAGCATTTTCTGCTTTCGAAAGTCACCAGGCCTTCAAGTACTTTTGGAGCATATATTCAAGAACACTTCCTCAATGAACTTACACAAGAAACTCAGCTTTTAGACGTAACATTGCTCACACAAACCTCTCATAGGCCCCCCACAACCAGAAGATCAAATGTAGAGCAACATAAATCATTCAAACTTCCCTAGCATCAGATGGAAGTGGAGAGGACAATGCTGCAAACAGGTCTATGCACTACTTGTGTTCTGAGTATTTCAGGGTGGTTTTTTATTAACACAGAGACAAACAAGAAGGTCTACATAATGGCAAGCCTCTGGTCTTCATAGGGAAGGTAAGATTTGAAAATGCTGCTGTTCTGCAGGGGAATGGCAGGGACCTTAAGACTGAGCGGTTTAATGACAGAATTACTCGTGACTAAAGACGAGTTAGTTTGTAACACAGTCCCCTCCATAGACTGCACACCAAACAGCCTTTCTGAGAGAAACTTACAGTTAATTTTTTGAGGGTGCTATGTAATATTCTAGAAGCGAAGGCTCCTGGGAGACCTTATAGCACCCTTTACAGACAAGGGGTAATGGTTTTAAACTGAAACAGGGTAGATTTAGACTAGATTGAAGAAAGAAATTCTTTACTCTGAGGGTGTTGAGGCACTGGAACAGGCTGCCCAGAGAAGCTGTGGCTGCCCCCTCCCTGGCAGTGTTCCAGGCCAAGTTGTGACAGGGCTTTGAGCAGTCTGGTCTAGAAGAAGGTGTCCCTGCCCATGGCAGGGGGATCAGAACTAGATGACCTTTAAGGTCTCTTCTCACCCAAACCATTCTATGATTGCCTGATTACACAGTAGCAAGAATAATCTCTTAACAAAAAACCGCCCATCAATACACACAATTTCTGCATGGCTGCTATGAATCAACTCCATTTTCATGCACACAGCATGCAGGGCATCTGAAAGCCTCCCCCCTACCACGTCAGCAAATGTACAAATTCACAAGACAAAGCTCTTTTCTCCCTTCCTCCCTTGGTATGTGCTTCAGCACAGTCTTTGCAACTGGTCTAAGTTATTTGATCACTTACTTTAAATGAACATTATTTTAAAGGATGTGAATGAGTTTTGAGAAAATAATTTTGATGACAAGTATCTGCCTAGCGCCCTCTGCTGTTATCCTCCTCCTAGGGGAAGCCTGGGCTTATTTCTAGGAAGCACTACTCGTATGCACCAGGGATAAGAAAGCCTACAAGACAGCTTGCAGCTTCAGGCTACACAAATGTTAGATGTAGCAACCATTTTTTTAGTAATGTTTGAAAGACTAATGCTGGTCCAAGCCACTTCCCAATTAAACACCCTATGAATATGTATCTTATGATAAAAGACAATTAATTTAACAGTGGGAAGTATTGCAGGTCCTTTTTTGAGGAGAAGCATCTCAAAAAATCAAGAGCACAATATTCAGAGTCTCATAGTACCTTTGGAATGTCACGTAAGCACTCTAGCAATGCCATTTAGCAATTATTTGGAGAACAAGCACCTCAGTGAATGTTCCTTTCTTTCCTTTACTCTGGAAGAAAGAAACCTAGCACTCAGTTAGGAAAAAAAATAGCAATGATGTCCATGAAGAGCCATAAAAATGAGCTCTCGGAACATAGCTGCTGAGTAAGTTCAACAGTGACTGATGAAGAGTCATGCATGATATGCATGTTCCAAGAGTACAAGAACAAATTACAGTGTGGCATACAAAACAGACAGAAGTGACTTCTACACTTCAGTTTCAGTAGATTTTCCTATAGCTTTGTCTGATCTACCCAGAAAACACAGCTTCTCACTTCTTCTCCACAGAATCAAAAAGCCATCGTAGATTGCCAAGACACTAGGTGAAAATCAGAGTTGGCAGGTGGGGAAAAAAAAAAAACAAACCCCCACACATAAAAAACATCACCTAACAGGCTATAGGATCAAATTGTTATTTCGCCAGAAAATTAAATTTACCTACAGTCGCTAAATTGCGGCAACACTGTTGAAGGAATACAGAGACAATTCTGAGTCTGAAGCCACAAACTTTGCAACATGTTAAACAGGAAATAATACTTCCTAGCAAAAAGAGCTGCAATGACATCATGGATGCTTTTGCTTGAAGGATTTCAAGATGCTATAAAAGGGCAAAATTCTCAAGCATAGACAATGAAAAGTTGTTTCTAATTTTGCATATTACACCTTTAAACAATGAAAATTTAAATCACTTTGCTGCTCAATAGCAAATCGTTCAAAAAATCACCGAAGAACTACTACCATCATGGTTTTTCAAAAATAGACAGTGAAATGCTCTTTTTAAATAAGTAATACCAACATGAAGGGGGTCTTCAAACAGACCACAAACTAATAATATTTTTTTAAAAATTCATTTTGTATCTTGATATATGAAACACCTCCTCGACTAAATAAAAGTCTATGTAGGTGATACCACTATACTGACGGAAGAAGAAAGGTTGCCAAGCCTACTTCCACAACACAGAACAACAAGATGCACACTCTCTGCTGGTTTGTAACTAACTTTATCATCATACTTCCCCAACACTTCATACAAAAGAAAAGGTCAAAACTGTCATTAAGGCTCAGATAACCAGTCTGAACCCACTTTTCCCCACAGCGACACATGCAAGGTTGCCATTGAGAACAATAATGTTTTTCATGATTAGATGACAAAGAACAGAAAGACTAAAACTAATTATATGACTTGTTTCTTCACATACATTTAAATTTTGCACTAAATGCCTTTGCTTGCATAGGAAAGGAATACACAGCATAATATTTCAATTAAGGTGTCAAATTTACAGAACATTTAGTTAGCTCTTAAAACAGAGGAACTATATCCTTATATCGTCAGAGATATAAAAGTAACAAATTTACTCCCAAAAAAACCCTACATAAAACAGCTTTACAAATTTATGTCAAAGTTAAACTCCTATACCATTTCCAGATACTTCTACAAAATGCTAAACCACTCTAAGGAACAGTGGAGTTCATTTTCCAGCAGGGAGAATAATGGTAAGCATGTGGCAATGAAGAAGCAGAGTCCAGCTGTGGAGACAAAAGCAGCAAGTGTTTTTTTGTGTGTGCCTCTAAACAGCTATTCAGTGACAGCTGCTAAAACACTGCCCTTCCTGTGCACTGTGATGTGTTTCTTCCTGAAAGACTTCTCTCTCACCCTCCTAGGACTGCTCCTACTTCTTGAGATGTGGACAAACATTTTAGCAGGGCCTGTTGTGACAGGACAAGGGGTAATAGTTTCAAACTAAAACAGGATAATTTTAGAATGGATATATGAAAGAAATTTTTAACAATGAGGGTGGTGAAACACTGGAACATGTTGCCCAGAGAGGTGGTAGATGCCCCATCCCTGGAAACATATAAGGTCAGGTTGGACGGGGCTCTGCGCAACCTGGTCTAGTTGAAGATGTCCCTGCTCACTGCAGGGGGGTTAGGCAAGATCGTCTTCAATGGCCTCCTCCAACCCGAACTATTCTATGATTCTATCAGACAAAGGTCTGTGGAAAAAAGGGAAAAAAACCACCAACCACTTGGCTCAATTGCTAGCCTTAGTAGGCCTTCACACCTTCCATCAACCATCATGTAATGAGAGAAAAGGGTTCTTTTATTTATTTTATTAAATATTAACCCAGACCTCTGATTCACACAGCCATGAACATGGGCTGTAAATTTTTATACAAATCTTAAAATAAGAAGTAGCAGGTGACTGTATCAAAGCAAAGGAGGCTGTCACTGGGGACTAAATAACTTTTGCAGGAAGTCAGAACCTTAGAAAATCTGAGTTACAGTTCCAGATTACGTATATGACTAGTGTGGATTTGTTAGCTACTAGGGATAGAAGGTAGAAATCTATTTCATGAAAAATACTCTTGATACGAAGGTTACAGAACTGGACAAAGACTTTGTTCTCGAAGACAGTAGCTGAATACCAGAATAAAAGTTGTGATGGGGAATCTAGAATCCCATGAAGCTGGAGAAAAACAAAACAAAATCAACACCTCCCCCCCCCCCAAAAACCCCAAACCTCCAGCCCCATTTCCCCTCAAAGACAAAAAAAGCTCTCCAGCACCTTCTCAACACTAAGAGTTAGTAAAAAACCCTGCTCTTTCCACAGTGATTATATACATAGCTTGGTTTTTATTGCTGGTGCAGTTGCATAACAGACCTTTTATGTATTCTTTTGTAGTAACACCTGAAATCTTTACAAGAGCTTCTTAGCATATAAAACAATACGTGACAGGTTACCGTATGTGCAAACACAACAAAAAGTAACACCCACCTCCCAATTAGTTCTTTCTCACAGCAAAGTACTCTCCAAACTATAAATGATCCTCTAGAACTATTTACCCATTATTTTTAGAATTATTTACCCATATTTCCCTACGTTTTTGGAACTGACTATCTTACCACTATCTGCCACGTAGAGCATAGAACAATACTGTATCACCACAGAAGAAACAGATTACACAGCTAAGACAGGGAAAAGTGGCTAAAAGGACTAAGAACAAGAAAGGAACAAGCCTCACTGGGTTGAATACAAATCACTGCTCAAGCCATTAGCAAGAATACTTGAAAGAGCAAACCAGCACAGAAGAGTAAAAAGGCTTGGGTACCTCTGTCCATATACATTCACCCAATATTGCCTATGTGATCTGCAAGAATCCCACTAAAACAAGTTTCATTCAGCTTCAATGCCTAGAGGAAAGCAGACCAATAATTTCTTTCAGGATGGTGAGCTAATTATGTGATACAGGAAGTTCTTCCTAAGATGCCAAACTCTTATATTAAGCCAGACCAATCACAATGAGAATTGGATGCCTATGATATAATCAGACCCTGTGCTTCTGGACAACTTTAGGATTTCTTCACCAATTTTTCTCCTCCCAATTGGTAGCACTGCTACATAGCACTTCCGTTTGGATAGCTATGCCATAAGCTATTTTTTCATGCTTTCCACGACAGCAGCAGGCTGCATGAAACAAACTGGATCCAGGCTCTCCCACAAGCAACAGTTATATTCCAGGATTTGAATTTCCAGATGTTTTCACCAATTTTTGGCTGTCATACTTTCCTTATTAAAATCTCAAGAGTTACTCTGTAACCCAGCCGCAAGGTTAAGCACTCAACTGGCTAGGATGGGGATGCTTTCAGGGAGAGGGAGCTGAATGTTATTTTTATTAACTTCCTTCTCACTTTATATATACTGTGTTTGACCCCAAACACCTGAACAGGTCAAAGTCATGAAAGTTCTCAATCAAAATATTTCATTCATAGTTCAAGTTCTCCACAGATTAAATATTTCCTTTGCAGAAACACAGTGTAGACAGTAGAAGAGATCCCTTGACTAAAGCTTACTTGCCAAAGGACTGTGAGATGACAGTCATGACAGCATAAACCAGTTATTACTGCACCATCTTGGCATTGCCACTAAATTGCTGCTAACCGAAGAGCTCAAGTATGACACATTAAGATACAATGAACAGACTCTCAAGTCTGAACTGTGTTTGGTTTAACCATTTCAGAAACATCCATGAGACGACAAGCTAATCTACCAAATCCGGGGGAGAAAATGAATGTATTCCTGTTTTCAGTTGAAAGTCAGATGTGCCAGCTGATGAAAAAGAATACTACACAGCATTTGTGATGAAGATAAAATGAAAATATGTGTAATAGGAAGGCCTAGCACAGCATCATAAACCTACAGTTCTTTCCAAGCTTTCATTCACTTAATCATGTTTTATTTAAAAGAAATATTTACCATTGATGCTTTCTCTTATTTTCTCAAAACACAAGCTACTAATAAGTGCAAACACTGCCAAACATTATCCCAATAAACCCACATTTATAGGATACACCCATTCACACTCCACCAGGTACCAATGAACTTTTGAAACCCCCCAAAAAGTGCCTTTTAAGACGAGAAACATCTTCTCACGGAAGAAAACACAAATGGCAGGGTTTACAGGAGCTGAATCACCAGCTTTCTCTGCTGATCAGAGTATGAAAACTTTCATCTCTGCTACCCAAAGTTGACAAAATAACATAATTAAAGCGATGTCACATTAAACATAGGAAGTGCAGGATACATTCTGTTTTCAGGACTCTGACTCACCGAAGCCTAGATGATAATGCAGCAACCCATAGGATTGAGATGCATGAAGTTTCATCAAAGGAGGATAATTCAACTGTTCTCTAAAAGTAGGTCTTAAACACAAATAGCAGAACAGTGTTCTATGAACAAAAGAGCAAAACACTTTTTATCCTGAATGAAGACTGCTACAAACCTGAACAGCACCAGGCAAATGTGCCCAAACTGACCCGCACTAAGCTAAAGGACGGGCAGCAAGGCACAGCTTCTATCTGACAGCACAAGGCAAAGTGAAGTCTACTAAGTTCTTGGCTAGTGGCTAGCCAGAAGAACTTTGCATACTAGTAGTCCAAATTTATACGTATTTCCAATATTACTTTAAAAAAGGATGAACACAGATGACAGCTCTCCCCCTGCAAAATACAGAAGAATAACTACTTAAGGCCCGCAACTCTACCATCTTGCAGCTGTAATTTAGATGAAAAATACTGTCTCAGTTGACAGGTGGAATAAAGAACCCTCCCCCCAAAGGCACAGAAGATGAATCCAAGAGCACTAAATTCTACTGAAATATCATCTGCACAAACTTTCTCATCAGTGTGAAAATCCAGTCTTTCACAGGATCACAAGAGTAAGAAAGACTAAGCAGCTAAAAGATAGGCTTCAGAAAGAGATGGCACTAAATATAGCGTATCTTGCAGTTCAAGACTTCTCCATTTCAAGCTATATGTTTCAGCAAACATTTTCCAAAACTTCACAGGAACTGTGTAGGTACGCACAACAAGATTTTTCAGAGGCTAACCAAATTCTACGATACCTTAAGAAAGGGAAGAGCCACCATGGAACAGGCTGCTTTCTTTTGGCATTGCCCATAAAATAAAATCAGCTGAGCCATGCTGGAGTGATCAAGTCCTGCTATTTTGTATTTTTTTTCCTAACCACCAAAAGGGCAGCAGAATTGGCAAGCAACCATAATCTCTGCTGCACTTAAACACAAGCTTATTTCTACTTATTCTTACACTGAAGTAAAACTATGGATACCTTGCTGCCATTGCAAACAAGTTCACTCAAAGGTTTATCTTCTGTAATCCAGGAATGTAGGAAAGGCTATAACCCATTTAATACTTTGCAACTCTGGAACGAATAAAATATGGATGCTCATTTCCCAGATCTAATGCCCCCAAAACATACATCACATGGGGTGTGAATACCCACTTGCTGTTTAGCTGAAGGATCTAAATTTAGCTACCCTGAGTGATTTATCTATAAACAGTCAATAAGACTTCCACACAGGATGCAAAGCACTACACTTGCAGTGCAGTGTACACTTGCAAAGAAGCTTGCAGCTAAATGACATGAAACAGCCCTATGAATTCTAGGGCTGAAGCACATTATCATCAGGTTAACAATGCATCTTTTGGTGCAATACTTGCTCCGCTACACGCACCACTCCTGTGCGTGTAGTGGAGCAAGTATTTCCTGTGAGCTCCCTTTGAAAAGCTGCCATCCCTTTGGGGCCTCAGCTAGTCCACTGAAACACAATTCCAGCTTCACAGTCATTCAGAATCTTTTGCCCGCCACATGCAGGAGTGGAGTGCTGGCTGGACTTCCCCTGCCTTTAACTTTAGAGAGCTTTTCCCTCCACCAAAACCTTCCTCATCCCTTCCATACTGTTTCTTGTTCGCTGCCTCTAACACAAAGTACTAAGTAACTCATACAAATGACTAAGTCACTTACGGCAAAGTAAGGCAGCCAGGAAAACAGCATTTGCATACCCTTCAGGGCAGGAAACCACTACCAGCAGGCTGGGGAAGGAGTTAATCCCTTTCCTGTGTGGCAGGACCTGCCAGGCTGTTGGCAACAAAAGCCACAAGAAGGACACTACTACCGTCTTCCCTTCACTTCCAGCCACGCATTCCTGCCTTAACCTTGTGCTAGTGTTAGTTGCTGTGTGGCCAATAACCTCATTTTTTTTTCTTTAATTAATTAATGACTGGGACTTGCAAATTAAATTGATTAAGCAACCCTGGACTTAGGCTTTGAAGCTGGAGGTAAAAGTTAGTTAAGTCTTTCTAAACTATCACAGTACTGGAGTCACGTACTCACCCAAGAAAGCAGAGAGCAGCAAGTGCAACTTAGCCTTGGGCCTCTCTTCTCCCTCCCCTGATCCACAACTTGCAAGTCTGCCATTGCTCAACAGAAGTCAAACACATTGCAGCAAAGACTCCTGATGGTCCAGGAAGAACAGAATGTCAGGATATCATCTTCTGGTTCAAGCGCCTCAAAATGGTCTCACAAGAAGACAAACAAAGATAATTGTGCAAAATTCACAGTCTGACTTAATCTCTTTGAAATAACTTTTTAAGAATTTCAAAAACAAGACAGAAACAGGTTTCTCTCCTCATCGCCTACCTTGAGATTAACAAGCTAACAAAAAATTTGTTTCCTTTGTATTATTTAAGGTTCACAGTTCTCATCAGCAAAATCTGTTTCTTCTCCAAGCAGCATCTCACAATCCACCCCCCCCCCAAAACAAAGACGAGGAGGCAGAAGGAGGAGCAGAAATTGAGCACATACTGGATCACATCTACATGTTATTTTCCTCAGAACTAACAACTGTTGTAAACGTACCACTGCTACAGAATAGCTCTTCAGGAAGGGCTAAATTGAAAAAAAGCAGAATTTGGGACAACGCCCCAAAGAATAAAAATCTAACACTGTGTCAAAACGCACACATGAAGAATAATGTCTGTACCACTAAATTCTGAGTTCAGCCTTCCTTCCTGTTGTTGACTTAAATGAAGGGGGGGATACATACAAACTGTATCTTACTATCTTTAATTATCATTGGAGGATGCGGAGAAGGCAGAGCTACTGAATGCCTTCTTTGCTTCAGTCTTCAGTGCCAAGGCAGGCCCTCAGGAATCCCAGGCCCTGGAGGTAAGAGAAGAAGCCTACAAAGAGGACGACTTTCCCTTGGTCGAGGAGGACTGTGTGAGGGATCGCTTAAGTGATCTGGATGTCCACAAATCCATGGGCCCCGATGGAATGTACCCACGAGTGCTGAGGGAGCTGGCGGATGTCATTGCTGAGCCACTCTCCATCATCTTTGAGAGGTCCTGGAGGACAGGAGAGGTGCCCGAGGACTGGAGAAAGGCCAATGTCACTCCAATCTTCAAGAAGGGCAAGAAGGAGGACCCAGGGAACTACAGGCCGTTCAGCCTCACCTTCAACCCGGGAAAGGTGATGGAGCAGCTTATCCTGGAGGTCATCATCAAGCAAGTGGAAGAAAAGAAGGTTATCAGGAGTAGTCAGCATGGATTCACTAAGGGGAAATCATGCCTGACCAATCTGATAGCTTTCTACGATGACATGACTGGATGGGTAGATGAGGGGAGAGCCATGGATGTTGTCTACCTTGACTTCAGCAAGGCTTTCGACACAGTCTCCCATAACATCCTCCTAGGGAAGCTGAGGAAGTGTGGGCTGGATGAGTGGTCAGTGAGGTGGATTGAGAAGTGGCTGAATGGCAGAGCTCAGAGGGTTGTTGTCAGCAGCACTGAGCCTAGTTGGAGGCCGGCAACAAGTGGTGTCCCTCAGGGGTCAGTACTGGGTCCAGTCTTGTTTAACTTCTTCATCAATGACCTGGATGAAGAGTTAGAATGTACCCTCAGCAAGTTTGCTGATGACACCAAACTGGGAGGAGTGGCAGGTACACCAGAAGGCTGTGCTGCCATTCAGCATGACCTGGACAGGCTGGAAAGTTGGGCAGAGAGGAACCTGATGAGGTTCAACAAAGGCAAATGCAGGGTCCTGCACCTGGGGAGGAACAACCCCATACATCAGTACAGGCTTGGGGTGGACCTGCTGGAGAGCAGCTCTGCAGAGAGGGACCTGGGTGTCCTGGTGGACAACAGGTTAACCATGAGCCAGCAGTGTGCCCTGGTTGCCAAGAAAGCTAATGGGATCCTGGGATGCATTGAGCAGAGTGCGGCCAGCAGGTTGAGGGAGGTTCTCCTTCCCCTCTACTCTGCCCTAGTGAGGCCCCATCGGCAGTACTGTGTCCAGTTCTGGGCTCCCCAGTTCAAGAAAGATGAGGAGCTACTGGAGAGAGTCCAGAGGAGGGCTACAAGGATGGTGAGGGGACTGGAGCATCTCCCCTACGAGGAAAGGCTGAGGGAGCTGGGCTTGTTCAGCCTGAAGAAGAGAAGGCTGCGAGGGGACCTAATAAATGCTTATAAATATCTCAAGGGTGGGTGTCAGGAGGATGGGGCCAAGCTCTGTTCAGTGGTGCCCAGCGACAGGACACGGGGCAATGGGCACAAACTGAAGCAGAGGAAGTTCTGTCTGAACATGAGGAAGAACTTCTTCCCTCTGAGGGTGACGGAGCCCTGGCACAGGCTGCCCAGGGAGGTTGTGGAGTCTCCTTCTCTGGAGATATTCAAGACCTGCCTGGACAAGGTCCTGTGCAGCCTGCTGTAGGCGACCCTGCTTCATCAGGGGGGTTGGACTAGATGACCCACAGAGGTCCCTTCCAACCCCGAACATTCTGTGATATTAATATATTATCAGCCTTATATCACTTGCTCTACAATACCATCCTTAAGAAAAGTTCTTCTGCCTCTGCTTGACCTCTCAGGAACAGGTCAAAAAGATTCCTATAACCTAACATCACTCTCTTCGACAACTACCCCTAAAAGGGGGGAGCAACAAATCTTAGTGAGACGTCATGAAAAATACAAAAGGATGCTCAATCTATTGGTCTGTTACAGCAGATACAAGGGTTGTGATCTGCCAGACACCTTGACCCATGCTCCACGACCACTGGTAAGCTCAGTGTTATATCCTCTCTGCCTGAACAGCAACATATTCAAACAGAACTATCATCTTGACCTTCTGTCACCACCAGCACAATCAACCACTCCTGAAATTTGATGCTTTCTTCAAGAGGTAAGAGATGCTGATGCAATGATACCACCAGAAGAAAAGTAAACCCTACAACTTTGCAGTCACTGATCAAGGATTGAAAGAAGAAAAAGTTTATGCAGGCTTAGCAAGTCTCCTACAATCTTTGCATCTACAAGAAATCAGAAGAGTACTTAAAACTCTAGAAGCATAACAAATCAAGAACAGCATAGTCTAAAAAGGAGGTAACTAGACAGTAGAAAACACAGCTTTCCTAGTAAATTTCAGTAGATTTGCTCCTCTTTGAAAAGGGTGTCTAAACATTTACAAGCAGCCTTCTTGAGGTATCAAAATCAGTTGCAGCACTTGCTCATACGGTCTGTACACTTCAAACTAACACTGGCAAATCCTTCCAGCTGGGGACAGGCCACCACACAGAAGACAGAGATACACTGTACTGTGAAGATTTGACCTTTTTCCTTTTTGGATGAAAAAGGATTGTTACCACTTTAATGGCTAGAATGCTTTTAAAATGGAGGGTGCTAAAACAGGAGCCTTGTGCAGTGTTTACAAAATTCTCTTATAAATAAAAGTTTTACCATGTCTACCACAGAAACTATATTTGCTTTGAGGGTTGGAAGAGAAAGGAAGCAGGCAAGATGCAGCTTGGTGGAGGCGACACATGGCAAAATAAGACATCTTTATCATAATGAACGAAAGAAAGTTCATGACATCTCCACATCAATCTGCTACTTCTAATCAGACAGCAGTGACCTCTTTGAGGAATCCTGCTGTTTACATACCAATGCTAAGCAATAGTTTCCGTGTCATATCTTAGTTCTATGTTAAAAAAGAAAACTTCTCAGGTTACATAGCAAAAGCCTGTAGCAACCACACTGATTTCAGATAGACATATTAAATCGTAACTGCCACATGCATGTTTGACAGCTCTCCACGTTTTAAGAAATGACTCAATGACGTATCTGAGTTAAAAGCACTCTTGACACTACACACAAACAACAACAAACAAAATCCATGTGTTCATCCATGGATCAGTCATAAGTTTTAAACATAAATGATATTCTGAATCTGTATTAGATATGCTGAAACAACTTTCGTGTCACTGCAAGTTTACCTCACAGCTACATTTTTCTAAACTGCTTTGCCTGCAGTGCTGCAGCTTGGATAACCACACCACAGTGCCTAGAATAGCCTCAGAAGCAGCTTCTGGAAGATTTTTGGTAGAGTAACAGTTCTGCAGTTACAGTAGGCTGCAAACACTGCTAAAGTATAAATACCAACTTTGAGATGTCAGTAGTTGGGCTCCAGTCCTTCACGCAGTTTCGCTCAAGTTGCCACTACCCTAGCTGCCTCAGAATAACATCATGGTCATCTGCTAAAGTGTCAGGAACCAAAAGCTCTACCAGCTGTTTAAAATCCTGAACAAAAATGATTCGGGAACCCACGTGATGACGTTGTCAAAGTGGTAAAAAACCTGAGAATTATGCCCAAAGCTAGAACATAACACCAAAAATGGGGGTATTGGTGAAGCATTAAAGAATGAACCAAAACATGCTTGCAGGTAAGCAGTTCGCTCCAGCTTACAGATACCAGAATAGAAGTCACAGGTACGCCAGGTAAAAGGCTTGAGGGATATTCTCATTCATTAAAATCATGAGTTTGCAGAGGGAGGAGCAGTTTCATCTCACCTACATACCTCAGAGCAAACATTCAGTTTATGCTGAACAGGTTCTCAGACTTGTGGAAAGCCTTATCTACTCTACTTAAAACACAGACAAACCAGTTCAAGTACCTGTGTATGTACGTGAAGCAAGCAACTGTGAGAGGTTAAACCAGTTTGTAAGAACAGCCAGCTCCTCTAGCATAATGGAAAAGACTGGCCATCCCAGGTATGCATAAACTGCAATTAAGACAGCTCTGTTCTCCCATCTAAATGAATAGCTTCCCAAGAATTATGGGACTTGAGAGAAAGCCAGGCAAAAAAGGCATCTTGTTTACACAGCCAGTTTCACTGAGGACTAAAAAAACTTCATTGCCTCTTTTGTGAGGTTCATGTATCCTAGAATAAACTGAAACCATCTCTCTTCATTTTTGTTACTGAGTCTCCTTCAAAGCCACATTCACACAAAAACACTGAAGTTGTAAAAAATAACCTCTAACTCCACACATTCATCTAAGCAACATGTTGACTAATTCTAATCCTATTCAATAAGGATTTACTAATATTTCTACTGACCAAAAAAGATGAAGACTCCATTGGATAGGTACAGTTTCAGGACTGAAGATTATAAATACTAACTACTGCTCAAACATGACCATGTGACTGAGTAATAATTCCTACCTATGGTCAATGCCACAAGACTTTTTTCTGTTGCTGTGACTTCTCTCTCTCCCCCCAAGACTTCCATTTTTATATCTACTTTTCCAGATCAGCTTTGTGTGTCAAGGTAATTTGTTTTTCAATGGTTTAGCTTTTCTCATAAAGTGCAAATTATTTTCAAGCATACCAGTAAAGTTTGCCAGTCAACAAATCACCTGCCCCAACTACCAACCTCAAACATGGCAAGGAAAAACAAACAAACAAATCACTAGTTCTTTCCACCATTTTTTTTACTTGATGCAAGAAAATCAGTGGAGACTTTCACTAATTGAATAGACTTCACATAGATACACTTCATTTCCACAAACAAGAACCGGTATCTCTTGTTTTATTTTCTGTCAGGACTAATCCAACTTGCACCGTATTTGAACGTGTGCAGAAGTTGATAAAACAGTTCTTTCAAACACATATAAGCCACTTGTTTGTACTATATTTGGATGTACAATTATTTTGGGGAAGCAGCCACTGCTTTATGACTCTGCATTTTGTCATTTCCCTCCCTAGCTAGCAAACACCTTAACCTTATGAAGCTTTAAAAACAACTTTATTGAAATCTTAAGACCTGAAAATCAAATCAGAATATTTGAATATTTCTAGTTTTGAAATCTTTTTGGACTGGGCACAGATGTCCACACAGATACTTCAACAAAATATTCTCAAGTCCTTAACAATTTTGTTCAACCTGTGACCGGACAGTGGGTAGGATCAACAGTTCAAATCACTCTTAAGAGGCCAATACCATACAAGAGAAAACTCAATCTCTTCCCATTCTGCAGCAGCTTACATGGTTCAAGTACAGTAGTTTCACAAGGAAAGGAAAGAGCTAGTCTGTTGGTTACTTGGAAATCTGGGGAGTTAGGAAAGCACTGGGACTGTGATGACTTGCTAGGTAAGCTTTCAAGCTTATGCTTCTCCCTTTGGCACAACTGCTTTACTGCCAGAGACCACAAGAGGAGCATGTCCAAAACAGCTAAAAGAAAAACACACAGAAATTAACAGCACGTAGATCTTCCTTCTTCACCCCACAGTAAGCCTTCCTCTTTCTCCTGGCACTGAGCCTCTCAATCAGCCTTTCTTTGCCAGGATTCACACACATCGACTTCCTCATGAAATCTATCGACTCCTCATGAAATCTATCAGCAAGAGGACTTTCATTGCCAACGCATTAAGAAGAAAGCATGGGAAGCCAAAACCAGGATGAGCGGCCAGCCACAACAAAGACGCAAATATTGGCAGGAACATGTAGGGAAGAGAAACCGGACACTTATTCCAGACCTGTATGAAGCACTGGAGCACACTATTCCCCAAAACCTTCACCTTCTGTACCTTCCAGGCCACCTGCTCACCTCTAACAATCACTGAATTTCCCTTGCTCATCCCCTTTTGACTTTCACAGAGAAACCGAACATGTCATTCCCCAGTAACTTACTCATCACCATCACAGCTTTAGCCAGCTCTGGCCTTGCACAGCTTAAATCTCTAAAAAGAGAAAATCTCTGTTTCTTTTCAACAATCGGTTGCACTCCAGAGTTTCATATTGCAGGTACTTCCCTGGCTAGTTTGCTTAGTAGGGAAAAAAATTCAGCCCCAAACCCAGTGGTTCCAAACTGCTAACCAAGAAATCAGCTGCTACAGAAACACAAGTTTCATGGCTACGTTGTAGTCGCTGCTCAAATTGAGGAGTAGCTGCAAACCCAGGTTCAATGTCTGCTACATTTTAGCTCCTCCGTGAATGACAGCACAACCTGAAGATGTTTATGGGCCAAGCTCCAAATATTAAAACGTAAAAAGTAATTCTTAGGTTGATGCTGTGTTATCTTCGACTTCACGGGTGAATTTTGCCCCTCGACGCTCAAGCACTACTTAAAAATACGGAGAAAGAAACGGGCAAGAAGAAAGTTTCTGGTCATAAATCCTGCCGAGGGCAGCCGGCAGGTTCGGAAAACGCGGCCCGGAAATACCGAGGCCCCGCCACGAGGGGCGCGGATCAACGCCACGGGCAGCACCGAGCCCGGCGCAGGCCGCGGCCCCCCCGCCCCGCAGAGCCCAGCGCCGCGGGGCTCCGGCTCCTTTGTTCCCCCGAGGCGGGGGTAGAGCTGAGGCGGCGGAGGGACACCACCCCCCCCCGCCCCATCCCCGGGTGGCTCCAAGACCGCCGTCCCCGCCGCGGCTAGACGAGGCGGGGCAGGGCCGCCAGGGCTACGCCGTCCCCAGCCGGGCTGGAGCCGGCCCGAGCGCCAGGGCGAGGCCCGGGCGGGGGCGGCGGGGCGATGACCCTCCCTCCCCCTCCCCCTCCCCCTCCCCCTCCCCCTCCCCCTCCCCCTCCCCTTCCCCCTCCCGCCGGAGCAGGGCCACGGCGGGGCGGGAGGCGCTGGGAGCCGTGCCCCTGCCAGGCGGCCCAGGGCCGGGCGGCGGCCTGGCGACCGCGGCACTCACCCAGGTGAGAAGGCTCTCCCCGAGCTCCGCCCGCTCTAGGCTCTCCACGTTGAACATGGCAGGGTGCGGCCGAAGGGGCTAACGGCCGGGTCGGTACCGCCGGCGTCCCCTCCCGCCCCGTCCTGGCCCGGGCCGTAGCGCCGACACGTCAGAGCGACCTGACAGGCACCGCCCGCGCCTGCGCCGTGCGGGGGCCGAGGCGCCGCGACGCTGCCGGGAGGGGGGGGGGGGGGGGGGGGCGGGGCCGCGGCCGGTGGCGGGCGTCGTGAGCGCTGGGAGCCGAGGTACCGCTGAGGGGAGGGGGCGCGGCGCGGCGGGGGCTTCTCCTTTTCCCTCCTCCCTCCGCCCCGGGGTCTCCCGCTGTGGGCGTCCCTTCCAGTCCGGCCTGGCGCGGTTCGGTCCTGCTGCCGGAGGCGGGGCGGGCGCTGTGCTGCGGCGAGGCCCGGCCCGGCTCGGGGCGGCGCAGAGGCCCTTGTACGATGCGGGTAGCGCGAGGCGTGCCGGGGTCCTCAGCCCTGCGGGGGGGGAGGGCTGTCTGCCCGCTTTCCAGGCTGCGTGTGCCCTCGGCCGTCGCCGCGCCGGCCGGTGGCGGGTGGGAACTGTTTGTGAGGATCTTTGTCAGGGCCGGGAGGGACCGGCGACGGCACCCCGAGCCCCGGCTCTCCTCGGGTTCGGGAGCGTGGGGTCGGGAGGGCCCTGCACCCGCAGGCATTGTCTTGCTGGTAAATAACAGGGCTTGGCCTGTGGGAGGAGCAGCCTCTGCTGAGGTCTTCCTCTGTTTTTGGAGCAGAAAATGACATTGACTTCCTCTGAGCAGAACTCCGCTGTAGTAAAAATTAGTTAACGTAAAGCAGAAGTGACTTACTTAGCATTAGCTGCAGGTAATTCAAGTAATTTTGAATCTCGAAGATGAGGAGTGTGTTAAATTGCCAGAGTGGCTCTGCGTCCTCACTGCCCTAGCCAGCCGGAGTGGCTCTCCGTCATGCTGCGAAGGGGTTGCTGGAAGAGCTCAAGAGACTCTGTCTCAGTAGTCAGACGAGTTTTGTCCCGTCTGAAGTCAGCGCTGAGTGTGGTGGACATCATGATCAGCTGTACAGTTCCCTGTCAGTTAGCAGCTGGCCTGACGTGCAACAACATGGAGTAGCAAGCGCAGTGCGCTGATAACAGCTGAGGGCTGGATAAACAAGAGAGGAGGGGTTGCACCACTAGTGACTATCACTTTGTTCCTGTTTTCTCACAGTTTTTCAATTAAATAAGTTAGTAGCATGGACAAAATCTTGAGTGTTCCTTTATGTCGACCTGTTTTGAACTAAAATTTATTGTAAAAGCTATGAAAATTCAGAAGTTTTCCCAGTGAAGTACCTTCTCACTGATCTTACTGTATAACCTGCAGGTTTCATTTTTGAATTATGAATTCGATCTCTCTGTGTTTAAAGATAGCTTTCATATTCAGGAATAAGTTAAAAAGTCTTAGAAAGCTGTGTACGCTGTGCAACTGTAACTCTCTATTCCAGATTTTAATGTGGACTTTAAGCTATATGCTTGGTACTTTTGACAAACAATCCTTTCACAGGTATATTTCAGCATTTAAGGTTTTCTGCCACATCTTCCTTTATGAACCCGTTTCCCTCTCTGCTTTGCCTCTGTCATGGTGTGTAGCTGAAGTTTTGTATTTCACTCATGCAAACAAATGCAGTAATGCTTTTTGTCTTGCTGTCTATTTTGGGTGTGAGGTTGTGCAGAGAAGCATTTCTTTCTACAATAAAGAGTTCTTTGGCACTTTGCTTAGAAGAGGTTTAAAGCTTTTTCATTCTTAGCTCACGTATTACCATATTTCAGTATACATTATTATAATTAAGTGACATTATTTCCTTTCTCTTCCTATCCGATCAGAAAAGTAAAATATCCAAACTGAAGGCATTGGCAGGCTCTTTCTCATGTCCCTATCTGCATATACATTCAGTCCCACCCTCTGGTGTTTTTTTTAGAATCCTATACCTGTCAGTATGTTTTAGCCTTATAAAGCAGTGGAAGACTTTGTTGGGGATTGTTTTACATCGGTCATGCATCATCCAGACAGATACTCCAAATAGTAATGCTACACAGTCCATTGAATTTGTCTTTTTGCTTCAAGCCATCAACATAGGTTCAGGTTTATGAGAAAAATGATTGGAGGATTCTTGTTTTCCCAGTAGAATGGTGTATTAACTTGGGATTATTGCCCCTTACAAAATTGCATCTGCAGTTTGCATCTGTAGTATTTTTAACTTGCAAAGCATGATTCCACCAGCAAAAGCAGAATCCTTACTTTATGTTTTGTTTTGGTTTTTTTTTTCCTCCTTAGGAGAAAATGTGCCCCAGAGATCACTGACCTCAGACCTTGCAGAGACCTGCTTTATCAGGCAAGTGCCTCAGTTGATCAGTTCTTAAGGTATATTGAACAAAAGTATGATTTACCTACTGAAACTACCCTCTCTCATATTTTGGTAAGACTCTCTGGGCTTTTTTCTTTCTCTTTTGCAAAGAGCATGCATGCACACAAGTGTAGTCAGCGCAATCCTGAAAGCAAAGGTGCTTTACGGTGAAGAAATAATTGAATACAATACAGCTGAGTTGGGCTATATTTTTGCTGTACTGGCTGAGCTGATTTGTGACTGCAAAGTTGCTGCTAACTCATAATAATGCTGTATTAACAGACAGCAGGAAATCCTGGTAAGATATTCCCAAGTCGGTTTTAATAACCTTCTCACAAAATGTATCTTGTCAATTTGCGTATTGCTATATTTGATTTTTTGTTTCTTGTAGAACATGTGCCCTTTGGGTGGTCGCCTCCTAGTTTTCAAAACATATGGAGATACTTAACACTGGAGATTATTGTGTATGCTTTATTCAAATAAGACTATGCTCATGGAAATGAAAAGCTCATTAATCTTGTTTCCTCAAAAACAATTTTTCTGAGTACATCATCCATCATTTCCCTTATTTCTGTTTTATAATTACAGATGTCTACATGCTTATTTTGAAGTCCAGCTTTAGTACACTAAAAGTACCTAGATAAAATGTATCAGCTCAGAATTTAGCTGATTTAGGATTTAGGCTAATAAACTCATGCTAAAGTCTTCAATGCTGTTTATACATTTACTGTTCATCATGCATGCTGAAGGCCTGCTATTTTTAATGCTTTTTGAATGCAGTCTGGGCATACCTCTGAACTCTTCATGAAGGAGAGTAAAAGTAACTGTAGGGTCCAGTTTGCTGGGTCAAGTCCATTCACAGAGTCCCATTCTTGAACCTAGACAGTGGCCATAAGCTGCAGCTGCGCTGAAGTAGGAAGTAATTGGGTAACTTCTGATGAGAGAGGTCTCAATTATTGCCCCATGTTTAAGAATTTGTCTTTATTTTGGGATTTTATATCTGTCTCTTAAATGAAAGAAAAACACGAAATTTATGCCTTAGATATTTCAATGTAAGCTAATATGCATCTATTTTATTACGCTTAAATTCTTAAAAGTTAATTTCTGTTGGGTATAACAGGTAAATCCTATTAGAAACCTGTTGATACAAATGAAACCAATTTTTTGTTCGGTGTTTTTACTATGGAAGACAATTTTGAGGCGTTAAAGCAGCCTTTTTGGTCTTAAAAAAGGTCAGTCAGTAATTTAATGGTGGGAGAGGAATTAGCTTATCACAGAATCTCTACAAAGTAAGCAGCATTTTTAAGGAGAGCAGTAATGCTTCTGCTAATAAAAGACAGCAGGTAAAAGGTATTACAGGTTCTGACTTGCACCCTGGCCCACCACCACTGTCTTCATTTTATAATTTTTTTCAAGCTCTGAGGGTTGTTGCCAAAACTGCATCAAGAAGAAAATATCCAATATAAAAATGACCTTTAAAAACAAACAACAAACTCGCTTGTTCTTATCCAGTTCACTCCCAGTCCATCCCTGAAAGGACATGTTGTTATCCAACTATCTTTCAGATGTTGAGCAAATTGTACCATGCTCACTTAAGTCAATAAAATGTTGCTCTTGGTTACTAATCTGGGTCTCACAGCAGCACTGCTTGTGCATGATCTCACAGTTTACCTCTCAATGTGAGAAGTGCCTCTTACTTCTTTTTTACTGTACTTGTATATTCCTTTGGTAGCGCGTTCTAAAAATCTCTGTGTTTTTGAGAATGTATTAGCATATGGTACTTCCCTGATAAGGTTGGAAAGGTTCAAATCCTTCAGAAAACTATGGGGATATTCTAACTTTGGATAGCTGGCAACAAGTGTTTATCACAGCAAACTCTCGACTGTTTTTCATCTCTTTATGAATCATTGCATGGGATATTCTTTTAGCTGTCGAACTTTGAAAGTCTTCATAATACTTTCCAAATCTGAAAAATTAAGAAATAATCCATCCATATTAGTGTATGTCCTCTTGACCTCACGTGAGTTTCCAAGAATAAAAGGCATTATAACTGCAGTATTGCTCATTATGGTTCTCCTGTTTTTGCACAAACCTGCATGCGTTGTTCATTCTTAATCATAGAAAGAGAAATACAACTTTTAAGGCCTGCAGATTCTTATTTGAAATGCAAGTAAATTAGTGTTGTTTTATGTCAGTGATCACCCTCAGAAAAACTGAGAATAAATAAGGTGATCTTGTGTTCAGATGATTAGTCTGTGACAGTTTTTACAAACTAAACTGTGTGATTTTACAAACAATAAATTCCATTCCTTTCCATTTCCAAGCATTTCGTGGACAATTCAGTCTGAGGTTGTTTACATTCTGTAGCCGTCAAGAATCCTAATGGAGATAAACCTAACCCCAGTCTAAGTACTGTGCTACAAAGTCCAGCTGTAATTTAGGTAGCCCAAGTGGAACGGAGGAGTAACTCCTTGTCTTTTTTCCCCTCACTGGGCAGTCATATTGTTTTACTTCAAGCAAGTGCCAGTAGTTTGAAGATGAGATGAAATGAAACTGGAAATTAAGTTTTGGGCTGTTTTGTTGGTGCTTTTAATGTAGGAAAAAGGCTCAATATTTTTGCCAGATTTTTAAACTTTGCAATTGAGAATTTCAACATTCTGAAGTTGATTGCATAAATTCCAAGTTTGATGTATTGTTAGATGTGGTTTGGTTTTCATCCCCTCATTGGAACACAGGGTGGGGTTATGCTTTCATTTAAGAAAGCTGTCCTTGTTAAATGGCTAAAAAGAGAAAAAATCCTAAGTATAACCAGAAATCAATATTCAAAATTTAATCTGTTTTCAATTACCCTTTTTTTTCCCTGAAGTCGTTGAGTTAATGTGGTACTTTTCTCAGAGAGCTAGTGTAGACAGGAATTAATTTCTTGTATAAAGGAATAGAGGCAGAGCGTTAAAAAGATTCAGGCCTTCTTTGTAATTATAAAAAGAAACAAAAAGTAGCATAAATCTACAGAGAAGAAAGAACAGCTTTAAAATTAATGTCTGAAAAGCCTGTGGTGTAGAATGCTGATCTGAAAAGGATTATATTATGAAAAGGTTGATGAAATATTGTTATTTTTGCGTAACCAGACAAATGTAAAGGATCAACATAAAAAGTTTGAATTTAATACAAACCACACCAAGTTGCTATTAAATTACATCAAATATTACCGATTATTATTTTAGGAGAAACTGGAAGTCTGTGATAAAGTCTGGTTCTAGAAGTCTTCTCTGATGTACGCTTGGTCGTTGTCAATGCTGGTTGTCTCTGAAGACTAAAGGGTCTTCATTACATCATTTAAGAATTAAGTCTGCTGTAGCCTGCTTATTTATTGTAACAACTGAAGGAGCACCACTTCTAAACACATGCACAAGGAGGCAAGATTCCTTAATAGCTATTTTAGGATGGTTAGCTAGTATATTACGCATTAAAATCACTGCAGATGTGTTCGTTGGCTGTTGTGGTTGCACCTGAAGAAACATGAACTGCAAGCTTGCAGTTCTGGGTATTTTGTTTGAAAATGTTCAAAACAGACTTGAGATCAGAAATTTCCTTCCTCCTTCAGTCAGATGATTTTCAAGTAGTGTATTTTAGCATTGTAGCCATTGCGTTTTTTACATGCTAACCCAGAGACAGAAGTAGGAGGAGATTGTTACTGTCTATACTGAGAAAGTATGTATTGATCTTCTGAAGTGAAACACTTCTGTTTGTAGTTCCTAGTCTACACAATTCATGTCAGCCCTCCTGTGCGGTGATCTGATTCAGAAAAAATGCTAGAGGTAATGAGGGGAATATGCTCAGCACTTGTTGGCTCTCCAGAAGCAGGAGGTCAGTTAAAACATGACCAACATGAGCCTTAAGCATCAATAGCCCGTCTTCTCTAGAATTTAGTAATAGAAGCAGCTGGTAGAGAGGCTGAGGCAGAAATTCCACTCCCCCCTCTATACATTTTGGCAGTATTGATATGTAAGTAGAGACAAAGTGTTTGAGGGAGTGACGTTTTATGTAGCCAGAAAGAGTGCGCAGGAATTTCTTTTGGACACTAAGTTCGTGTGAAAATGATTATTGGGAAAGCCGTATGTGGTAAGTGAAGGGTAAAGTAGATATGAGTAACTGGCATTATGTGCAGAAAGGAAGAGTAAGTGAGGTTTCTTACTCGTATTCTGCTGCTAACCTTGGCACCACAGTTTGGCATTTCAAGAAGAATGCATGAGCGGAAGAGAAGGCAAGCAGATGTTGTGAGTGCTGTTAGCGGTAGGCAGATAAGGACTACGAGTGTCGTTGCAAGGAACTTGCAGAGACGGAGAGAGCACTCTAGAGTGGATGTCTTGAAGGCTGTTCAGGGAAACAGAGTTAACTTTGTGTGATACTGACAGTTCCCGTGTTGGTTTCAGAGGGCACCAAGCAAGCGGTGACACAGGAAGCCTTTCAGGTGTCAGAGTGAGAAACGCTTGCCCTGAGAAGGTGCAGTTAAAGAATCCATATATCTCTGCCACAGTGTGTATTTCTGAAAAAAAGTGCCCAACACTTTGTGGGATGTAGTTGTTAGTAGCATATGTTGGTCTGTTCTAACAGAGCTGGTACAGGACAATGGAGGAATCATCACAGACCTGTTCCTTGCCATTTACTTCTGGGTTTGTACTGAGTGGTCAACCCAGAAATGACAGTGTGACGCAGTAAAAATTAGTGGACTGGTGGTGGTACTCAAGGAGAGAAGACATAGGAGTTAAAAGGTACAAGCACGCTGCCTGAGACACGGTTGTGGAAATGGGTGTCCCAGAATGATGTGTTGTCAGAGACAGAAGCTTCTTCAGGATTGCATATGCAAAGAAATAAAGTTTACAGGTTTGGAATGTTGAACTGAGGAGGCATCACGGCACACCTGCCAGTCCAGATCCTCAGCACCAAGGAACTGCTGCTCAGAACACTTCCGCAATACCTTAGCCTTCACTTTAGCTATAGCAATATAATTGTATAACTAGCTACACAGAGAAATGCTGTAACTCCCTTTGTAGGCTCTTCTTCCTATGTCAGACCTTTCCAACAAGATCTGGTCTTTTATTCATTAGTGTATATGAAACCTGTGTCACTATTGACCTACTTTAAACATGGCTCTTGATGAGTCACTGGTGTTGCACCTTTGGGAAAAGTTACTCTTTCCAGATATTAATCGACATTTCAGTAGTTAGACTATGACACAGTTGCTTGTGGAAAGCTATGATTAGCAAAAAATGACTACAGTTACAGAAATAATAGTCTCAGTTGAAGTTGGAACACTTAGGACAACTAGTTTATTGTTTTGCTTCTGCTGGCTGAACCCAGGATAACTTCATGTATGCTTCATTATTTCATTTTAGTTTTCACAGTGGAAGCCCAAAAATGCAACAACAATGAAAGGAATCTACCCTTCATTCTCTATGAGTTTTCTTTGCTCTTATTGTACTTAATTATACCACTAAGCCTTTTCTACAATAATGTTAGAATATACCAGCTTCTATTGCGTTATTGCTAGAGGGAAGCTCCCACAAATGTAAGGAAGCTTGGAAAAAGCTCCACAAGTCATACAAGAAAAGATATGGAGGGTGAGAGTAGCTATCTTATGGAAAAGATGACACTTTTATATTAGCAGTAGGCATGTTGAAATCTTTCCAGGATAGTCATTACAGGTATGTACTAAAATCCCGATGACTTGTATTCCATTTCAGTTTTGCAGTTAATTCAAGACCAGGCAGTGTCTGGTAATGTTTGCTAGACAGCAAGGTTCAAATTAAAACATGATGCATGAGCTGTGAAGTAGAGAGAAACACTGGTGAAAACTTGCAAGCTTAAGGCACACGCACTGGACTAGGAAGTAAAGTAAATTATACCAGTCTTACCTGACCTCATAAACTGATGGTGAGATTTTGTATCAGCTCTGTATGAAAAATACTTCAATTGTGCATGGACACAGCTTCAATATCACTTTTTTGGGTCATTTGCCAGAGTTAGCTTCTCTCTCCTGGTTTCGTAATATTCACAGCTGTAGTTCATTTCACTTCCTGATTGCAACAGCAGTGATTCAGCAGTATGTTGGAAACTATTTTGTTTTGCTTGTCTCCAGCTGTAGGTTAGTACTGTAGGGTAATAAAAGTTAGCACTGGCAAGTCATTCTGACTGCTGCGTATATGAAATAAAACAAAGGAGTCTAACTAGGGAAGCTTGATAATACTCTTTTTCATTCAAGTTTTTCCTGTGTTTCCAGCTGAAGGATGGTAATGCATATAAGAGACAAGAGAAATATGAACTACATTGGGTGGTTCCTGTGTATCCAAAAGGGCATTTAACACTCTAAAACCAGCTAAACCCTAAATGTCCTTGTTTGTTTCTGTATATGTGTGGTGAAAATTAGGTTTCTAAAAATTACATTGTCTCAGCCTAGCAGCACTGATGTGTTGTGTAATAGCTAAAATTCTCGATAATGCAGAGCCATTATACTTTTTATAAATTAACTGTCCTTAGAATACATCTAATTCAGCAATGACCTATTCCTAGGAAAGTTATCTGGTAAAGATTCTCAGGTGAAGTATCTGACTGATGTTTAAAAAAAAAAAAATCTTCTGACTGATGTTTTAAAAAAAAATCTTTAGATTACAACACAGTCATTTAAGACTTTTTTGCTACTGCACAAGACAAATGTTTTGCAGTCCTCTGCAGCAAGCTCAGTGTTTGGTGAAAATGCATATGTTCTCTCCTCTTTTACCATTTTATCCCCCAGTAATGACTAATCTGTTGCTTCAGGAATTTATTGTGTGTATGGATAGGTTTGTATACATATTATTTTAACTGTGTTTAAAACGTATGTGAGTGAGTGTATGTTTTAATATATGCATGTACATGTATATATTTCTTTTTATGTTTTAGAGCTGTGATGGCCAGTCACCAAGCAGAAGTTCAGAGTTTGAAGCTAGATAATGATTCAGTTATAGAAGGAATAAGTGACCAGGTACTGGTGGCAGTTGTGCTCAGTTTCACTTTCATTGCTGCTCTGGTATATACGCTTTTAAGGTGAGAATATGTTGACAGGAGTTAATCTACATACCTGCATTTGTAAAATTCTAACTTTCTCAACAAATTTTTGCATTGGTACACAAAACAACTGTGATTTTGTGACATTAAGGAAAAGATTGTTTGATCACTTACCCTGTTTAACTAATTGCTTGGCAAAGTTTCATAATTTAATTCACAGTTAAAATGAAATGATGCATTTCTCAAAAGTAAAGTTTAACTATTCCTTATCTTCAGATGATCAAACTGAATAATGTTCATCATTCCTTACTACTGAAAATGTCTGAAGTCACAGTCTATATGGCTGATGTGTCGTATTTGGTTACAAAGTATATATTTGTCAATAATGACTCCATAACTAAGACTGGAAGTAATCCTCCAATATGTGTTCTAGCTACAGTCTCCTTCAAATTACAAAAAAACAAACCACCAACCCTGAATAAATTGACTGATTTCTTTATAAATTAATATTCTGGAAAACAGTGGACTTAAATATGCTTTCCATAAAGCAAACCGTTAAGTTCATAATTCAGTAAGTTTAACGGTCAAGTAATCAAAGCTTATTTTTCATTTCAGAGTTTTTCCTTGCAACCTAACAAATATCTTAGCCTATGTGTTTTGGGAATGTGAGTCTGAGCTTTAGATGGCTTTTGCTTTTTTTGTGGATGTCTGTAGACTTCTGAACACAGAAGGGTTTTAACAACTAAGAGAATGCAGTTTTAGTGACGCATTGGCATTATGGAATTTGCTGAGGAGGATCTGTCCATATGAGAAGTATTATCAGGGTAGGAGGTATTTGAGAGCAGGCTACAAAAGAAACCAGAAGTGGGAAAGCTTGCTTGGCCTGCAAGGTAGTGCTGCTGTTCAGGACCAGGAAATAGCAACAAGTCTACGAGAAACGTGCACATAAGCTTGCTTTTCCTTCCAAGGCTATTCCAGTTATTCAGGTGGCTTCAGGAGTGCCTCTTTTCCCCCTGCTCTCTAATGCTTTCGCTACCCCTTATGATGATGTTTTTAGCATTTGTGACTTGAATTTTAAGTGTGTAGTTTTAAAGTAAACGTTTTATTTTTGAGCTTTATAAAGGGAGGTAAGTTAGGAACGTGAGAAAAAGTGAGTGGAACAAGAGTCAGCAGTGGGCAAGAGTAATGCGAGTTCACTCAGGGTTGAAGTTCAGGGAGACGATACATTGATGATGAAGGATTACTTGAGGAGGGAGAAAAGAGTTAGTTACTAACTACTTCTGCAGTGTAATGAGCTAAGTAAAAAGTTTGTGGATCCTGTTGCATGCCCTGATGGTTGATTTTTTGGAGGGGCAGGTAAACTCGGACACAAAGCTTCCGTGTTTTGGAAGTATTGAAGCTTGTTTACTTCTGCATTGTATGACTGACTACTGAAAGTCCTATCAGCGTCCTCTTAGCTCTCCACCGTACCTTCTGGTACCTTCTGAAATTGTCTGTATTCAGCAGCATTTTTCCTCTATCACCTTTGTATTGTCTCTGTCAAAATCTGCACAGTATGGTAGAAAATCTGTGCACTACAAAAAGCATAGTAATTCTTATTTATGTGGCATAAATATCTTATTTATGAAGGGGGAGTGGAAGAGAAAATGAAGATTTTCTTTTCCTTCTGTAATTATCTTAGGCAATACAACAGTCTGTGTGTTCCTTATACTATGTCCATTACGCCAGTTTCTTTGCCACCAGTACTTCTGTATGCAACATCTGAAATACTTAAGCTGGGCAGGAACAGGTCCTGGGTAAGAATACTTGAAAGAAAGCTTAGGGTAATGAGTGAGGTTGCAGGAACTGTATAAAAAGGGAAAGCAGACATCAAGGAGTGTATGTTGCAGTAGATTTTAGGGGGTAGAAGTGGAATATGGAAAGAACTGTTAAGGGGTACGTTTGCTGTACTTGTTTCTAGCAGGGAGAGCTCAATGAAGCATCACATCAGGGCATGAGCTGAATGTCTGTGCTTTTGGGGAGAAACTTATTAGCAGTAATTAACAACTATGCCAAATTGCAGATGTTTAGTTCAGTCACCGTAAGATATTTTATCAAAGCCTGTATGTCTTTGAGTTATAAATTTTGATAACATGCAGCCAGATCTTTCCATCATCTTTTAAACTTATGAGTAGGTTGTCATGTTGCAAATGAGACTGTGAAAATTTAGTTTATCCAACAAATTAAAGGGAGCTTGACCCTCCAGTGTTTCATATCAGAGATTCCCTACTTGTCCCAGGTGACTTGCCTAACCATGTTTATGAATCTGCAGGTTTAGATCTTTTGCTTTCATTTTTCTATCCCATCATATCTTTTTATTAGAAGATCAAGTCAGTGTTTTCAGCAGAATTGAGATCTTAATCCTTGGAAGTTAACAGTGGCCATCATTGCAGAGTGATACACCAGTCCCCAGAAGTACTATCCCTCACTTTAACTGTGTGAGACTGCGCATTGAATGAGTAGGCAGCCTTCCTCCTTCTGGTAATGATGCTTTGGTGGGACTCTTTGTGACACAGTACAATCTTTCCATGTCCTGGGACTTTCTTCCTCAAGTTATGGAGTGCCAACACTCAGAAATGGGGAAATTAAAAGACTCCACATGTAACTTTTAATTCTTTCTGGCTTGTGTTTGATAATGCCTGTAATTACATAGCACCATACTGGTGTTCATTTATTTCATTTATTTTATATTACATGACAGAAGTTATGAATTGGATATGTCTTGAGCTCTGCCTGTCCTCTCTTGGACATTGCACAGTGTTCTGCTACCTCAGCATCTTATGCATAAGTGACAGATGTTGTACATACTGTACCTCTACAGCTCTACAAATATTTTCATGTGTTCAGTATAGTAAGTGATACCAGAGTAAAGTCATGTAAATGAAGTATTTGTACAAGGATGATATGTGAATATTGCCCAGGTAACTTGCCATGTCTACTTTATTGATTTCAGCCCTTCAGATTCTTCTTTGCTTAGTATAGCTTTTCACTGGGTAACGCTTTAGCAGCAAATTTGCAATTAGCATGAAGGAATCACAATGAACTGGCTTATAATTCACACCTTCCATTATTGAATTTCAATATATATATCAAAATTCTGGCAAACTGAGGGTGCAAAATGTGCTCATTTGTATCATCTAAACAGAAAAATACTTTCATAGGCATTATATGTGTGAGAGACAACGTCAATGACTCATGAAGACCCAGGGTGGGCAAGAAGGTCTTTAATGTAAGCTTCCCCTCATGCAACTTTCATATATGTCACCCACATTAGTGTTAAATAAATTTACTTTTTTACAGATAACTGTGTAATTATTAGTATGAAAAAAATGTAATTTGTCTGTTCCCGTGTGAAGAAAGAACGAGGGAGACAAAATGTTAGATATAGCACTAATGCCATATTATGATTGCCCGCATCAACTGAAGGAAAATATTGCAGAAGGTTCTAGAGCCGTTGACGAAATTATGTAAATAGAACCGCAACCAGAAAATACCCTAAACATTGAGCCAATCCAGCCCTCAGCTCTGACAAAGGATAGCTTGCCTAGATCAAGCCTGGAAGGAAGTGCAACATGTTTTTTTTACTCAGATAGGTCACAATACCCTGAGGAAACCTGATTTCTGATTTTGGACACGTAGCAGTTAGAAATGTTTTTCCACCAGCCTTAGTTAACTGTGGGAAATAATTGCTCACATTTATAGAATGAAAGCTTTGTCTTGTTCCCTTTTCTCTCCATGAGCAGTCTTCTATATGAACTGACATTTCTTCACTCTTTCTCTAATGTTTAAAAAATGTGGACAGTAGTTCTTGTTCTCCTCTGAACTTCCTCCAACTTCGCTATGTGTTTGTATGCATTTAGCCCAAAATGTTAAACAGAATCCAGCTGAGACCTCAACAGTGCCGAGCAGAATGTATCACCAGTGAAATCCATATGAATAAATAAAGCATAAAAATTCAGTTTTGAATATGATGTTTTTGACTCATGTTTATTGTAACTCAACACCTCTGAATGTTGTCAGCGTAATTTTTAATTCCAATTCTGTTCCCGTTGTACTTTTGAATTTCAAACTTGTAAAATATCCAGCCTCCTTTCTTCAGTGAGTCCCTTCCCTGCGATTCCCCTTGGCATCTCTAATCTGTAGTTTTTTTGCCCATAGAGTCTTTCTTTTTAAAGAGTGATTTAAAAAGACTGATTTCTTTTTATATCCAGTCTGCTGATAGTTACATAAATTCAACGTTCTAAATCTAAGTGTTTGCCTACCCCTTCTTATGTAAATGTTATAATTTTTCATGTAGCAGATAAAAATGAAACTATTAGGATTTTTCAACTCTATAATTTAGGTAGTGAGTGAAAAAAATAAGAAATTTACAAGTAGACCAACACTACAAAAACTAGCAGTGGAGGCAAAAATTAAAAATATTTCTGTGTGATGAATATACAAGCTTTCAAGCAACTTGATTTTTTGTAAGTTAATGGCTTGATTTTGTGTCAGATGAAAATCTAGTTTTAACAGGATTTAATGATTTGTTATGGAGTCTTTCTGAAAAATCTTGCTGCTGTACAGCTTTAAATGTCCAGAGTAACTTTGGGGTCTGGAATAAATGTCGCGTTTCCTTAATTATTTGTGTACTTCCTTTAAAATCCTTTATAGCAGGAAAGAATATTTTTTTGCCCTTGGTTCAAGTTTCTCTTTTTTTTTTTTAATCAGTTAATTTTCAGCGTTGGGTCACAGTGTTCAGTTTTCTTATTGCTTATATTTCCTTTCACAGAAATGAACATCAGAACATACACCCAGAAAATCAAGAACTAGTGCGAGCTCTTCGTCAGCAGCTTCAGACTGAGCAGGTGCTGTGCTTAGTGTTGGCGTCATTCAGCTGTCTGGTTTGGGGTAGTGTAGACTTCTCTGAGGTTCTGGAAGAAGCTGGTCTTGAAAGTTATGGAAGCTTACTTACTGTACAGAGGCATCCTTGAAATTTATCAAGTAATGAGATAAGGTTGACTGGGTTTTTTATGAGTAAGTTAAATAATTAAAATTAAATACTTGGCTGGTTCTTTTTTCAAACAGGTTTTTGCCACAAGGTGGAGTATGTCAGATTGTATTGTGTGCTTCCTGCAGTGTTCCTGGGAAGTTAGTGGTAAAACAAAGGAAATCTGGAGCACAGCTTGCTGCCACAGGACAGGGGTTAGATGTTTAGGCTGATAAACTTCGTGTAGCAGAACAATGGCACAGCAACAAGAGCCAGGCAACAAAGACTGTCAGAGAGAAACTTTTTATCAAAGTCTTTAGTAACAGGACAAGGGGCAATGATTTTAAACTGAAAGAAGGTAGGTTTAGATGGGACGTAAGGGTGAGACGCTAGGCCAGGTTTCCCCGAGAAGTTGTGGGCGCCCTGTTGCTGGAAATGTTCAAGGCCAGACTGGACATAGCTTTGAACAACCTGATCTGTTGACAGATGTCCCTGCCTATGCAGCAGATTTGGACCACGTGATCTTTAAAAGTCCTTCAATCCCAAACCATCCTGTTGTCCCGTGATTTCATCCAGTTCTGACGTGTAGAGGAGAGAATGGGAGATTCTTTTCCAGGCTACTGGAAATTGCGGAGTCCTAGCCCTAGAGTGAAAAGCCATACTTTTGAGAGTATTGAGGAGAGTCTTTCGTCATAATACTTGCTGAAATAATGTCAGATTTTTAACTACAGTGCATATTTATGTGGAAGACAAATTTGACAAAATGGGGAGAAAAAACATTTCATGGCAGTGACACACACAAGCTGATGTCTATGCTTGGGCTTGGGAACCCTAAACACTGCGGCTGGTAAGCAATGCAGTTCAGTTACCTGGCTCTGGACAAAGCTACTTAGGATAATGATGCAGCAACCTAGATCTGAGTTGTTATTCATGCTTCAGCATGTCTAACCTTTACTTAATGTGAAGGACCAAGGAGGTTCTTTCTTTGTGGTCTTTAACTGGATTGAAGCACATAGTTACATAACAGATGAAGGGAAAATAATGGGCTTGTCACAAGAAGAACTTGCTTAGTGAATCAATTTTTGCATTGAAGTATGCTTGATTTTTGAATTTAAATGTATTTCTCTTTCACATAGTTTTGCATTTGACTGTTTGACTTCTAGTAAATGAACACTGGATTTATTATTATTTTTTAAACTCAGTAGACATATAAAAATAGTATCTCTGACACTTTGCATTTCTCTTCTATTCCAGCAGGATGCTTCTGCTGGTGATAGACATCGCTTCTATACAGATATGTCCTGTCCAGTCTGTTTGCAACAAGCTACATTTCCTATAGAAACAAACTGTGGACATCTCTTCTGTGGTAAGCAAGAAAAACCCCAAGCCCCGAAGATAAAACCAGAGTGGAAATACAAGCTTTTGGCACTAGCACAGTCAACCTAATGCAAAGCTTTTTTTGATTTTAACTACTTGTCTTCTAGTCTGCATTAGAAGTATTTTTCATATAAATTGTTGAGAATATACACTTGTGAATAAACAGTCACTTTAGGAGTGTGCATTTTTTTGTATGCTATCAGGATTGAAACTGCAGTTCATTTTAAAATGTCAAGGACAGAGAGTATATTTTATTTCCAGTTAGTAAAAAACTGAAGAGGCTGAAAACACTTGGAAATGCATAATTTTTTTAAAAACTGGTTTAGACAGAGTAAAAAATTCTGCTTGGTATTATCTTTATCTTGGACTGTTTTTTTTTTTTTTTTCTTGGAAGTCCTGAAGAATTAAGACTAAGTTCATAATTCTTGAAGTGTTTGCCTTTTATATGAGGCCCAGCTATTCGAATTTACATATAAACACCCTGTGTAGCATTTTGCTTACTCTCCTTCAGTTTCCCAGTAGGATTATTTCACTGCATTCATCTAGTTTTGTGGAGTATATAGTGCATACCATGCCTACTTATTTAAAAGAAAAATATTACAAATTTGGAAAACAGTTAAAGTACTCAGATTTTTATGTATTCCTTCACCTGTTGAAACTCTGGTAGTAAAGCCAGGTTCTTAGGATGAATTTTACATCTTTTGACGTTTTTGTGACTTCTGAATTTTAAACTGGTAAAATTTTCAATTATTTGCTTCTTCAGTTAATGATTAAGAAGTTTTATGTCTTTTTAGTAAATAATAACTTAAAATTTAATTATGCAGTTGAACATGTTCAGAATTTTTCTTATTAGTAGCATTGAATTTGAACACATTGGTTCTTGGTATCTTCACTGACTGCTAAGTACAGAATTACACCAGTAGAGATAGATTTAACCTGTTTATATACTGCTGTTGTTTTCCTTGGTGTGTTACATGTTATTTCATGCAACAGGTGTTTCAACTCAGAAGTTTAAATGTCTGTAACTTGCCTTCATCAGGTTCCTGCATTATTGCCTACTGGAGGTATGGCTCATGGCTTGGTGCCATCCGTTGTCCAATCTGCAGACAAACGGTAATACCTTAAGTAATCGTGGACCTGATAGTTTGGCTCTCTGGTATAGCTTACTAAAAAGTGCTTGCATGTGACCTGTAATAGTGAAACTGACAGAAGTCTCGGAAGCTGAAAGTTGTGGGTATGTGAGACGTAGACGGCAGACATTATGGGGTTTTTGACCTTTTTGCTTTGCCAAATGGCTCAAAAACTATGGATTGTTCCTGCAACTCAAATTTAGGTGAATAGCACTGATAACTCAGCTATTTCTCTGTAAAGGAGTATAAAAAAAGAGAAAATCGTAAGATCTTAACTATGATTCTTCCATGCCTTTTCGTCGGGATGTTATATAACTTGTTACCAGAACTTGTATCTGAAAGACCTGGCTTTTGTGGAAGACTGCCAGTAGGCAGCATACTACTGGTTTCTGAGAAGTACCCTCTCCCATCCTTCTCTCCTTGCCAAAAAAACCTATTCATGTCAATTTCTTATTTTGTCCCTATTTTTAGTTTGTATGTATTATTAATTTGAGCTTTGTAGAGCAAGCATTAGCTTACTTCCTACGCAACTTACATTGTCAATTTGAAATATGTCCCTGCAACTCGTCAACACTCTCTGGGTCTTACAGTGTAGGTTTTAACAAAAGTACTCTTCATTTTAACAGTGCACAAACTACGGAGCTAGTAACTTCTGATGAATTATATAACATGCTTCATGCCCTTGCCCATACATTATATCCTGCTTTGATTGTGTGTATCAGCAGGACAAATGACTGTGAGAAGACAGAGGAAGGAAAGAAAAATAGGTATGACTAGTAGAAGAATGAATAGGTTTAGAGTGTAGCCAGGGAGGAGAGAGACACAAAAAATAAAGGTGAGGAAGATGAAAAAGTGGAAAATAAGTGATTTCTTTTTTTAGCATATCTCCTTACATAGATATTCTTCTGCCTTCCTCTGAGTAAGAAGTAAATTGGGTGGTACTGCTTACATGTTTATGCATTCATTTGCACCCTGTGAAGTAAGAAAAGTGAGGTCTGATTTATAAATGAGGAATGGAAGTATGTATACATGAACAACATGAGTCGTACAGAAGGTTTGTGGCAGGGCTAGGAGTTGAATGTAGATCTGCTCTTGCTGTCATTTGTTACATGTGGTTGCTGCACATATACAAGATAGACATTCAGTGGACAAATACAGAGAGAGCTTTTGAAGACTGTAGTAATTTAAAGTGCTAAGCATTTTCTCTTTCCTGTGATAATCTGCATTTTGTACCTGAACATCGCTTCCAAACACAAGCCTTAAGTTTTCAGAAACTCCTATACAGAAAGATAACATAAGATATATGTGAATATGACCTTACATATTTTTCTATGGTTTGCATTAAAGTTAACCCAAGAACATAGCAGAGTTCTCTGTCCTTACGAAAGGGCTGAAGGTTAATATCTTTTTCTGTTAACTTATTATTCTCCTTGGTCTTGGTATGAACATCCATATGGAAGAGGATTAAGTTTGCTGTTTGTTTGCTCAAATGCAAGGCCATTATGAAGACGAAAGAAGAATGGCCTCATTGGTTGCTTTATTTGATTTTCAGTTTAAGAAATTGCCTCAGTGGTTGCTTTATTTGATTTTCAGTTTAAGAAACAAAATGAGATTAATTTGGTAAATTGACTTTATTCTCCAAATCTTCTGTCCCAGTTATGAAACATAGACCATTTAGGTGTTTAGAAAAATTTCCTATAAGCCTCTCTTAGAAGGAGAGTGCTTATGCTTGTTTTTAAAAATCTCTAAAAAAAAATAAGATTTTGTAAATAGTTGTAACAATTTCTTGAAGTTTAGCAGCAGTAGTGATGTTACTTGTTTTCATTTTATTTTGCTACTAAGTATTCAACTAAAACAAAGTTTGTTCTAGGTAGTTAACTGAAGATTACTGTTTTCATTTATGGTTGACAATGCCTGTGTTTGAAAGACAGTTGCACATGTAACAAAATCTCCTTGCTGTGCCTAGGTAACGTTGTTTTTACCGCTCTTTAGTGAAGATGAGCAGGATGCAACCGAAGTATTTCAAGATGTTAATGATTACAATCGGAGATTCTCAGGACAGCCCAGATCTGTAAGTTTTGAGGAAATTTGTATAGAAGTCCATGATTTCGGGGGAGCCAAACAGCATTTTTTGTGATTTTTTTTTTTTTTTTTTTTTTCCCCCTGGGATATTAATTTTTTCTTTGTGGTGCTTAGGGAATGTGCAAGTTTTGCTTAGGAAATTCATGTTTATATAGTTAGGGAAAACCCATGACCTTGAAAATATTTATTTGTAATTTGTGGAAATGTATGGAAACTTGCATGTATGTTGTAAGTGAGAACTGCTAAGCCTTGAGTTCCCTATTCATGTGTTAAGCTCCTTTTAAATTATGACTTGATAATTTGAAAGGATCAATAATTAGTCAGTAAAAATACTTAATGAAATACATGTCATGCAGGGAAGAATATTCACTTGATCTATCTCTTTACATTGATTAGAGGAATCTGAAGTTCTACTATGTGCCTTTCTTCCTCAGATTTCAAGCTATATGCTGTCTTGATTGTTTTTATTTTCCTCCTAGATTGCATTACAGTCTTTATTCTGCTCCCTGAGTGAAGAAAACAGGATTTTTCTGATAAATAGCAAAGAGAGATGATTGAGGTTCTACAAACTTTAGAAAGTTAGCCTTATGAGCCTGTCTTCTATATGCACATTCTGATTCGCAAGGTGAAATGCACACATGTGCATACTAGTAACTTCCCTGCTTGTCTTCATCTGTTCATTGGATTTGGATATAGTAACAAAATATTAAAAAGAATAATTTACAGTCCAAAGAGACAAAAGAGGGCTGAGACAGCTTTTTTATTTTTTTCCCCATGTTCTAAACCACAGAACAGTTATGCTTTTGATGCAGAATAGATTGAAACTGCCTTTCAGGCTCCATAGGACCTCTTTGTGGGCTCTGTATCTAGTCCTCAATAACCTGTCTGAGGTCATGCCAGCAGTCTGCATTAAAGCCCTAAATGAACTAGATAAATTGTCTTTGATTATACACAGTGTATTGCCTTAACCACATACAAACTTCTTTCTAGAGAATTTTTTCAGCTGTGGCAATAATTAATTTTAATTTCGTGGCTTTGTGTAGAAACTATGTACAGTAGAAAAGTCAACAGTATGAAAAAAAATTTCCAAAGTACACCCCTCCCTATGCCTGACAACAAAAACCTGAATATTTTCCACTGAGCAGTCCCTCACTAAGATGACAGAATCATAGTAGAAAAATTGAAAGGAGACAGGGATGGATTCATTTAAAGGTGCTTTAGTTTACTTTGAAGCTTGATCCATTGTTTGGAAACTTATGTGAATCACTGTTTGTGTGCTAGGGGACAAGGTGTTGTGTTTCTGAAGAACTGCGACCTATTGTACTTTACCTGTTGTTTTTTTTCTTGCAGTCACTAGTTGTCTTCCATTCAGATCAATATTTCACTCCAGATAACCTATTTGCTGTTTCTCACTTTCTCAGTCATTTGTTTTACTCTAGTAGTCATTGCTTTTCCATCTTAATAGGTGCCAATGTATTTTTTAGTGAGTTGAATGTATGTCTTACGCGATAGAATAACAGTTTGACTGTTTCTTGAAAAAAAATTTAATTACCCAGCAAAACTAGATCCAGGAAGTCTGGTCTTAACTGTTTCTTTTTTTAATTCTTATAAACTAACAGATTCCAAAGCTGTAATGTAGTAATAGGAACTTCAGACTGAAAAAAAGACCCATTTAGCATGGGCCTGTTGCTAAAGCAAAATATTAACTTTTGCTTTCTTTCTTCATAGATCATGGAAAGGATTATGGATCTGCCCACTTTATTGCGGCATGCTTTCAGGGAGATGTTTTCTGTTGGGGGCCTCTTCTGGATGTTTCGCATCAGAATATTCCTCTGCTTGCTTGGAGCCTTGCTCTACCTGGCTTCACCTCTGGATTTTCTTCCTGAAGCCCTCTTTGGAATTCTGGGGTTCTTGGATGATTTCTTTGTCATTTTTCTTCTGCTGATATATATCTCTATCATGTACCGAGAAGTGGTAACACAGCGGCTGAATAGATGAAATGAACGAAAATGACCCAAATGTGGAGGCAGCTGTGGAAGGTTTTAAAAAGAGAACTATAACATAAGTATGATATAGCAAGGTGCCTGTGTACAGTTTCAGTAGTTACAAATTCATAGCTGGTCGTTTTACACAAATATGAAGGGTTAGTATGTGGTGATGCTTTAACTGGAATCTTTAATTGTGTATTACAAACGCTTCATAAGGATGAGGTTAGTTTTATGATGCATTAAACTACCTTCATCTACTTCCATCTGATGAACAGCTGTATGTAATCAAAGCAGAAAACACCCTTTTTGGTGTGTGATTTGTGAAAATGGAGCTCTAGTAAAGAACTTCTAACAAAAAGTCCATTTGGGTAATCTGGACATGTGTAAGGAAATTCAGAAATTCTTCACAGTACAGTTATCACGGCTCAATTGTTTAATGTCTCCCTGTTGTGGGCTAGAGTTTTATAAAATAAAAGTAGCTTTGTGTGTCTCTCTGTAAGAAGAAACCCAAGGACCGCATTACAGTTATCACCCTGCAGTTTGCTGTTGTCCGCATTCTTCACAAAAACAAGGAGAACACATCAGTATTGCTTGAACTGCTGTCTGTATGGTTGCATGCAATTCATACAATTTTATTTTTCTATTTGGGAATATACACACAGTATCTGATCTAGATAGAGAAACTAATATTATGCATACCAGACTGGTTAGTGCTCTGCCTCTAAACGGGAGCATGGGTTTTCTCTTCAGGCTTCTTTATTTGGTGGGTATGTATCTTGGAAACAGGGGTTTTATGCTCCTCTGGGTCAATGCAGTGTGTCTGAAGTAAGAGTGCATTCCTTCAGTTGCATTAAAGCACTTAGCCAATGGGGAAAACCCTCAAATTTTAGACAGTGATTGAAGAAAGGAAGTCAGAATTGGATGTTTACACTACAGAACTTTACCTGAACGTACATTCTGCAATACAAGTATTAAATGACTTTGGGGGTGTTTGATATTCAGTTGGGGTTTTCTTGTTTGGTTGTTGGTTGATTTGGGTGTGGGTTAGAGGGGGTTCTGAATTACCTTGAAAAAGATCTCTGATAAGGGACCACAAAAAAGTCCTGGAAATGCTTTCAAAAATAGCGCGGTATTAATTGTCCTTAAAGATAGGGGTTTTTTCATGTGGAATTTGAATATAGGCTATCATAGCTACAGAAGTAATTTGAAAATATTTTCATTTTAAGAAATTAATGTCAATAGAAAGGTGAAGGATATTCTAGTTCTATGACCTTCTTAGCTAGAGGAATGATGGTTGCTATTTTATTTTAACTTTCTGAGTACTTGAAAGGCAGTAATTAGGCAGGTGATTATTTGTGTGTTTACATATATGGGATGAGACTTACAACAAAAGGGACCTTTTCACAACTTGTGTGTTTTTCCCATGCAGGCATCTTTCCACAGCTTTAGCACCTAGGCATGTGCAGGAAGATGACAGAGCTGGCACCTGACTTGCCAGTGGCTGAGGTTGGAAATTGTCCTTCAGTGTCTATGTTTTAAATGACATTCATTTAAAAGTAAATTCACTGGTTCTTCATTTGGCAATTTGCTTTTGAAAATTCAAAGAATTTACAAATTAACTGGAAAACTGAATTTATCCTTGATTTTTGTTAGAGATAGGCAAGAGGAGAAGAAACAGGAAGTGAAACAAGGGTGAGAGGAGGAAAGCAAGACAGAAAATTACTTTTTTTGAAGCAAATGGTATTAGTTTTGGCAAACTAACTGTTCTTGAGCATCTTAGTTGAAGTTTTCCCATTGTGTTGGCACCGCTAATGTATGGTGGTGGTTTAGTGGCTACCTCAGTTAAAAGTCATTAAGCTATTATTGAGTAAGCATGGGATATTTGTAAACTGTTAGGTACATTTACAAAGCAAGGTAGTAGTTTAGGATGTGAGGTAAGACAGGATTTTGCAGTTTTGGTGTAAGCAGTGCTTTGGTTTTTGTTTGGGTTTTGTTTGGTTTTGGTTTTTTTTTCCCCAAGAGATCCAGCTGAGGGCAAACTCCAAAAAAGTATTTTTACTTCAGTGAGTTTGACACCTCCTTTTCTCCTGCAGTTTAGCTTTTGGGTCTGCTTAGAGAAGAGGTGAACTGCTGTTGTAGAGCAACTGGAGCCTGTTCATAGAATCTGTTGGTCTAGTACCTCCTCCATACGTTTATCCGATGATTATGTTTGTACTTTTTCCCATGACTCTCCAAATCCAGAGTGGATATAGATGTGCTTGAAGCTGCGTACTGATTTGTTTTCATTGAGCTTCCCCAGTTCCACATGCTACTGTGAAGTTCATGCAGAAGTATCCAAGGGGTCTGCTCCTGAAGAACAGACCTTCTTGTGTACCTGAAATCATGTACAAGCTGCACCTGAGTAGCTATATTAAGTTCACCTGTGCTCTGTTTCTTCCTTCACTACATTTCTGCTAGCCAGAAAGGTTTCACAGAGAGGCCTCTGCTTACCTTTGAATGTTGAGTAACATTGTAAGCTTAAATTCAGCACATTAAATGCTTGACAGAATTAGGACCGTCCTTTCTTTTCACCAGTATGCATGCTTGCTGTGGACACCTTTTTATGATCCTGCAGCCACTGATGAACAGTATTATGACTTGCGCAGGCCTTTTTGTGAACAGCTGTAATGTGAAGATGAGTCTGTCCTGCAGCGTCTGGCTGCTGCTCCTTGACACAAATCTGAAGTAGCTGCAAATTAGCTGTCTTGGGTACTTAGCCTGAGCTTAGCTTGAGCTCTAGAGCTCCCGAGAAGCTGGAGATTAATACGTGAGCATGCGGTATTCCTGAACTGTGCGCTACCAGGTTATTCTGGCAGCAATGTTGAAGGTAAAGAGCTGAGTGCTGGCTTCAAAATGCGACGGAAATACGTGATGCTGTGTGGAGAATGACTGCAAACATTGCTGTGGTTTTGTCTCCTGGAATGAGGCTGCTGTGTCACTGAAGAGGGGAGAAAGAAAAAAATAATAAATCTTTAGCAGCCAAGAAGAGACATAGGGGGGAAATACAGTTCTTCAAAGATTCTTACAGCTTCACCAAAAACTGTGTGAAATATTTGATTGTTCCAGCAATATTAACAAAGGGGAATGCTAAAGTTATACTTAATAGCTCTTACAGAATATCTTGGAGCGTGTCGAGTCCTAATGATCCTCCTTATGACAAGTGCTGTATGGAGCAATCTGTGTTGTTCGTGTCCCATACCATGGATGTCTCTGAGGATGAGGCAGAATGGTGTGATTTGGGGATACAATTTTGCCATAGGTTTCATAGAACAGTAGCAGTGACCTGTGTGTTACGCTAGATTTTTAAGACAAAAGAATTTAAGCCTACTTATTGTTACTTTTAATGATAATAAATTGCTATTAAAGTAAGAGAGTTTCTTGATTTATTTTGTGGGCTTTCTGGGTGGGAGGTTGTTTTATTCCCCCTTTTCTCCTTTCCCTGGGCTGAAGTTGGCAGTAGCTCTTCTGCAGTCTTGATTGATTCTTATCTTAGTGTCTGTGCACACTAAGAGATTACTCGGTGCTTTTCATCTGTAGTGTTGCGATGATAAGGATTACAAAATTTCTGAGATCTTTGTCCCAAAAGTATATTGTATACTAGATGACTTTTCCCTGAGCAGTCTGATCAGTACCTTCAGATCCATGGGCACTAACCTTTCAGGATGAGAAACCAGTACAGATGACTAGGTAGCACCTTCACATATCAGTCCTCCAAGCAAACAAAAGCATAAAGCAGATGGATGAGGATCCAGTTAGTGAAGTAAATTGAAGGAAACAGCAAATGGTCTCTCTAGGTTTACAGGAAGGATGGAGATTGGGGTGGGGCAGAGAAGAACTGGATGTGACTGGTGTGTGCTGCAATCCTGTGCTTGTCCCCATTCACGCCATGAAGGGCCCGCTGGGCATCAGGAAGACATGATCCAATCTGCTAAGAAATGTCAAACAAGTCTTCACTGGGAAGTCCGGGGCCAAGTGGAGCCAAGTCTTATGGACTCAAAATTGAACTCTGTAGCCTGCTTTTGGTACACAGTTCCGGTGTTTATGGAAAAACATGTAATTCTGTATTTGGTAAGAAGCTATGAAATCAGTTTGAAAATTTGACGGGCACACACTTGTCCTTCTCTCTGATGCCTCTGTGCTTGCTGTGGGAGGCTGTGGTGGGTTGACCCTGGCTGGACACCAGGTGCTCACCAAACCTGCTCTATCAACTCTCTATCTGTCAAAGCCCTCCTCGACTGGACAGCGGAGAGAAAATACAACAAAAGGCTCATGGGTCAAGATAAGGAGAGGGAGAGATCACTCACCTATTACCATCATGGGCAAAACACACTTGACTTGGGGAAATCAGTTTAATTTATCACCAACCAAATCAGAGCAGGATAATGAGAAAATAAAAGCTAAATCTTGAAAACACCTTTGCCCCACCACTCCTGTCTTCCTGGGCTTTACTTCACTCCCGAATTCTCTTACCTCCTCCCCCCGAGCAGCTCAGGGGGACAGGGAATGGGGGTTGCGGTCATTTCATCACACGCTGTCTCTGCTGCTCCTTCCTCCTCAGGGGAGGACTCCTCACACTCTGCCCCTGCTCCAGCATGAAGGTCCCTCCCACAGGAGACAGTTCTGCACAAACTTCTCCAACGTGAGTCCTTCCCACGGGGTGAAGCTCTTCACGAACTGCCCCAGCCCCCAGGTCCTTTAGGAACAGGCTGCTCCAGCCTGGGTCCCCCACAGGGTCACAAGCCCTGCCAGAAAACCTGCTCCGGTTGGGCTCCTCTCTCTGCATGGGGCCAGAGTTCCTGCCAGGCGCCTGCTCCAGCACAGGCTCTCCACGGTGTGACAGCTTCCTTTGGGTGCGTCCATCTGCTCCAGCGTGGGGCCCAGCTGGAGGTCTGTTCCACCGTGGACCTCCATGGGCTGCAGGGAGACAGCCTGCCTCACCATGGTCTTCACCACAGGCTGCAGGGGAAGATCCTTGCTTCCGGTGCCTGGAGCACTTCCTCCGCCTGTATCTTCACTGACCTTGGTGTCTGCAGAGTTGTTGCTCTCACATCGTCTCACTCCTCTCTCCGCTGCTATTTTCACAGCAGTTTTTTTTCCCCATCATAAAGGTGTTATCACAGAGGCGCTAACCACCATTGCTGATGAGCTCGGTCTTGGCCAGTGGCGGGTCCATCTTGGAGCCGGCTGGCATTGGCTCTAACAGACATGAGGGAAGCTTCTAGCAGCTTTTCACAGAAACCACCCCTGTAGTCCTCTCCCTCACTACCAAAACATTGCCATGCAAACCCGATACAGAATTCAGCTAAACATTCAAGAGTTCCTCAGCCAAGGCTGCCAGAATAGATGGTTGTTTTAGAAGGTCTGTTGTACAACTGGAGTTATAGACAGATTCTCTGCTTCCAACTGCCAACCAAACAGGCAACTGCCCATTAGTCACCAGTGCTGGAAGCCACGTGGGCATTTATTTCAAGCAGACAGAGCAGTACATCTCATTATCCCCGTTTCTTTGAGATGTGGCATCCCAGCAGGTTGCCTTCTTCCCTGTTGTGGGCACTGGGGTTTTGACCTGAGGAAGAAGCTGCTAAATTTCTTTCCATCTATGATTCCCTCAGCTGAGGGACCTGCAGATGTTTAGGGCAGAGACAGGGCTGCAGATGCTGTTCTCGTGTGGACAGCATATCATTAGACACTGTGGTTAAGTAGAGGTGCTTTCTGTGAACCGGGGGTTCTGTGCATTCAGGAAGTGAGAAGTCAATCCAAGCAATAAAATAAATAAATAATTACTGCAAAATGAGGCAAGCAGGAGGTTAGAGTTGAGTTTCCTATAATGTGATTTGGATTCCGCCTCTTTGTGTGCCCCTGTGCTGCATCACATTGCCTTATGTAAGACGTTTGTCACTTCAGCATTCATGTAAGGGTCTGTCGCAGATACATTTCGTTCATGCCTAGGTAATCTCAGATCTTGCCATGGGTGCTTGTATTGCAGTTTTCACGGCAAGTGTTAGGGCTGGATTAAATCAAAGGGTGTGGCGGGGGGAACAAGGAGGGCTCTCTTAAAGAAAATTCCTAATTATGTCATCTACTCTCATTGGTACTGTGTGGCCCTGTATGATGACATCTAAATATCTTGTCTGTCTTTGTTTATGCTAATACTAGGTAGCAAGCACAAGAACGATGAAAACCGTAGAAAATACATCTGTGAGGAAAGGTTGGAGAGACTGGTATTTTGCTTGTAGGGTAGACTGAGGAAGGCATGAGTCTAAATATTTTAGAAGAGGGTGTTATTCTCTGCATTTGGTATGACTGGAGGAAGTAGCAGGGAGCTTGAATTGCAACAAATGGGACTTAGATTAAAACAAACTTGCTAAAGTGAATCAGGAGGGGATATTGTCCAGGGCAGTGGTGGAACCACTTCTGGGAGGCTTCTGAAGGCAGGCTAGCATCTGTGGGGACTGGTTTCGGTGCAACTAGTCCTTCCTGGGAAGGGGCAGGTGAATAAAAAGATGTCTGCTTTCAAGGCAGCTGGTCTGGGTCTTAGTAGATACGGGATCAGAGAAGCCCTGATCTGATCCAGTCTGTCTTGCTGCTGCTGTTTCTGACACATTAGCTGTATGCATCAGCCAGCAGACCTGACCAGCTTACCTTTCCCCTGGGGTAATGGCATGGCTCCACCTTATTTTGGGACACCTTAATGATTATTTACAATAATATTCCATTTTATTACAAAAACTCATTTTTTGTCCCATGTTTTCCAAGAAGATGATTATTTCTCATGATTAACAGATGCTTAATTGGTGGGAGGGAAGGAGAGGGGAAAGGAACATAATTGATAATATTGAGTCAATTGCTCATTGCTGGCAGGTAACTGATGAGGAACCATGGGTATATCAGGTGTTACTAATAGCTTGGCTAGAATATGTTGCATGAAAAGCTGTTCAGCTTCGCGCTAACATATGTTGTGCTTCACAATCAAGAATCGTTTTCTCCCCCCTCCCCCTTTCTGCCTTCATTCTGGAAACTTGTTTCTTCTTTTACCAAGATGGGGAGCCAGCAGAATCTGAAGATAATCCATGCCACGCTTTATATAGGGCAGTCCAAGCACTCCTGAGTGTATCACCTTTGTCAGGGAGAGATGTCCCATCATCCCTTGGACATGGCCTTATTCTCCAAAGCAAGGAGTCACTCTTTTGTCTTTTTTGCCTTCTTCACAAGGGTGACATGGGTTGGTGTTGCATGATGCTGTTGCCTTTGTCCCTGTGTTCTAAGGAGGGTCACAGTATTCAATATAATGTGAGTTGACTCAAAACAACCATTATAATATGCCTCATCCATGAGCTGGTTTATGACAGCTTATGGTTTACATTTTTGTCCCATCTAGGGTTCAGCATCCAACCAACCAACCTGAAGTTGCTGTAGTCTCTTTTCGCTTTTCCTTCCAGGTTTTTGTAGTTTTGTTCATTCTCCTCCCACTTACTTATTGTGGTGCATAAAGACAAAGCAAATTTTGCTGAATCACTTGCTCATATACCATAACAGTTCACAACTTACCCCTGAATAACTCCTCAACTCTCTTGCATCTCATAGGCCATGCATCAGAAAGAAAGGTAGAAACATGTCTGGTTAAATTGTTAAATTCCTCAGGTAGCAACGCGAAGAAGACAGTTCAGTACAGCCACATCGTTCTGCCTCCTCCACATGCAAGGAGCTGGGCACCCGGAGTCTGCTGCCTTTCCCTGAGAAGGATGGAGTACCTGAAGTCCAGCAACCTCTTGGCTTACTTCCCTCAGCAATGCCTCCTGGTTTGATAACTGCAAGTGGAGAACGAAGACCAGAAGAAGCACGGCATCAAAGCAGACCTCCAGTTAGGCAGGGCTGTATTTGCACCTGGGAGGCTGGAGAAGAGTCCACATACTAAGGAGCTATTGCATACAGTTTCAGTCACGTCTGGAGAGACTGGTTTTCTCTGTCACTGAGGCTGTCAGGTGCAAGTCTTTTCTTGATGAAAAGCAAGGCATTGCTTTGAAAATAATCTCTGTGGTGGCACCCGTTATTTACATACAGGTATTTTGAGCCCCTGGGCTTCTTGTTCTCATGGTTTTGTTCACAGCTCCCACAAGCTAGGAGTGTCTCAATACAAAAAGAAGAAGAGAGAACTTAGTAATCATACTGCAACTGCAAGAGCCCTAGAAAAAGAACCACATATAAGACACGTGATTAAAACCACAAGGACTTGGCAACATGGTGCCGGCAAATCTGCTTCTCTGGAAATCCCGTGAACTTCCCATTCTAGGCTGCTAGGCAAACCCATTGCTGGATGCAGATCTTTGCTGTTGATTCATTTCACCTTGCTCAGAAGAAATGGGCAATTTATAGCAGTAATTTTAGATGTTAGATCAGCAGCAGAAGTAGCTATGCTAGCCTGCCCTGGCAGACTTTCTCCTGTCCTCCCTCCTGCTCTGCGGTGGGCTGCTGCCTGCACGGAGTGCCCCACTGATTAGCAGGGGCACTGCAGATGCTATGGTCAGTCTGGGGCAGAGGGGCATAAGCAATAGCAAAAATACCTCCTGGTAAGCCAGGAGATTGCAGCACACGTGTTTCACAGGTGTTGCATTGCCAAGGAACGGGAGAAGGAAGTAGGCAGATCTTTACCCTTTGGAGGAGAGAGAGGGACAGAAGGAGCCAGGGGACCACCTGCCTGCTGGGAAATGCCTGGAAGAACATCCTCCAGTAACACATGATGCCTTGCAAAGAGAGATGAGATCACATCCTAATAGGGGCCCATGTTGATCCCATGAGGAGTGTGAGACAGCCAGAAAGAAAGGCCCAGGTGCAGCTGCAGCCTGACCGATGGGTCCCAACATCAGCGAGCTGATGGAGGGGAGCCACAGTGGGGCAAGACCTGCCTCGCTGCACCCTCAGCACTGCAGAGTAGCTTCACCCCACACCGGAGAAGCAAGCTGATCCCTGGGGCCAGGGCTGAGCTGGAGGTAGCAGCTGGCCCAGCACCCCTGCGGCCCGGTGGGGTTGTTAGGAGGGTGGGTCTTCTCACGCTGTGCTCCTTGATGCAGCTGCAGGGCTCTCCAGCTCTTTTGAGGGCCACCTGGCTTCTCAGAGTGTCTGTTGCTGCCTTTATTTGAGCTGCTGCAGACAGAGTGACCTGAGCCCACTGGGAATGAATTAGTTGCACAGCTCTTCACAAAGGAGCACAGCATCAGTTTGCTTGTGTGCTCCTTGCTTCGGCCCGGAGGAATGACTCGTGGGTAGTGTTGTTCCCGGTAAAGATGGTGGCAGGTAAGCAGAGGCTGCATGGTCCAGCTTACCCCTGCCGTTACAGGAAGTTTCACAAATAGACCCAGAATGGGTGGTTTCCTCGTGGTAGTGCACCTAGGCTTGGTGTCTTGCCTGACTCCTTGTAGGCATTTGCCATAATTTCTTTTACCATCTGCTCTTTCTGTGCGTGTTCCATAAGTATTTATGCTTTCTTGGAGGGGCTGTGTCCTATAATCTCCATTGCGTTTGCTTTTACTATAAACATGGGATCTGCTGATACATGTAAGCAGTATTGGGGTACTGCCTTAGAGCCAGCCACTTGTCCTTATAGCATGTGAAAAATCACAACAGGTAGACCCTAAATGGTTAAATTTTATTAAGTACCAAAATCTAGTGAAAATAAAATAATCCGAATGAGAAAGGGGAATCAACTTGGGGATTAGTCATTATTGAGTAGGATTTACAGAGGAGTAAAACCAGCGTAAAAATGTAAACTAGCTTTGCATCCACCCACCATACCATGTTTGCTTGCTAAGAAACACCAAGCAAGAACAAGTAGGCACATCATCTGATTTACTGCAGCAAAGGTCCATGGGTCAAAACAATCTAACAAAAGAACTACCTCTCAGACAGCAGATGTACATGCCTGAGCTGGGAAAGACCTGCTTACAAACGTAGTGCCTGCTTGTCCATTGGCCGCCAAGGGGTCCTGCAGCCTTTGCCCAGAGCTCTGTCTGCAGATCTTGGTATTGCCTGTGTGCCCATTCTCTGAGAGGTGTTTCAGAGGGACAGTTGCGATCAAAAATATTTTCCACCCAAAGCTGTACTCTACCTCTTCCTGTTGCCACAAGGCAGATCAGATACTTGCCTACAGACAATACTGCAGCATTGACAAGGTTGGTAGGCAGATGCACTACTCCGTGGAGGGGTCCTGTCCCTCTGATATGGCCTTCTGCAGTAAGGAGGCAGATTAAACCCGCTGTGTCCCGACAGGGTTCTCGTGTCCTCTTCTGACAGCCCTCTCCCACCAAACCCCAGACACGTCCCAACAGATGTCAGCAGCCTTGCACATTGCTAGTGCACAAGGCTTGACACTGTGCACAAGGATCATGCTTGTGTTGGGCAATTTTTGGGATTTTTTTTCATCCCTAGTCATCCAAAGACCTTTTATTTTTCCAGGTAAATGTAGTCTGATAAAGAGATTTCAGTACCTTGGCTGCTCTTGGTCTATTCTCTATCTCTTCCCATGGCCTTAAGAAGTGCCTCTTCTTTTCTTTTGAGATCACCAGCACTGCTAAGTCAAACCAAGCTGGCGGCTTGCTTAGAGCCCCAGCTTTGGGAGTCACATGAGCATGGGAAAGTCCTGGTTTACATTAACCCTCCTCCCCACCAAACCTCGTATTTCCTGAGAAAAATTTGACAGCAGGGACCCAGTACCTACAGCCTGGTATGCCAAAAGAGGAACAAGAAGAAACCAACCGTTGAACTCACATTTTGCTAAGTTTTATGTTTCTGAAGCATGCTTGTGCTTTTGTAGGACTGGAGTCCCATCAGCTTTTGAAGGTAGGATTTGTCAGCACTAATGCTTCTCTCTTCCCCTCCCCGCCCACTAGTGCCCGTAAGTCCATTTCTTCTCCCTTTTGTCTTCCTTGCTTCAGAACTGCCTTTTCCTCTCCACCTTGCATGACTGGGAGAGTTTCTGCTTGCTTAATACCACCTTCTCTACCTGCATCTTTAGTGCGACACCTCTTCACAGAAGGCAATGGAAGGATGAGGGAGGTCCTTTTGCTAAAGACCCCAGCATTGGTGCTGTAAAAGTAAAAACCATAGGCTCCAGAAAATGTGTGAAGTTTTAGATACATTTTCCCCCTAATTCAAAAAAAATAATTATGCCAAGCCATCTGTTGCTAATGTAAAAAAAGATGTAAATAGATGATACATAGTGTACAGCGTGTCACATGAGTGCTCCATCTGCTGTGGGGAAAGTCACCATTCCCCAGCAACAACATGGGTGCTGAAGTGCAATCCAGGGTTTGGAGCAGCCTTAGGCTTTCCAAAGGTGTAACCAGCTCCAAAAGCTGCCCCAGAAGGAAAACTATTCAAACAACGGGGGGTGGGGTAGATCTCTGCATAACAATCCTTCCTCTGTTTTTCTGACATGTAGCAATAGTGGCTGTGTCGGGGACAGGGTAAGTTGTACCTTCGTGCTCTTGTTTCAGACTCTTTGCAAGCTCAGGGATCCTGCTTCCTTACATATGCTTGCAAGGTTTACCTGTCAGCCACAGATCTAGCAAGCTGTATCTCTTTACTTAATGACAGCAGAAGGCTCCTGCAATGTCAAAGTAACTGAACAATAAAGCGGCAGATGAAACTCAGCTTTGACGATCATGAAGCAGTGTGCTTGGGGCAACAAACTCTTGCCTTAGCTGCAGACTGATGGACTACGCATCAGCTGTTGCCACTTAGGAAGAGACCCAGGAGGTTCTGTGAATGGTTCGGCGTGCTCACTAGTGGTCAGAAAAGGAAAAAAATGTTGAGAATTACAAGGAAGGGAATAAAAGTAATCCATTAAGTCTCTGGTGTGTCTGCATTTTGAGCCCTCTGCCTAGTTCTGGTGTCCCCATCTTAAGATGGGTGCAGTGACAGGACAGGACAGACTATGAGGAGCTGGAACTAGGGAACAGTTCTGTGCTAGGACATGGCAAAAGTGCCAGGACATGGCAAAGTTACCAGGACTCTTAGCCTGCAAAACAGAGAAGGTATGGTAGAGGTCTAAGAAACCAGAACTCAAATACGAAAAGTGAACAGGGAAACCACTATTCACTGCTTCTCAGGCCACCAGGTCTGGGTGACACCCCATGGAGTTGGCAGACAACAGGTCCTAAATTCAGCAAAAGGATGAGCCACTTCACAAGATGCACAGTTAACTTCTGCTGCTGGAGCTGGCAATGTCAGGAGTTTGTGATTTCCAAAAACTTCTAAACATATCTGTGGCATGAGTTCCATGATTACTGTTAAATGTGGAGGCCCCAGAGCAACCTCTTCCTCCAAAAGTTCCCAAATGCTTATTGGTAGTAGATGGAGGAAGATCTTTTATCCTGCTTCACTCTTTTCTCAAGTGCCTGCTGCTGTCAGCCGCGTAGCTGCATCAAATGGCCCCATGGACTCACTGACCTTGGACCAGCAGTTTCCCAGAACCCGGTATCATGTTTTCAGCTTGCAACAGATTTGGGACAACACAGGAGTGCAAAGCAACGCAGGTAAAAATCCTTTGCATTACCCAGTAGGAAGCACTTCTTGGCTGAGAAAATGCTCTCCTTCCCCACGGCGCTGACAGTCCTTCCGGCCCCCGGTGCTCCCTGCGGAGCGTGGGGTGGATGCCTGTGAAGGGCAGGATTTTCCCCTGGGTGCAGAGCCCTGTGCTGCCGTGGCCTGCGTGCAGCCCAGAGGTGGGGAGAGAGGCAACAGCGCCAGGAGCAGGGCAGGTCATGGTGGATGGACCTCATGTGGGGCTCCCCACCCTGTGGTCTCCTCTCACCCCTAGCAGCTACTGCAGGAGGGAAATATTATTCAGTCTAGGGACAGAGGATGAACCTCAGTGACAGAAGCGAGTGTTTCTTGCTTTTCAGGTGTTGGAGCGCATAATCCAGCCCCTCTTCATTTCCAGAGCATCCAGGAGGCTTCTCCCTAGGGATACAGCTGTACATTAACAGCTTTTCACCACTGAACATGATGGTGTCTAACTCAATGTGGACTTTCACAGTGAAAGATGACTGCGAGAAGACTGAGGAGAAACCACCTGAAATCTTTTGGGAGAGGGGCAGTTCAAAACAGAAGAATGCTTTTGTGCACCCTGACTCGCCTGGAGCCAGGGCTCTTGGCTCCAGTGGTTTCTGGTGCTGGGGGACATGCAGACACAGTCACATCAAGACACCCACTTCTGGGGCCAAGACAGCTGTTACCTCCAGGAGGAAGCCTCCCCTGCACTACCAAATCTGCCTGAGGAAGCAGGATACACTCAGGCTTTGTAAACAGCCAGACTGGGTACAAAACCAGAAGAATGTCACTGCCCTTGCCCCAACCCAAACGTTGCTGATCCAGACAGAGCCCTATTTTGCTATTGCTAGAAAAAGGCACCACAAAATACTATTTTCTGCCTTTTTTTGTCTGATCCCTTGAACACTCTGGGGGTCTAATTCTGCGTATCTCAGTGGTTCTTGGGGGTAGGGGGAGCAAGCTGTGTGATGCCTTTGCACCTTACCAGGTAGCAGAAAGCTTCCCAGCTGGGTGGGTCATGAAACACCCAATGTCACAGACCCAGCAGGAGATAAATGCAATTTGTTTGACCATGCAGTAAGCAACAGTAGGTTTGGAGGCTCGAGACACCGGCAGGAGCTCGTGCCAGCTGTTTCCCTTCCCCAACGTCCCCACCTGGAGCTCAGTGATGGGCAGCTCCTGCTGCAGACATGGAGGAAGAGACATGGCACAGGAAAGTCTTTTCTCTCCCTTTCCATGACTAGCAAGCTGCTTCTCAGAGGTACAAACCAGGAGACTGGAGACAGGTGAGCTACCACTGAGATGATCCTCACACTTATGCTCGGAGGGCATTTTAGGTACGTATAGACCAGCTGTGACTCGCCCAGTCCTGTTTTTCACCTTTTACAGCTGCCCAAGAGGCCTGGATGACTCTGTCTTCACATTTATGTCCTCTGCATGGCTGAGCAAACAAGCAGTGCCTTGTCTCGACCGGACTTCTCCACCCTTTGCTGGCTGCCTTTCAGTTATCTGCCAAAGTGCATTGCAGGCAAATATTTGCTCTGTGGTCTCAGACGCTACCTCACTCCTGTTTGCCCAGGTTCTCACTTCAGTGCCTTGAACATGGTGCTTACTCCACCCACACCCTGGGGTGTTCAAATAGATCCCAAGTCACAAAGGCACGGGCTTTGTGTGCCATGCTCTGCTGCGTGCCTTCCCTCCCCAGTGCTGGCAAACGTGGAGAAAGAAGAGACGACTCCGAGAGAGAGATGTCCAGGCTGTCAAATCCACCTGGAGTCTTTGCAACCCACGCACCCGTGCTGGGGAGCATGCCAGCCATGCCCAGCACAGCAGTAAGCACCAGGAGGCTAAAAGCAGGGGCAGACAGCAGGCCTGCTTTCTGTGAACCTTCGTGCGAGCACTAAGCCCCTCTGTGTCTCGGTTTGCTGGGACTCTGGTCTGCTGCAAGGCCAGATGAGTGGAGGCTTGGTGTTGCACCTTTTCTACCCACCTGCAGGTGCCTGGTCTGCAGAGATGTTGCGTGGGAGGGCTGCATTAAATTGTGTGTGTAGTTTTATTCTGTTGGGCTGTGCTCTGCTGAGGACATGCAAGCTAGATAAAATTACCAGTTGCAGACCAGTTGCAGGAGTGCTGCACCTGAAGGAACCTGGAAGGCACCTGGAAGGCCACCTGGGTCTCCTTCTCTTGGCAAAATGCTGCTGGTGAGGGTCCCCCCAAGCTCCTACAGGTCTTTGGATCCCTAGTTCATAGAACTGTCATCTTCACCTATAGACTCCACCCCGTTGCTCCTAGGGCGCAGCACTTGGGAAGAGAGGCCAACCAATGTGGTCCTTCCCTCCCTCCAGAATGGGACACTGCAGGGAGGTGGAGGAGAGGATGAGGGAGAGGGCCTCCTGCGTACGGGGCCGACCTGGGTGCACGGGTGGGCTCAGGACCCTTGTGCATAGCATGTCCGGTTAAGGCAGCTGCTGGTCCATCCTTACAGGGACTCTTTCAGCAGGGTGCTCAGTTTGTCTGGGTACCCCATGCTCCCCTCAGGAGAGCCCTGATGTAGTGCTCAAGGATCAAGAAGAAAATAAAGTTCCCTGTTATTTTTTCTTTCTTGCTTGCTTTCTGCCTTCCCTCTCCTGAGCTCACAGCTTCAAAAGCTCAGAAGTGCAGCCAGACTCTTCCCATTATACGGCAGTGGGGCGAAGACCCCCTAGGTGCTCCCTATGTGCCCTGATAGCAAAGGTGGCCCTGATGTACCCAGGGAAGTTTAGGCAGGACTGGCACCACTGCTAACGCAGACCCCGAGGACTGCTGGAGTGGAGCAGCAGCTTTGCAGAACGCCCCACATGACTTTAATATGTCAGGTACCAGGGGAGAACAGCACATGGAAAGGTCAGGCTCCAGCTGCTGTAACAGTTCCCAGCCAGGCAGACACGCTCTGCTGCAGGACGCCTGCTCTGGGGAGGCGATGCGACTACTGCAGTGGCAAGAAGCGGTAAGAAGCACTGTGGAGGGGTAAATACGATGCACCAGCCCAGCTGCCAGCACCGCAGTGCTCAGCTGTAACAGCCACGGATCGGCCCGAGAAGGAGGGACTCACCTTCCCACGGCTTCTTGCAAAGGCAGTGCATGTAGCAAGGAACCAGTGTGGTTTCAATAAAGCAACGCCAGCACGCGGTTTGACAAGTAGCGAGTTCTTCCCTCCAAGCAATTCCTCTTTCTAGCCCAGCACATTCACTTGACATAAGGGCAACGGAGGACACTAGAAAGTGTCTCCAGGTTTTGGCTGTCAAAAGGAAAGTAGCAATGCTAATTTTGAAAGTAGAAGGGAAAGAGAGCGACGGCAGGAGGCGGTGGTGCATTGATCCCAGCTGCGCGGCACAAGGCGTACGCTCCCCTGGGCCACACTTTGCAAATCTGTCATTTCCAGAAAACGACAATGAGTCACATTTGCCCCCGTGTCTCATGTAAAGAAACTGAAAGGATTAATAAGGCATTGGGAAGCGCTTGCCATGAGTCACGCTGCCAGAGCCATAGCTATGCAGGCACTGGAAAGCCCAGCTGGGTGTTCACAAATGGTGCCCCGTGGGCTAGAGTGTCCCTTAGAATCTCCAGAATCAGTGATCGGTGGGACTCCAGCACCTTCAGAAAGGCCAGGGGTGATCCAACAGGGATATTGAGCGTTAAAGATGTTCAATGATCTAATGAGATGGAGTAATTTGCACAACTGGGTTTTGGCTCGTGTCTGTCTAATCCACAGTGCCTGCTCTCAGGAGGTCTGGAAACAGACTTCAGAATAGTCAGAAAGAAAGCGTTTTGTCCACCACCCACTAAAAATAGCTGCACTGTGAAAGAGAAAAATTATAGGTGAGGAGGGAAATTTGGTGATCTCCTGAGATCAGCCCAGCTGGCCAGCACCTGGAGTTCAATCTGCATCTCTCCCCAAAAGACTACAGTGACCAGAGAAAGAGACTGCAATACCTTTTCCCCCAGTCAACTCTCACTTAATCTGCAGCTGCAAATGCTGGAGAGCCTTGCCCTGTGGCAAGACAGTAGATGTAATCCGACACCTTTGTTGTGCTTTCTTAATTACCTTCAAATTGCTGATTTTCTAAAGTGTGTTTTGGGGAACAGTTACAAGTCTCCCTGTGCTGGTGTTTTACCCCAAAGTATTTACATTAGTCTTATTTCCGTGTAATTTTCTCTCTGAGGTTTTCCTTTATTTTCTCCCCCATTCAAGCACGCTAAACACAAACGCCAAAGTAAGATCCAAGAGCTCCTTGGAGCCAAGGGAAAATCCACCAAGCTCACCCAGTTTCGGGGCCACATTTTGGCTGTGGCTTTACCCCAGTCCTGCCCAGCACAGGACAGCAAGGCCGTGCTGACCCTGCGGGCTCATGGCGACTGCATGTTAGGCAGTGCCTCTCCTCTACAGCCGCGGCTGTTGGTCAGTTTACTGGTGCATCAGACTGAAATTTTTCCTCTTTCATACCTCGACAGATGAAAACGTGGAGGGAAACACGCCTGCTGGTACGCGCTCTCTCTGTCGTCTCTCCGGGAGGGTGCGTTCAGAGAGCTGCAGAGCAGAGACGCACCCCCACACACCTGGGCGAGGAAGGCAGGGAGAGAGGGAGGGGAGCCGGGGATTCTGCCAGCTGCACCCGAAGGGAGCAGATGGCGACGCGGCGTTAGGGTTAGAGAAAAGCAGTGAGTGGGAAGCACCAAAGGAGAGCTCAGGCACAGAGTAAGAATGGGGAAGGGGTGGAGAGGAAGGCCAGAGTTTCTTTTTGCAGCTGTGTGTAAGCATCAGGACTTGCAGAGCATCTGGAGGCCCAGCTGTTTGCTGAGGAACAGGGTAATTCAGGGGCACAGATATTCCACCATAGACCACAGGCTGTGGGTATCTGGAAACTTCCTTCAGGGGTAAGATTTGCTTAAGGGCCCTCACTGAGACTGCTAAGCAGATGCAATGGTTGCAGCTAACAACCTATTTCATATTCCTTTCAGTAGGGCCCGCAGGTTAGGGCCGTGGACGACCGGGTTGTTCGCTGCCCTGCCTGCCAGTTACCAGGAGCCAAAAGCTCCCTGTGGAAACCGCAGAGACACAGCTCTGCCAGGTGTCAAAGGAAAAAAATCAGACATTAGGTGGACTTTTAATCCCAGGCTTATTTAGCTTAGGTAGTGTGGTGTTCAGAGCTGCTGTGTTGCAAGTTATGTGACTCTGTGGCTACAGGTGCACAGGAATCGCCATGTCTGAGCAGAGCAACGGTCAATTGAACACAACGGTATGGCTCGGAGAGCAGGTGACTCCAGGTGCGTCCACAGCATAGTAAAAGCTGCAAGGAGATGGTCAGGAATGATGTCTGCCCTATTTGTCTCCTCCTGCACTTCTGGGTCCAGGTTATTTTATTCCTGAAAAATGAGCTTTGAGATACCCTCCAAAAGTTAATCATTAGGATGCATTACCCACAGCAGTCAAATCACTGGCTGTGGGACGTATCCAGGGAGCTGTGATTGCACTTTGCAACTCAGATTCTCAGCAACCAGGCCGCCAGACCTGCCCGGCTTGCAGACGGTAGGCCAGCGGTAGGGAACAGCCTCCACCCATCCAACCACCTCTCTGAACCGATGCACTTGTTGGTTACAGTTGTCAGCTCCCCACCTCCCCTGTGGTGGGGTCTTTCTGGAACTGACATTTGAGAGCTGCAGCAAGAATGATGAAGGCACAAATTTCGGATTCGCCAGGATGGATCAGATGATGACATGTCTGCCCAAATGTGCTGAAATCTTGCCATTTTCACTTCCTGACCTCACTTACAGTTGGTGGGGGGAAACCCAACGCATCTTGTGTGTCATATCTTGCACATTGCTACGTCACACCAGAGAAAGGGAAAAACTTCTAAAAACTACTTTAACGCAGTCAGCTGCAGGTGAAGCAGAAATCAACCAGCCCACGTCAGGACAAGTGAGAGAGGTTCACAGCTTTTGTGTGTCACCTGCTATTTGACTTCTGGCAACTGATGCAATTGCCAGATCCACCTGAAGGGCATACGCCAGAACTGAGTCACCCAGGCTGAAGGAAAATAAATAGCAGGCTGCAAGAACACCACTGGGCCTTTGCCTCACTTAGTCTAGAGCATGGGCAGTGCCCAGGAATAAGTGCTGACCTGTTGAATTACTACCTTAGGACACTAATTTTGGAAGCCGGCCAAGGGCCATGTCTGTTTCACTCTTGCAAGGGCCCCAGAGATAGAGGGGGAGGAGAAAGGGACCATCTTGGAGGCAAAAAAAAGTGAACACGATCCTGCAGGTTATTCAACCAACGCAAAGCACCTAGCTTTCACTCCACACCCTGTGGATAACAGAGCATAATCAGTCTAAACTGTCCCCACCCTGAGCACTTCTCCAGGCACCACTCTGAGACACTCAAGGCCAGAAGAACTGAAAGCTTAAAGAGAACAGGTAGATCAGTTCCTGTACCACGTACTCAAAACGTTTTTCTATGGAACTAGGCTCTGAAGCTCAAATTGACATCCAAAATTAGCAACAATACCCTCAAGCATCTACCAAAGCGTTACAGGCTCTCACCATCTTGTTGTTCTACCTCCCCTCTGTATTTAATTTCCAATGCATAAAGACTATTGCAAGAGTGCTACAGACTCTCCAAGGAAGAAATTTTTGTTAGAGTGGAGTGGAAATCCGTGAGGAGTGGTCTGGCTAGCATGCGTGAAACACAGCCTGCAGCCATGCACAACGTGGAGATTAAAATGCATTAACTCACTCCCAGAGCACTGAGGGAGGCATGGTTCACATTTAGATGTCACAGTAATCCCACACCAGACTGATTATGTGGTCATAAACCGTAAGTGCAAACGTACAACAGCTTGAACTACAGTGCGCTCACAGCCTCCTTTTTTCTTCCCCCTCTAACATTTGTGTCCTTCTGAAATCATAGCATTCATGTCTTAAACCTGTCCCTCTACCATGTCTTCAGTGTCAGAGAACCCATGCACCACCTGAGAACAAGCCAGGGTCCGCCAGCTGGGCTGTGAGCTGGCGCAGCCGGCACTGCCGTGCTGCTTGGCTCTTGCTTGAACTTGGCATCCCTGGAGCATTCTTGGTGGGGCTTGGCACTCGGTCCTTCCCCTCGTCACTCAGTCTGCAAGGATGTATCCGGAAGGCAGGGCTGCCCTCCCAGAGCAGGGGAACTTTCAGCTGGGACTTCAGAAGTGTTTTTAGCACGTGGCAATGTTTACTGAGTAGCTCTCCTTTGCGAATATGTCAAGATGTAGCAATGGGCATAAGAACCATCATGGGAAAGAAAAAGAGTTGCCTTATTCAACAGATTTGCTCCAGATGTGACTTCAGAACCGCTTAATTGGCAAGAAGTTTTTACCATCACTCGCTCTGGTGAGGCAGAAGAGTCAAGATGTGGGCAACTGGAGTCCCGCCCCACAGTGCTGCTGACTCCGGTCAGATTTTCTTAGCAATGGCCTGAAATCTGATGTCACTAGAGCTGGACTTTCTCTTCCTCTCTTTTGCTCTTTCTAAAAGCTTACTTTCCGAGTTGCATCTGCACTAGCATATAGGGAAGTTATCCTGAAAAGCAGCATTTCTACGAGAAGAAATTCTCCCTTCCTTGCACTTCAAACCGTTGATACAATTGAAAGAAGCAGCACATTAAGCATGATTTAAAAATATTTTTAAAAAAAGCCCAGATCAACAAATTCTTCTTGGATTTTCCAGCAAAATGACAACTATGCCTTAAGCTGACTTTTAAATTTCTTGCTGAAAAAATGAAGAACACAGCCAAAAATATGAATATAAAGCAGTTTTAATTCTCCTCTAGATATTTATATCAAAGAAATAATACTCATGTCGAAGTACTGTACATACAATATCTTCCTTATAAACTCTTTAGTTTAAAACACATGTACAAAATTGCACATTGCGGTTTGCAAAAAAATCATAAATGCCTTTTTGCATGTAAACAATTCCAGCACAAGGATCAATGTTATACATTCCAAAATGTCTAAGTGTCTGTCCAGAAACAAACAAAAACAAACAAAAAAATCCACCGTGATATCCATAAAGGTCCTAGTGTTACAAATCAATCATTAACAAATTTCTAACTGATGTACTACACACAGGGATACATAAATGAGCACAAGGCAAGTCGCCTTTTAGTCATAAGTGCGTAAGACAGAGGCTTGGAATACAATTCTGCTGCCATCTAAACCCATGGTATCTATCCCACAGTACTTAGCGGTAGCAGCATTGAGTTCATTTTTCCAAGATTGCTAATTGCAGTAAGCCTTACTTTTCATTCTTAAACAAGTTGGCTACCACTGAACAGTAGGAATTGGAAAATTATTGTAAACACAGTTATCACCGTTGTATATTCAGTAAGTTACAGTATTCTTCTAAACACATCACTAAATTAAGAAAATGTTTTACATTTAATCGAGTGCAAGATGCCAACTAATATTGTCCACTTCATCTCAGAAATAAGTATTTCAAATATACTCCTATATAGTTTGTAAAAGTAACATAAAAAAATTACAATGGACATAATCCTCAGTTGTATATTATTAAGCCCTGTAGCTTCTGTTTACTTAAAAAAAATCACCATGTCAGAAAAAAAGCTGTCAGAAGTGTCCTTGATAAACCTCTCCTGACCAAATCCAGCAAATGAGTAGCTACCAAATTTTGTTTCACTATTACCTCTGTCTGTGTGCAATATCCTTGCCAGCACACCTGTTTGAAGAGTTCCCAAAAATAATCAAGTTTTAAAAAAACGGGAATTATTTCTGTATCCGTACAAAGTCATCTGTTTTGTTGGTTGGGTTTTTTTGGTTCAGTTTTTTTTTTTTTAAATCTATTCAAACACTATAATTTTTAAAAATTCTTCCTGAAGCTGAGATTTTGAAAGGGTTTCTTGGAGGCTTCCTCTGTGCCAGCTAAGTTAATAAGGCAGAATAAGAAGGTACACGTAAACCAAACTTACAAGAACCCAGGAAAGGATGTAGGCAGACAACCACCCACCGACTAGTTGCACGTAAGCTGCTGGAGAAGCAAAGACAAATCTGCACTGCTCTGTCTCCACCTTTCGTTTTGAATAGCTATCCTGAATGAGAAAGTTTCAGCGCCATGCCTGAAGGCCTGGGAAGAACTAGTTTGGGTTCAAGAGCTGTAGGAAGCGGCAGTTTTCTCACACTTCTCCTTTTGGACAAAAAGAGGGCTTGGGGATGCTGGTGGCTACCCAGCAGGAAGGGGCTGCTTCTCCTTTTCAGGAGATCCCTTTGGTCATTGATCAGCATGTGGCATGACTGTCATCCCAATGAGGACCACAGGGCTTGCGTGATCTTAGCAGCAGCCCCAGCACATGCTATTGCAAGGTTTACGGTACTGCAGGACATTAAGTGTTTTCTGCATCACGGAAGTTCAGTAACAACCGGGCTCCAGAAAACACCGGGCGCTTTCAAAGCTGGGTGCTATTGCCCAAGAGCTCTCTCCTTTTTAGCTGATGGGAGTGAGTTGCTCTGTTCAACTGACACAAAAGCATACTGCTCAAAGAATTATGGATTTCATCTTTCCCAACCCGCACCTGTCTGGAGCTGCTCCCTTCTCAAGGGGATATTTTGAGCGATACAACGCTAGCCATCAGGAACACCACACAGCAAGGGCATGTGTGTGGTCCCCTAAACCTCAGAAAGGTTTTCAGTCTAGGCAGAAGCTGCAGGAAGAACAAGCCAGGCTTAGACGAGCCACTCCAGGGAAGAGAAACTGCCCTGCAAGAATATCCTACAACTCCACAGGCTGAAAAACACGAAAAGCTGAAGAGCTACTTCACCAATGAGACTTCTTCAGCAATACACACCCAGCCGCTTTTCCTGGTAAGATCCTGCATAGGAAGCCTAAGGGTTACCTTCAGACACCATAAACTAGAGGTAATCCAAAAGGTCAACTCGAGTTTTAAGGCCCAGGAGGCTCAGGGCCTTTCACAGCAGAAACGCCCTGGTACTGCCCTCTCTTAAGATCTCTACGCTTCTCTCCTTTTGACCTCAAGAAGCCAGTAGACCCATTCCTAATGAAGAAGAGTGGGAGTGCTAAGAATCAGTGGCCAAATTTTGGTGGGTGAGAGGCCTATGCAGACTTGCTCATCATTTTCTATTTGAAAGCCAGGAATTGCACAATACCATATTGCAACACTTGGTCCCTTCCCTTTGTCTCATACAAAGTAGCTAAGCACAACCAAAGCAACATCCCTGGCGCAAGTAAGTGTTTACACTGATGGCTCACATGCCAGGACTGCGCGAAGTGTCTCTGTAATTAACAAATAGTGTTTTGCAACAAAGCGAAGCAATTCTCCAAGATTTGTTTTTATGTTCGGTCTTTTGTTGTGGGTTCCCTGTTCTTTTCGGGTGGGGGGGGCAGGGAGGAGAAGAGGAAAAAATTAACGAAGCCTGAATATCTAATCTGCTACTTATGGAGGAATGCTCAAGGGGCTCGCAAGAACTTGTTTTGCTACATGTTGAGCAACACCACAAGGGAAAGCCTTTAAATTAGAGCAAACGCTTGAAGATAGGGTGTAGCTGCCTTATGGAGCTCGTCCTTCTTGGGCTGGGTTTTGTTAGAGAGCAGACCTTTGCATCATCAGTCAGTATTCAGACCTGGACTTTACTTGATCACATTTCAGTATGGTGGTTGCCATGGCTTTAAATGAATAAGAGTAAGTGTGAAATTACGAGTCATCAGGCCAAACAGGGAGGGGCACAGTTTCCAAAGAAGAGAAGTTTAGAAGACACTTAAGCAGTAAAAATGAAACAAAATAAGCTAGAAAGCATTCTGAAGAGCAACCTTCATTCTCCACCACTTAAAAATACAATAAATATTATGATTAAATACTCCATCAGAGATAAATTTTATTTCTTCCTTGGATTCCTTGATTTTTCTTACTGTTGCTGATTCCTCCAACTTATCATTTCTAGTTATTAACAAGGGGAAAGGTATAAAAAATACACACTTTTGGCCTGCTGGGAAAGTGCTGTCGTACCACAAAGATACCACAGACATACCAGCTTGTGCTGTGATTTCAGTTACAGTGTGCCCAGAAAGGCTTTCAAACATCACGATGATTTACAACACCATTTTAGTAACTGGCACAAAATGCTTTGGACTGGTAAAGACACTTAGGCAGCATTTTAGAAACCCCTGTTCTGAAGGTGTCATCTTGCAGACTGTAAATAGAATAGGTGTCCCAGCTACTTACGGCCATAGCTTATTACATATAACAAGATTATTTAACTCTCCCATAGTCAGTATTTTCCCACTATTTCTGCCACCCTTCCATGAAGGATAGCAGAAGACAGAATGGTAAAAGTTGGAAAAAGCAAGAGTTCGACCTCTGGCTTTATTCATTAAGAAGGACGGATTCTACACCAGCATCTTCTACTGATATCTTTGCCTAGCAGTTACTAGGGAAAAAGAGGGAAGGTATCGTAAATACACTCTCTGGAACAGTCCATTAACTTTATTCTACACCACCATGTTGCTTGTGTCCTGCATTACAAGAGGTGTGGGAAAGGTTCTCAAGCTTGAAATGTTATCCTTCAAAAGGCTCAGCGTGGGCCACAAGACTATCTCCATAAGCTTTTTTTTTCAAGACTGTTTACTCTTAAAGGCCAATTTTCCATGTTGGGCAGGAAGGCCACACGTCCCTCAGGCCAGTGGGAAGCTTTCTGGAGAGCACAAGATGGTATCAAAGTAATACCACAAACTCACTGGTTGTAACTGAACAGTTGCAAGAGATGCTTCAAGGTACTTAGCAGAAAGGTTTTCAAATTTATTTAAACAAATTTCAAGGGAAGAGTAAAACAGGGCTTAATCTAGACAAGTAACAAAAATCGCAAAACCAAAACAAAAACAAAGACTGCAACCAAAGATTTTTTTTTTCTTCTGGGAAGGGATGGAGGGTCTGTTACTGATCTCCAGTGACACAGCTCTCCAGACTGTGTGGACCTTATTTAGGTGGCTTGCAATTCCACCCTGAGCCAGTTTTTAACCAAGCAACAGCAGAAGTAAATTTTCTCATCAGTATGCTAAATATCAGAATCTAGCAGTATATTAGTGCACAGTGAACTGGTCATATCTATTATCTCCATGTATTAGCAAGGCTTCACAGTCAGTCAACCACCACTCCAAAGCATTCCTACAGAAATCATAATTCCTCCACAAATGCCACTTGGCCAGCACACATACTCCTCAAACTATTGCAGACCGTGTTTGTTACTGGCACGAGAAATTCAGAGCAAAGCTCAGTTTACAGCTAGCCATGCTACGGATACAGACTTTTTGGTAACAGATAATAACAGCAAGCGGCAGGTAGGTAATCAGTTAGGGCGGCTCCTTGCAAACATTACTTGCAATAACTTTGCAGCGAATTACTACATATAAACTGCAGCACTTCAGATTACATTAAGGCTAAATGTGACTTTAAAATAAATGATCTTTTTGCGTTAATATAGCATTGCAGAATTTGACAGTCCTCCAATTTAACCAGAAATCTAAAAAATCACCTTGCAATCACACACAGAATTGCAGCTTAGTTCTCTTCTGGGAGAACTCCAGCACAACAAAGAATATTAAGATGCCTCATTGTGTACCTCTGTAGCTACCAAAATCACAGTTCCTGCATTTGGCCACGCCCTTCTCTACGCATGCTAATATCTGTGCACAACACCTTGACATGTGTTTGCAGGTACCTGTGTGCTTCAGTAGTATTTGTTCATAAAGGTTGGGTTTGCTGGCCTTTCCTGTATCAGTGGCTGGCACTGAGTTGAGAGGATAGCATCCAAAGCAAAACTCCAGCGCAAGAACTCATGTCCTCTGCAGGCACAAGACCAAGACTCTGTGCTTTTCCATCGGTGACATACTTTTGTCAAGACTACTTAACAGAAAGTTGCATTTCAAAACACAGCGTTGGTTTGAAGGTACAGGTCCTAGACTGGTTTCCTTCCTCTCCCCACCACTGCTTCCTCAGCAGGACCCTGCAAAGACAGCTAGAGCATGGCATTCTGGTTGACCTACATGCAGTGGACTGTTTCAACATCCAAGCAGAGATCCGGTTTGTGACTATACTGATGCAGAAAGTAGACCTTCTGGTACGCAATACCTTAGGAAAAACGCTTCCAGACTGAAGCAAGCACAAGGATCAATGTCTGTAGCAACCCAATAGAATGGTGTCTTGGAAAGCCGCCCTTGTTCTAAACTAGGTGCACACATTTCTAAACTCAATTAGCAACACATGGACAACAGCAGGTTCTCCACTGTGCACTCACTGTTGCAGTGTTTTTCGGAAACCTACATTTAATTTGTCATACATGACCACTTCGTGCAGAAGTTGCTTCTGTCCCGCCTCTGGGTCACTACGAGTCATTACTTAGAGAGAAGTTTCATAGCACAAACAGCTGCAAGCCACTTTGTAGGCAGGATAAAAAGGCACGGATCTTTGAAACACAGGACAGGAGTAACTGAGAATTAGTAAGACCTCTTGTCTCCCGTAACGTGCTTGTAACGGCCTAGGTCTCCACAAATTCAGATCTAATTCATCAACACCTTCACAGTAAAGTTTCATGGTGTGCAGTTAAGATTAACGAGTTTATAAGAAACTTTAGATCCTGCAGTTTGTCACAGGATCTTTCATCATACTGCACCAAGTGCAGTAAACCCTGATGCAGCCCCACAGCAAGTGACTGTGGCATTAGAAAGATCAGTCAGCATCTGCAGGATTACTCTGCACAGTGAAAGCTTTCTGTTCAAGGCTTTTTCTGCTGATGCAGGTCTTGCCAGATGTTAAAAAAGGTGAATCCCTGACAGACTTTACTGTCCACCTCTGCTGGAACATGCACAGCCACTGCACACAATACTTGATGAAGACACCAAAGAGTGTCAAAACAGCCTAGGAACTCTTCAACACTCATTCTCGGTTACAGCAGAACAGCAAACAAAATACTTGCAGAATGGAATTGGTTTTGTACAAATCAAGTATGTACATGGATATGTCATACTTCAGTTTGTCTACTTGCTAAACATAGAAACTTGGAGAATCAAGTAAGGAAAGAGCAAAATTACCCAGCAGCAGTTACAGTTGCACGTAAGAATGAATGGAAATTTAACTGATCGCTTTTTTCTTTTTTAACTTACACTCCAGAAGAACACATAAAATGCATTGAAGAATGACTTATGTTACAAGCAGATGGGGTTTTTTTCTTGCATGTTAATTTCAGATATTGAGAAGTTTTCTCCAACAAGCTACCAGATACAAATAGCCAAGACACAGGTTATGACAGCCAAGTCACTATTTTCAGCACAACTAGTAATGCAGATATAGCATTCCTCTGTACTTCAGACACCACTGAACAACATTACACAATAATTTGGAAAGTACTACCGAGCTGTGTTACTGATTAGAAATTAGTTGCCAGATAGAACTTCCACTTTAACAGCTGCAAACTGCAGAATGCCTCAGGGCTTAACTGTGGGAGATCGCTCCTTTATCAAAGGTGAGACGGACACAGTCAATCGGATACTTCAAGGAAAAGACAAAAAAAAGGATGCCTCATGACTCTTCCTCAGTAATGACATAAACATGAACCAAGATAAGCGAGCACTGTAGTCGGGCCACTCTTTGATCTTGAACAGTGCATGATAGTCAATAGTGATTTCACGCAGTGAAGAGTCCAAATCCTTTGAGGTATTTACCTCTTGCAAGACTATTAAAGGCTCATGAGCAAAATGTCATCACCACCAGCAGAATCACCCCTCTCTGTAATCAGGACTTACCATCCAAACACCTACACTTCTCGAAGTATGCAAAGTACTTGTTTTGGGAATTGCTCTCTAAGCCTGCCAAACGGTCTTGACCTTGAGTCACAGTGAAAGTTGTAAGAACCACTCACCAACAACCCAGACTTGTCTGGATACCTTGTGATACTGAGAGATTTCACTACCCATTCTATGCTGGGGAGTAAACCAATCAACTTTCCTAGCAATGACATCATTTGAATTAGTCGTCACAGAGTACTTTCCCTGTGCTCGAAGCAAGCAGGGGCAGATCTGAAGGGAGCTCCTCCCTCTGCCCAGGGAAGGAGTGAACAAGACTACTTTCCTCACCACAAACACTCCTCCTCCTGCTCGCCAAGACAGTAAAGATCAGATAACAATTCAAAGAAATGAAAGTCATTTACAAATCAAATTACTTTGCTGTAGCACCTGAATAGGAAGGCACTTCACATCTAGAAAAAGACATCGGCTCAAGTGCATTCAAAATCTGCTGGTGAGCAGCAAGCGAGATCTGCACAGGAACAAGCTTCCACCAACCAAGACAGACAAAGAAAGGGACTGCATAACCTCCAGAGCAGAGATTACTCCTAGGGCAAAGAAACAAAGCGGGATGTTTGTTTGTCACGGGTTTGCACTTGGAATACAAAACCGGATCAGAAGGGCACGAGGGTAGGTGAGGGCAGCCTGCAAATGAAGTCACGCAGTGAGAATCGTTGTAACAAAACATGGTACAGTTTTGAAGGATGAAGAAAAACACTAGAAAGCACTGAGGTTCTACTGAACATAAACTGATTTTTTTTTTCCCCCACAGTGACATGTACACAGCCAACTTGCCTGCAGTTACTGAAAAGGAGCTACATTGATGCAAATCATATAAACAGTCTGGAAAATTTTTACCCAGTATCTATCTTTTAGCATCTCACAGTGACCAAAGTTGTAGGCAGAAGATCAAAACCTAAAAGAAGTAGACGTGAAAAATGCTGCAGCAAACTGAAGAAAAAAAAAAAGGCAGGATGAAATAAAGAAGGGATATTTATAGATTTAGGAACAATAGAGGGGTAAAAGTCAACGTACGGATACGTTTTAGAAGACAGTAACAATCAAGCCTGACGGCTGCAGCAGGCTCCTGAGTATTGTTATATCGTTTGAAACTGTTAGGTTCTTAGCTAGCCACTCATATCCCTGCTACAGGGGCACCAACCTCCGGCAGAATCAACAGGGAAGAAAAACCAGCCAACCCACGCTATTCTCAGATTTTGGTCACATCACTGTTAGATCCTGTGTCTTAGCCTAAACACCAGATAAACGCAGGAATTTACGAAGGTAGCCCACCACTCTACGGAAAACGCGCCTCTTTCGGACAACTTCACTACCAGAACAGTAGCCTCTGGCAGAGAGCTGGAACCACCAGCCTCACCGGTAACCTGTCCGCAGTCACCAGGCTAACCGGGCTGGCCTCTCAGCACTTCCACCACCCAACAGATGTCAGAGATGGGAGAGAGGTAACCTGCAGCGGTGGTTTCCAGCTTTAACGCTGCCATTCTGGAAAGAGTCAGCTCGTCACAACCCTGCCAGGTTAACAGCCCTGCCCATGGCTGGCAAGGGGAATTGCAGTGATTTTCCATGTCTTATGGATCCCCTACTTGTCCTTGAACATTGCCAATTAATTCCAACCAGAAGTGGTAAAATGAGTAAAGAACAAGTACTGCACAGCTGCATTTATCACTGTCCTGTGTCCTACCGCAAGATCTTTACCCAGCCCTACACTCATTTGCAAATACAAGAACTGAAACAGTTGCGTCCACCCGTGTAATTTTTACATATTTTTCCAGGATTCCATAGAAAAACCCCACCTCATTACATAAACAATAAAGCTAAGCATCTCGTATTGGTGTATCTGCCAGGCGGCACCACCTCCCTCACCAGGGAAAGCGTGTTAAGTGTGTGGGAAAAACCCAGTCTTCATCAATTTCCCCAGTCTTGCAGCATCGTTGCAGATAGGTGATGCCTGCCACGTACTAAACCTCGGTTACAGGCAGTGCTACAGATTGTGTGCTGTCCAGTTCGGAATGCTTTTAAGCAGTCTTTACACCCGTGCTAAGATCAAAATAGGCCTTTTATCTGTTCATTCGCATTTCTAACTGCAGAAGGTACTGTTACAGGCAATCTTTTCAACCACCGACAAAGGCTCTGGTGACATGATTAAACAGTTATACAATGATTAATATGGCTTCTACCTAATTTGCATATGCATTGAGAAAAGAAATATCCTCCGAGCATCTCAGCTACAATAACACAATTACTATGCATTGTCACGTCATTTGACACGTGTGCCAGGAATGACTACGCACTGAAAGAAAAAGCTCACACACTTGACTGCTGCAGCTCAACTTTCTGAACAGATAGCGCTCACGTATCCCCAATAAAAGCAAGAAAAACTGTGAGGCTACCCCCTTCTTCCCAAAGTTCAAAGCATCAAGCGTAGCCTTCAGAAGAAGTAAGAGATGTTTGACAGCTCCTGAGTGGGTTTAGCAGATCTGAGCAATGGCTTGTGCACATAAAGATTGTCTATGCCTCCTCGGCTCCTCACGCAATCCCCCATTTTCACCAGCTGGCACAGACACATTATCCCCATGTAAGTTTTGCCTCTGAGTCCAGGCAGAGCTGTTGCACAGTTTCGAAGCGGGGAGCGGGCCCCGCTCTGCAGCTGGATCTGCTCAGGAGAAGCCCGGCCGTCCCCCAGCGGCAGGCCCAGCCCGCGGCCCCCGTACCCAGGGGCTGCTGGTGGGGTGACCCTCACTCGCACTCTGACAGACCCTTCCCACGGCACCAGGCCACAGGGCTCGACAGCGCTGAGCTAGCGGCTATGTTCAAAATACACAGGGGCACCAGAAGCAAGGCAGGCAAGTAGTACCAAGCAAGGGATCCTAAAGCTTTCAAAAACTTGTTGAGGATTATGTCAAATCAGAGGAAATAGTTCCTTCGCTATTCTCTTCTACTCGTAAAATCTTGACAAAGAAATAAACCGCGCGCCCGTTCTTCCCAACCAGAAAAACGTTTCCCCTTCTGGCGCTGACTCTTTCTGTCTCTAGAGTATTGAAGAAAATTTCTTTCGAACAGAGTAGACCAAGAAGCGAGATACACAGCTTTCTACTGAAAAATAAATCTACTTCTCCATAATATTTCTGCGATTTATTTGAACAGAATACAATGGAATCGCCACCTTTATAGCTAACCCACCCCAAATCTGAGCCCTTTTCTGTATAGCACTGCATCGTTACTATACCGTGTAAAGAGCAAACACTACCGGAATGTACACAGTGAAGGAAGAAAAAGTAAAGCTCTGCTTGCCAAAGTAACCATTTTCACTACTAACATGTTATCTAGAAAAATAAGGTCTAGTCAACGTCCAAAAGTGTTCAAGTTTCAATAAATAACTATCAATGCCCCAAGTTTGCACTGGCACAAGAAATGTGGAGCGTACAGTTTAGAAAAGTATTTTCATATGACTGAGTCAGCAATGCATTTCATCCTGCTTAAGATTTGCAATAAAAATCATTTCCCTCCAGGATTCGATTTTAAAACCGAAGCCATGTAAGTGCAAGAGCACCCACAAAGCTGTCTTAACTCTCCATGGCAAATTAAAGCTCTAGAGAAAGACGGTATTTTAAAAAAAGTTCTTTATCAAGACCAAGAAAATATACATAGCCATATTATGTTTTAAATATATATATATACACGCACATCTTTTCAAAAGGGTACGATTCTGGCTTCTTTTTTTTTTTTTTAAAGTTTGAAAAGCTTATTCATTGCTATACAGTTCAGTAAGGTGTATTAGGAAACACACTTTTTTATATCCCCCATGAAAATAAAGTTGAATCTTTCTGTAAACAGGAGTTTCCTTACTTTCCGAAATCTCTACAGACCTCAAGTACTTCACTGGATAAAAAAGAACAAAAAACCAACCACCTGCCCCGAAACCACCCGCGGCGACCTTCGTTGCCGAGCGCAACTCCGGGCCCCTGCGGCCGCGTTCTCCGGGCGCAAATAAATAACGACCGTCGGTCGCAACAACGGGAGGGCGGCGGCGGCCCCGCGGTCCCCCCGCGGCGGCCGCGGCCGGGCCCCCCCCGCCTCAGCAGGCGCTGGTCTCCGGCGCGGCGGCCGCCTCGGGCGGTGCCTCCCGGGGCTGGGCGGCGGCGGGAGGAGGAGGAGGAGGGGGGGGGGGATGCCCGGCGGCGTTGATGTGGCATCCGGAGGAGAGGTGGCTGCGGACGCGGCCCTGCAGCTGGGTGACCTGGGCGCGGAGGAGGTTGGCGGTGGCGGCCAGCTCGGCGTTCTGCCCCTTGAGCGCCTTCACCTTCTCCTCCAGCCGGGCGATGCGCTCCAGCTTCCGCCGGCGGCACTTGGAGGCGGCGATGCGGTTCCGCAGCCGCTTGCGCTCCGCCTTCAGCCGCTCCTGGCTCTCCGCGTCCAGCGGCGACAGCGACGGCGGCGTCGGCGCGCTGCCGCCGCCCTCCCCGCCCGCCGCCGGCGGCACCTCGGGCACCGTCTGCGGCTCGTCCAGGGACCGCGCCGGGGGCAGCCGGCCGCTCCCCAGGCCCGCCGCCCCGAAGGCCAGGCCCGGCGGCGGCGGCGGCGGCGGCGGCGGAGGGGCGGCGGCGGTGGGGTAGGCGCTGCCCGAGGGGCTCAGCGGCCCCGCGGGGTTGAAGCCGCTCAGGTTGGTGTAGACGGCCGGCGGGTCGGCGGCGGCGGCGGGAGCTCCCGGCGGCCCCGGGCGGGCGGTGCAGCAGGGTCCCGGCGCGGAGAGCGGCGGCGGCGGCGCCGCGAGGAGCTGGTTTTGCTTGTGCAGGTCGGCCAGGGCCTTAACGAAACCGTCGGCGAAGCCCTCCTGCTCCTGCGTCACCGGCTGCCGGTAGAGAAACGGCCCCGCCGCCGCCGCCCCACCGCTCCCGGCCCCGGGCGCCGGCGGCCCCGGGCTGCCAGACCCCAGCCCCGCGCCCCCCTGGATCAGCAGCTGCTCCAGGTCGGCGGCCGGCGGCAGTTTCAGCAGCGGCAGCTCCGCGGCCGAGCCCAGCGCGGCCTCCGGGCCGCCGCGGGCCGCCGCCGCCGTCCCGCCGCCGCCTCCACCCGGCGGCTCCGCGGACCCGGCGGGCGGCGGCGGGGCGGCGGCGGCGGGCGGCGGTAGCAAGCGCAGAGCCGCCGCGCTGCCGCGGGCGCCGGCGGGCGGGCGGAGGGCGAAGGGCCCCGGGAGCGGCGCGGGGGCGGTCGCCGCCAGGTCCCGCTTCTTCCCGGCGCCCAGCAGCATCTTCTGCCCCGCCGCCGCCGCCGCGTCGGCTCCGGGTCCGCCGGCGGTACCGAAACCCGGCAGCGGCACGAAGTCGGGCAGCAGCTCCAGTCCTTCCTCGGGGTAAAACGGAGCCTCCATCTTCACGGCGGATCGTCCGCTACGCCCGCCGCTCATGCTGCCGGCCGGCGGCGGCGGCGGCTCCGGTGCGGGGCCGGGCTGGGCGCCTGCTGCGCGGGGCCCGCCGCCCTCGGCTGGCAGCGGGGACTGAGCCGCCTCCCGGCGCCGCCGGCCCCGCGCCCCGCCCCGGGCCCGCCGACTGCCCGCCCCGCCGCCGGTCTCCCCCGCTCCTTCCCCCGCCCGCCGGGCTTGCGCGGAAGGGCCTCCCCCCGCAGCCCCGCCGTCCGCCCCGCGGAGTGCCCGCGCCGCCTCCCCCCGAAAGCTCGCCCCGCGGCGGAGGTGCGGGGGACGGGGGTGTGCCGCCGGGGGCTGCGCCCAGGACCGGGGGCTTCCCGCGGGCATCACCGGGGGGTCCTGCGGGAGGGTGGGGAGCGAGGCCCACGCCTGGGGGCTGCCGCGGGCGGGGGCTGCGCGGGGATCGAGGGCGAATGCGTCCCGAGCGCCGCGGGCCGGGGAAACGCTCGGCCGTCGGGAGACGCGCCGGCTCGTCGGAGTGAAGGCCGCAGGCGAGGAGGAGACGGACCCGAGGCGGCTTTTCTGGGTTCAGAGGAGGGACTGGAAGCAGCTTTGACGTCTCTCCAAGGCTACCGAAACGCGAAAATGCTGTTTTTCAGTTCAGGGGTGGCATCTGTTCGTTATCTTTGCGTGAGACAACTCCTCTCTGCCCCTCTCCAAGTCCCCGAAATTCTTACAGGACGAGCAAACTGCGTTCCACACAAGTCTTTTAGAAATCCCTCCTGCTGGGGATACTAACGTGGTCCTGACAGAGCCACTGACCGCTGAAAGCTCCCTTGGGTGTCGGCCTGCCGACCGAGGGCCCCGGTGGCTCACCCGCGCACTCACCGGTTCTCCCCGTTGGCGGTGGGGTCCACTAGCACGCCCTCGGTCAGGGGTCACCCTCCCGCACTCTCCTCGTGCTTTCTCCCCAGGCTTTTCCTCCGCGCGACTCTTCCCCCGGGGTCCAGGGACACTGCTGGGCTCTGCCGCAGCCCTGCCAGGCGCGCGGCCGCGCCGTGCCTCGGCTCGCTCCGAAACCAGGAGCACGGGGGGAGGCAGAGGCACTGGCATCGAGCTGGGAAGGACTGTGCCCCAGACGTGCCGCTTCAGACCCACAGGACTACCTAAGTGCACTAATTAAGGCCGTGATGACCTCGACTCACCTACCTTGGGGCCCCCAACCGCACACCCTGCCCTCAGGACAAGGGCTCCATTTCAGCTCAGCCCGGGGCCTTCAGTCCCCTGCCCAGCTATGTCTCAGGTGTTTCTCTCTCCAGCCCCATCTCCCAGGTGGACCTTGGACCTGTGTTTCCAGTCCTGTTCCTGGCACCATCTCCCACTCCTCCTGCCTAGACTCCGTGGGTGGACCTCGTACCTGGTTCGTCACCTCCTTTCGTCTGGGTGTGTCGGTGGGTCCGACCACGAGTGCCGGCCCTGTCCGCCCCGCTCGGGCGCTGCGGGACTCTGCCCAGGATGGTGAAGGCCACTGCTGTGGCTCCGGCCACCCCCAGCTCATCTTCACATCGTCGGGCAGCCCCGCTCCGCTGCTCCCTGGGGCCGTGGCAGAGCTGCTGCCCAGAGAACTGGCAGCAGCAGGACTCCAGCGAGAAGAAAGCCACCAGGCAAAAGCCAAGACACATTTGCGTGGACAGGGGAGGAGTAAGCACATGTTTCTCGGTCAGGAAGGTGGTGCTAGAAAGAGCTCATTTTTGTTTCCTCGTCCCTTGGCTGACCGAGCAGCGGAGGGGCAGAGCTAGCCGTGCTCGGCCAACGCCGAGTGCTGAAAACACCCAACGTGAGCAGCGGTGTGGAAGCACTGCTGCGGCCGCTCGCTGTTCGGGCTTTCCCTGCCATGCTCCTGAGCGAGCCCGCGGCCGTGACTGAGATTGTCCCTGCGGCCAGGCAAAGAGGGCTGCCCGGGTGGAGAAGCTGCAGCCTCCAAGGGGAAGCTGGTGCAGCTTCTCTCCTTCCCCTCACGAGGCAAGCGCGGAAAGTACTTTGAGGAGAAGACGGTGTCCCGGGTGGGGGCAGAGGACAAGCTGGGGGGGCTCGCTTGGCTCTGGGGTGGTCGCCAGGCAAACTCTGTGTGCGACGCGGGACGACGCTGCAGGCGGGTCCCTGACGGGTCCCGCTGGTCGGTTACAGGGGGCGGCTTTGCCCACCGCTCTGGCGCAGAGCTGGACGGTGCGCCCGGAGTGCGGGAGGACGCAGACGCGGGTGAGGAACGCGCTCGTTTCTGGCAACGCACCGGTTCGTTCAGCCTGCCGCCCAACTCCCGCCGGCGCGCCTTGGCAAGCCAGGCCTCGGACAGCGGAACGGAGTCGTTCTGCACCTCCATGACGCAGCCGCGCGCGGCGGCGACGCGGCCTTGTTGTTGTTGTCGTCGTCCCCCCCCCCCGCTTTGTTTATTTTTTGGGCGGAGCGGCTGGAACACCCCCCCGGCCCCGGGGCTCCCCAGCGGACGCGGCATATCCGGCCCGGTCGCTGCCGCTGCCCAGATGCGGCGGCGCGCGGGGGGAGGTGGGGGTAGAGGGAGGGAGGGAGGGCGGGGCACCGCCGCGGCGAAGGGGGCGGAGCGGGGAGGGGGGAACGACGCCACGCGCTCACAGGCGGCGGTCCGATTGGAGGGCCCGCCGGGGAGGCCCCGTCCCCGCGCGCACGCCCGCCAATGGGCGGGCGCGGCGCTCGACGTTATCGCGAGAGTTGCGCTGAAGCTGGCGCCGCCATCTTGGAGTTGGGAGAGGCCGCGTCCCGTTCTTGTCCCTCTCGGAGGGTCACGGGCGGGGGGGGGGGGGGCGCAGGAGGATGGGCGCCCGGTGGTGAATTAAAGGCGCCCGCGAGCTCGGGGCCGCGGCGGGCGCGGGGGAGGAAGGATGGTGCAGTCCTGTTCCGCCTACCGCTGCCGGAACCGATACGACAAAGAGAAGCCCATCTCCTTCCACAAGTGAGCGCGGGCGGCGGGGCGGGGCCGGGCCGGGCCGCGGCGGGGGCGGGGCCGGGGCCGGAGACGCGGCGCGCGCGCGCCCGCCCGGAGGGGAGGGGTCGCGCCGCGGCGGCCAGCGCGGGCCCCGTGAGGCCGCCCGGCGCCTGCCCCGTGGGCGGGGGTCGGCGTGGGGGGAGCCGCGGGGCACCGCGCCTGCAGCCGCCTTCTTCAGCCCCGAAGCCCAGGTCGGGGCCCGGCCGCCGATGCGAGCCCGTCGGAGGGGAAACCGAGCGACCGCGGCGGCGGGCGCCTGGCTGTAACCACCTCCCCCCCCCTCCATCGTTTGCAGGTTCCCTCTCACCAGGCCCGATCTCTGCAAGAAGTGGGAGGCGGCCGTGAAGAGGAAGAACTTCAAGCCGACCAAGTACAGCAGCATTTGCTCGGAACACTTCACCCCCGACTGCTTTAAAAGGGAATGCAACAACAAGCTCCTGAAGGAAAATGCCGTGCCCACGATATTCTGTTACACGGAGCCCAGTGAAAAGGTAAACCCAGGGCGCTGGTGGCGTGAGGCCCACGTCGCTTGCACTCGCCGTGGCGGGGCTCGCTGCGGCGGCGAAGACGCAGGTGGCAAAGGACGGCGGCCAGTCGCGTGCACCTGGAGGCACGCGGAGGGCTGGGGTGGCTGGAAGGCGTCTGGCAGCCGTTCTCCTTCGCTCCGACCAAGAGCAGAGGCGTAGGCTGCCCCAGCCCCTGAAGCACGCACGGCATTGCGCGGATGTGCTGCAGCTCTGATCCGCTCCCGTGTGCACGCGCGGAAGCCGGAGTGGCGTAACTTCAGTCGAAACCTTGTGTTGAGTTACGTGGAATGGCAGCAAAGTGAGAAAGTATTGCCCTGTAGCTAAGTTGTCCAGCTGTATTTGTGGCGTATTTGGAGTTTCAGAGAACCTGCAGTAATACTTGCAAATGGCACTGCGCTCCCCCCGTGCTGACAGGTGGCTATTGCTGATGTTGCAAAGATGATGGACCTCAGTTCTGAGACTGAACCATCCTCTCTAAAGTCCTCTGGCTTCACAGAGCCACAGTGAGATGCAAAGAGAGGGGCAGAACAGCAGCTGCACCTGCTGTCTGTGCTGAAACCATCTCTGTCTTGCCTCAACAGGTACCTTGTGTTCATAAGCCAGACTGATCCCTAACTCCTGTCTCTGAACTTCTGGCGGTAGTCTCCTGTGAGACGTGTTGTTCCCTTCACTGTGCTGCCAAAGCAGCTTACCGTGAGATGTGTATCAGTTAGGAGTTCTTTCTTCCTTTGGTGTGTAATAGCTGCAAGACAAGAATGGAAAAGATTGATCCTTAACTCCTGCAAAGGACATAAAATGTTAGATCTCTTGCCACTCTGCTGTAGAGAAAGTGGCAAAGGAGAGAGTGGATATGATATAGGTCTAGGGGGTGAAAGGCAGCCATGGGATGTACTGTGCAGAGGAAAACTGGGACTTCTGCTTGTTTGATTTTTCTGTTTGTGTACAATATTGGATTTGATGCAGAAATAAAAAGGGAATGTATTTGAAAAATAAGGAGTGGATAATAACAGAGAAGAGAGTATAAGCAGAAGGTATGTAAGGGAAGACAGACTGTTTCCAGGTAAATATGGATGTGTTAAGTGTTTTGTTTGATTACAGTTCCCTGCTATCTGTACAACGCACATTTTCTTTGTCACATGTAAGATAGTTGCAAAATTTTTTACAGTCTGAAAGCTGAATGAGTGTGTAGGATAATTTGCACAAGTGTGATTGGTATAGCAGGACTAGTGGGGAGCCATGTTGCCTATTTCATTATTGTGGCTGTATCTACAAAAACACCAAAGAGTGCCTTTTAATTTTGGAGAATGATTTAGTGCTATTCCTGCTTGTCTAACGGCACTTCTAAATGAAGTGCCACGTATCTTCAAGAAATACAGTGGTGACAAAGAAGAATAGTAGTGGTTGTTTTGGAATTGAATCCACACTGATTTTGAAATACAGCTTTTTATCTTTTGCAGTAAGTGATTTGAAATACTTTCTTTGTCTTTACTTGTGTCTTAGGAAGACCGCTTATTGGCTATTAGAAGTAATTAGAATTCAGTTACGCTGTGTAGGTGATATGAAAGGTCTGTTCTCCATGGTATGTTGTGGCAGCAGTAACGCATTTATAGAGGTAGCATGTGCTGGATAAGCTGCAAATAGAAGTGTCTGTGTGAGTTCAGCTGTCTCGTATTGATCTGATTTTTGTTTGGGCTTCCGACAAGGGTGAATTTCTCTTTGCCAATTACATCTTTGCCTCGTAGGTTTTTAGGAGAAAAGTTTGAAAGTGATAGCTGGTAGGGTCAAACTCTTTAGAATATTAATATGTGAGTTAGATAGGCACACTGTTAGCAGCAGTTTCTTAGAATTGAGAAATGAGAGTAGTGGTTGGCTGGTTTTGTGCTTTAAAGTGATCAGTAATATCTGAGCGCATATGAAACTTCCCTTCAACACCAGTCACAAAACTGCCTTCTCATTTGCTGTCTGCCAAGTGCTGTAGTTTGTACAAAAGGGATATCTAGACCCCCCGATATCAAGCACTAGCTTGTTTGTGTGTTAAGTCAGGGAAGTTAATAGCATGACCTTCAGATCTGATGAGCTTGATGTTTAGATGATGAGGATTGTCAGCTGCTCTCATAGTCAACGTTGTCCCTGTCCTTACACTTTTATGTGTAGTTATAATACTGGCAACAGGTGGGTAGTGAGAAAATGGGTTCGATGCCTCTTTCACTGAAAGTGTCTTAGGCCTTCTTTTTCACAGGCAATGTGCAAGCTCCTTTGTTTGAACAGTTTTTTTTGTCATCGTGTGCACAGAAGCATTTCTGAATTATACTGCATTCCTTTGGGGCAGAAAGAGTCTGATCCTCTGCTCTGGCCTGCACTCAAGTGGTGAGGGATCTGTCTTGTCCTGAACCGAACAAGTGAACCTTTCGAGAGCAGTGTGAGAAAGACTGCAGCTTTGTGTGGAGCTGAGCCAGTCGATATTCTGCTGCTGCCAACAGGGAGAGTCGTGCTTCTCCCTTCTCCATCCCATCTGCCAGCCGTGCAGGCCTGCTTTCTCACTCCTTCCACACACCAGCGCAGGTGTACCTCGTGTTGCATTGCTCTGACTTTTAATAAGGGACAGAAGATTTCTGCAGTGATGGTGGGAGAGCGAATAGCTTTCTGTGATCTTAGCAACTTACTATGTTTGAGTGAAGAGTAAATACCAGGGCTGGGAGGGCTGCTTTGCTGTTGAAGAGCTGTTTATTTTGGCTCATCATGTCTCCTGAAACCAAACCCTTATGCTGCAGCCTGAAGCCAGTGACACAGCCCCTTCCAGCTGTTGAGAGGCAGGCCTTGCTGTGTCTACCTCTCTGCTCTGCCAGCTTATCAGCCCTCTCGGTAGATGATCCTTACTCGACCTCAGCAGAAGACTCTCCACTTCTGCTGTGTTTTTGATGAAGTTAGCTGATAGGCTCGAAGTATATAACGCTAAGATGCGGCAGAAGGAAGGAGATGCAAAGGGGAACAGGATGGCGGTGATGAGTTATTAGGTCAGCCCTGTTTTGTGGAACTGAAGCCTGTGTTCTTTCTTCTTTGCTAACCATGGGTATGTATTTGACCTAGGTCTTGAACGGAGACTGATTTCTACGTTCTTCAGTTTTTGATTTGAGACACCAAGGACTTGAGTTTCAAAGAACCATAAGAACAAATCTCTTTAAAAATATCTCCAGTTTAGAAGCCACACAAAACGGGCCCAGAATGGTTTGTCAACTTTGAAAATGTAGGCTTTGAAATTTTTGTTAATTTCAGTCCTGGTTGTTTATATTATTCTGGGGCTGTACTATGTGACTTGTGTTCTAAACAATGTTAAGCATGAAAATGTACTTTTTTCTTCTTGTTGTTTCTAGGCTGAAGAGTTTGCAGAACAGCCAGAAGATCCACTACCACCTCCGCTGCCACCACCACCACCTCCACCACCACCACCACCGGCAGCTCCAGTACTACCACCATCTTCATCAACTCCTCCTTTTCATTTATCTCAAATAGATGCCAGGTTTGTAGATCCAAGTATTGGATTATTGATGCCTCCTCTCCAGACCCCTAGCAATCTTGCTGTTTTTTGTGATCACAACTATACCGTAGAGGATACAGTTCATCAGCGTAAAAGAATTCAGCAGCTGGAGGAACAAGTTGAAAAACTGCGGAAGAAGCTCAAGACAGCGCAACAGCGATGCCGGCGTCAGGAAAGACAAATTGAAAAACTGAGAGAGATTGTTCAGTTTCAGAAAGAAAAAGACATATTGGCAGGAAAAGGCTATGTGATTCTGCCCAATGACTATTTTGAAGTTGTCGAAGTACCTGCCTAGAAGTCATGAACATCAGCTTTCACTTTGCTAGGCCAAGAAATTGAGTTTAAAAACTAAATGGTCTCTAATTCTGTGTGTAAGACTCTCAAGAACTGTAAAACAGTAAATAAGCAGTCATGCAAATGAGATCACATTTTCTCTTCATCATCGTTTCAGTTTGATACACTTATAATATATTGAAAATGCAAGCATCTTGGAACTAGGATTTGCATTTAGGTTACAAAATCTGAATTGCTTTACAGAAAGAAAAGATGCAAGGTTGAATACTTTTAAAATATGTGGGTTTTTTGTTTTTTGTTTTGTTTTTTGTTTTGTTTTTTTTTACAATGGCTATCTTGTGCTCACAGGGCATGGGGAGCTGAATCTGGCTGAGAGTGAAGTTGAGCTTGTTGTACACTTAGTGCAAAGCTTTTTCAAGGCATTTAATGTTGGCTGTGGGGATCCCCAGGAAGCAGTGTTCACTGATGTCAGAAGGAGCAGAATTAGGCCAGCTAAAAACACCTGCAAGCACTGCAGAAAGATACAGAAAGGTAAGATATGCATTTCAGCCTGGGAAAACTTCCAGCCTCAGTTTGCTATGCCTTCAAAGCACTGCAAAAAGTCTTAATTCCTGGATCCCTTCAGTGAGGTACGTAAACGAACCTCTTATTTTGGAGCAACCTTTCACCACATGTGTGTTGTGAGGGAGAGGAGGAGAATTCATTAGCGTATCTGACAAGAGTTGTAGAAGAGGCTTTTGTTTTGAGGGCACTTGAATATACTCCTGAAGTGCAGTGCTGCACTGAACGTATATGTTATTGGACTGTTGGCAGGATCAGGAAGGCAGTGTACTGTTCAGGGTGACTGATTTTCAAAAGCACCCTGAGAATATACAGTCCCCAATATGTTGGAGTGTGATGTTCCCATGAGCGCTGTAATGGATAGAATGTTGTCCTCATCTTTGAAATTATTGGTCTCAGCTGTATGTAGCTTCAGGAAGTGTAGAAGTTTTTTTACTTATCCAGGGTGTTGGGCATTTGTGACTTTCATTGCAGTAACTACTGTGATTTTTTTTTTTTTTTTTTTTTTTCTTTCACTCTCCCCAAAAGGCATCCACCAAAGGGCAGTTACAGAATTAGACTTTGGGAGTTGCGTGGTGCTAGACTGGTTTTTAATATCTCAAATGCTGCTGCCTCTCCTTCAGCTTTATTAAGAAAGAATCTTTCTAAGAACAAATTTAGCATGAGAAAGTAGTGCAGCACTTAGCACTTTCTATCTAATAATTTGTTTAGTCAATGAACTTGTTCAAAATCGGAGAAAATGGCATCATGCTAACCCTACTATAGCCTTCAGAGCTGAAATTCCTGGATGTATTAGACATGAGAAAAATGACATTTCTTAGTCCATGTCAAACCTGTGTGCAGTGTGGATTCTAGCTCTGATATTAATCAAGCCCTGTTAATGATGGCTTTAAAAGCTTCCCTTGGGTATCCTGTTAGCATGACATTTTGAAATGTTTCGAACCAGTCTTGGTACTTCTGACCTCACTCATGCCGTGTATCTACTTTCCCTACCATTTCATATACTTAAGATGAACAAAAATGCTGATGCATCCTTTTGTGTAAAATTATTATACCTGATAAAAAAATAAAAAGGAGATGGTGTGTTAGATTTTCAACTGCTCACTCTCCTCTTTTCCCAGGACTTTGCCAAAACTAGCTTGACGCTTTGTATCTTTTTTCTCTCAAGTAGTTTCCTGGTCTAGGTGCTGGGTTTTTCTCACAGCGTTCCCAAGTCTCATTGCTGTTACTCTTTATACTTAAAATAAACTGGAAAATTCAAAAAGTGACAAGGAAAAGATGTTTAAACAAGTGTTGCTATGCTGTTAGCATGTGTGGCCAGATAGCAGATGTTTCTGTTTTCTCTGTAAAACACCCTCTCTTCATAAGCTCTGGGAGTTTGAAGTGTGACTCCCTGAGGCACGGTGGGTTGCTGCCATACCACACCTCTGTGGCTGCAGTGCTCCTGCCATGCCTCTCTTCCCCCCACCCCTGCTATTTGGCTGGGTACTCCTGTCACCACCCTCCATATTCGCACCAATTCTCATGCTGGTTGCACTCTTCTGTGGGGCAATCCAGCCCAATAAAGCAGCAGGCTGGGCTCGTAGTGGAGAGGCAGAGGAGGACCAGCAGTATCAGGTCTGATGCAATAAAAAGGCAGGGCCAGGAGCTGGGGATGGGGAGAAAGAATTCCTCTCTTCTGGCTGCAGTGACCTGTTGCATTACATCAGCTGCTTCTGAAAACATAAAGGTAACTTCATACTCTCAGCGTTCAGCAGTGTTTCCTTCCGCCCTGGCCAAAGACCCCCATCTACCTCTACCTTCTGCTCTGGCTGCTGTGCTTACTGGGACCTTTCTGCAGGTATTTTAGCTTCATAGCCCAGAAAAGCAGCCCAACGAAAGTAAGTCAGCAAGGTAGATTGAAAGCACACAGATGGATGGTTGGGGGTGTTAGAGTTATTGTGTGTTTAAGCTTTTTGTGCTGGTGAAGTTGCTTTGATGGTTGACTCAGGTACATGTTCCTTCCATTGAGGGGTAATCATTGCTTGGCTTAAGGGTTTCAGTAGTAGCAGGTTGAAGAGGGGACTGCTGCCCAATTGCTCATGCTTTCTTCCCTGTTATCAAAGGATTTTTCTAAGAAGAGATGCAGTCCAATCTGACAACGGGCTTGAATTTCTGCTGCAGCAGCTCTTGTTTTTTTTCTGTAAAAAACCCCCTTGGTTACTCCTGATGTTAGGAGTGATGATAGGGCTAGGTGTGGACTCTGCTAGTTATCAGTATCGCAGAGAGCTGAAGTGGGGAAAAAAGGCTGGCACTGAAGCAAGTGGTTGTCTTGCAGCAGTTGACTTTCCCTGCACTGTGCCCTACCCTGCACTATACTGCAATCTCTCCGATTGATAGCAGTATAGAAAGAGAAGATAAAGGCTGTCTACTACTGGCCAGGCAGGAAAAGGGATTCTAGCTTTTCATGTAGAATTAAGAAGCGCAATATGTTCCCCAAGGATTTGTTAAAATTTCCTCTTCTTTTTGAAATGGGATCTGTTACATTCACACAATCAGCTGTAAAAAAGGGCTGCATCGCTTAACTGTTTGTAGTGGCCACAACTGGTACCTGCACATAGCAGCGATTTTGTACACATCTGAAAAAAAGCGGTTGGGAGTTTAAAAAGTGGAGATGGGAATGTAGAACTGCATGTGGTTGTCCAGTTGCGCATGAAGTAGCTGACATTTGTTTAACTGCACTTCATTGAAGCCTATTTCATAAAGCAAACAATTCAAGAAAGTTAGAAAGCAGCAAAATTGGCAAAAATGCTCCATGCTTAAAATTTGGACAGAGAGATTTGTTATGGAATGGGCTGATGCCTCAACAGGCAGAAATCAGAGCTGCTTCTAAAAAGAGAAGTGTTGGCTTAACTTCCCCCAGTTGCCCGGATTTCCCTTTTGCTGTGGTAGGGTATCTGACCTGTGTGTAGCATTTACTTTTTTTCTCCTTACACCTCTGCAAAGTATTAGGTTTCCATGTCTAACTGGGACAGTTAAAACCTAGAGGTGTGTTTTATGGGGGGAAAAACAAGCAGCAAAATACTTGTATAACTGAGACAGTCCTTCATCACTGCCCTTTTTTCTCCTCTACTTCCAGTTGCCACCTTGTCTGTGTTGTTACTAGCACGGTCTTAACAGCTGTGGCAGTAAATTGATGAAATATTTCCAAGAAATCTTGTATCTTGCTGAGGTTTCATTTTCCTTCAGCTCTACATGGGATTTAGGGTACAGGTGCCCTGTGTAAATTTTGAGGGAGTTCTCCTGCAGTTGAAGAAAGTGCAAAGCAAATCTCAGTTTGAATGTAGGAAGAAGGAAAGCGAAGTAGTTGCTTGGGTGAAACAGAAACCACGACAGTTTCCAAGTCTATTTCAAAAGGTTTCTCCTATTGCATGCTTCACTGGAACCTGGAAGTTATTCCTCGTTGCCCTTTTGCTTTGTTTCTTTCCTGAGATCTGGTTTAGTTTTCAGTCTATAGGCTTGTCTGTTTCCTGCCAGCTTATACCTTCATCAGGTGGCTTTGGCAGGGTGGAAAGGGGTGTTTTGAGCTATTGTCTAATTTTAACAACCAAAACACAATCTGCCAAAGCCTGTTGATGCTTACAGTCTGTCATGACTGCAAGTTCAGGTCTGTAACTGTGTTTTGTGCACAGCAGGTTATTAGCCATATTTTAGCCATGATAGTGATTTATTAATAAATAAGAAAAAGCAAAACAGGATAGATGATTCAAAAAATATGATGATGACAGTAATTGCTATTACAAATTTCTCTTTGTGCCTGTTTAGTGCTTTCAATGGAAATTTTATCTTCTTACAGGGATCTTTCGATGGAACTGCAGTATTTTATTGCGCAAATTGGGCAGAAGGCCTTACAGTGCTATACAGACTGGAGGAGATTAAAAGTGTGCAGAAAAAATGTGTTGCAAAGTTGTTTAACCCATTATGAAGAATTTTAAATGGTTCCGGAAAGAAATTCACCTTAAATGTTCTTAAGTCAAAGAAAGCATTTAAATCAGTTACTCAGAGTGAAATTTTCAAGAACCTCTCTTGAGAATAGATGCATTACATTGTCATAATTAAGTCATCGCAATAATTAAATCCCTCCATGGTCCCGCCACTAGTAGTTCATTTAGCAAAGACTTTAATTGCCTGTTGTGCAAAATGATCTAGTGATCTTCCTGTAGCTGCCTTCCCCCACTATACAGGGAAAACAGATTGTAAAGCGTGGGCTTACATGTTCCAGCAACTTCTGAAAAAGTGTTGTCCTCTGCATCTTAACTGGTTCCAGTGGTCTATTAAAAGGTCTTTCAGTTAGTGGTCTGCTGAAAGGTCTTTTAGTTAGGGAGGAGCATGGAGAATATCATGAGGCTAGTTGTTTGGTTTTTTTAAACGCAGGGAGGACTTGAACAAATTAGGCAGGCAGATGTGACTATTAAAGGTTCAGGGTCTGTGGCTATACTGGTCATCTATAGATGAACCAACTCCTCAGTATCTGAGTCTGTGAAGGACATGATTTCCTACTGGCAGATCTTCACTGACCTGGGACAGGTAATCCAGAAAAAGGTGGGGATCTTGCATGCAGTAATGGTTTCTTCTTTCGACTTGTCCAATATATTCTGACCAGGTTCTCCTAGACGTACACAGGACTTTGATGTAGCAGAGTGACTCAGCAATGTACTGAAATCACAGCACAAGCACAGTATAGCAACTGCAATATGCAGCAGAATCACAATGTATTGTACACATTCCCATTACTGGTCTCTAAATGCTCACAGTCATGACACGGTGTATCACCAGTTGCCAGGAAGGAATCTGTGCTCACATACAGAAACCCAGCTTGAGCCTGTTGCTCACTTCCAAGCTGATTTTGTGAGCTGTTCAGTTTTTATACTTTATACTGGGCTGAGTCACATACAGGGTCTCCCACATTGGTCTGGCTAGCTCAGGAAAACATTACTGTCAACTTGTTATTTGAGGGAAGGCTGTTTATGCACTCTGCTGACTGAGTGATACAGCTGTGTACCTAAAACAAAGGTTACTATCCAGTACTTGTGTTGAGATAATTTCAGCTTTCTTTATCACAGTTGTTATTCCTTACATTCTTCCATGAGCTCATCATTCTTGCCCATCTCCTCTGGGCCTTCTTCTATTTCAAGGGTCAATCATGCATCCCCACACCATCTCTTTTCAGGAGTGTCCTCACACACATTTTTTGCAGGAAGAAGTGATCTTTTTTTGGCTCGAAGTGCTTTACACTCTGGACTCGTGGCTCAGAGAGGAAGGAATTTTCAGGGATGGTGCTTTTTTATGTGAAGAGGAAGGGATCTTGTTCTGGGCTTAAGAAATCCCAAGGCTTCCACCTGCACTTTCAGGTTTAGGATAATCACCACAGCAGCTGGCTCTGCAGAGAAGGAAGTTTCAGGATATCCACTTTCACAGCTCAGTTCAGAGTTCTCGCTCTTTTTTTTATTATTTTATTCTTCTTTTCTCGTGTTGACAGCATCAGACTCTTCATTCATCAGGTCAGTGATGCTGATGCTGTCACATCCAGAGGAATGTCACCTGCATACAAAGAAAATCTGAACAGAGAGAGAGTTGTTCCCAAGCCGACTGTGAGACACCAAGGTGGAGTCTTCTGCTCTCACTAAGCCACATGCCATGTGAGCTTAGGTCACAGAGGCTGACCTTACTGATAAATGTTTCCATTTCTAATATTTTAAGCTTGACCTACACTTGCAAGCTTGTCTCATAGGCGTCCTGAACTGATACGGTGTTTTATCAAGTGATTTTGTGGTGGTGGTTTATCTGAGGGACTCCAGGAGTCTCTGGCAGATCAATGAATATTTGTGGTGTTATGTCCAAGGACTGAACAAGAGTTTATCAGTAACCTCAAATTCTGTAGTCTGTGTGTACATTCAGTTCTTATCTCATTTCTCCCTTTCTGCATCCAGAGAGGAAAATATTTTTATTAGTTTTCTTTTCTTTGGTTGACAAGGGACTGAAATTGCTCAGAGTTTATTTATGTCCAGCATGGCGAGGAACTGGGCAAGTTCTGCACTACAGGCACTACAGCATGGAAATCTCCTGGTCATGGATAATAGCAAACACGTGTATCCCCCCAAGTGAATGTGCACATGGCTCGAGGAACTCCAGTTATTTGGAAATAATCTCTTTAAAATATACACACACACAAATCACAGTTATAGTATCAGTGGAGTTATCTTTCTTTGATACTACCGTCAGCTGACAAAATCAGATTCCCCGGTGGTAACTTTTCATGTAAGTAAAAAACTGTATATGTAATATCTTCTACATTCAAATGTTCAGGCAAGCTTATGATGACATTATAATTAATTTAACAGTATCACTCTGTTGATAACCATTCTTCCATCAATACTGATGTTTACCTCTTGGTCTGTTTACTAAGGTTGTTATGTCTTAGAATTTTGCTTCACGATATACCAGATCATAGCTGTCAGGTAATTGACATGTATATAACTTCAGTGACAAGATGTAATTAAATTAAACTAACATCTGCAAATGGTGCTTTATTGTGGTGTTCCCAGTGCTGCCTGACAGACTGGATTTCTACATCAAATCCAAACACAGCCTCCTCGAGCACCCTTTTCTCCTTCAGTCACAGAAGAAATCACAAGCTTACATATGCAGTAGATGACATGTGGTCTTGCTTGTGTATCACAGCATGATCACCACAAAGTCTTGTGAGCATGCTGTCTACTGAACCCATCATCTCTGTGATGAGATGACTGTAGAAGTAAAACTTTTCTCCCCACTACGTATCTTCTCTCATCTTGAAAGTTATCTCATTTTCTCTGACTTTTTCTTGTGTGCTTTGCCTTGCTCCTCTACAGCATCACTCTTCTCTCTTACCAAAGATTCATTTGATCTTTTCTATTAATACTTTGAGAATTTAAACAGCTGTGTTTCTTACCACGTTTGCCTTTTCTGATTTTTTTATACACGGTAATGAGATGCTGACATGCTCATTTACAGAGGTTGTCAGTGATTGAGCACTGGGGTATTTGGAATGTGGGGCAGTAACCCTTTGTTATTGACTGGTAAGTTTTTACTGTTTGATACTCTAAAATGTGCCACAGAGATGAAAATGCAAAACACTGTTGGAAACAGCATTGGAATGAAAAGCATGTCTCAGCTGAAGACTGCTTCGTGTTAATGGATGAGTATGGCCTGAGGAAAGAGGACACTTGCTTACTATTTCAATGGGGTTTACACTCCGTGCTTTCAAGCTGGGTTTTCACTTTTGTTCTGCTTTTCTCTTGATTCCTATATATAAGACAATATAAAAGTGAGCTCAGTGATTCTGAGTGGAGCTGAGAGCTTTCTGAGCAATGTCTTCACCTCTGGCATAGCTTTCCTCCCACAGAAATCCACAATAGAAGTCCTGTCTGTGCTGAAATGCTGAAAGCCTAACTCTAAAAATTTTGGACAAAGCCTTGCTGAGTCCCACGGGGCTGGGATTTCTTCTTTGTATTGCTGAAAATGGTATTGTTCTATCATCCATGGGAAGTCCACCATGGGTTTTTCTCATCAGCTTTGTGCAGAAGAGGGGGCACTGGGGCAGTGTCATTGAGATAAGACTAAGCAACAAAGACTTTGACAACAAAGTCGTGAAGCCATATATGGCTTGAGTTGCAAAGTGTTTGCTCATCATGTCACAATAGGAGATGGGCTCCACAGCAGTGTGACAGTCTGCTGCGCTGGTGTGAGATCATGGCAAGGTAAAATCCAGATGCAATGATAAATAGTTATTTACATGAGTGAATAAGGTGTCTCATAGCATTCCTAGCCAGACGGCCATCCCCACTACCCACAGAGGAATTAAACTCTGACGCATTCCTCTAGGGTTTTTTTTTTCCTCTTTTCAATTTTGCTGATTATCTGATGCATCTGGAGTTAATGCATCATGATCCCTGGGCTTGCTGAGAGCCTCAAATCATTGCAAACCTTATGAAACCAGCCTGCTGGCTAACTGAAACATTGTCTGAGCAGGCATATTGCATTGGAACTGTATGTGAGGAGTTGCCCCAGTGAGGACAAGTAAGGGCGATAACGTGGAGGATGACAGCAGCCCGGTGATAATGTGGAGAAGTGTGACAGCAGCCCAGTTTGTTTAGTCAGGGCCTGAGGCTGTTAAAAGGCCTTTCTGGGCCTTTGTGGAGTTTACTGGGGGTGGCATTTGTTCTGCAAGCTCTACAAGAGCCACAACAAGTTGTCTCCTGGCACTCTTCCCCACCGTGCGTCGACTCGCCAGGGTCTGGCCCTGCACTTATCAGCCTTCCTTCGGAGATCTGGACCTCTTCCCAGCCCCCGTGCCCCTGCACCGTGGGAGTAGTCTGCAGAGCATTTTGGCTGTGGTCCCATACATGCCCCCTCCTACTCAGGCACAGAAGCTGTTGGACTGTGGTCCCTGTTCAGGGAGTTATTCCAACCCAGCCTTTGTTTGCTATTAGACAAAGTTGCTGAAATGCTTTCAGTTAGGTTAATTCTTCTGACTAGGCACAGACAGGCCATTAAAACGATTACAGGAAATAGGATATTGTGGCATGGTAGAAAAGGCAAATCTAGTTTTTACATACTTTTATAAATAACATCAATTATGCTTTGTAGTGAGATGAAGCTGTAGACATTTGGGTTTTGTGTTCAGCTTCTCTGGCTTGTCAGAAGCAAGATAAATGACAGATATCAAAGACGTGATCCAGCAGAGAGAGATTTTTGGGTCTCAAAACCTCTCGGTTTGGTGTTTTAAAACTTTAAAACTATTCAACAAACTTACACAGTTTTAAGATATATCCAGTGGGTACATATGCCACCAGATAGTTACAGGACATTTTACTCACTAATGTTACCTTCACATCCTTTCTGTAATGATTATATGTTGCCTAAAAGTTAATTTTTGAAAATTACATGTAAAGCATACTCTGACTTCACTAACAAAGTGTGCTTTGTTTACACTCATGTTTAACATCAAGTGTTTCTATAGTCCCAGGCTAATTGGCATTGCTCAGAACTGTTCTGTTGCAGATATAGGCTATTATGCATGCATGTCCAAGGCCTTTGTTTCTTCTATAGTCAATACTCTTGGGCGTCCAGAATGAAAACTGAAAAAACTCCAAAAAATCACCTAATATCCATCGTTTCATTTGTGCCACTCAGAAGTCTAACTGGGTTTTGTTTGTACGTATTCATGAGCACAACTGTGAAGAACTTTAAGGTAACAAGCAAATACCTGGAGGTAGACAATATTCAATTTTAAGCACGTAGGTAAACATTCAAGGGGACTGTATCTCCTTTTGAACTGGAAATAATTGCTTCATATAGTAAGTAATTATGGATAGGAGATTTCAGAAGTTATTGTATGTGAAAGCTAGTTTCTGTGTCTACATTTAAGTGTACTGTCTGTTCATGAGGCAGTGAAAATGGAAGCCCAAAATATGCCACAGATGTTCAAAATGATGGTGCTACATCTTCTGTCCCTCTCGTTCCTACCTGTGAATACGTCTATCTAATCTAAAGAAACCTCTAGAAGCAATAAATATTATTCTTTATAAATTATTTGACATTAACCCAAACAATACAGACTCAGCATAGCGAGCAAGCAACTCTGTCTGCCTCAAAACTGTCAAGAGGTAGTCTTCAGAACAGCAGTGGGCTGACTTGAGCCCTGCTGTGACATTACTAGAGAAGGACAGAAGTGAGTTAGTATTTAACAAACGTCTTGCAAACTCTCCCACCACTGTTTTCCCATGGAGTATTTGGCTTTACAATGCTGGTTAGGGTGACCACAGTGACCGAGGTGAGGTCTGGTCTGCTGATTGACTGCTGCCAGAGCAGTTTCTGCTTTTTAACCAAGGATGATCCAAAGTAAAATGCATGCTCTTCAGGGAACCTCCCCTGTTCAACTGAGTGTCCTGACTGCTATGTTCAAATTCCCACTTTGTAAAATTCCTGGCTGTAATGTAGCTGAGCAGGGGGATATTGCTTTTTGGCATGCCACAGCCTTCAAAATAAGAGTCCAGTCTGGGTCCAGCCCGGTGCCTAGATCTCCTTCTTTCTGGGCAAGAGTTGCAACCATTTGATATCCTGTGAAAGATGGGTGCATCTCAGACATCAGGGGTCTTGCTCACAGGAGGAACAGATAGCCTGGATCCTGGCTGACGATGCTTGGCATTGCCAGTGGCTCCTAACTTCACCAAACCTAGCATGTAAGGGCTGAGGAGACATGCTGCTGATAAACAGTTGGCAGGAGAAAGTTTCTGGAGGGCCCTCAAGGTGAAGAGAAATGGTCAGACCAAGTCTCAATCAGCCAGAGAGTGGCCACCTTGGCATCCGAGCAAAGATTTTACACTTGGTTGGTTGGTTGGGGAATTTTGTTTGTTTGTTTGTTTTCTCCTGTGTTCTTCTGGTTTAGAAGGTGAAGATGAAGGCACAGGCATCTGTTGTGTATCTCAGCGGCCCATGTTGAGGAGCTATGTTTCTCGGCCCCTCAGTTTTGTGAGGCTGAATGTGGCTGAGACAACTGGTGCTGCTGCTACATTTTCTGTAAAAGCAGTAGCTTTCAGAAAAAAAAAAAGGTAGAACAACTCACAGTGTACAAAAATTCAAGTATGAGGGTTGTGTTCATGAAACACAATCTGATAAGGCTATTGTGTACTTGCAGATTTGACTATGTAATACATAACATTTTTCCACAGAAATGCAACTCCTAATACGTATACTGAAAATGCACATGATGGAGAACTTGTTAACTGCAGAAATAACTGTCTTTCTATAATCCAAGCAGGCAGCAAGAGGCATAGAGCAGCAGAGGAAAAGGCACAACAGCAATTGCACTTCCTTTTATTGAAACATCATGAAAAAAGCTACAAGCACTGGAACAACATCCAGTAATGTAATGAAGAAAGAGACAAAAGAATATGGACCTCCAAGCATTCCTACAAAATACGTTACATTTTCATCTTTTAGACAGTAGGGAATTATTACCTGTGTCAAGATATATTCCTAAAGCTAAAAAGAAACCTCCTTGAGAATCATGTGTGGATGATGTGGACCCACAAAGGAGCTGTCTCTGCTAACTCAGGACAAGATTATAAAGAGCACATTCCCTCAAATGCAGACAGGAACAGAGCTTGTAGAACTCATCCAATTTCTGACAAAGCTTTTGATTTTCCTATGGTGTCTCTAAGGGAGTCCCCCACCCTCCCACGCCAGATACAGCAAAGCAAATCGTGCCAACAACTCCAAAAAGAAAGTCTGTCAGCTACCACCATTCAGACCATGTGGCAGGGCTATCGTGACCGAAGAGAAGTGGATGAAATGCGTGAAGCTGCTGCCAGGATTCAGGCAGTTTACCGGGGCCATAGGACACGGCAGGAATTGCCCTTTGGGTTTTACGATTGCCTTGGGGATAAAGAGCCTGTATTAAATCGGAAGGAGAAAGCAGAATAGAGGACAGCGGCGCTCCCTCTTGTCATGGAGTGCTGCGCATCTTGGCACAAGGGCTCCCAGGCGCCAGGTGTGACCAAGGAAAATGAGAGGCTGAGAGGTCAACATAGAGATACACATGAACCAGGTTCTTCTGTCATTCCTAGAGCAGTTGTCTTCAAAACAGAGTTTTCCCTCACACCCTGCAAAGTCTCGACCCTTGCTAATAGATTGTGTACCTCTGAAGCCTTGCAAGACTTGGCACCTGAACAGCAAGTCCACGATGCTGCAGATAAAATTTGGGCTGCGAGGAGAGTTTACCAAAGCAGTGATGATCTTGATAAAATGGAAAGACGAGCTGAGAACATAGCGGAGCTGAGCCAGATCTTCATTTACAGTTGTCAACTCAGACCAAACAGTTGTGAATATTATCATATTTCAGAGCTAGCTAGTGCTGCAAAAAAACAAGAACTGACCACAGACCCCCAGGACACAGTGCCATGTCTTGAACGAGACCCCACTGTAAAGTTAGAACAGAAAAAGGAAAACATGCAGAGGGCAATGCACCATCTATTAGAAATATTAATATGCGTACAGTGGTGAAGAGCCTGTGCACCTCCAAAAGGTCCATCTCCCTCTATGTCTCCAACCCCAGTGGAGCAGTGGAAGGGTTTTGCAGGCAAACAGGCAGTGGGCAGTTGCATGGACTGTGCACTGAAGGTACATGGACTCGAAGCCGTCTCAAGTCCGCATTCATGTAAATGTGGTGGAAATGGGAAGGAAGGCAGGCAGGAGTTTGTCGCAGTAGGAAAGCGCCAAGGAGACCTAGGACTGGAACGGCTCTTGTTCTACAAAACCTTGTCGCTGTACTGGCAGAGCCTGGTCCCCACTGAAACAGCGGTCCGATCGCAGCGTGAATGTGAGTTCAGTTCTGGCAGTCTCCATTGAGGGTCCCATCAGCCTCCCAGCTCACTGTCCTAAGCAGCTACTTCTTCCCTAGCCGACACAAAGACCTTTATTCCCTCGCCCACTATGTGAAAGAGGTTAAAACTCTTGAGGTGAGCTGTAATTGCTGCCACAAACAGGTCTGCGCACAAGTGCCAAATTCTTCCGTATTTTTAGAGCTCGTTATCTAGCCCCAGTTAACATCCTCCAGCATTCCAGTGCAGACGCATGACTCGGAGCGCGAGTTCTCAAAACCACGCACGCTACGCTGAGCTCCCAAATAAAGGTCGCACGGCACGTCAATCGCCCGAGAAGACCGATGGAGTGGTCACGTCGGCAGGCGGTGACACAGTGAGGCCCTGCTGCCTGCCGGGAGCTGCACCGTATCCCGCCGTCCACACTGGCAGCGCGGACGGCGGGATGCGGTGCAGCTCCCTGCGGGAAAAGGGTGTGTGGAGGAGGAAGAAGGGATGGAGGGCAAATAGCAGGGAGGCAGAGGCTGAGTGGGGTTGTGATTGGCAGGGCCGGTGGGCAAGCCAAGAGGAGGGACAGCAGGAAGGTGCTGGGGATGGGGTTGGTGGTGGGGGTACACTGGCTGCAAACGCTGTGCCCTCTGCGATGTTGGAAGTGCCTGGTGCTGCAGAAGTTGCTGGCAAGCTGGGTGGAAAACATCCCTCAGCCAGACATGCATGTTTTAGGAAGCTGCTCATGGGGAGAGGCGTCTGCTGACGGCAAGGACCAAGAGCAGACAGGATCAGAGGGGAAGCACCAGGGCAAAGATGAGGCTTCAGGAGTGCTGCCCTTTCCCACCCCACTTTTGCTCCAGGAACTGCCCCTCACCACTTTGTGGCTGGTGTTCACCTGCTGGCTCCCTGTGTGGTGTGAGATGGCACAAAGGTGACTCAGTCCTCCCTTGGGAGCTCTGGGGAGCCTGGCTGCATCCTAAATACTAGCACCCCAGGCTTGCCTCCCTTGGGTCCTGGTGGACTAGCTCCAGGGACCAGGGAGGCTGAGGCAGGCTGGGGAGGGAGAAGGCGCATCCACCCGGAAGGAGCCTCCTGCCCCTTATCTGCTGCAGCAGCCTTGCCTCTGCAGCCCCTCTTTTCTCCTCCGTGTGGCTAACAACACTGCTGGTGCTGCAAACCCCTCTCTGCCTCTTGGTTCTGGAAATGGGGCCTCTCGGTTCTGGTTCACAGCATCTCCCGTCCACATCCTTCCTCCCTGCTGCCCTTCTCCCCTCAGTCCAGGTTCCCCACCCTCTGGTCACCAGTGCCACCTCTCCCTGGAAAATGCGTCTTCTGCACTTGGCTGTGTGACACCTAGGGGTAACATTGCTTGGCAGTCTCCATTGTAACCTCAAGTTTTCAGTTGCTCCTAATATTAACCATGTGGGCCCAAACTGACGGATTTGTGGCTCTAGCTGGATTTTTCTTTTTTTTTTTTTTTTTTTTTTTTGTCCCCAGGAGTTTGAGCTGCCCAGAGAGCGAGGCCCCATTTCAGCACTGCTTGTGCTCAAGCAGCTCTTGGCTCTTTGTGGCCTGGAACTGCAATGTCAGTTACAGATCCCCTGAAACCTGTGGAAAAGCAAAGGCAGGTTCTCAACAGAAAAGAGTCAAGTTTTACCCAGGAATTCATTTGCTGTCTCAGGGTGGATGCTCCCCATGCTTCATGACCTGGCTGGTAAAATGGAGTATTCATGCGTACCTGCCTTCCCAAAAATGTTGGAGTGCATGGCTGAATAAAGACTTGTAAACAGAAAGCATCATCAGCAAGCAAACAGAATCTATTTCTCCAGTACCCTCCTCTGGTTGCCCGATAACTCTGGAAGCCAAAATCAAGGCAAACTAGGTCCTTAGCTCTTGTCACAATCTAGGCAGTGAGTGGAGGAAAAGGTAAAGCAAGCATACATCAGATTTCCCTCCAAGCAACTACCATGTAGTATTAAAAAAAATACTCCCATAGCCAGCTAGTAGATTAACTTCATTACATCAAGGCAGCTGGCTAAAGCCTTAGGAAAACAAGTTTCTCTCCAGTCTGTGACATAGCATTTTGTAACAGAGCAGTGCCTGGACATGATCTCAGGCAGCAATTACGATCAGAGCTGTAAGTGGACAAAGGCTGGGGCTTGCAGTCATGAAGCAAAGATGATGAATGATGCCTGAGGGTGCTGAGCCCTGTACAGGACCAGAAACATGCTGGAAAGCATGGGGTAGTCTGCACAGAATATTTTTAATGGGTAGCTTGGTAGCAGAAAAATTTGCATCAGGCAGGATAATTGTGTTTAGTCCACGCTGAACTTTATGGCAGGTTGTGGTGCTGTCTGTCCGCACCACTCCAGCCAAACGTCCACTGTTCTCTCGATGCCAGCATGAAAAAAGACCCTTAATGTGCACCTCGATGAGTCGTGAGTTGCGATGTGCTTACACCTTGTTTGGATCTAATGGGTAAACTGAGCAGTCTGGTAGTGACAGCAGCTGGTGATAGCAAGACGCTTCATTCAAGACAGTCACTTGATAGCACTGTTGTTTTTGAGTTGCTTTCTGCAGCTGGGATGAGAAAAGGTGCGGAGGAAACCTGCTGCTCCTCCAGCCCTGCCAGGCCAACACTGGCAGACCCGAGGAGCTAACAAGGGCCTTTGCATATTTCCCCCGCATAGTACAGTAGCAGAAAAGGCAAACCCGCTGAGCTGCTGACAGTGGCCTGCCCGCGAGCTATGGGTGAGGCAGGCTGCAAGTCCACAGCAGCACCAGTGAGGTGGCAGGAGACTACGGGGAGGTTACTTGTAGCAGCAATGTGACTTCAAACCACATTGAAATGACATCTTTTTCATTACAGGAAGCTGAATAATCTGATAAGGTGACAGCTGCCAGTTATCAGTCCTCTGTCAGGACCTTAGATAAGGCAAATCTGAATCACATCGTTTAGGAGTGCACCAAAATCTGGGCCACTGCAAGAAATAGGCCCAGCTGTTGCTGGAAAAAACAGGCTTCCCAGATAAAAGTCAGCAAGCAATTAAATTCCTCTAGGTTACAAATGTGTATCAGTGGATGAAGAGAAACTCTGTGGATATGCAAATAGCCGTGAATGGCTTTGTCTGCAGGAAATGTGTGGGATTACTGTGCCAGCCAGAGACAGAAAGAATAGCCAGAAGGAATGAATCTAAGCAGGAAGAGTTTCAGGTCTGGGCACAAGCTAAAAGAGTTTTTGACCACTCTTCCTTGAACATGAAAAGCTCAGGGAATAAGCTTCTCTTTGGAGAGAGACGGTAAAGTGTCTTTCATTTGGGAAAAAAATCAAGAAGATCCTGAGATCACTTGGCAGAGGAGTGGCAGGGGGACGGGAAAAGACGAACCCGCATCCCATTTGATATCGGCAATTTCTGGTGGCTTCTGAAAGGAGCCGTGTCCAAGGTGTCGTGGGGAGCAGTGACACCTACAGAGGAACTGGCTGAATAATCCACAGCCCCATCACTCTCAACGCAAGGCGCCGAGGCAACATACTCTGCTACACTGTGCCAACAGAGAGTACTGTGCAGCATTTCTGTGCTGTTACCTGTGATGTTTTGTGTATGAGTGATGAGCTATAAATTTAGAAATCGGCACTGTTTTCCCACCTATAGCTTAGTGGGGTTTTTCTCCCAAACTCCATTCTGTAGCTGTAAAACAGCAAGTGTATGAAAAATGAACAAGCTAAGTTTGGTCTGTAGGGAGGCTGCGTCTTTTATTAGACCGACCAATGCAGCTGGGGCAAACCGACAATCTTTCAGGCATCTCATTTATCTTTGGGTCTGATCTGCAGCCTGTTTTTATCCCAGCTGTAACTGGCAGCATAATGAAAGACGTTTCTCCTCCTTAAAAACCTTGCCTTACTTCTACTCCTAGACTGCTGTGGCTATAGCCACCCAAATGCCGCCACAAAGAGATCAGTCAGAGTTTAGGACCCAGAGCCCTGTTTTAGGCTTACAGGATGTGACAGCTGACTGAAAATCAATGAAGTGTGATTTACAGAGCGTCATAATGAGGCAAGCTAAGGCTTGAAAGGTGCTGTCTTGCCTTGCAGACTCAATTGTCCGCCCTGATATTTGACTAAATTGTTTTAGTCCCCTACTGATCAGACCGATTTGCTTATGAAAACAAAAGATCAGATTTAAAGGAAAAGCCACAGTGGCGTCCATGCTTTGCCTAGTGCTCTTCGCGCTGTGTCTGAGCCGCTCAGGTAAGTGTGGTTTCTTCTTCTTCCAAGCTGAGCTGCAGATGTTCAAGATTTTTTTTATGCTGCTCGCTGGGACAAGGTAAATGCCGGCTTCCCTTGGTCCTCTTCTTAACGCTATCTGACTAGTGAAACAGGGGTGTATCAGCTGCTGCCTTAGTGTTGCAGCAGCAGCCAGTTTGGCAACAGGGCTTTAATAACTGGGACGAGGGGTGGTCGCATGTTGACTAAAGAACCCCAAGCTCAACTCTCACTGCTAAAGGGAGTTACGGGAGAATCTCTGGTGATGAGCGGCTGAGAGTCCTCTCTGTATTTCTGCTTCGCGGACTCCCTGCCCCAGCACTCCCGCTCCTGCGCCTGTGGGGAACGGCTCCTGGCACGGACCTCAGAGAGAAACGGGAACTTGGGGAGAGGGGAGACAGAAAGACATGCTTGGTTACTCGTAAGTGTGATAACCTGCCAGGGAGCTCCCAAACCTTTGCCTTCTCTGTGCACTGTGTGGTAAATTCAGGGATGCGTCTGTCCTATGGCCACATCTCTGGTTTTTTAAAGGCAGTGTTAATTTGTTCAGTGATTTCTCCATGACTTTATGTAACTTAATCATCAGATGGAGTTTGATCAAAGGAGCTGTTAGGCTATTTTTTCCACTTGATAATGTCTTTCTTCTCATTAAAAACTTCTGCTTTTAAACTGTCTCCCTCCAAGTACTGAGGCTATCTTATAAGGGCATGAATCTTTCTGGCTTTCTTCTCTGTGAGACTTCTCAAGTCTTTTTCACTCTTTTCTATGGCTTCCCCAGCAGCTGAGAATCATCACATCCATCCCCAAAAACAGCTTTACCATCTCCCTGCTATATCCTGTCAGAGCATTAGGGCCCCTGGACTTCATGTGAGGTATGGGCTGTGGAACAGCACTGTTTCGCTTTGCGAGGGAGTTCATAAACAGCCATGGATACCATTCCCGTGGTGTGTGGTTGCATGTGTGTGTGCAAGGAGTTATACTCAAATAAACCCTGGAGCAATGTATTCCAGCATGGAGACAAAGCTCATTTTGATCCTGCATGTTTTGGGGTTGTGGATTTTTTCTGTTCAATGGCTTTCCTGTTAAATTTCCTGTATTTAACAACCATGCACCTAAAGGCAAAGCGAAAGGGCTGGTAGCCGGGGTCTCTGCAGAGACTTGTATGTTTCAGGGGATCGGGCCACTGAGGTTGTGGATGTTGAGAAGGGAAAAACATGTTCTTTCTCTTCCTCTGGCTGTGCATGCAATGCCTGTCTGGTGGATTTGGGCAGGCAGTTCAGTTTCTTGAGACAGACCCCAGACTCTGTCCCCCATTCGCTGTGGTGGGGCTAGGGTTAGCCCTGGAGTGAGAATAAACCCTGGAGCAAGCAGAATGGGCTTCTGTGGTTTCCCACTTGGTAATAACAGACCTCAAAGGATTGTGGCAAAGTGGCAAGACACAGGGTGACCACAGAGGCTGCTGTAAACTGCACCGACAGCTGCATGATTCCAGCCCTGGCTGTGGTGCAGGGCAGGTGGAAAGCAGCATGAAAGCTCCCTCTGACCAGCTGGTCTCCACCTCCCCAGGGTCTGGTAACCCCAACAGAGCTACACCTTCACCAACAGAGGACAAGCACAGCCTGTGGTAGAACATCTGACAGTAAAGTAACTGTTATGCTGTGAGCAGCAACCATTAGTCTTCAGAGTTTAGAGCTTCTCAGAGGAATGGGAATTTGCTGTGGCTGGAAGTGGGGATTGACAGTGCTGCTTGGACCTTGTGCCATCCTGAGAGAATCCAGACTGCGTTAGGGAATGATTTTGTCAAGGGAGAGGAGGCTGCATAGTCTGTCTCACCTGGGAGGTGGTCAGCAGCTGCTGCGGGAAGAGGATGCGGGCAGGGACGGTGGTCTGTGGCGAATCCTTTTCCTCCGTGCACGTGGCTGAGCATCACCCTCTGCCTCTGGTGTTGTCTCTGGAGCAGCTGCTGGGTCGGATGCCCTTTCTCTCCCCCCGTGGCTGCCTTACCTCTGGTGTTTGCTGCACAGTGTGTGTGAGCCCCTCAGCTGTGCCCCCCTGCCAGGGCTCTCCCACCGCCGGTCCTTGTGCCATCCCTCAGCCGCAGCCCCCTGCCTGCAGACCCCTCATGGCTGGCAATCCAGGTGCAGGTGCCCTGCTCAAACTGGGGCTGCAGGGCACGGGCGGCAAGGGGACAAGGTGGGCCCCTGTGAGGACCCCTTTGGCTGCTGGCACGGCAATACGGGCTGTGACCACAGCGGCACAGAGCCAGTCAGCACAAGCTCCTTTTTCCTCCGTAGTGCCTCTGAAGAGAGGTGAAATCCTGCTCATCCGTGGGTGCTGTGTCTGTACACAAGGGAAGAGGTGATGGTCGTTTCTGGACCTCAGCATCACGGACAGTGGGGCTGGCGTTTGGGAGAGGATAGAGGTTCTGAACTGCCCTTCCCCTTTCATGGTAGCGGGGGGAAGGGGGACCATGGTGGCAGGGACTGAGGGAGTCTCTTGCAGGTACAGGCCATGGTGGCTCTGTGCTTGGTTGCGGGCAGACCTGGCCCTGGCTGCATCATCCAGCTCCTTCTGCTGCCAGATGAGCTCCTTTTGCTTTTTGCTCCACTCATGCTGTTGCCCAGCCAACCCACCCCCCATCTGGGAGAATTCAGCTTGCTCAGTGATTTACTGCTATCTCCTGGTTAACCCCAGAAGGAAGATTCATTTCCAAGTGCTGCTTGAGGCTCCCTCAGATCTGGCTTAGCCTGTAGCTTCCAGTGAGGAAATCCCACCATCCCGATCTTTGTGCAGGACACCCTCCGTCTCGGAGAGGCTACAGGAACTGACCAAGTCGAAGTGAAATCCCTGGGCCCTGAAATGCCCACAGGGTATTGCTGCTGTTTCTAGCTGCAAACTAGCCAGCCAGGGACTGCCCCACAGTGAACAGATTTCCCCTGTGGCCCCAGCTCTCTATGGCACACCACAGGTATCTGAAAAAACAGAACTCTTTCTCAGGGTGGCATTTATCAGGCTGGATATTTACTACTCAAGAGTGAAAGACAGCATCTGATGCTCTAAGCCTGTGATCTTCTAAAGAGTAATAAACAAGAAAGACTGGGCAAGCGTGTTGACTTAAGACAAAAAGGCCACAGAATACAGAAACCTAGTGCAAACTCATCACTGCTCTGGTCTGATGATTTTTTTTGTGTATGAGTTGGGCTTGGGCTGTCTTGCCTTCCCCTCCCCTTTCCCTGGCTCTGCTAAGAGTCTGTGCTTCTGCATTCCTACAGCTTTTACTGACAAGAGCTGCCTGGAGGTGAATTTGTCTCACATCATCGCTCTGCCTCACTTCTTCAGGCTGTGCTGTTCTCAATGTCTGCTTTCCAGCACGCTCCCATTCTCTGTTGCTCTCTTCCAGACATGGCCGCCTTCAGTTCAATCGCTGAAAACGAGGATGCACTCCTCAAGCACTTATTTCAAGGCTATCAGAAATGGGTCCGCCCCGTGGAAAACTCCAATGACACTATCAAAGTCCTTTTTGGATTAGAGATATCACAGCTTGTGGATGTGGTAAGTATTGTGTTGGGCTTCGTAAAACATCCCTGCTTTTACAGACAGTCGTGCATCCACCAGGCAGGGCTGGTGATGTCATTGACTTTTGCCTCCCGACATGTGAAATGCAAGGTGATGGTCGGGCAATGAAATGCAGAGTGTGATGCGGTGCTGGTGATGTGACCTCCAGCCCCACACACAGCACAGGTCATAAGACTTGTTTGTCTCGCAGCAAACCTGAAGGTCCTTTTTTCCCTGTTGTTCACAGTGAACAAGCCTCATTGCATCAGGTATTAATCAACAAGTCCATGCCAGACAGTCCCTGGCACGTATGTTTGCAATTTAATAACAAGGCAGCTACAGGACAGGAGTGAGGAAGGGCAGAGCTGGTTGGACATTGTTCACTCCAAGCAAGCCTGTATCCAGGCCAAAGGCAGCTCCTATCTTCACCCAGCTAGCCACGCAGATAAGAGGCAGATACAGGCAAAACAAACAATCCCATGTTTCTGCCCACGTGAAAAGTTTCCCTTCCCTTTCCCCTCCATCACTGCAATGCACAGCGGGATTTGCACAGGGCCCATGTACCTGCGCAACCGTGCTCTCCTCACATCCCCAACCTCTGGCAGCGTCCCCTTGTGCTGTGGAAAGCAGACTTTAATTTTGTGCTTTATTCATGTATTCAGGACAATGTTTCAGCTTGTATCTTCCCAAACTCGCTCCAGGCTGAGCAGTGTGAGCAGACGAGCCACTCCGTGAGCCCACAACCACGTGTGTCCTGACCCCACTTGCTGGCTGAGCCCTGCTGCTTCCCTGCTTTTTGGCATGTGATTCCTTTGGGCTGCTCTGAAATGCCAGACCTCCATTTTCCAGCCTCAGAAGCTCCCAGTGAGAGCAGTGACAGCACCTAGAAAGTCAGTTCACTTCCCCCAACGGTGACTGAAGAGCCCAGGGCCATGGGGAAACAGGACCACAGGGATCTCCTCTGCTCAGCACAGGGTTGGGCTCAGCCCACATAGGCTCTGTTTCTGCTGGCTGTTTTGGTATTGCAATCCTCTCTACCTTGTGTCACCCTAGGATGAGAAGAATCAGCTGATGACAACCAACGTGTGGCTGAAGCAGGTAAATTACACCAAATCAGACCTCCCCTTTCAGCACAGGGCTGCTGAGCTGAGCGGCATCCCCCAGCCTGCTGCCCACCGTGCCATCCATCCCCTTTCGTGATGACAAGCGGCCAGACAAAAGCAGCGCCGTGTTACCTTTCCTGAAGTTTTCACGTTACTCCTCTCACTTCAGCAAATGCATAAAGGGGTAGAAAGGCAGGCAGGTGGGCTTTCAGGAGATAAGGTGCCCTCTTCTCCCCGCCTGCACCCCAGCTGTGCGCTGAAGCCAGCTGTATTTCACGGAAGCAACATCTCCTGATACTGCAGTGGCGGTTCCTAGGACGCTGCGTGTGCCCTGAGGGACTATCCTGTCTCAGACGCAGAGGTCACGCAAATACGGTCTCTCCTGCCTGAGCTAGGAGTGGTGCCTTTGATAGGATTCTTCTTCAGCATAAGTAAAGAGAAAGAACAGGCCAGTATGTTAGCCCTCAAAAATCTGTGGCAAATTAATCAGATCTCTCGAACATACTTGCTGCTGGAAGTGATGATAATGTGTACAAACGGGGGAAAGATGCAAGTTGAACTGTTAGGTCTCCTTTCTTCTTCACTCCTGAAGAACACTGCATTTGGTTTAGATTACATTGCACCAGTTTATTGACCTTGTGACAATTATTTTAAGTCTCTCAGCCATGTGAGTATCTACAAACACGTCAGCTGATCCCAGGCAGAGGACATAAAACCCAAGCCATACTTGAAGTGATGCCATGGGAAGTGGTTCCTGGGGGGCCGCTGGGCTGGTGGAGGAGAAAAGCGGCTCAGTTTTTTTTTTTCTCAGTCTGGTACCTGTAGTGCTGCAGCGAGTGTGAGCTTCTGGGTGGAGCAGGACCCCTAAAGGCCACACAGATATTATATGCAAAGACGGTCGCTCCCGTGAAGAGGGAGAAGCTCAGACTTCCCCTTGCTGCAGGGAGGACAGGAATTTCCCCTTTTGCTGCAGAAATCTGCTGCTGATCCAAATCCAACTGCTGAGAGCCTTCCCCGAAAGAGCTGTGGTATTACATTTCCCCCTCTTCAGCTGCAATTGCAGAGCCCCTTGTGTGCACAGGGCCAGATCTTGGCTTCCTTGCTTTGTTAGAGTAGCTTATTGGGTAGAGAGCAGAGCTCTCCTACGAGGTAACCCCTTGCCCCACATCTGCCCTCTCCCCATTCCTACCCTCTCTCCCTGCAGCCTGCAGAACCAACTTCCCTCTGCGTGTCCAAGCCCTGCAGTCTGCAGGTGTGAAATCAACTGACTTCACCCTCCTTACTCTCTCTGTTCCTGCAAGTGTCCCCAGAAAGATTTTGCAGGCTTTTGCAGCTTTTGACTGAATATTCCTGGGTCTGACAATCTCCTTCTTCCTAGGGAGACTTGGCTGCTTGCTCCACCCAGGACAGCAAAGTCTCCTATGCCCTGGGGCCACCTTCATCCCTCTGGCTGAGTGACATCTTCACCCAGGTTACAGAGGCTGCAGAAGAGAGGGACCTGAAGTATTGACTCACAGCAGGTCAAATGCAAGTCCAGGCTGCCTGAGGGCATTAGGCCTGAGATGCAGATGCAGACAGACACCTAACCAATCCTCTCTCCATTGCTGCATGAGGGATGTTTCGGGTTAACCCGTCCACGCTGAGCACCTTGTTTGTATTGCAGCTTTGACCTTCCCAGAGTCATAGCCCGGAGCCTGTATTGCAACTCTTGCTGTGGGTTATCAGGTTCTGCTGTGGGTGACTCCAAACACACTGCAGGAGACAGGGACATGCCACCACCCACTCATCGCCTCTCGGGTGTAGGGGAGGATGAGGGTGAGGGAGAAGCCATTTTATCTGATACTTCTGGCTCCTGATGTGGCAAAAAGAAGGGCTTACCCAGGAGGCTGCACCATAGACACTCTGATTTCTCTGGAGGCCTTTGGAGACTGTGCTCAGATTTTAGCCAGGGGAGCTCCCTAAGGTAGCTCAGTGCTGTGATTTTCAGAGTTACTGAGCTGGGCTCTCACTAGTTGCTGCTGTTTCTAACACCGCTTCTCCACCTGAAAGGCTGAGAACATCAAGGCCCAAATGAAATGCAAGGGGAGCAGAAAATGTATGAGACACAGGTTCCAGTTCTCACACATGCAGATGCCCCCAGGAGCTCAGGCTGAGAGCTAAATACCTGTGCCCCAACCCAGGTGTCCCGCTTTGGGAGTCACGCGTTCCCGTAGGCTTAGCGTGAACAGGTCCCACATGCAGTCCAGTGCTTGGGGGATTATTAGAGTGCATAAGCACAACAGCTGGGAAAAGGTCCATTAAACTGAGCAGAATTGAAATATTTTTTACTTTTGGGTAGGGAAAAGTGAAAAACACTAAAACAAACCAGAACTCTCCAATGACACAGACCATGTCCTTCTGCAGGAGCTGGGGAGGTCAGGATAAGTCTGCTCCTCACGCTGGGTGCATGAGGTTGAGGGGGAATCACAGTCACCATTTCTCTGCAAGAGTCTGACTTTTCTTTAGTGAACAAAGCTTAAATCCAAGGGTTTTCTTTTTTTTTTAACCTCAAAAATCCAGATGCTCAAGATGGTGGGACTTGATGATGTGCATGCAGGCAGACACACAAGCTGCTAAGGAGCTTTTAGCAGTGGCTGAGAAAGCATCTGGGTTCGGGCAAGCTATGGAGTCTACTAGCAAGGGTCGAGAATCTGGGCCCAGTGTTTCTCGGTCCGCTTGCTGTGAGTTAAGTACTTGAGTAACAGCTCAGAGACAGGAATTCAGAACAACTGGAAGAAGGGGAGAGCAGTGGGAGGGTCTGGAGCAGCTTGGAAGAAAGGGAGAAGAGAGGAAACGGCCCTTCGCATCTGCTGCTACAGTTTGTGTCAGCATAGCCCGTAGGGAGATTCCCATTTTAAACTGCACGTCTTCAAAGTCTGCACACCATCTATTTTCTGCTCTAGTAAGAAGACATGCCAGAATTTGCCCTGCAGACATGGAAGAGCACTTTAGCTGGGAGAGAAATCAATGCAAAGCAGGGGGGGAGGGAGGAGTATTGCAGATGCAGCAAATAACCCAGGCCAAGGGGCTGCTCCAGTTCCACCTGAGGGATGATTATGTCTCCAGGTGGCTCACAGGGTATTTGCTTCTGTTGTGTTGTGCAGGCTATGAGCTGACTCTGTGGGGTGCTGCTGTCAGTCCTGACCACCCCCTTGCATAATAGGTATCTCACCAGCCTAATCCCCCTTGCACCTACTGCAGGAGGTGTCCAGGAGGCATGCGAGCCTGCACCCACCTAACAGCCCAGGCTGCTGGAAATATCTGGTAGATACCCATCCACAGAGAAAAGCTCATGCTAAAAGTGGTGTGCTGTGTCCCTGTTGCTGAGGCTGAGAGCAGCAATGACCGCTCTTCTCTTTCCACACCTGAACTGCTCCCATCCCTCCTTCAGCAGCAGGAGGAGCCAGGAGTGGAGGGCTGTGCCTGATACCTGGCGCCAGCCATCTGGGCAGTTCAGAGAGTCCATATGTCTTCTGGTGCTGGTAATGGGGCCGTTAATCCTGCCATGATACTGCCCTGGGCAACTGCCTACTTTGCCTGTGCCTTGGGCCAGATGGAGGGCTCTACCAGCCACCTGCCCGTGACCTTGGGCCCCATCCTTTCCCTGCGCCCGAAGGAGGAAGATGCTCATTCTCACTGTCTGTGTTTAGGTGTCTGCTGAGGCTCTGGGTTGCTGTCACGCTGTAAAGGACTGCAACAAAAAATATCTGTAGGTATTGCTGTTAAAAGCATGTGGAATCGAAGAACTAAGAGGGGAACAATATGGTAGGAGAAGAAGCAGATAATATCGCTTTTTGGTTTGTCCTTAAGTCATGGAGGAAATTGCCCAGGAAAGGCTGAGGCCTCAAATCACTGGGGAGCTCTTAGTGCTGGAGCTTAATGGAATGTGGTTCATCTTCCGCTTCTTGGTATTGACCACAGTCTACATCTCTTACTTCCTCTCAGTGCTGTTCCCGTGACCAGGTGAAAGCCCCCATCAATGATGCATGGGGATCAGAGAGCTGCTCTTCCACTGCATCTCTGTGGAAATCTCCGTGTTGCTGGAGCCTTTGCTAGGATCTTCCTATCCGAAAAACAAAAAGAGGAGAGAAAAATTATTCTGGATTTCAGCATGATGAAAATGGACAGGACTCCTCCTGCTCTCACATTTTTAGTGTTGTCTCTTCAGAATTGTAACAAAAGCTTTATAATAGCATGGTATTATATTTCCTGCAACAGTCTGCAGGTTTTTCTGATGAAAGAAGAATGATTTGGTTTGCAAGGACAGTGTACAAATATCAGGTGTTGTATTCCGCTCACTGAAAAAAGCCAGGCCTCCACTGAAACGTAATCAAAGGCCACCTCTCTGTCACTTGGCTAGTAGTAGCCAAGCCAGGTGGCTTTTCTGTGGGGTCAGTGCTGGCCAAAACCACCGTGGGCTGGTTCTCAGAGGGAAGAAGAGGTGCCATACCCAAGCAGAGTGTCTTGTTCCTTCTGGACTAGACTCAGGTGGGCTGGGCAGGATGATGAGTGAGGTGAGAATCAAGTGCTCTCCGGGAGTGCCTGCCTTGTGGTTGCCTGCAAAGGGGTGGGTGGCTGGGGCCAACCTGTGGCTGGAGGGGCCATGCTTGTGGGGACTAACATCTCCCAGCCATGCCTGCCTGGCATCCTCTCTGCAGCTGAACAGCTTTACACCAAGATCTGTCCATTGCACTGTGCAATGATGTCCCTCTGAGGCAAGGGGTGGGAGGAGGAATGAGGCTGTTGTGTATGAGTGGGCAGAGGACTTTGCTGTCTTGTTACAGGAATGGATCGACCACAAGCTCTCCTGGAATCCTGAGGAATACGGAGGGATCACTGCCATCCGTGTCCCGTCTGAGTCCCTGTGGCTTCCTGACATTGTTTTATTTGAAAAGTGAGTAGCATGGCTCCTTGGTCCAGGCTTAGGCCAGAGCTTGGGTAAGGTATGTCAGCCATCGTGGAGCTTGTGTGTGCTGTCAGAAGGCTGCTTCTTTAGGCAGCATGAATGCTGGCCTTCCTTGTGCTCCAGTTGATGGTTAGAAAGCAGAGCTGTGAGGGGGTAGGACTGGAGCAAATGTAATCCTGAAGGTGGTACTGTTTCTTCCTGTCCAACTCCCAGTGCTGATGGACGTTTTGAAGGATCCCTGATGACCAAAGTCATAGTGAAGTACAATGGAGTGGTGACCTGGACGCCACCAGCCAGTTATAAGAGCTCCTGCACGATGGATGTGACCTTCTTCCCCTTCGACAGGCAGAACTGCTCCATGAAATTTGGATCGTGGACATATGATGGCAGTATGGTGGACTTGATTTTAGTGGATGAAAACGTAGACAGGAAAGACTTCTTTGATAATGGGGAGTGGGAGATCTTAAATGCCAAAGGGATGAAAGGCAACAGGAAGGATGGGCTGTACTCTTACCCATTTGTCACTTACTCGTTTGTGTTGAGACGCCTTCCGCTGTTTTACACTCTTTTCTTAATAATCCCTTGCCTGGGATTGTCTTTTCTAACTGTCCTGGTGTTTTACCTGCCTTCGGATGAAGGAGAAAAGCTTTCATTGTCTACATCAGTTCTAGTCTCCCTCACTGTCTTCCTTTTAGTGATTGAGGAAATAATCCCTTCTTCTTCCAAAGTCATCCCTCTGATCGGTGAGTATCTGCTGTTCATCATGATTTTTGTGACCCTCTCTATCATCGTGACTGTGTTTGTTATCAACGTCCACCACCGCTCCTCAGCAACTTACCATCCCATGGCTCCCTGGGTTAAAAGACTCTTCCTCCAGAAGTTGCCTCGGCTGCTCTGCATGAAGGGCCACGTAGATCGCTACTCCTTCTCAGAGACTGAAGAAAAGGAAACCACCTTGAAATCAAAGCTCCCAGGGAAGCAAGCAAAAGATGGAGAGAAGCTTGTTATTGCCTTTCTGGAAAAGGCAGCTGACTCCATTCGATACATTTCCAGGCATGTTAAAAAGGAGCATTTCATCAGACAGGTAGGTGAAGGGAGGGCAAGGGGGGATCACAATTTTCTTGGCACCAATGGCATCCAAGCTCCTACCTTTTCTGCATGCCTTTCCCTTTGCTCTTCCTCTTGCTTTCATCCGGGACATGTCCTGGGAACTTCCCCTGCTTGATAAATAATACGTTTTTTGGGAAAGTGGATTGCTTCAAGAAAAACTGTTTTGTGCTGTAAGAGTCCCTGCACTTCACAGACGCAAGAGGCCACAGCAGCCTCTCCTGGAGGAACTCCTGTTTTGGGATTATTTGAATAACCTTGTCCTGCTTAAGTTAGGGATAGACATGAATCCAGAAAACCTCTGAACTGTCACACACTCTGAAAGCATATCTTTCACAACGCTTATAGGCAGGCTCTACAGCAGTTACTAGGTCTTAGTCCTGGCCTCCCAAAGACTATACACAGTGTAGCTGCCCTGTTTTGAGTGGAGGTCTTCTAGATTTTCACTAACATGATTTCAGGTTAGAGCCTAACAACCATCATTCTCCTCCTCCCAAAAACCCATCTGGCTATTAAAATGGCAAATTACTGTGTGCACAGACAATGCATCTCCTACAAGAGCAGGACAGCAGAGCAACGCACCTAGCAGCATATGAAAGAGAAAAACTCCTGTTAGCACCCTCCTAGCAAAAGCCAGGGCTTTGTTCAAACTGGGCAGAGAGAACTTCAGCAGAAAGATGAACAGTAAACCAAACACACATTATTTGAGCACAGTGTCCAAGCTGAAATAGTTTTTGATAAAAAAAAGTCCCTTGAATTACTTTTATAAATAGCTCTTTTGTGTGTGCAGGGTTGTGCCAGTACTCACAATGCAGACTCTCCCTCCTGAAAGCACACAGTCTGAGCCAATGGAGCACTTTAGCAAACACAAGCCAATGGGACCACTTGTACTGGAAGCCATGTCTGCGTCAAAGTTCTGTGCTAGAGCCAAGTCCTGGCACTTCAAGGGAAATGCAGTTCTGTGAAAAGAAATCCAGTGCATTTTAAAGCCATGTTCAAGCTTGAGTCTGTAAACTTTCATGTATGCACTTAGCTGAAAGCTTTTGTGCAGGCTAAAAGAAGGCTGATTACCATATGCATAAAACTACAGAGTTGTTTTGCTGTTTTGAGTGACTCGCAGGTATGGGTGCTGAAAGGGTGATCCAAGTCAGTTATAGGATACAGCACGCTACAAACTTCTAATTTTAAAAACAGATATTTGGAGCAGAAATATATGTAGCAGTATCAATAAAGTACTGGGCTCATTGCTGTTTCTGTTTGTTCTCCCTCTCTTCTTCCCAGGTTGTCCAAGACTGGAAATTTGTAGCTCAAGTCCTGGATCGGATCTTTCTGTGGTTATTTCTGGTGGTGTCAGTGATGGGTTCAGTTCTCATCTTTACCCCTGCATTACAGATGTGGCTGAATAGCACTTTGTAGAACATGCTCCCACAGCAGCATACAACAAGTACAAAGCTAAGTGATGTCGGGGCCTTTGAGCTTGGTCTTTATCATACAGGTTGGGAAACAACAGCCAGAATGAGGGAAGGCGATGATGACAGTGGGCATTGACTAGTGCTTTCTATCTTCACATAAATCTACCAGTGACAGATTTGGCTGAGATCAGAGACGTGCTTGGTGTGCAGCTGAGCCCTAAAGTTTACTGGGGTTGCACAATTGGTTTATAAGTATTTTACTGTAGCTTGGCTGTATTACAGTAAAAGCCAAGATTTTTAGTTAAAATTGGAAATAGTACTTCTGGCACAATGTTTATATTAGAAGGCAGATCTGTCAGCTAAAATGCTACTTTATAAAAGAAGTTACAGTAGGAACACAAATCAGTACTCAGTTTATCTGTATTTGCAAGTAAAAACCACAAAGTCTCTACAGATCGCTTTCTGCATGTGTCGGAACTGGAAATCGCACAGCATGTGCATCAGAAGAAGCACAAATACAACTCCTCTTTTAGAGGGGAAGTTCGAAACCTTGGCTCTGTGTCCTCACCTTGCTGCAGGATCAGCTCAACAGTGGCAGAGCTTACCACCCTGCCCCTCTGCTACCAGCCTTTATGGCATGCACACTTCATCTGTCCTCTTGGCCATCAGGAAGCTACAAGGTGTTACGCACTTTTCAGTACGACTTGCAGTTTTGCCTGCTGCTCTGTAATGTACCAAAAGGCTGAACAAGGAAGGATTTTCCCCACGCTCTGCATTTAGAAACTGTGATTGCTGCACTGGCTTGTTCATGAGACAAGTGGAAGTGGAAGATCACCTGAAGCATATGGCATGGAGAAACGTGGCTATGCTACTCTGTAAGGCAACAGTGATCCTCTTAAACAGTTCAGCTGGAGAGAAGCTGCAAACATCGTTTGCGCCAAATGAAACTTGTGGTTGGTGCAGAAGTGGAGTTTCTCCTGAGAGCTGTGGGGTGGGCTGGCTACCAGGAAGATACATCTTTGGGTGTTGGCTTGTTCATGTTTCCCAGGCATTTCAGAATTTCGTTCCTTTGATTCATTTAAACAGGATCCTTCTGCATGATTAGAAACAGCTCTTAAAAGCGTAAATAAGACCTGACAGAAAACAGCACAGGTGAAGCTCTCACTGCTTTTGCCCGGGTGGTGTTTTGCCAACATGGAGTCCTTTAGAAAATCCCATTCAGAACTTGCAGACTCTCTCAAGGCTAGCAAGGGATTTGGGGATCCAGTTTTTGGCAATATAAATGTGAATCTGGTGTTAAAGCCTCATCTAGCCTTGATGCTTTCTCTCTAGGGATGAAGGTTAGAAGGTGTTAAAAATACATGGGGGTATTCTTGTACTTGGATTGTGTGTGCACACCGGACCTCTGTGAGTTAATATCAACCCATCTTGTTGTGTCACTGTAGAAAGTTCTGTTCACTTGTGCAATCATTATTAATAAACATATATTTAGTAAATGATTCCTGGGGTGAGAGTGCTCATATGCTGGGCTTTGTTGCTGTTTTGTTGTCAAAAAAGTCTAGATTGTAGCCCATTTTAAAAGCCTTGTCTCAAATCTATTCAGAGGGGTTGTCGTGTTCTTGGAAAGACCTCATAACTTTTTAGCTCTGTGTTTGAGTTTGAGGAAGGAGCATTCAGATCTGGTTACTATATTGAAGGGACCTATAACAGACCCATTTAGTTCAGGATATACAGGTAGATGTCTTCACATAAGACACTGGTATAAGACTCATACACATGGACTGTCCTACCAGCTGCTCGTCTCACCTTGCATTGTTCAAGTCAGTTTGTTCCCCTGACCAGTACTGTGACATACCCATAGGAACACAGCCAGGAAGCTCTTCTTTCCAGCATTTACAGACTCCTGAAATCAATTAGTGATAGGTTTTCCCTCTGAGCACTGCTGCCAGGGGGCTGCCTGTTAGCAATGACAGATGACTCCCGGGCAAGAGCTTCAGGTGTTAACTAGCTGATGGTCCTGTCCTCAACTTGTGACATTTCGGTTTCCCACCTGCAGGTAATACACGGCTGTGTCTCCCGTGGCCATGTCTCATACCAAGCTGCTTTTTCTGGCTTATGCTGGTAAAGGTCAGCAGGGCTCAGGTCCTTGGAATGGGAGATGCATGAACGCTGCACAGGTATGGCTTGTGGCTTCTGGTCTTCCCAGCATTGCATCTGGGACTGCTACATCTGTAGTCTCCCTACTCATGATTTCCTTACACTGTTTCTGAGCTTCCCTGAATCTCTTTGCCGCTGGCCCACAGATGCATTCAGTGCGTCCCACAGCCTGGTCTGCTACTAAGAAACACAAGTAGGGAGGACATTTGGGTAGACAGTCCTCTGATAGACTCCTTCCCTTTGCTCCATGTGCTCTGCCTGTGGATGACAACATTGCAAATTGCAACTCTTCAAAAAACCCTGCAACCCTCTGCCTTACTACTGCCTCTACATGTGCTGCTTTGATTTCTGGGCACTGGTTTGCCAGGGCCTTCGCACTGCATGGCGGGACCATGTGTATCACCCATTCACCAAGAGACAACTACGACAAATTCCTCAGGCCTTCTAGTGGGGGGGAAGTGGAAAGATGGTCTCTCTTGGGAGAAGAGTGTAAGGACCTGGCTGAGCCATCGAATTGCTTCTGTGCTTTTAAAATTAATTAATAGCTGCCATCACTCTCAAGAAAAGGAGATTTCTTGCTGCCAGTGCTACACTTACCACTGGGACATATAATGAGGAGTGTTGCTGATGTGGTTTTGGAGCCGATGAGGCAAGAATAAGCACATCACTCTGCGTGCTCTGCAGTGAATGTGGGTACCTTTCCTGTGGCTGTGCATGGTGTGTGACCCAACTCAGCGTCTGGGATGACACCAGCTCTGGTTGAAATTTTTCTTGGCATTTCAGTTAGAAGGTCTCCCAACAACAGGTGAGGCAAGCAAAAATACCACTTTTGCGTGGGTCTGCTCAGAGGTGGGCCCCTACTGCAGCCTTCTCCAGGGTGAGATGCTTACCACGTCCCCCATCCCCACTCTCTCTAATTACCCAACTACTTTCACAAAGCTGACAGGAGTACACAAGGCTCCCAGTCTTGAGTGTGGCCAACACAGCTGAAAATTCAGGATCCTGCGTGGAGGAAGCAGGGCGATAAGCAGGATCAAAACCCTGGAACTCAGGAGGGCTGACTTTGCCCTCTTCAAGGAGCTACTGGGAGGAATCCCGTGGGCCAGGGCTCTCGAAGGCAGGGGGGTCCATGAGTGCTGGTCGCTTTTTAAACACCACTTCTTCCATGCACAGGAGCAATGCATCCCCCTGAGAAAGAAATTTAGCAAAGGAGGCAGGAGACCTGCATGGTTAAACAAAGAGCTTCTAGCGGAGATCAGGCAGAAGAGAAAGGTGCATGGAATGTGGAAAGAGGGACAGGCCACTTGGGAAGAGTACAGAAACATAGTGAGAGCATGCAGGGATGCGACGAGGAAGGCCAAGGCTCACCTGGAATTGAAGCTGGCAAGGGATGTCAAAAACAACAAGAAGGGCTTCTTCAACTACATCAGCAGCAAAAGGAAGGCTAGGGACAACGTGGGGCCGCTGCTGAATGAGGCGGGCGTCCTGGTGACGGAGGATGCGGAGAAGGCAGAGCTAATGAATGCCTTCTTTGCTTCAGTGTTCAGTGCTAAGACTGGCCCTCAGGAATCCCAGGCCCCGGAGGTAAGAGAAGAAGCCTACAATGAGCACGACTTTCCCTTGGTCGAGGAGGACTGTGTGAGGGATCGCTTAAGCGATCTGGATGTCCACAAATCCATGGGCCCCAATGGAATGCACCCACGAGTGCTGAGGGAGCTGGCGGATGTCATTGCTGAGCCACTCTCCATCATCTTTGAGAGGTCCTGGAGGACAGGAGAGGTGCCCGAGGACTGGAGAAAGGCCAATGTCACTCCAATCTTCAAGAAGGGCAAGAAGGAGGACCCAGGGAACTACAGGCCGGTCAGCCTCACCTCCATCCCGGGAAAGGTGATGGAGCAGCTTATCCTGGAGGCCATCATCAAGCAAGTGGAAGAAAAGAAGGTTATCAGGAGTAGTCAGCATGGATTCACCAAGGGGAAATCATGCCTGACCAATCTGATAGCTTTCTACGATGACATGACTGGCTGGGTAGACGAAGGGAGAGCTGTGGATGTTATCTACCTTGACTTCAGCAAGGCTTTTGACACAGTCTCCCATGATATCCTCCTGGGGAAGCTGAGGAAGTGTGGGCTGGATGAGTGGTCGGTGAAGTGGATAGAGAACTGGCTGAATGGCAGAACTCAGAGGGTTGTCATCAGCGGCACTGAGTCTAGTTGGAGGCTGGTGACAAGTGGTGTCCCTCAGGGGTCAGTACTGGGCCCAGTCTTGTTTAACTTCTTCATCAACGACCTGGATGAAGAGTTAGAATGTACCCTCCGCAAGTTTGCTGATGACACCAAACTGGGAGGTGTGGTAGATACACCAGAAGGCTGTGCTGCCATTCAGCGTGACCGGGATAGGCTGGAGAGCTGGGCAGAGAGGAACCTGATGAGGTTCAACAAGGGCAAGTGCAGGGTCCTGCACCTGGGGAGGAACAACCTCATGCACCAGTACAGGCTTGGGGTGGACCTGCTGGAGAGCAGCTCTGCGGAGAGGGACCTGGGTTTCCTGGTGGACGACAGGTTAACTATGAGCCAGCAGTGTGCCCTGGCTGCCAAGAAAGCCAATGGGATCCTGGGGTGCATCAAGAAGAGTGTGGTCAGCAGGACAAGGGAGGTTCTCCTTCCCCTCTACACTGCCCTGGTGAGGCCTCATCTGGAGTACTGTGTCCAGTTCTGGGCTCCCCAGTTCAAGAAGGGTGAAGAGCTACTGGAGAGAGTCCAGCGGAGGGCTACAAGGATGGTGAGGGGACTGGAGCATCTCCACTACGAGGAGAGGTTGAGGGAACTGGGCTTGTTCAGCCTGAAGAAGAGAAGGCTGCGAGGGGACCTTATAAATGCCTACAAATATCTGAAGGGTGGGTGTCAGGAGGATGGGGCCAAGCTCTTTTCAGTGGTGCCCAGTGACAGGACAAGGGGCAATGGGCACAAACTGAGGCACAGGAAGTTCCGTCTGAACATGAGGAGGAACTTCTTCTCTCTGAGGGTGACGGAGCACTGGAACAGGCTGCCCAGGGAGGTTGTGGAGTCTCCTTCTCTGGAGATATTCAAGACCCGCCTGGACAAGGTCCTGTGCAGCCTGCTGTAGGTGACCCTGCTTTGGCGGGGGGGTTGGACTAGATGACCCACAGAGGTCCCTTCCAACCCCTACTATTCTGTGATTCTGTGATTCTGTGAAAATGCAAAAGAAGGATCCAAAAGTTGCTGAGTGGGGGGAAGGAAGTGAAATCGTACACTCAGAAAGAGACAGAACATGACTTTGTGGATCTTACTTTCTTAGGATACCAGGCTGATGAGCCAAACTGTCCAAATCCCGTGTTTGAGGTTCAGAGGCAAGACAGAGTGATGTGTAGTACAGTAAATGACAAAGACAGGGAGCTGGTGCTGGGGTACAGAGGCCTCCTAACTGGAGATCAGGAGCTGCACAATTGTGAATGCTTTGACAAAAAGCCAGGGATTTTGCTACAGTCATCTCACTGGCTGTGCGGAAGCAGCTGTCATGCCCAAGCACGCAGCACACCTTCAGCCACAAAATTTTCATTGTTTGTATGGTCATAGACTGCAACAGTGCATGCTGGCAGTCAGATGACTTTCCTGTGGAAATTAAGCTTTTGTGCTCTGAAGGCAGCTCTCCTCATCAAATTCCCTGTCCTTCCCCTCCAGTCCTTTCTGATTAAACAGCCAGCATAGCAAATGTCATTTAGTAGCATCTCTAAACACACTGTACAGCAAAGAGTGTTTTAAAAAATAAAAACTCTTCAGCAAAGTATATCCCAGGAGTAATATTTAATCGACAGGCTGACAAAACAAACCATGCTTGTTCATACATCTGTCTGTCATTTGCTACATAATTATGCATCATTCAAGGGGATTAGAGAAAATATGGTTTTCTTCTAGAAAATCATGGCTTTACATATTTTGACTACTGGATTAAGACAGTTATATTCTTGTCATTCCACCTTTATCTCTGACATATAAACATTTATTTAGTCCTATTCACTTCATTTTGGAGCATCAAAAAAGAGCAAAAGGCCAGTCAGGTACTTCAGAAACAGGGAGTCATACTTTCCAAGGACTGGTGATGTTCAAAGCAGAGACTGACACATGACAGACACTGAGAACACTGCACTGACACTGTATAGTTAAATTTAGAGAGTCCTATAAGAGAGAACAGCTTTTTACTCTTGAAGCTACTGGCTTTAATTGGAATGGTGTCTTTCAGAGAAGAATCATTCAGCCCAAAATGAACAGGAATTTAAACAGACAAGGCACCTGAGGGTAAACTGTCCACGTAGTACAGAAACCACATCAGGTGCAGATCTACTAAGTGTTTCAGGATTAAGCACACTAGGATTGGGAACCTGGTTACATAGCCGGGACCTCGGCCCCAAGGAAGTGTCCCTACGGTTACAGGTTTGCACACACAAAACTGACGCATGAGGAGCCAGCAAATGGAAAATGGCTGCAAACCTGTTTGGATCAAGGTGCCCAGCTTTGCACAGGATTCATGACAGCCAGCATTCTCCTCCTGGGATGTGTGTAATGCAAGTTGGTCTTGGGCTTTAAAAACACAGGAAAACTCAGATCAACCCAGTACTGTCAAGCCAATCCTGTCTGTGATGAGTAGTACACAGGGACAAACCCTTTCCTGTTGGGCTTATGTCTAAGCCTTAGCAAACCACAGTTTCAGAGCAGAACCTGTGGACTGGGACCAGTGTTAACCTGACGAGAGAAATGTGGCTTGGAAACTCTGCTGGAGCTCACCAAGGTCTTGGCATTCAGCATCAGGAAGTAAAGGGGACTTCGGTCATGTGAAAAGTTAAGTGGCAGAGGAACTACTTTTTAAAGGTCTTAGAAGCACGTAGATGTCAAATATGGATGCCTTGCATGGTAATCACAGATAGTTCAGGTCTTTTCTGGTTTTCCATAGTGCATCCAGCTTATTTCTCTTCAGTGACTCGTGGGATGCTTCAAATGATGTCAGCAAGGCTACATGCAGTGCAAAATGTCTTCGACTATGATTAAGTGCTTAAAAAATGTCTGACTTTAAACATAAATGTAAGCATGTGCTTTGTTGATCTGGAACCCTCGTTTGTGTGCATATACCACAGAAGATGAAGACCCCTTATTTCAGATAGTATTGAAAATGTTACAGGGTCAAGGGATTGGTTTGATTGTACTTCTGATTATTGCCCTGGTCCGGTCAGTGGGACTGTGGTACCTCATCTATGTGCCATACTAAAGACTAGCTGTTGTACAAGGACAGAAATAGAGAGGAAATTTAAATTAATTCAAAGCTGAGGAAGAGTTACGATCAGGAGAGAAAAATCAAGCCAGGCAGAGTCCTCTATGGGCAAGGCACTCGGAAGTGCCTTAACTGTCCTAACAGTCCCTGGTACTGAAACCAAGGCAAAAGCTCAATAACTTTAACCCGCTCCTGTGATCCTCAGTGCAATTGTTATTGCTGATCTCACTGAGGGAAAGGCAGACAGGCACTCTAAAAATCCCAGCCATTCCACCATACAAAGACCACATGTTCATCTCCCATTTTCAGTCCTTTTCTCATTCTGTTTTGCACTGTTTGCTTTCCCAGAAGTCTCTTCCACCTCTTTCTCCACTCCTCCATGGCTGGATGATGAGGAGGCGATGAGCAGAGGGGTTATGCAAGAGGAGGGAAATACAGGGGACAGTCCTGAACTGAAAATAAAACAAGTAAAAAAGTGGATAAAAAGCAGTGGATCAAATTATGTATCTGCTATTAATGGCTGTACAAAGAGCCCTGCAGTCCCAAACACGCAAAGGATTATAAATACCCAGAGAAATACTCTGTCTATCACCATAGCTACATATTTCCAATCATCTTCCACCTGCAAGAGAAGAAAAACAAAAAGGATAAGCTACATGTAATGTAACATGCAATTGCGTGTTGACATTATGCTGTAGAAATGTCCCTTGTGCTTCTGAATGTGAGGAAGGACACATTTGCAGTCAAGAATGCTGCCTGTTGTGCTTACAGTTGCTGTAGTTTTCAACTGTTAATAGAGGGGGTTGATTTTCTAATAGTATTTACCACTTTTGGCTGAGAACATTCAACACTGTCCTAGTCTGCTGAATTTTTCTGAATATTCAAGTTTGTTGGCAAGCTATGCCCGTGTGGCTCACATTAGCAAACAGGACCCGATCATGTGGTGGGTGCAGAGTGGGGTGGTTTAGCAGCAGGGATAATCACCACAGCTGCACATGACTAGACCCTGTCAAAGGATTTATCCTGAGAGCCCACGCAAGAGGCAGTTTGCTGTTCCGGCCTGATTTGCCACAGTGTCACTCCAATCAAGCCCCACTGATTTCAGCAAACTGGACAGCTGGACACACAGACTTTAGCAAAGCAAGGGCCCTGCCTGAGCAAACCACAGTGCCATGTGCTAAGAGATGAGGACTTTTATGTCTGAGAGATATACATTGGAACTACATTCAACGAAGCTGCTGTCCTTTAAACTGCACCCACATACAAGGACCACTGCACCAGAACATTCACTCATATAAAGCTAGTAACTGGTTAAGAGCTCTCTGCTGAGGGATCTTCCACTTGTTTTCCCAGTTTCTGGATGTTTTACTCCAACAGGCTGCTGCTGTACTTCCTGTACAAGAAAACGCAGCAAGAACTCCAGCTGATGTGGATGCTGCCACAGTTTTTAAAGGGCTTTTATTTACACAGAACTAGTGCACGGTATCACCCATATGGCTTTGTATATCTGGCTGAAGGAGAAGCAGCCTGCAGAATCATTTCCTCAGTGCTTGCCTGAGAACAAGCCCCCTTTCTTGCCCAAAGAGAGGATTTTTCTCAAATTAAAATCCTGCTTCCCATTCCTAGAATGTTTTGAAAGGTAAGACACAGAGCTGCTGATGCACAGATCAGACTAGGAACACAATTTCATGTGGCAGGAGAGATTTGCAAAATGCAAACCAGCAAAGCTGGCAATGGAAGACTTATCAGCTTTATCATCAAGGCGGCATGTTATTCGGACTGCTTCAGGCAAAGCCTCCTTTTTGGAGTGCATCGGAGAAATCAGCTGAATAGGGTACACGGATACGGTTTATGCAGCTGGTGTGGCAGCGAAAGCAGGGCTAAAACGTTGGGATCATCAGCAAAAAATTAAGGGCATAGGTACTAAGCAAGGCTCAGCTCAGTCCCCATTCTTCTCTGTGCCGACAGATTCCTGTCGTTTGCTTTAGGCTGGCATGGCATGTATTACCTGCTCATCCTACGAACTCAGCCACCAGGCCTTAACTGTAGCCCTTTATCCAGAAAATTGTGGGCTTTGTTTTCAGATAAAACGTTTTACGAAGGACATAAAAAGGGGAAAAAGCCCCATAATTTTGGGGTTGCACAGAAAGTGTATGAATTTGTGCGGATTTCAACAATATATTCTGATAGAAAGAACACTTCTCAACATCTCCCTCACAAAGTATTTCTGTTTTTCAATACAAATACAGCATTATTTAATTTTGAAATTGATTTTGCAGTCATAGAGCATCTAAAAAACTTCAAAACCAAAATCAAACTTTTCATGACAGATTGAAGATAAATGTTTCATTAGGTTCTAAACACTTTTTAAAAACATCTTGAATTGTGAGAGAATTCCTATTCCTTGTGAGGCCTGGGTGTGGGGGGATGTCACATAATCTTCCTTGGAGCTGCTTTTAGCTGCTTGTGTTTATAGCTGAGAACGCAGCCCCAGAATTCTCTACATTCCAACATGCATCATTTTCTATGAGAAGATAGTCAGGATGAAAGACTTACAATCTCACACAAGAAAATGCATTAGTTCAAATGCCAAGTCTCATTTTTAAACCCATCTCCCTTTTCTTTAAATCTGTCTTTATGCATCTGCTGTCTGTTTTTATTCAGCTGTCTTCTCATAGAACTCAACTTTTATTTCAATATATGTTTGTCACAGCTGAAAATACCGTATTGCTGAAGACACAATTAGTCAAATCACTGTAAAAACATCAGAACACAGGAGACTGAAATAAAGTACAGACAACAGCATTCTGAGAGGAGTGTCTTCACCAGATTTATCACTGAGATACTGAGAACAGTTCTTCTCCCGATCAACTATGGCGCTGCTAGAAAAGCCCTGTTCTTTAAAAAGCAGTTCCCAAATTTGCTTGTTCTATTACTAATACAGAAAAGTACCCTGCTTGGGAAATAGCACATTTAGTATTGAGATGTCACTGATAATCAGGGGTGAGTAGTTGCTGAGCAGTGGAAGGGGGTTGCTTCTGAGGATCTACAGAATTAGGGTTGGAAGAGACCGTGAAAGGTCCTGTCTAGTCTATCCCCTGCCCCACGGCAGGATCAACTCTGCCTGAAACACTGCTGATCAAAGTTCATTCCTCGTGGCCGCCTGTTGCTCCTCTTCTTTTCCTTTGAAGGGTGAGCCTCATGTCTAATCTAAGACTGTTTTTCTGCTTAAATTATCCACTGGGGATAGAGGAAAAATGGATGAGATTACTTTTCTTATTCCATCCCCAGTGGATGATTTATCTCCTCCCTTTCTGTAGGAAACTTTCACCCATTCACAGGTCTCAAAATTTTCTTCTCTAGACCCAACCACTCCAGTTTCTCTGGGCTGCCCTCCTAGACAATATTTTCACTTGCTGGAAGTGTGGCCCCATGCCCAGGTAGGTGGTTACCTCCCTTACCTCTTTGGTTTCATTTTGAGACCTCATGTTCTCTGCAATGAACTGAACGCTTCTAATGACATCCTTCACTTCTGGGGAATACTCCGTGTGCTCTGCCACCCATTTCAGTGACTGATGGCTCAGTCGTCTTCTTTTGGTGGTAGTGAGTTCAGTTGCCTTCTCACAGTGACTGCATCGCTGCTCCTTGTGTAATTTGGTATCTTTATGTTTGCTGCGCTTTGACTTGCCCAATGTATTGGTTGATCCTTTCTTGGTTTTTCTGCAGATGTTTTTTTTCTGCTGTTCTACTGGCCTCTGCATCAACAGGACTTTGGGGAGCAGGCTAAGAAAGACAGTTTTTACCCATTTGGGCATTGTGTGTGTGGTTGGTGTCCTGTAATGTATATTCAGGACAAACACCGTGATGACAATTGACAGAGTCACAAATATCATAGTGAAGAGTAAATATTCACCTACGAGGGGAATTACTAAAGAGGTGGATGGGATTGTTTCTGTGATCACCAGTAAAAACACAGTCAAAGAAAGGAGCACAGAGATGCAAAGAGTCACTTTCTCACCACAGTCAGATGGCAGGTAAAAAACTAACACAGTCAGGAATGAGATGAAGAGACAGGGAATGATCAGATTTATGGTGTAAAACATTGGCAACCTTCGAATATAAAAGGAGTATGTTATGTCTGTGTAGATTTCTTCACAGCAGTTATATTTGATGTCATGTTTGTAGCCAGAAGCATCAACTATTTCCCATTCACTGTTTTCCCAAAATTCATTCATATCTACTTTTGATCCAATGATCAGAAGATCAATTTTGGCTTTGTCATAGGTCCATGAGCCAAATTTCAGCGAACAGTTCTGATGATCAAATGGGAAAAAGGTAATATCCATAGGACAGGAGCTTTTAAAAATAGCTGGTGGGGTCCAGGTGATCATTCCATCATAGCGAAGAAGGGCTTTGGTCTTGCCTTCGACTTGAAAATCTCCCACAGCACTATAAAGACAAATGAGGCAAAGAAAATAAAATTACCATGAAAGTAAAATGTTTTTCAAGGACATTGCAAGAGGATATTTTTGAAAGAAAGTGTAAAATGGAAAAGTGTTTATCATACTTATTATACAAGACAATATCTGGTTTCCAAATTTTATCTGCGGGTACCCGAACAAACTCAATGCCATCGTATTCTCTAGGATCCCATCGCAGTTTGTAGTCATTCCAAATCTGAAAGAAGAACAGACAAGGATTTTAAAACCTCCTATTATCAGCAAATACCTGCTTCTCAGATCTTCCTGTAATATAACAGGCTACAATAAAGACTGAAAGTGCAGCCTGTGTAGAATGGGAGAATGGTCTGAAACACACAGCCACGACCCGGAGAAACACTGGACATATATGAATATGGCTCACACTGATTTGCTACACCTTCCTCTGAGAGGGGATGCGATGCCAACTGTTACCCATTGCTGACATGCTGAGATCCCTCTGTCTTGCTACACCAGTGTAGACTCTTATCTGTGCCAGCTGACCTCCTCACCACAGAGAGGAAACTGCCACCATGCTAGGTCTCCTGGCAGGTTAAGGGCGGCCGGCACCAAAGCAGACCACCAACCTAAAGAGAAAGGAGGGATGCATGCGCACTAACAGGCAGTTGCTGCCAGGGGACATTATCCATTCCCCAGGGGTAGTGGATTACCAAGTCAGGGGCAGTGAAGGATGCCCAGCAGCTCTCTTGCATTGCTGTCTAATGCCCTACCACGGGCCACACTCCACGCTCTCGCAGCCTACCCTGAAGATCCTGATCATAAGTACAGTATCTTTTACAGAAAGCTTTGTGTGGACCACAGTCAGTGCCCAAAGGAAACCGGCTTTGGTGGAAGCTGGCCTGTTTTTCTCAGCAGTACAGGTCCTCTAAGGATCTTTGTCTATGTATAAATGCTAAAACCATCAGGAAAAATAGGAGGTATGTTCCTTTTGCTAATAAATGTTTTGGTTGGAATCTTCAATATGGAGATGACTTGGGACTGCAGAGCTGCATATTTAATTACTCTTTAATGGGTACATCCAGCTAGATTTACCGGATAAACCAATGATCATGAAGTTGGAGGAGAACACAACACATAGGAGAGACAGGAGACGTAACTTCTTGGAAATAAGAATAAAGAAATGACACTTTCAAATGTGCCTTTGGCTAATGGACCTTCTCCTCATTCATACCTTTAAAATCCTTGTTACAAAACAAGCACTTATTCTACAGATGAGGCTTACAAGGTAGTATACATTTCATCACATCAATGCAAAATGCATGAGAAATGCAACGCAGTCACTTACGTGTCTTAGCCACAAATTTGTTTCCATAATCTGGTTGACTTCATCCTAGAAGAAAACACACGTGGGCACATCTTCACTCCATAAATCAGTCACAGTATCCCGAGATGGCCACAAACTGATTCTGATAAAAATGGAAACTAAAATTCCACATTAACTGATACCAGATCTTTTTCTGGCTATTTTCAGGGGGCTTACATATTGTGCAGAGTTATGCACAGCTTTACTGAAAAATTTTTAAAGCTGTACTGAAAAATTATGCCCCACAAACATCAGACCCACAAAGAGCTGCACTGGTTTGTGAGGGGCCTGAGTACCTGGAGAACACAAAACTTACAACTGCTCTGACCAGTGCCAGAGGAATAAGGTTCTGCTGGTGGCTGTGTGTTTTGTTGGATTCAGTGTTTAAAAAGCTCTGTTTACACAGTACAGTACTGGTCAAGATTTGAGGAAAATGGCATCTGTACCACAGTGTTCTTGCATTTCTATGCAAACCTCTAGAGCAGATACACTCAACCAGCACTAGATTAGGTCACTGCTGTACTGAGACCTTCTTTTTACAGTCAATTGTTGCTATTACCAATCAGCAATGAATCAGGAAGGTGTTGTAAGAGACAAAACCAAAAGACTGGATCATGTTCTAGTGAGCCTTCAGCCTGAAAGTATTCAGAAAGACTCACATTACATACATTTATGAATGCAGTCTGACATTCACAATAAAAATATCTGCAAGAATACTGCTTTGGGTACTTCTTAGTTTCTAAGCATGTGGACTCAAAAAATTTATGATATTTAGAAGTCAAAGGTAGAAAACGCTGTAGATGAATTTTCAACATTGTGTACTGAAGATTAAGCACAAAGATAATTTTGAAAGGCCTGTAGGGTTCCTGTCTATGGGTTAAACTATCGAAGCTCTTCTAAAAATCATGACTCTTTCTTAAGAAAATCCAACTGATTTATTTGTGATGTTCCTTTTTTTCTCCAAAGACAGCTCTGGGAGCCAGAGGCTGCAATATGAGACAGAACTGCCGAAACCTGCCAAGCTACCTGTAACATGGAAACAAAACACTTTGACAAAGGAACTCTAAAAGGTGACAACTGCCTTCACCATGAGGACTTACAATGCCTTCATTTATACTTTCAGATAACTTAGCTCCCTGGCTGCTGCAGAATGTTGCTCCTCACTGTTTGCCTGTCACTTCATTATGGACTCAACTAGGTACCTCAGAATCAAAACTCGGCCTCTGTTCTGTGGATAAGTTGCTTCACAGAGCAGACTTCAGCAAAGGTTAAGGTCAGGTTTTGCTTCTCGCACAGTCCCTCTGCCCTGCCCAGCATGTCTGCCACCCAGACACACTCACCTTTGTATACAGTGCACTCCAGAACACACAACATGCATCCCCAGCTCTGCGCTTTAAAACAAGGCTCTGGAGGCTGCATGACTCTCATGTTATTTTGAAACACTGAAAAAGCATGCAAAAATTTTACCTCTCATGACCACCGGGAAATGACACTGGCCCCACAGGAAAACTAGGCCACACGCCACACAGCGTGGACACAACCAGGTGTCTCTGGAGTGGGCTAATCCTGCGGAGAATGGACCTCAACATTTGGTACTGCTGCTCTGGGTGCCAGAGGCTGCTGCCTGGAGTGGAGGGATTTGGCACTACAGAGAAAGCAAATGAACCTGTGTAGTTTGAATTGCTTGTTTGAGCAACTGGAGCGACTCAGTTGACAGAACAGCAAAGGTCTCAGCATGTGCACTTACGCACACATGACGATGTCAGCTATGAGAGTTGTAGGTGCAACCACTGCAACTACATGTGCTGCTTTAGCAATTTGCCGGTGTTTGCAACCATCCCCAAATCTCACCAGTATTCTGTAATGACTCTTACCACATTTGTAAGCTGGGTAATGGCCACTTCAAAATAGACTGTGACAGGATCAGACACATTTTCCACTGGCCTGATGAACTGGTTGTACTGGGAGAAGAGTTTGTGAAATAACCGTTCCTCTGATTCGCAGGCTGTGGTATCTGTGTTGGTAAAGATAAAGAACAGCTATGTCAGAGGTAAGCAAGAGGGAAATCAGGTGCTGGAATAACATACTAGTCAATGCTGTATTTCTGGATCTTGTGCTGGCGACCATGAATCAAGACCCAGGATCACAGAGAGGAGGGCTGTAAGTATGCCGTCAGCTGAAACCACTGTTCCCTGTCTCCTCAAAGAGTAAGGTGTAAGCCTGAATGGAAGCGTCTCCTAAGCTGCATCCAGCCCATGGGCCTCCACTTGACTCACCCTGATATCAGGACAAAGTAGAGTAAGGTGGTGTGACACAGAAAAAGTAGAAATGTGGTGGAATTCATCTTCGGGATTTTTTATGGTAAAACTGACATTTTACAAAAAGCATAGCTACTTACTCAGAACTTAGAAACATGAGGCTGCAACTACTGGATCAAAATCTATGTCAGAGTCTCTGATCAGGTGATCATAATGATGCCTCCTAGTTGCAGAAACCAAGACTACATTTTATCTTCACATTTGCTATTTCCGCTCTTTAGAGAGTACAATTTCTGCTCTGCAGGAAGTTAATTGATTAAGTTCTACCAGGAAAAAAGTGGAAATTCAAAAATTTCTTCTAGAATAGCATGCATCTTTCTAATATAGAGCCATTAGTTGGAAACAAGCAGATCACAGCTGTAAGTCCCAGTCAATGCAGGACAGACTGCATGGCTTAGCAGGAATAAGGTATATGACAGGCACTGAGCTGCCTCACTGCAGAGTCACAGAATCACAGAATCACAGAATGGTAGGGGTTGGAAGGGACCTCTGTGGATCATCTAGTCCAACTCCCCTGACGAAGCAGGGTCACCTACAGCAGGCTGCACAGGACCTTGTCCAGGCGGGTCTTGAATATCTTCAGAGAGGGAGACTCCACAACCTCCCTGGGCAGCCTGTTCCAGTGCTCCGTCACCCTCAGAGGGAAGAAGTTCTTCCTCATGTTCAGACGGAACTTCCTGTGCTTCAGTTTGTGCCCATTGCCCCTTGTCCTGTCACTGGGCACCACTGAAAAGAGTCTGGCCCCATCCTCCTGACACCCACCCTTCAGCCCAAAGCTGAAATAGTTATTTTCACAGTGCTAAAGGCTGCAGAAATTGATTTCAAAAGGAAATGTTAAATCATGTGGACTCTGGCAACCTCAGCTCAGAAAAATACTTTTCTTGAATAACTTTGCTATTTCAATGTACTACTATAATTCAGCACTTAAATTCAAAATACTTTAAGTGGCAAAGATTTAGAACTTGCTCCTCATATTGAGCACAGACGCTTTATCAAAGCTATATGATGATGCCAAAGATATTACTGATACAACTGAGGAAAAATTAGTTTTTCAGATACATAGTCATAAGCTTTTGCATTAGTCCTAGGCTGCACTAGAACATGTCCGGAAAGCAATCATGAAAAGCCTTTTTTGACTGTAAATATTAAAGATGGAAGGGGTTTGTGTCAGGCAGCATGGTTTCTGGCACAGCACAAGACATAAATTTGCAATTTACATTTCCTTCAGTGAACACAAGGGCTTGTGGTTGCACAGACATCCTACAACGAGATGCTCAGGCTCAGCATACTGCACTGTTTTCACACTTAGGCCGTCCTTCCCCTGTTTTTGAAAAAAATGACATTTCTGCCTCTAAGGTGATAAAGCACGCTCAGATTCAGGGGATTATCACAATTAAAAGCTGAAATGCTGGTTACTGGTGACGTACATACACAGAAAGAAAATTCTAGTAAAACTTCCACGACTTGATGTTTTGTTTCATCCTTTTAGCATGATCCAGAGAAGATACATGAATGCCTGTAAAGTCTGGATATTTATATACCATGTATTGTGCCATTCAAAAAGGAAATTGGAATTTCCTTTTCAGATTTCTTCATCACCATCTATTGTGCTGTGACTAGAAGTACCCTACTGTGGGAACATGAGTTTCTTACCAGTCTCACGACTAAAGCTGGTGCGTCTAAAACCATGTTTCATTTGAAATTTTCCTACTGGCTTCTTAACAGACACGTGCTTTAAAATAAAGTAACAGAAATAGACAAGTATTTAGGCCTTTAATTTTTATACTTCACCAGCTAACACAAGCACTCTAATTCATACATGTCTGGGTCATCAGAAGCGAGACTTTCAAAAAAGATGTAGTGTCTTAAAAGTAAAAATCCTGCTGTACATCAGTGAGACTTGTGCAAGGAAATCACTCCAGCATATTTAACCACAGATCACAAACAACAGAGAACAAAAATATACCAAGTTCTCACTTTTGAAGGTGTGAGTACTGAATGTGCACATCTTCAGTCTGCATTATTTAAGCAACTGCAAAATTCAAGCACCAAATGCTTGAAAAGTCCTATTTCATTTTCATTCTTTGCTAGAAACAGTTCCTCAATTAGTTATCAATCCAAAATGAAGAGTTTTATCTGTAAAAACCAGTACTGCTTTAGCTCTCTTAAAATACTGCTGAAATGTTACAGATCTGAGGTTAGAAATAGCTGGTAGAAGCTTTACATTGAATTCATTTCAGGAAACAGAAGCAAGGACAATAACTAGAAACTATTTTAGAGACTAGTATCAAAGAGAGCCTACCTTTAATCAAGAATGTGAACACGAATGCCCACAGAGAGAAAGCAGGGTAGCAACAAGATAGCCACCTCTCAGGATGCATTGCTAGCAGCAGAACGGAGCTTCCTTTCGAGAAGAGAAGTTTAGGGAAAGAAGCAGAAGGCAAGAAGACATACAAGCTGTCTGGACGGTAAGTAAGTGGTACAAAGATGGATTTCAGTTTTGCATTTGCAGCAAACTCTGCAGTCTGCTGAGCAGAGCAAAGCCTGGCAGAGTTGCTTCCACTATCACCAGCCGAAGAGAGCTTATGCTGTGCAGAGAGAAGGGAGTCGGCAGCATACTATCAGGTGACTTTCCACATTTCCAGTCACCCGCACCCTTGCCTCTGGCAGAATGTAGAAAAGTGCAAGAGAGAGAGGGAAGGCAAGACACAGGGCGGCCAGCATGGAGTCGGGGGGAGGAATTCACTCAGCCCTCCACCCACTGGTTAAAGAACACTCATCCAAAAGCAGCTGCTTTAGCTATTGCCTGGAGCTCACCTGAGTGAGTCCATCAGAATATGCAGAGATGAAACAACTTCAGTTTCTTGGCTGAGGGCTAATTCTGCAGCAGAAGAAAAGGATGCTGTATGCTTTTAACACATCCACCAGAAACCATCCGAACCTTGAAATAAGCACAGCATCGTGTGATAGAATTACTTGCTGGTATGTTTAACGAATAAATCTAAAGCAAGTAGATGTATTATTGCCATCTGACAGGAACAACTAAGCATGCTAAGTTCCTTCCTGACAGACGAGTCAGCTCACGACAATTTTTCTCTCTCTTTTTTTTTTGTGTGTGTGCTGTGATTCCTGTGCCAGGATTCTGCTAGTGTGGAAACAGAGCACTAGAATAAATGAAAAACATCAGGCACTGTTACAGAAGTGTTACTCACAATCACAGACACTAAAAAATGGAGATTCTGATCTCGTAGAGACCAACGCAAGTTCACTCCTCAAGCATTCAGTAAGCAAGTCCTTGCAACAGGAATACCTGAAAAGAATCTGTAGGCAAAGGGTCTGACTGAGGGTCCTGTTTAACTGCAGAGGGGTGGAAGGCACCACAGATTACTTGGTGCTGCCTAGCCTCCCAGAAAACAGCTCGGACATGAATCTCCTTTATGTGTGCTCAATCCAGCATGAACAGGTCTGAGTGACTGGATGAATGATTTGATCAAAACAGAAATGCTGCTGATTTCCAGGCAGTGACATTGTTGTGTAAGTGTGTAGAGAAGAGAAAAGCCATAAAGAGAAAAATGATGTCCTCCATACTGCAGAACGCAGAGGCAATGCTGCCATTCAGGATAAGAAAGCGCTTCATCTTCTACACAAGTTGTTAAAATATGGGTAGAATGGAAGAGGTCTTTCTGGAAGAAAGAGACTTCAGAACGAGCTGCCTGCGCAGAGAAGATACCTGGACAAAGTTGCCCATGGCAAGTTTTAAGGGATGAAAAGACAGTCTTGGAGGGTTACTAACAGAAGCCCTACTCCAGAGCTCACCGGAGTCAGGGAGCGTTGAGCAGAGAGATGAGAAAACAGAAGAATCAAACCACAAGCATGTTTGGAAGGCTGGGAGTCACCTTGCACTCTCAAAAGCAGCAGCAAACTAAACAAGGTTGTAAGTGAAGTAGAGATAGCAAGGCATGGTTATGAGGCATCTCCAAGCTGAAGTTAGATATAAATTATCCTTACAAGTTATTTTAAGATGAAAATGTGGGTTTCAGCATAATGATTATTCTTGTAAACTTCCATTTTGCCAATATTTTCCAAGGGAAAATGTAAAAAACACGAAAACCGTTTTGCTTTGTGTCTGGTTTTCCCAAGTTGTAATGTTTGTTGTAATAATGTTAACAGTCCAGGTCCATAACCTCGCAGTTCCCTCACCTTATCCAGTGTACCTCATACTTCCTCCTTGAATTTATGCTGCCCACGGTGCACTGTGGCTAACAGAACTGCGCAGCCATGCGGCATCGCGGGATGCCTGTGGCTGGCTGTAGTCATGGCATACGCACCCCTGTTAAAGTCCAGTGCTTGTAGAAAGGTGACATACGGTAACATAGATGCAATTTGAAGACAAACTGACCCCAAATTAAAATGTTTTGACATTTCCAAACTTTGTTCTTCCAAAACACTGACAGGCCAGGGAATTGTGTGTGAGCAGCTAATGTGCTTGCAAACACGTATCTGGGTCAAACTGAAAAGTCTTCAGAGGTGAGGGTAAAGCGTGCGTTTCCCCCCACCCCCCCGGAGCAATGGAGAGCTGGTAAGGTGATCCTTACTGCCACACTTCAGGCAAAGCACTGCTTTACTGCGAGGGGGAAGGGTTGGGGGATGCAGGCTGAGCGAGGGGACAATGCCAGTCACTCGGTGGGCAGACGGCCAGATGACGGTGCCACACCTGCCCTGCTGGCAGGACCCTGCTGGGGTGAGTGCTGCCCTCGGGGAAGGCTGAAGAGGAAGGCAGAGCTCAAACTGGGCCACGACAGGCGGCTGGTGAGGCATCCAGATGGAGAGCCCAGAGAGGCCAGCTGAGCTACTGCCTCAGCGACAAGAAAGCCAGCTGGAAGCAGTGCAAAAAGTTTGTGAATCATTGCTGCTAGGGAAGGTACCTAATTGAATCTAAGATGAACTGGCCATGGAAGGTGTCAACACGCCAGGCTCGAACAGCAAGCATATACTGACAGGCTTTCACTCTTCCTTTGCTCTCCACATGTGGAAGAAGAGGCTGATTTAGTCCCTCACCATGTGCTTTTACTCTCCCAAGAACATACTGACTCAGAGCAAAATCTCTGGCCTTCTTTCTTCAGCTGAGGTGGCTCAGGAAAAAAAGGACAAGCAGCTTGCGGGGATGCACAAAATCTGACCACTAGAAGTGTTTCTAGCACACAGATGCACTTTACCACTGGAGCTTGACATTGTAAAATTTGCATGGTATTGACTGCGAAAAAAAAATCAGAACCCATCAGGATGATTGCCTGTGCACGCTGTAACTCTTACTGAATGGACATGCCCTGGTGCTACTGGCAATCCTAATGACAGATCCTGATTTTTGGAGTAAGGCCCAGGTTTGAATGACAGATTTTTCCCTCTAGAGCCAAGCACTTTGCTGTTGGAGACCCGTATCCTAATTTTTTGCAGGCTTTGACAATGCAATGGGCTCATCTGCAGTGGGGCTGCGACAAACACCTTTTCTGTGCCGAGCCACTCGTGCCTGACCACCTGCTGAAAAGCCACTGAAACCAGTGTGGCAGTTCACTTCCCAGCCCTGTCGACTCTTTGCTAACTATGACTAGGCGAGTGGTTTGCATCCAGGGGCACCTGCTCCCCATTCCATTGCTGGTCTAGCAGCACTGTGGGGGGATGAGCTGTTTCTCACTGTTTTCTTGCTCAGGGCTACCTGTACACTTGCTTGTTATAGCTGTGCTAATAGCTGTGGTGATGGCTGGGATCCCAGCAGCTTTGCATGTTATGTCTATGCTGCTACTTGCTGCTTTTGCAAGCAGACAGATGCTAAGGAAGCAACCAACTCAGCTACAGCTCACTACTCTCTGGGTATTCACACACAACACTTCCCTGTGCATGGGACACCTACTGCTAATAAAAATGATGCCAGAGGATGGAAACTGTAATGGGATAGTGAAAGTACCAGTCAAATCCCACCATTTCACTGACAGTTCTGCAGTCAGCCTTGGATAGCTTGTGCTTTAGCTAAGCTAAGGTAAAGAGGGAACTTGGTAAAGCAGACAGAAGGAAGATTTTTGAGAGTGGGAAACACTTTAATTGAGCAGGCAAATGAATGACAAGCTGTAAAGGCTGAGATGCGAAGCTGCATTGCAGGGCCCAAGTGATGAAGGAATAGTTTAGCTTGCAGAGGTTGTTGGGACTAGTGCTTCTTCCATGCCTGCACTGCATGGACAACTCAGCTGCTTGTGAACACTGACATTTTACCTTAAAACGCTCTGCTTTGATTCATGGCAGTTGGAAACTGTCACCTTCTAGGTCTTTCAAGCTAAGCTGCCATCCCCTGTCAAGCATAATGCCAGCTGACAGTAGAAATAAAGTAGGATTTTTAACCATTCAAGGCATTGAAGGCCTTATGCAGGGAGGCAGAGGCCATCTCTGGGACAACCCTCAGAGAGAAGTGCTCCATCTCGGCAAGCACTGGGCTCAAAGTGGAAATCAGCAAGAGATTTTTCACACAGGTAGTTGGGTGAAATAGTCACAAAGGCGGAGGCAAAAATTCAGAATCTATTAATTGTGTTGTCAGAGCTATCCTTCACTAAAAAGTGTTCATCTATTACTCTCAGAGCAAGTCATTGCTCCTTATGTTCTCCCTTCTGGCATCATCCAGGAGGTGTTCAGTCTCAGCTGTTTTTCTTGGTTATTCCTGCTCTTTCTTTCTGAACTGCACTCCCTCAGCCCTACTCCTTCTCCCCCAAATCAGTAGGCAAATGTTTGTTTGATGGGCTGCAGGTATCAGTTCCGCGTCTCACCTTCCTACCTCTAAGACCTTTTAGCGTTCTCCTCATGCTATCCTTCTGCCACTTCACCACGGCACTGTCCTAATCTCCTGTGCCAGCCTTCAGTGATCTAGCCTCTGCCTGCCCCCTTGCACCCACATTCTTTTCCTCCCTCTCCCCTTCACTTTGCATCTGCCCACGTTGAAAGCACTACAGTTACCACAAAGCCTTCCACTCCCAACCTGCTGCTCTCCTCCAAACCTGTTTCCTTCTGTCTTTTTTTCTCCCCTCTCTTTTTTTTTCTCCTCTATCTACCTTTCTTCCTGCCTCTTCTCCTCTTATGACAAAGCACCAGAGGATCAAGAGGTGATGAGAAAGACAGGGGAGCAAAAGAAGGGTGGCAAATTTTCTCCCCCTTCTCTCTTTCATTTTTGGTTCTGTTACTTGTTCTTATTCTTTTTCCTCCCTTTATGCCTGGTACAACCTCAGCATTTAGAGTCTTCCCTCCTTTTGCTCTTTACCCCGATACCTGAGATCACTTTGTCTCTCTCTCTCTCTGTGCTCCCCCTTCTCTTCCTCCATAAATGCTTTGTCCTCTGAAGCCTGCTCTGCCTGCCATAGCTTACGAGTTCCAACACTGAAATGCACAGCACAAAGCACAAACACGTATTGGCTTCCACAGGTGCCAAGGCAGCATCTCCCATGCTCACACTGAGACGTGCACAAACACTCCCAGACAACCCTGAATACAGTAAGTTGTCCTCTCTCCTCTATGCCAAAAAAAAAAACTTTTGCATACACATGTAAAGCCATGCATTTCCACTTATGTGAAATGTGGCGTATGTACTCCATAAAGGCTTCACACAGAAATCCAGTTGGCAACACCAGCCTGCCAAACCCAAAATTCTTAGAGACCCAGCATAATTTCCTACAGCTGCACAGAAGCAACACTAACAGCAGCATTTCTCCATTCCTTTTTTCCTTCTTCTGCGGAGTGAGAGCCATAGGGAAGTGGACAAACACTGCTCTACCCAGGGCACTGAAGAACAAAGCACGGTATTGCTGTTTGCTCTGACCTCTCACATGCTGTACCTGCCTTGCCTGTCTTATCAGGGCAGGTTTCGATTAGCCTGTATTAGCGCTGAGTGCAGTTGGGATCCCCTGTTTTGTTTGACTTCTGGATATCACTACAATAAACCAGGCTAATAAAGTATTTATCAGAAGACTATTAGGAATGCAGTTTCCACTGCCTTGTCGGCAGACATCCAGCTAGCACAGAAGCCCTTCCAGGTCACTACCCTTTGCCTAAGTGCGAGTACAGTCCAGCTTAAGTCTTACACTCTGAGCTGTACATTCACACAGTTGGTTCATCTCCTGCACTCCCTGCAGCAAAGCCTGAATCTCATCCATGTGTAAGCCCTGGCCTTTGGCCTCTCTCCTGCTCTGGGACCTCAGGGGCCAACAGCATTTGCTCTCTGACCCACCAGGCACTGACCAGTGGCTTCTACTGCACAGGAGATATGAAGTATGAGTGAGGATGGAACTTCAACAGCTGCTGTGTGCAAATGTGCACAGTAGCGTGCTCATGCTTCAGGATCATTTATATTAAAGCATTTTTTGTTAGTCAGATTTTAAGTGATGGGTGGGAATAGGCCTTGCAGCTTTCAAAAATACCTATTGTACCTCTGCCCGAAATCTGAAACACGTTCCCAGGTAATGAAAATGTTGAAGGACACAGCTTCTCCATGGATTGTAAAGAGGCCATAAAATTTGTTTGAAAGCTGTCAAGACTTCAGTTCTTACTCCTTATTCTGTAACATTGGAATGATTTGCAAATGTTTCCCTTAAAAATTCTTCCTGTCTAGCCCCTCAACATCTCCCAGGGTATTACAACATTTTTATGGACACTGCAAGGGTGTTTGCATATGGTAAAGGGGACTCCTGAAGACAGAGAAGGATATCCTTCTGGAAGCAGCATAGGTGCTGCAGTATTTTATAAGCGCTCAATATATTTAAAACATACCTCTAGAAGTTTGTCTGGGAATTCAGAAAATAGCTGAGCAAAAATATAAAAAATCTATGAACTCCACTCGACCATCTTTGTTAAAATGAGCCAGGGAGCTGGCAAGGTTAAGTAAGCCTGCTCATTTCAGAGTGTGTGATGTGCTCTCATCCTTAGTGTCCTGTGGCTTTTGAAGAAGCTATCTTGTTTAGGATTATCTGTGCTTGGTTTTGTGAGTAGTTTTGATCCCTTCTGATTAGCAAGTATTAATGTTATTTTTTTAAGGTGGCTTATTCACTTTCTGTTCCTAAAGACTGTATCCTCACTCTGGAATAACAAGAGTAGTAATAAAAATGTTTGGGTCTGAAAGAACCCAATATTTCTCTCTCCATCTATTTTCCTAATCCATCACTACAGGTTTCTGGAGTTCCTCAAAGCCAGTGGTCAGTGCAAATGCAGTTCTGTAATGCAGGGGCAGACAAATATTCCAGTGTCAAGAAGATCAACTTTGCATGAGCTCTGTGCAAACATGGTTCCATCTTCAAGGAAGTCAGTATCTAAGCAGGCATAGGAGACAAGGCATGGAGGAAAAAAATCTCAGTGGTCACATGAACACCTGAGACAGCCAAAGCACTGAGCAATCAACGGAGTCAACAAAAATTGAACTGGAAAATGTGGACTTCAAGGCACTAACCAAAGGTACAAAGCGATATTTAATGGAACATCTGGCATATTCACAATCATAATTTCACCTGAAAACTAAGCCCTCATTCCTGGTTTTCATCAGATTTCACAGGAAACCGGTCAGCAGGAGTGCTTCTGGCAAAAATGGAAGACAAAACCTTGAGAAATTTTGGAGCAAAATGAACGATGGAAACAGGCAGGAATTTAGTCAGTCAGATCTCAATAGTCCTGTCAAAATTCCATGTGGAACTGAGAAATTGCGTACATGCTTTTCTTTTGACTGCATGAAAACCTATCAGAGTATGCAGGTTTAGAGCAGCACTGATGTCAGATCCTTGACATGCAATAAAGCACATTAAGCGTGCTTGGATTTCCCATCATCTGAGACCTTTGGTCAGAATTCTTCTCAGGGGACATTTTTCTTCTCTAGAAGGAGCTGGTGTGAGTCTCTGGTGAATTTTGTCCTCTTTGAAAGAGAAAATTGTTACCTCAGTGCTAAAACTGAGTCTGCACTGTGCCACGGAACTTGTACTCAGATTGTGCCAACATGTCCTATCCCAGAGCTATTTTTCTGAGCCATTTCTACAGTTTGCCAGAAAATCATGCACATTTTCACAAGACATTTTAATTTCCTTTTAGGTAAAAAATGAAAAACGATGAAAAGAACTATTTGGCCAAAGTTAAACTCCCTGACAGAGCTCCTGGCGAAGAGAAAAGGAGCATGCTATGACTGCCGTAACAAACAGCAGCCTCAGAAGAACAAGCAGCCAAATGACATCTCCCACGAAATCCCATCATGACATGCCTCCTATGTGAAATATTTCAATTTTCAGTTGATTTATATGAAAGGCAGGGAGAGGACTCTTTTACTCTTAGAAAATGGTGCCATCCTACTGCAAACAGAACCACTTAGCCAAAAATCCAGACTTCAGCTGAAAATATTTTTAATCCACTTTATTCATTACTTAATTGCTGTCTCTCTAACAAAGTGTACTCAGAAAGACAGCTGTGGGACTGACAGAATTTAAATCAATCACCATCTGCAGAGGCGCAAAGAACAAAGACACTGCAGTATAAGTGACTAAAGCTCCAGTGGTCCTGAAACATGCACTTTGGGATGCCCGAGTTATGATTTTTTAACATTTTGGGCCTGGCCTAAGTTTGCATCTGGAAGGAGACCACTTCGAGGCTGCCAGAGGAGACTAGCTGCCCATCCCCATTTAAATGGATGACAAATTAAGATCCAAATCTTCTGGTAATTCAGAAGGAAATTAAAAAAAACATGTATCCTCTGCTATGTGAGAAGCAATTCCATTAAGAAAACAGTAATTGTATCACTGAAAGCACAAAGGGGTTCCAAGGGACAAGACCTTGCTTTCGGTAGATTGGTGGACTTGTCCATCTCTCCTATGGACATCTTCGTACTAGTTAGGAAGACATGGAGGCCATCAGCAAAGTTGACTGACTTTCTTCTTTAGGTAGCAATGCTTTATTTTTGTTAAATGACTGTCTGACAGCTACAAGAGATCTGTACACCTCATTTAATGCATGGTTTTGTGAACCTTATGAGTTCAGACGTTTCTAGGACAGGCTGAGCTATCAATACCTTTTGTGCCTCTGGCCAAAAAGTGTAAGGAGAAAGCCTGATGTCCTTACGGTCATCATTTCTGTTGTGCTCTGAAAGAGCATTTGGAAGGAAGGAAGGAGAGTAACAGCAACATCATAATTAGCATTATGACTGAGGGAGGGAGGAAGTGGAAAAATTAATTAAAAACATCATCTGCTTTAGTTACACAAGCATTGCCGCTGACTATTGACTATGAGCAAGGCAATGTGTGAAGGGGACAGGCCTTAAGTTCTGTGCATAGGCTTGGGATTACACAGGAGTGTTTGGTGATCAGTTGCCATGCCACAGTCTTTGTGATGCAGTCTTAGGTTTATGCAGAGCTGAGATATTCCTATATTTGCTTTAGGCAGAAGTAGATAATCTGCTTAATGGGGGACTAATTCCACCTGAGTCTAGCTATCCAGAAATGAGTTGTCCACTTCAAAGCTTTCTCTATTATCAGTGGCAGATTTGCTGCTGCAGAGCTTGACTTATAACACAGACATCTCAGAGACTATTCTGCAGGGACTAGCTAACTCTGCCTTCTGGGTAGTTTAGGTTAGGCCAGACAGATTCCACCATTTTTCCTCCCCTTGTTTCATCTGACACAACAGGATAACAAAGCTTTGTCTCTTAGATCTTCTCCAGACTCTGAGACTGGTACAGACTCTCCATTTGCTGTACGCTTGTACCACCCAACACTAAAACTTGCAAAGTAGGCAGTAACAAGGAGGATGTTCAGATGGATAATAATTAAGGCAGACTTACATGAATGATGAGAAGAATTTGCTTCTCTTTAAGGAGAAAACTGGGTGACAGAACTGAGGAGAAGCATGACAATTCCTTTGCAGGCCTCCAGACGCTGTGCAGCAGGTCCTATGCTGGCTTTCTGTGCTATGTGCCTTAAGGCATTGTTAACTATAATACCGTACATATATTGTCTTTGCGTTCATGACTCAGCTATACAAATATCTAATGAAGCAAAATGTGGTGCAAAACATATCACAGGAACCAGCAATACAGTTGGGCAGCAGAGTGCTGTAACTAACTGTTGGGCATGAGTTTTGAAACAGAAGTGGTAAAGGAGGTAAACATAAATTGGCAGGACACCCCCTGGCTGCAGGGGTACAAATTCAGCTGTAAAGTTCCAGAAGTGGCACAAAGTGGCAACTGTGATCCACTGGGCATCACAGCAAGTTGGTGCCTTGTCATACATCAGCACCAAGACAGGCAAAAGCGTGTCAGTGCTTGTCTAACATATTTACATTCTCAGTGAGCTGCAGCTTGACAAGGAAGAGCAGCAAGAGAAAGAGAAGAGAAATTCCCTGAGTATACCCATGAGGAGTGAGCAGCAATGACAGCTAACATCTGCTGGAATTAAAATGTTGCTGGCTCAGCCAACAGGACCCCCTAGTTTCAGGACAGCTAGAAGCCTTGCAATTCAGACAAGGTCAAAGTTTGAAAGCAGGAAAAAATTGAAAGAACAGACACAATTTTTGCAAAGACACCTTGTTTTCCTTTGCCACCTCTATGGCCAACAGAAATTTCTCAAGTATCCTAACTTCTGTTTTCTAAAGTGATTTCTCTTGAAAAGAAAATGGTTAGTTTTGGGAGGGGAAAAAATTTAAAATTTAAAGCCAGTCTGATAAACATATTACTGAGTTCTATTTTGTTTCTATCACTTCTATAGTTTGTTTCATCCTTCCACCTTTAACCCAAAAGTTCCCATGACTGAAGAAATTCTTATTAGTATGGCTTAAGTTTGAAAAACACAAGCCAAAGAAGAGGATATGGTTTGGAAAGCAGAGACTACAGGGCTACTCCTTTGCATCCCCTTTTCCCCCACCAGTCATCCTTTCTCACTTATTTGGTTAACACGCAAATCTAGGAGCAGCAAAATATGTCCCATGAAGAAAAACGAAGCCACAATGCAGAAAAATGATAATACAGGATGTCATTGCTCTAAGGAGACCTGTTTGCAGACAACAAACTCTGAATGACAAGAAATTGAGTGCTGACTTTGCTGATAATGGGAATATGTATTTGTGTGTTTGTGTGTGTGCTTGCATATAAACTTTTACTAATCATGTTGATAGTTTGGGAAGGCCTTAATAGTGCAAGGCATACTTGAAACTGATGTATTGTGCTAATCTAAACTGTGTGATGATCCTGTCCTGTCCAGATTAGGCTGCATCACAGTGTTTAATGGTACAGAAGCATATGTCCATAAAATCCCAAATCAGTGTGTAACAGTCATGTCTGTTGAGCTGCTAAAGCTGCTTTGGACTTTGGAGAAAAGCAGTTGCACTCCAGTTCAATGAGTTTACCAGTTCATTTTCAGAAAGTGGTAAAACTGAGAAGTCTAACTCTGCAAAAGTATTCACAATGTCTATTTTGGAAGCATCTGCAAACCCCTAAAGCTGGATGACCTTGTGTTCTGTTTTAATATATTGTTTGAAATTCAAAAATTGCCAGTTTTAACAAACATTATTTTACGAGTTCTGTTCCTTGAAAATGAGTGCTTAGTTAGCTTGAGCACATGCACTCCACCACTATGCAAATGGGAAAACCTTGCCTGAGAAGCTTTCCCATGAATTATCTACCCACAAGTATAACCAACACCTTCTCCTTGAACTGAAACTTGTGGGCAAGAACAGCAACAATCTTTCAAGCAACCCAGCAAGCCCATCTTGCTTTATCCTGGGTACCACTATGCACACATACTTTTCAGGACTTGTTTCTCCCATTCTGTATCAAGCTAAGCGTGAATACAAGTCTGAGGTGCAAATCCCAAGTGCTTCTTTTCACATCAGTGCACTTTGTGTTTTAGCAGGCTTCTCCTGCCATTACAAAACACCTCTAGAAAGCACAGTATAAAATGGTGGAGCAGCTGCCAAGAGGCTGTTGCCGTGGGACTGGTCATCGCTCTTTTAGAAGACGAATGGACTACCTGGAGTAGCTCTATGAAATGCTGGCACGAATATCCCTATCATTTGGACTAGCAATGAAATGGGAAGGTTACCACAAACTGTCACTGTTTATTTATGGCTCATGTACAACTGTGTCCGCAGGTAAATCTGTCAAGATACAAGGTCTGTTATGAGTCTAAGCCAGGGAGTGGGAGGGAGGGGATATGCCTGAGAATTGTACGCAAGTACCTAAAGAGATCTTTGCGAGTGTTGAGGAGAAGCACAGCTGTTTCACAGACAGCTAGAGATTGTCCAACCCTGGAGGGGCAAGGGCACAGACTTCTTGTAGTGTTGCAAGGCAATATGCCTGCAGAGCTGCCCAGCAGTTGAAGTTGCTGACATCTCTTTCCTTCTCTACTGCTGTTGCCCTACTAGATGATGCCCAAACACTCAGAAAGCACAAAAAGACTTTTACCGGCCTTCCACAGTGCACTGTCAAGCTCATGCTAAGACAGCACAGGTGTCTGTCATCCCCTACCCAGCTTCAGAGAAGTGGCAGTTGCTGCTACTACTTGATGGGGGAGAACTGTGTAAACCCATGACACAAAAATACTGCAAGTCCTGAACAGCTGAGATGTCTCTGAAGGACAGCTCCTCTTCTAATGCACTAGCATTAAGCCTTTGCAAAACAAAGTAAAACAAATTAATAAATCATTAGGCAAAGTATTTCCAGTGGCTTTTCTGAACTGCATTCCTTCAGTTTCTATATATCACTTAGTGGCCTATTACTCTGCTCTGTTCTGCAGTTCATGACAAAAATAGAAAGGCTGCAAAGCTGCGGGGAAGATACTGATGGACAGCTCTGCAAATTGTTCCAACTGAACCATAAAACTGTCAAACAAATGATACATGTTAGTTGTGATGGCCCTCTTCCTCCCAGAAATAAAGTGAATCCCTAATGGAAGACTTGGTAAGGAATTAAACATTAATTAGGGCTTATACAAGACAGATACAAAAGGGATTAGAGACAAATCATAGGTTTGCTGTAGCAATGGTAGAACAAAAGTCAGAGCATTTATTTCTGAACTCTGGTTTCTTGACTGATAAGTAATAAAGACCTACAGCTGAGAAGATCACATGGCAGAAGAAAACTTCTTTATTTCTTGTTTTGAAAGGGGTGGTAGCCCAATGCCCTTAGTTTTCTTTCCCTGCTTCACAAGCACAGTGCTGGGAGAGTACTTGTGCTCTCAATTATTGACATGGTTCCTAACCGGAAGAGCTTCTAATGGATTGTCTCATGCACTCATGTGATAGCCACAGGAGGTCTCATACAGAAATTAAGGCTATACTTGGTGTCACAGTGGCAAATAGCTTTGTAACGGAGATATAGTTTTAACTGAGTACAGTTGGGTTGACTTGTTTAGACAAAGTGAGTCAATGAAAGCTTTTCAAGGGACTCAAGAGAGAAGCCATTCTGTTTTTTCTGGAGGACTTTGTGATTTGTTACTATTTGTCCCTCTGCCTCTCCATAGCCCACACAAAACATCAGTTACAATCCATGTCCTGTGGAACAAACAAGTGAGATTGTGTAAATACTGTGCCTTTCCATTTTGGGGGCAGGCTTCCAAACCTGTATTAATTAATACATTGACTGGCACCTAACCTGAACTTAAAAGTTCAGACCACGAGCCATTGTTGATATTAATGCAACCAGCATCACACATTTCCAAAACTTGCTGTCAGACCGAATACAGACAATTTTAATTCTAAAACACAAAAAAATGTGTCTGTTGGATTCTGTTTACCAAGCGTTACGACAAATGATAAGTTAACTGACTCATTAAGAACAGATACATAAATAACAAATACTCTCTCCTGGATCAGCTGCAAAACAGAAGCCGACACAGATCATGTAGCAACTGGGAACACCCGAAAAGTATAATCATAGCTCAAGAATTTGCGCTTGCACAGCTACAACTGACTGGACTCAGTCTCCACTTGTTTAGTACCATGAAGTGCAATTGAACGCTGTGAAAGGTCTGTTGGTTAATGTTCTTTGAATGGCAGCACACAGTACTACCACTGTTGGACCACAGAATTTGAAAGTTTCCCTTCTGATCTTTAGCTGTTCCCTCTCATACCCAAGAAAGGTGCCAACACAGGATACAACAGATTCACCACCTCTTCCTATTCAGATGCAGTGCACATAAGAAATCCGAGAGTTCTGAGACCACACAGCTTCTTCTGCTGCTGCACTGCTACCAAAACTACCTTGTTCCCTAGCACAAGGTCTCCATAGAAAGCTAACTCAACAGGATTGTTGTTCACAGCCATGAATCCTTTCTCTTCCACCCTGGTAGGCACATTTTCCTCCCCATATTCAGAACCAAGCTCCTGACAGTTGTGCTCTTCTGAAGCCCCACAGCCCTCTATCTGCTTTTGGACATTCACATTTTTGCCCATCCAAAGGTATGGGTGATGGTGACAGGGAGTTGTGGTCTTCCCCTTCTAACTTCAAGGTTACTCTGCATGAACATTACAAAGGCTTTGTGCTAAGTACAGAATAAGCTTTGCTGAGCAGAACAGAAAAGTGAAGTAAAAAGAATAGGCCTGAGCTCTGCCTTCAGCTGCATTTTCGTGACACCCAACAGAGACAGTGTCGAAAAAGACCGTGTCGCCCAGAAAGCTTCCCAGGAAACTGTCATATCTGACATGGGAGGGAACCATCTACACATGTTCAGAAGCTGCCTGTGATGTGCTAGACCACCACAAATTTGAGGAAAAGCGTCGTAGCTGCTCTCAGTCAAGGAGATCATGAAACAGGAGCTCACATTGAATGTGCTCTTCTAAGGAAGCCCTGTAAAGAGAGATTGCACAAAAGGTAAATCTCTTACCTCTGCATGAGACTTGGAAAAGTTCACTAAACACTCCTCCAATGTTTCAGCTCTCTTTATATGCTCTTGGCAGAGCAAACTGTGGAAATCAAATCCCCACCCCCTGTCTGTCCTGTGTGCTGGTGCCAGTTCTGATAATGGCAGTACCAAAGACTGTCCAAGGTTTGAGGGACAAATCTGTTCTTTCCTCCATGCTCAGCCTCCCCTCCTCAAAGCAAGAGGTGGAACATGCTTTGACCACAGACATGCAAACCCTCATTTCACCAGAGGACCTAACAGAGCTGACAGAGAACTGACTCAGTGAGGTGCCACACAAATAAATGGTAATTTTTGCCCTGAGGAGCTGATGCAGCCAAAGAGGGAACTGAGGAGATGAGGTGTCTTGTGGGAAGGACGCAAGCAGTAAGTCATCCTCAGCTAGTCAACACAGTGCTGTCTCTCCTATACGTGTCCACAGTCGTAATAGATGCATAGAAGGTGATTGCTATGTAACATCAATGCCTTTCTTTCTGGTACCTGTGCAACACTCTCCCTATATTATAAACCCAGTTTTGCTATGGGCAAAAAGGAACACAGATTACATGCAGAGCTCACAATTTATTGTTAGTCTAATTAAGGTCATCACAGTTTAACTAAAATACAGCAGACACTACTGTTAGTTCAGTTACAGTAACATCAACACCCCGAAAATAAGATTAAGACCAATATACATTAAATTCCCAGTATCCATCTCTTTCCTCTGCCCTTATGTTTAGCCCACCATTGTCCCTCTGAGTCCTAAGGCTCAGGGAGGACATAAGGTCTCCCTAAGCAGAAACGGGACATCACATGGAGCCCCTGGCATGCCAATTTCTTCACCAAAAGTAGGCTAGAGGTGGTTGTAGGGTGGTTGCCTCAGCCTTGCTTGTGGCTATTTTTGTATATTTTCTTAATAAAGACTGCTTTGTTTCCATCAGTTCCCAGCTAAACATTGACACCTGGACACAGGGTAGCTCTTTGCTCAGTGACAGTGGAGTAAACCCAGAACTTTACAATCAGCAGTAAAATCTTTTGGATTTATTTCTCTCCCATGTCAAATGCAGAGGGAGCACACAGGAGCGCCAAGCCCAGGTTCACAATACTTCTGAGGAAGAAGTACATAACCCAGCATAGGAAGAACATTGCACCTTCATGGTAGTCCTCTCCATCGACAAAACATGAGTGTTGCCACTGTTTGCAACACAAACTCCCCCAACTTCAGTGAACATAAGGAACTATGCAATGACTGTCTGTATTGACAGACGTTTATTCATGGCCTAAGTGCGCTAACAGGCCTCAATGGCCCCAACCAGCCTCACCTGAAGCCCCCACCTACAGCCCCTGCTCATGGGCCAGGAGCCCCATTTCAGCTCAGCCTGGGGCCTTCAACCCCTACCCTAGATACCTTGCACAAGTGCTGGTCTCAGCACTGCCTACATCTGGCCAGGGAGCTTGTTGATCTGGACTCTGACCTCTATAATGACTTCCCAGCTCGACCTCAGAGCTGTTCTGTCACCACGAATTTGCTTGGTCCCATTTTGATGATCTGGACTTGGGGCTGACCACATCTGCCACCTCAGCACCCGCTCGATTCAGTGGCAGTGAACGGGGCTGGAGAGGGGCCTGCCAGCCCTGTTCACACCCTCAGCTCCCTCTGCCTCGGGGAGCAGCTGGCCCTTGCTGTGCCCCGACATATTTTACCCTCAATGGCATTCACCAAGATCAGCTGAAAAAATTTAGGCAACAGTGACCCCACCACCAAACAATCATTACCACAGCTAAAACAAGCTCAGGCTGAGACAATACACTGTTGGGTTAATGTCAAGCCTTTGGCCTAATACTTGTAACGACAGAATTACTTGTACCAGGCTACATCTGAAGACAAAAATAGATGTACAGTGCTGAATTGCAGCAAAGCAACCCATTTGAGTCATGTTGAATCAAGGTGGGTTAGGAGCTGACATCTGGATGATAAGGTACACATCCCTGGGAAAATGAGAAAGCATTCATTGAGCAACCCTAGGCTATATACACTTGGGTGAAAGCCAGGGTAGCATGGCAGGAATTCCTCAGGACAGAAAGAGCTCCCGGTCTGTGCAGGGAGACAGGAGGCAGCTGCTGTAAGATCCCCAGTGTCCTCTGGTTGCGTGTGTCAGCTGTGGGAAACCCCCCCAGTAAAACACTTCGCAGAAGACCTCCTGCTGGGCACTTCCCAGCCCTCAGACGAGCAGAAAGCCAAAGGCAATAGGGGAGCTTCCCCTTGGCTAGGGTCTTTATCAGGGCTCTGCCTGATGGTCTCAAGAACTGTGCTTATAGCAAGCTGGACATAGGTGTTCAGGTCTCAACCAAACTTCTACACCCGTGAAACCACTTGCTAGAGGTCATCTGTGGTAACCCTGGCATTTTCCCTGCCCCTGGGAGAAAAGGCTTGAGAGAGCTGCAGAGCAGCCACCAAGTTTCACTGGTGTAGTCTGGCATTTGGCCTGCAAATACTTCTAGGAACATGTTGGTCCAGCTGGCTACCTTGGTTGGGAAAAAGCAAACCATTTGGCCCCAGCTGCTCTCCCTGCAGCATACCTGCAGATGTTTTGGGAATGGAGGTGTCTCAGGTTCCTTCATAGGAAGCAGGTATCTCTTTCTGCTGCATTTTCTTTCTCTGGCAGTAGGCACCAGGGCAGCTGCAGTAAGCAGGGAAGATTTTCTGCTGCAAATTGCAGTTCTTCAGAAGTACCTTGAAAAATCTTGTTAGCTGCTTTCTCCGATATGGTAGGAGAAACCTGGAGGTGATGCAGAGATGCCTCCAGTTCTCTGTCTCTGCTGATACCCGTAAATGTAAAATTTCCACTTACTAGAGTGATTGCAATTACACTAAAGTAAATTCTTGCTGTTTTGAGGGGGGATAGGAAAGCTCTAAGAGAGACTCCTAAATAATGCTATGTGGACAGCTCAGCCTTGGGAAGGCAGATGCACCAAGCTACACAGATAAAGAGGCACCAAGAGGGCGACAAGACTGGAGCAAAACAACCTGGAATGACACGGTGTACATGATCTTAGAACTGAGTTTGCACAGAAAAAAAGGTCAACCAGCAAACACTGTGATGCGGAGTACAAGCCTTCATCTTAAGACCCCCAAAGACCACCCGAGGACGCTAACAGACATGCATGAAATATATTAACATATGCTAATTAGTTATTGGAAAAGCCATGAATATGGTAAGCATTTCTTGGAAATATAATGACTATGTATATTGTGATTGTATTTAACCTGAAATCACAGGGTGTTTGGCGCGCACATTAGCAGGAGAGATCCCCTGTGTGCCCTGCACCATAATAAAGAATACCTGCTTAATAGTCTGCCGACTATTGAGACTTCAATTCTGGCTTTTCACGGCATCACTCCTCTGGCAAGGGTTTCGTCTTATCTTCTGTCTCCCAGCTTCTGGTGTGTTGTGGTTGATGTGCTAGACATAAGCACTTCCCCATGTCTTGGGGGAAGTTGTAGACAACCTTCAGCCAATACCCCAATCTCTGAGAAGGACCTTCTTGGAAATGCTCTGGAGATCATGGTCTTGTCAGGCTCCTGGGGAAGAGTCTTTCCCTTAGCTCTGACAGACACTTCTTTAAAATGCCAACACAGTGCCATCTGCATTCATGGCTCTGTTATGTTTCAGGACTTTCTACAACATGCCTGATATCGTGACTGAGAAGGGCCAAGGTTTCCTCGCCAAACCGACATAGTTTTGGTTTAATACCTTGTCTTCCAGATGCGACTTCAAAATCAGCCAAGCTGAAATGCAACAGCTCTGTTTGGCAGTCTCTGAGGGCAAGTCAACGTGGTCTCCAGGGCTCAAGCCTTCCTGATGCCAACAAGGACAGTCTGTGGTTGGAAACCACAGAATTTGTTGGAGTTTCTCCCTTGTAAGTATCTTTTTGCTGAAATTTGCTGGCAGGTCTTTGGTTGGGAGCTGAACTTTTGGCTCCTTTGCAAGCGACAGTTTCCACATTCACTGCAGCCAGGTGCTGCAGGTGCTGGTATCTGTGCCTGCCCCACAATGAACCCTCCACACTTAAAGGTGGTGAGGTGCAGAGTTGCTGCTAGTAAGCTATAAACCACAGTATAACATTTGGTATTAGGTGTTCATCTTCTCCAGCCTGTCCCTCTGGAGGAGAAGCCAACAAGAGAGGCAATGTCAGTGAGGTCCTTCTCCCTGTGCACCATCCCTCCCAGCTGGCAAAATGCCTGCAGCCCTCACTGAAGCCTAGGCAGCAGCACTCACCCCCAAGGCAGTTGTTGGCCCAGCTCAGGGTGCAGCCAGCGGCATAAGGCTGACTTTCCTGCCTATCGGCCCCCAAGCTGTCAGATCCCACTTGAGTCTGCACTTCCACAGCCTGTTTAACACCTGGCTCAGGTCTTCTCAGAAAACAAAGAGTTTGGAGGAAATCAGTGTTCCCCTGCAGAAGCCGTCTGCCAAATTGGCATTTCCTGTAAGGATAAAGGCAATCTCTTACATAATCTCACTAGTGCTCAGCTTGGGCCTTGCTGTCCTTCTAAGGTGCTGAAATACTAGAACTGAGCCACAGCATGAGCAGCCCTGGGGAATTCAGGGAAATCCCCCTTGCCAGAGTCAAGTCATAACGTCAGATCGCTGTTCCTACATGAGCCTCCGGGATGTGATACTGGTGCCTGAATTTTGGCTGTGAGCCTTGTAGGCTTGCAAGCCCCACAGGGACTGGAGGCCTCAAGATGCACATGAAGCTGCAAACAGAGGAATAACGTATCAGCAATTAGAACCAAACCACTTTGCATTTTCTTAGAGATGGGTCTCAGTTTGCCGCTCCTTTGAGACAGGGAACCTCCTGGCTCAAGCAGGATTACACACTGCATAAACTTCCTTGTGCGGAGTCTTCTCCTAGTTACAATATTCTCGAGATGAGGAGTGCATATCTGCTTCAGGGAGAGCTCTGGTGAAAGCGGCTGGAATACCAGAGCTTTTGGGGGGGCAAATTTTGGTTGCTCCGCTAGGACTGGTAGCCTTGGTTTCCACGAACACAGTTGCCCCTTCTTTCGCTTGCTGGAGATCCTCTGCAGGCCAGCTCTTTTTGCCTGGCAGGTCTCTGCAGCTCCCCTGGTGGGCCCCGTTAGAGGTGCCATGAATTTCCCTGATAAATCCAAAGCCTCTACTGGAAATCAGGCCGGACTACCCCATCCACCCAGCTCATCAGAACTAATGAACACAGAACGAGACGCTACCGCGGTGTCTGGGGATGTGCCCAGTTCCCCACATTTTTCTTTGAGCAAGGAAAGCTTGATGAGATTCCTGAGGGCAGCACAACACGTTAAAAAGAAGGATCATAGAATCATAGCATGGTAAGGGTTGGAAGGGACCTTAAAGATCGTCTGGTTCCAACCCCCCTGCCATGAGCAGGGACATCTTCCACTAGACCAGGTTGCTCAGAGCTCCATCCAACCTGGCCTTGAACACTGCCAGGGAGGGGGCAGCCACAGCTTCTCTGGGCAACCTGTTCCAGTGTTTCACCACCCTCAGGGTGAAGAATTTCTTCCTAATATCTAATCTGAATCTGTCCTCTTTTAATTTAGAGCTGTTCCCCGTTGTCCTATCACTACACACCCTTGTGAAAAGCCCCTCTCCATCCTTCCTGCAGACCCCCTTCAGGTACTGGAAGGCTGCTATAAGGTCCCCACGGAGCCTTCTCTTCTCCGGCAGAACAGCCCCAACTCCCTCAGCCTCTCCTCATAGGAGAGGTGCTCCAGCCCTCAGATCATCTTCGTGGCCCTCCTCTGGACCCCCTCCAACACATCCTAAGCATTTAAAGCTCTTTGCCATTTTGAGATCATTAAATACGCTCAGACTGAGAAAACGGACCTCGCCTCGGTCCTGCTGCCGCGTCCCCGCTGTGACGGCCGCTCCGCGCACCCGCACGACCCCACGCCAGCGCCCCCTGCTGCCAGGTTCGCCGACGCAGAGCACCAGGCCGGAACCTCTGGGAAGAGCAACGCTCCCCTCGCGCGGCGCCGAGGGGAAGCGCAGCAGCGGCCGCGCGCCGCGCAACACCTTCGCGGAAGTACCGCCCGCTCGCGCGCGACGCCAGAACAACAACAACAACAACAACAACAAGCGACCAGGCGCCCGGGCTTCAGCCGGAGACGCCGCTCCCCGAGCCGCGCCTCCTCAAGCCAGCCGCATACGCCGACCGCGGAACCCGCCGCCGGCCGCCATACTTGTGTGCCCCTCGGCGCGCCCGCGCCGGGCGCCACCTCCCTGCCGCGTCGGTCGCGGGCGCCGGCGTGGCTCGGCTTGGCTCGGCTCGGCTCGGCTCGGCTCGGCTCGGCTCGGCTCGGCTCGGCGGGGCCGGGCTGGGCTCGTCGTGCCGCCATGGGGCCGCTGCTGTGGCTGGTGGTGCAGCTGGGCGCGGGCTCCGCGGCGTACGTGGTGCACATGGACGTGCGGCGGGCCGAGGGGCCCCTGGAGCGCTTTTGGAGGAGCACTGGCTTCTGGTAAGCGGGCGCAGCCCGGCGGTGGGCCGCGGACCGCCGGCTGCCTCCGGCCCCCCCCCCCCCGGGCCAAGGATCCGCAGGCTGCCGGGACGCGGCCGGTCTGGGGGAACCCCGGCGTCTGCGGGCGCGCTGCTGCGGGGTCGGAGGGCCCGGCACCTTGCTGCTGACCTCTGCGGCTCAGCCTGCCGCCTGTTCCCTGCGTGGAACTGCCCGTGGGACGCGGCCAGTTGATGTAAGCAAAGCGGATCACAAGATGGGGCCGGTCGACGTCCCCTCTCTGACTTGCTCCCTTGCCTCCAGGGCCCCCGAACTCGTGAAGCCCTCCCTCTCCCCCGGCGCAGCCCGGGTGTTGATGCTCACTCCCTTTCCTTGTCAGTGTTTCCACTGTCACGGCCCCTAAATAGGCCCAGGCAAAGCTTCCTTGCCTGTTAGATCTGGGAGTTTGTTCTTTGTGCAAGACTTTAAGTGTGCGCTGTCTGCCTGGCGTGGCCGGTGAGTCCGGTCGATCTAAGTCGGGAGGATGGGTGGGAGCCTGCGTAAAGCCCAGCTGCACCGCTGCATATCCCGGTAGTGCTTTGCTTCTCAGAGAAAGCCCGGTCTTGCTGAGCTAGCGGGGGTCGAACAGCCTTCAAGTTTTGTGGGATAACGAAACCCACTGTTCTGCCAGCTTGCTCTTGTATCTCGTCGTGTTTTCTCCTCGATTTCCCTCTAGGAGAGTGTGAATTTCAGAGTGTTGATTCAGTGCGGACTAGGCAGAAATACGTGAATGCTTTATGCCTCGACTTCCATCTTTGCCGCTGCCTGAACTGAAGCGGGTTTGAATCTCAGAGCAGCAGTAAAGCACTCCTTCAAAAACCAGCAGTTAACGTTGTCCGTATCCACTTAGTAAGAGTTACTAAATTCTTTAATTACAATTAAAGAGACCCACATGGCTGATACATTTTTAGTAAGAACGGAATTGGTAACTGCTCAGTCTTACTTGTGTGACTGGAAGCAGTCTCAGGGAGGTGATTTTTAAGTGCCTTTTGTGCTGGTGAAGTTGCGCAGGGCGGTCACATGTGCTGGCTGATTTGCATGGGGCGCTACAAGGATGTAATCTGTGCCAAGACTTGCACTTTTGGATAAGGATGCAGGAGGCTGGATAACAGATAGTGTCCTAGGTAGGACAAAAGTTGCATGAAGTTCTTGTCCAGGTGAGGTCTGGCTTTTCCCCCTTTGTGTCTGGTTGGTTGTACAGTAGCATGTTCATTCACTGGGGTCCTTGGAGGTGGGATGAATATGTGGAGGGGGACAGAGGAGGAGAGGATGACAGTATGACTCTTCCCAACATAGCTACAATCAGCGCAGAGCTGATCCACCCATCAGAGGAGACAGACCACAGTAGGCAAAGCATAAACTATATTAGTTTTTCACTTATGTGGTTAATATACACTGTGTAGTTAGAGCACAAGTCATTTCTCTTTGCAACGTGAAGACGTGCAAGTATTTTACCAAACCTTGGGGACAACATTGTTTTATCTTTATTGTAATACAAATGCTTTAGCACTCAGAATTAGGTCGTTACCGGGGGGCTTAATGAGAGTCTCTGAGGATGTCCAAACCCAGTGAACTGGGCAGCATTCTAAGTTTCTGACTTGTGGAGGGTGGTGGTGAGATCTCTCTCCCATCTTGCAGCTATTTGCCTTGTGGAGATAGAGGCAGCAGAGATTTGCCCCTGTGTTTTGTTAATTTCAGTGGAATAAGTAGACACCAAAGTCATGTTGACACGATCGTTGCTGTATAGCTGTGCGCAGGTTGAACTGCTTGCAGCATCAAGCATAGAAACCTCAAGCCACTCAACTCACTCCTGTGCTTCCTTGTGCATAGGGGTGAGTTGAACATGGCCGAAAAATGTGAAGGCTCTGAGGGTCCAACTCTGCTCCTAACAAGTGTAGCTTCCACAGCAGAGCAAGAGTTGATGTCAGTGCATGGAATTCAACAGGAAGATCAAGCCCGTATTTGTCTTACTACAGACCTCAGCAAGTCTGACTTCCACTCCAAAGCCTAAAAGACACTGAGCTGCCTTGTCATGAGTTACTCAGAGGCAAGATGACCACCGTTGTATGGCTTCTTCAAGGCAACTGCTGCCTAAGATTGCTGTCTGTGCAGCAATGACTGCTTGTAATACTTTACTTTGAGCATGGCAGTGAGATGCACCCAAGTGGTGTTCCGCTTTGCCAAACTACATGTGTAGCCAGGTAGACCCAAATAACCTTCCACTCCATTTTGCTTTCATCACATGTTAGAGCACTGCTCTTCATGCCAGGGACGATCTTGCGGGTGGCTTAGGGACTTGGCATAGGAATCTTTGGATACCCAGTGGAACTGCTAGTTAATGTTACAATGTGTTGTTTCTTTTTTGTCCCTCCTTTCCTGAAGCCCTCCTTCACCGCACAGTCGTGCTGACCTATTTGACCTGAGCAAAGACCAAGAGATGAACCTTGCCTACATTTCTTCTGTTCCCCATGGTGGCATTGAACAAGTTCGGATTCACTGGTTACTGGAATTAGTTGCTCTCAGGTAAGCAAACACCTCAAGTCAAAATCCGGAAAAATGCAACACATCAAAGTGTTCAACAGGAGCTCACTTTTTTATTTACCTTAGTGTAATTGCAAGCTGGGCATGTCTTTGCTTCCTGGGAAGTCAGGTAAGGGCCAATGGAGGGTAATCAATTTGGGGGTGTATGAGATTAAGAAAGAGAGAGCTTGTATTGAAAAAGATGGGGCTAACCTGCATGCATTACATCCTGGCAGCAAGTTAAGGAGCAGTTTAAGGTTTCCTTTCATCTGAAGATTCTTGTGGGCACACTGGTCAGGTTTTCCCCAGACCATGTCAGGTCATATGTTACAGTTGTTCCCTGTCTCCCCTGCTGCCGTGTCGAGGCCTCAGCATTTTGATTCCCAGTTGTACCATAACCTCCAGGGAGGCCTCAGGCTAGCAGAAATGGGTTTCATGGACCACTGTGTCTACCAGGTTCTAGTGCAGCTTTTTTTAGCTAGGTGCATCCTTTCTAAAATACTGCTTGGCACAACCTTGAAGAGAGAGCTCTAGAGGAGTCTCCAATGGTTCCTTAAGCAAGGAAGAGTTCTGCTTTGCGGTCAGGGCGTCTATGCCCCAGTGTTATGGAAAGAGCTGTCAGCTGGATTCCAGTCAATGGTCGTTATGACTGTTTTCAAGACTCGTACTGGGTGTTATCACTGCCATTCCTTCAAGTCCAGCAGAGTTTGATCTTACTGCAGTAACACCAGCAACTACTCAGTACTGAGAAGAACTACTGGGAGGAAGCCAGACTTTGAGAGTTCAGTTCCGGTCCACATCCTGGCTATCCACATGTGTACCTAGAGCTCCCCCTGGCTATAGGTCTGGTTTTAATATTCAGGTCACGGTGTTATGCTCAGTTTTCAAGTTAGATCAGTCCTTGGTAAAAGGTAGGGATGGTGTGGAATATGGTGATGGACATAAATTCAGTCTGTTCCTTACCAAAGCATTTCAGGTGGCAATACTGTCCCAAACAAGACTTCTAACCCATCCTGTTACGTGTTTTGCTGACCACTAGCCATTCTAAGAACAGTGCTGCGACACTAGAAGGATGGCTTACTTTTCTGTCTTTTAATTTAGGAGACATGATACAACAAAAAGAGTCCCACGAAGATTAAAACAAGCCTGACTTACTGAGAGGTCCAAATGAAAGCTACCACTATTTTATTACTACTTCTATCTTCCTTCCACTTAACTTGGGAGTTTCTTTTTTTTCATCCTGAACCCACCTGTACATTTCTAGTTGTAGGGAAATACATGTCAGACTTCAGGAGGACAACGTCGGAATTCCATGCCTTTCAAGTCCCATGTAACTCAGTTTAAACACACTCATACCAATATGCCCAGTGGAAAGAATGAAATACAGATGCCTAGAACAGGAGTGACTGGTCTGTGAGGACAGACAAACCATAAAAACCCCATCAAAAGTTGTAATAGCTCTGGAAGTTCTGCCTGGCTCAGGCTGTTGCTGAGCTGAGCACATTTACAATCCACATCATTGCTGCATCTGCTGTCCCAGACACAGGAGGATGGGAATTTACCAGATGTAAGTTTGGAGAAGCAAGAAGGGGGAGGAGAGCTTAGACTCTGGAATGGGTTGTGAGCAGAGGGGTAGTGGGTTTCAGAGTGTACGTTAGGAACAGGAGAAGTTTTCTTCCTAGGTATTGGGGTGTGTTTGTGTATGTAGTTTGGTTTGGGAAGGTGTTCGAAGGTCCCGCACACGAATTAGTACCCCAGAGCTACCTCTGTGTGTTAGTCCATCTGTGAATATAGCAGGTAACACAGCTCCTCCCTCCCGTTTTTCCCTGTGGAAGCTTCCCAGTGAACACCCTTTCCTATGCTGTGTCTGCCTCTCTTACTGGGCTGTGGGTTTTGTACTCACTCTTGCAGTGACCCAGCTTCAACAAGGGCAGGGAAAACTCTCACTGCTCACCACCACTGAAGTCCCTGACTTAGATCTCAGAGGTTTCTCCTGGGAAATGGCTGGAGTCTTTCAGGTTTCTGTAACCAACTGACTTACAGAATAATCAGTGACTACCTTTGAAAAGAAAGTAGCCACAGCTACACTCAGAGGCCAGAATCCCTCCTGGCAGCCTGTCTTAGCTGTGCCACATTTTGGCTTGGGCTTTACAAATGATTGAGGGAAAGGGAGGTGTCTGTCATGGATTCTGCTCAGCCTTTGTAGGGAGTGAGGCACTGAGTCCTTCAAGGTGGGCCATAGTCCTTGAAACAATCAAAATTCTAGGAGCATGGAAACTTAGCAGTCAAACAAGAAGCCTCAAGGGTAGGATTCTAACCCACTAGTCTCTGTATTTAGTCTAGCTTTGAGATGTAGAAATTAGAAACTTCACTACTGTTTAGAACCAAGCTAAAACTGCTTATGTTGCAAAAATGCACGTTTGTTGAAGACAAGAAGACATTTAAGTTGTGGAAAGACAATCGGTGGTCTGAGTGGCAGCAACGGTTTGGGAAGGAAGAGAGTGTGGAGCTTGCAAACATTGGAATTGAAAGAAGCAACAGGGGAAAGAATGCAAGTCTGAGCAGGAGGAGTTCAGTGCTGATGCTGAATTCTGTGCACGTGCAGTTGTCTTCCTGAGCCAATGATGTCCAGAAGGACATAGAGAGGTTTTAAGTGAGAACCCTTTAACAGCAAAACTGTGTTATGTCATGGGGTTGGTGAGTAGAGAAGACTTCTTGGAAGGTGGTAGTAGGTTCTTGACTGAAGAAGAGCACTTACAGGAAACAGAGGACTGACTAGGAGATACCACCACTGTGGAAGGCAAACAGATTCAGGCATTGCGTTTACTCGCAGTTGTACCATCTGTAAAAAGGTGCCATAAATGTTCCTCCCAAGAAGCAGATATGCTCACATAAGAGACTGCCACCTTCCCCTTCTCACCTCTCTAATGATCTTTCTCATTATGTCTTCTAATCCCCCAGTGCCAGTGCCAGTCCCTGTGTTTTAACCCTTTTGTAGGACAGCAAACCCACCTCTTAACTTTTTCTTTATTCCAAGTTATCCTGTTATTTCACCACCCGTGAAAGGATACCACAAGGCAGACTGCTTTTGAAGAACTGCTAGTTTTATTTTCCAACCAAAAGCACATGTTTTTCTCTAGGTCATGTGACACAGGAATAGTCATAGTTCTGGGGGAACCCGAGGTGTCTCATAGACTGGACAGTTCCCTGGTTGTTAGTTACCAGTGCCAAAATACAACCACTTTGACACTTGGACCACACATTCTGGCCATGCTGCATTAGTCAACAGGAGAGTTTGTGGTGGAGATTCCCACCTCTTTGCCCAGCTCCATGGGACTCACACAGTACAAGTTAAGAATCCTTTCCTGTTCTTATGTAGCAGTACTAAAGTTTGTTGGATACATGATTTGTACAAGGCACCACAGTGAACAAAAATATAGTCCATCTACATGATGGATATAACATTTCCTAAAAGACAGATAATGATTTTATTTCAACATTAGTATTAACCTAGTTGGAATTACAAGCCCATCCCCAGTTCCTCTCCAAGTCACGGTACCTAATTCCTGGTAGAATAGGAGAGAACAGAATCAGCAGTTTTTAACGTTTTCAATCTTCATATGCTTAATCTTGGTATAACACAGTATAGCAAACATAAACATGCCAGAAAAAAGGCTTTTTTAGTTACCTTTTACATACTCCTTAGAGATAATTTACAGTCTTCCAGCATCCCTACATCATAGCACTGAAAGCTGTTTCCCTGCTGTAGTTGACGTTGTCCAACACAACTTGATTGTGAGCCAGCTCTGCCAGTGAAACTGAAACAGAAAGTTGTTCTTGTGGTTTCTTCTGGTCGATAGTTTCTTCCTAGTAAAAGTCTTAAAGCTTACCCCCCCCCCATTTTATGCATAGCCAAGTTTCTTTGCTTAGGTATCCTTTGGTGCCATTCTTACCGTAAATAAGATGAAAAAGAGACTTCTGACTTAATTTCTCAGCCTGCTGGTAAGAGAAGGGCAGCCTCTCTTCATTCTTCTCCAGAGACACACTTCCATTAGAATCTCTCTTTCATTTTTCTCTTTTAAAATGAGATTCATCCAGAGCTAAGAGTATTTTTGCATTTTTTCCTTTAAGTTCTAGACTGGTAGCTTGACCCATAAAGATAAAAGAAATTTAGATTGCTAGGATGTGTGTTCTTTCATACTGAAACAATTATAGTTGACTTTCAATGACAGCTTGCTTTGGCACAACAGCAGAAGAGTATCTGTATTGATACTGTCTGGCAGTAATTCCTGTAAACCCACTTGCTCATGCTAAGCCCTGGCAGGACCTTAAAAGAGAGATTGCCTTATCAAAGAAAGGTTACAAACAAAAGCAGACACAAAGCAATACTTTGTCCTTGTGCTCTGCCCGTTGGCTTTTATGACAGAAAGAAGCTAGTCGTACAAAGTCAGCAATTTAAAGAATAATGTAATGAAATTGTTTTATGGCAAGAAAATGCTTCCAATGGTCAATCTCTCTACAGACATTTCTGTCAGGTTTTGCAGCTCTGGCAGTACTAACAGTGTGCAGCTGATAACACTTGTTTATAAGGAGTGTATGAAAATGTCAGCATTGAATCATTTACCTAATATTTTGCTGTTCTCAGTCCCTGTGAAGACATTTTTTATTCTGTCTCATGGGAATGCACTGCTTTTGTTTTAACAAAATATTTGTTCTTGAGAGCCAGGCAGGCTTTGGGACACCTGGAGAACCTCAGTTTGAGTGTTCTTTCGTTAGTGACCTGAAAAGTTGAAATAACAAAGTCACATGATGTGTTGACCTGGCTTTTATTATATAATGGCACAGCAGTGAATGGCTTCTGCATACATGGAACCTATTTCTAGAGTCTGATAATTGTAAGAGGCGCAGATGTGACAGAATTTTCTTCCGTGCTTGGTGCTGTGTGTGGACCAGCCATGAATGAGGAGAGCTTAGGTGTCTGTAATTATAAGCTTGAGTATGAAGAGAGGTTATCCTGCCAATGCCATGGGCCAGAACACTGGAGTACTAACTGTGTTACAGTGAAACTCTAAATCTGTGCTTATTTGTAAGGAGAGAACATGCATATGTAACAATGTAACTGACTCTGGGGGTATCATTTGACACAAAGCAGAAAGAACAGCAGTTAATGCAAATTATTATAGAAAACTCCAGCCCTGGAAAACATGGTTTTGTGGACCTCAAATCAAAGGATAATATGATAGGAGGAAAAAAACCCCAGAAAATCTGTAGTATGTACAAACAGTGGTGGGTTTTCTCCAGCGTATGGGGATACACAATTTAGAAAGCATTGCTCCCTCTGTTTGGCCCAAGTCTCCTACTGCAAAGCTTGTTTAGCATTGCATCAGAGAAGACCAGACAGGCAGTTCTGGCTGACCCATCACTCCCCTTCTAGGCAGATCACAGATTTACCTTCCCACCCTACCCTCTTTTCTCCAGTTTCTCTTTGCACCCAGGCAGGCAGCTGTAGGAAGAACTTGCTGTGCTGCGTCACAGTTCTGAGGTTTTATGTTTGATCATCCTTATGTTTCCCGGATTTAGAGTTGCATCTGCCCACCAGAGGCAGCTTATTTTTACAGGATGGTACAACTACTTGGGTAACTATGACTGCCAGTTAAAACCATTCATTTTTCTGAACCTCGTTTATCCTTTCACTGGTTGCAATGTTGTGCATCATATTTCTTCCAGCATCGTTAAGGGTATCATAACCTGCAGTAATTAATTGCCCCAGATGGAAACAAGTAACACAGGTGACTCCATCAGTAATTTTTGGAAATGATGGTTTTGAGAGGAACCTGTGATGGATCATGGTTTCTTCTCCTGTGGCAGGTTCTGTCATTAATTCTGTGTAATCAAGGTGGAGAGAGATGGTACATTCCACAATATTTTACACATTTTATTTGTATGCTAATAGAGTTGTTTAGGAGCACACATAGAACGAGGGAAGGGGCAGGGCCTTGCAAGCCAGAATTTAAACCACCATGTGTCCAAGATACTAGATTGATTGCATTTTCATGGAAATGGCTTAGCCCTCTTAACACAAATCAATCATTAAACCTCTGGGAGAGTCAGCTAACACTGGGCAGACCTTCCAGCACAACAGTCTCATGACGTATATGTTGGGTCACACATGATCATGGCACAAGGGAGAAGTCAATTCCAGATACATTGCACATGACCTGCATTTTAAAGTGAAGATGCAGGTAATAATCCAATCCGTTCCATCTTGATCCTGGATTGCATCCCCAGTGGCTGTTCAATGTGGCGTCTGACAAACAGCAGAGCTCTTCAGCGGAGAATGGCTTCGAGGCCCATTACTGTACACAGCCAACTGTGTGTCTGATAATTTAATTATTGTCAGCTGCCCCTCCCCATCTGTCAGTTTTGTAGTGAATCATCAGAGAATCACAGAATCAGACTGGTAGGGATTGGAAGGGAGCTCTGTGGGTCATCTAGTCCAACCCCCCTGCTGAAGCAGGGTCACCTACAGCAGGCTGCACAGGAGCTTGAAGACACAGGGTTAAACAGAGCAATCTGCTGGAAGCTTTTGGTCTTTTGCAAACTGCACAGCGTTATGTATACTGTAGAACAGCATTTCCTGCATACTTCCAAAATCATTCCCAAAGTAACCTCCTCTTTTCAGAGAGTCTGTCACTGAGGGATTGCAGCAAGCCAGGAGAACAGAAATGTTTAAGTCCTTGTAGTCTTTCAGGATTTCCTTTAGAGTATTAACTCCAGTGGTGTCCAAAAATGAGATGGAAGAGCAATCTACAACAAGGGCCTGGAAATTGACTTGCTTAGGAACTAGTTGAAGAGTGGTTTCTCCAATGCCCAATCCATTAGCAGTTGAGTGATCTCCCTTTTTCCGATGCTGCTTTTCCTTCTTCTCGTATTTCTTTCTTCTAGCAGCTTCTAGGTTAGGGTCTAAGTTAGTCAATCTATACAGAGACTTTAGGAAGTAGTTTCTATTTGCATAGTAAAGTGGGGCCTCAAAACGGAATATTTTGACCTTTGCAATGGAAGAGAGATTTTCATATTCTAAGTCATCCTCATAAAAGGTGGTGTCTGGGATCTGACCAAGCAGGGCTGTCCGTGGCCGCTGTGTCCGAACAATGATGCATAACATGGAGAAAACAATGCCAACCAACAGCCCTATTTCTGTGCTGATCAAGGCAGAAGCAAACATGGTAACGACCCAAACAAGTGTGTCCACCTTATTCACATGGTACCGTGCTGGCACATCTCGGAACTTCCTCAGGGCTCCTCGGAGGCTGACAATGATGATACAAGCCAGGACACACTTCTGCAAGGAGTAGAAGAGAGGTGCCAAGAAGAGCAGCACCAGCAAAACCACCATTGCACTAATTACTCCAGAGACTTGAGTCTGGCAGCCTGTAGATGTTTTGACGAGTGTTTTTGCCAGAGCTGCGCTAGTTGCAAAAGAGTGGAAGAAAGAAGGAATGATGTTGCAGAAGCCCACAGCAAACATTTCCTGATTGGCTCGAATGGTGTAAGCATATTTCTTTGCACACATTTCAGAAAGGGATACAGTGAAGACAAAGCTGACTATGGCAAGAGGCAAAGCATCTACAGCGACTCGGAGCATTAAGTTGAAATGTGGTACCTTGGGGGGAATAAATCCTGTTGGAATAGCTCCAGAAACACTGGACGCATACACTTCATTTAACTTCCCGTAGTGTGACACCAGTGTTGCCACAACAATAACTACCAGCTCTGTGGGAAAAGGAAATTTCAGCTTATGTTTATACCGATCTCCCAGTTCCTTAGCAGTGACCAGCACCATGATACAAATGGCACTTGTGATAACATCACAAAGGTTAGCCTCAGAAATGTTCCGGAAAATGTTAATCCAGGTAATAACAAGCATCCCATGCCCTTGGCTACGTGGGATTTTTATTCCAATCAGATACTTCACTTGAGCTGTTAAAATGGTTAAGGAAGCACCAGTTGCAAAGCCATCTAGTACAGACTCAGATAGGTACATAGATACGAAACCCAGACGAAAGATTCCCATTAGAACCTGAGGAGACACAGAAAAAAAACGATGAGCCTTGAATGGTGCTGCAAATAATTAAATACAGATGGGAGAGAACTAGATGAAGGCGGATAGCATTTGGCTGCCTGAATCTTAAAACAGTAATTATCCTTTGATGTTTCCAGTCTTCTTTTAAAACATGTGGTTGCTTTTACTGTTGTGGGATACTACAAACCCAAGAGGTGAATGAGAAGTTTGAGACAGGGTCAGTCAGACATTGGTCTGAAGTGACTCCACAGAAGTGGCTTGTCTGAATTTTATTTCCTATGCAAAAGAGCAGTGGATCCAAAAATGCTTCTGTTATATCAAAGCAAATTTTGTTTTGGCCTGTCTTAAAGTGCATAAAGTTTAAACTTACGGCCATTGCTTTGTAAATAGAATTTGAATGACAACAGCTAAGATCTCTACTTTAGTGGCACTGTTGTATTAAACAGCTTTTAATTTTAGCCCTGTGAACAGAAAGTGGAGCACAGGCAGCCTTTGTGGCATGCCTGAGGTCAGAAGTGGCAGAAGAGCTCACGAACTTTCCCAGATTGCAGGATACTCTCCTCAACTAGTTGCTTCTCCTTCCTTTGATGGCTTTGGAAAATATAGATTCACAAGGGCATTTTTTTGTTCATAAATGTGACCTGAAATTTCTTAGTAAACAGGAAGATGGTTAGCTCTTTCTTAATTCATATGTGTATGCAATTAATAGGTAAATATGTTCATCATGCTTTCTTCTATGTTCTGTTGATACCCTTGTGACAGGCAGCACGTTGGTGAGTCTCAATGTGTCCAGCACAGCCCCTGTCTGAAAAGTAGGTTCATCAATCTATTTCCCTTCTTCTCATTTCTGCTTCTGAATCATCTTTGGACAGCAGTTTGGTAGAACATAGTACCCACTAGCAAAACACTGAGCAGCACGTTCCGAACCTGTGTAGAAGTAGGTGAGTGGGTCTGCACCTTTATTAAAGTATCTAAGGAAACAGAATTATTTCTGCATTGTTGAAGTATAGAGCTATCTGGGGGCTTCCCTCGTGGTAAGGTCTGTATTGGATTAATGGTCCCTTGAAAGCAGCAGGGCTAAGAGACAGTACAGTATCAGAAAAATGTTAACGATCTTGCAGAAGACTCTTGTTTTACCTGTGCTTGCTAGTAGCTAAGAAAACTGTCTACCTCATGCTTTCTTTGAATTGCCTACAGTTAGGCTTCCTGGAGAAAACAGTCCAAGGTCATTGAAGTGAACTGATGCTGGATGTCTCATTGAAAGAGAGCCATACCAAACCATATGTCATGCAAAGAAGCTTTAGGAACTTCATACCTCGCCTTTGGATATTAGCAATCACTTACCTGATACACTCCAGCAACGAATGTCAAGGCTGTAGCAATGCCAATAGCGTAACATTCTTTTCCACACTCAGCATTCATCCCTGCTATTGTAAGGTTGAAGGCAGTTGTGTTGGACTGACTGTCATTATGCAGAGAGCCATCACCCAAGGCTGGTGGGGCATCATCACTCAAGTCAAAGCCAGCCAAGAGAAGTTCTCGGTCCACAACTTGTCCTACCATTAAGCTTATCAAGCTGAAAATGCCAACTGAGACATGACGCGATGTGCCCATTAAGAAATAGATGATGTTGGCAAAGAATGATGTGTACAGACTATAAATGGGCTTCAGACCTGCCAGCAGCGAGTATGCGATTGCTTGGGGCACCAAAATGATCCCAATCACTAACCCAGACATAACATCCCCCCAAATGTACTCTTTGCACTGGTACTTGGGAAGCCATCGTAAAACAGGAAGGAAGTCCATGACAAAGTTCTTCAGCTTCTTTGGGGTGCAGGAGCAGCTCTTGCTCAGCTTAGCTAGCATGACTTCTTTCCTATCAATCCTGACATGAGTCTTTCTTTCCATGAGAAAACAGGAAGAGGTGCTCTTTTCCATCCTGGTAGCTTCGAGTGGTCTTTCCATTGTCCCACTGTTTACTTCATGTATGTGTTCCTGCAATGTGAAGAACACTGCTGTTAGTTTTTAATTAATGAAGTTATTTTTGGCACAGATGCTTAATGCTAGAACTTTGTCACCGGTGGTGGTTTTAAGGAAGCATCATACCAACAAGACCACCACCAGAGGGCTCCAGTGACATATAACGCTAAGAAATAAATCTGCAGCTCGAGCCCTTTCTTGTAGATATTGAAGAGTATGTTCGATTGAATCCAGTTCGTTTTACTAAAGAAAAATGAAGCTAAACTAGTAATTCCTTTGTGCAACAAATATTTCCATCAGCTTTTCCAGATGCTCCATCATAGAGGTCTCTGTGATCAGATGGTGTGAAATAAACATATACTAGTGAGGTGGACTATGGTCTTTCTAACAGTACGTCTTGTAGTCATTGCTGTGGAACTCATGTGATATAATGATTTGTCACTACAGCTGTCCTCAGTGCACAGGAGAAAAATTTCCCTAGTAGAACTTGTAAAGCAAAGTTTTCTGGAGAGCAACAATTTAGTCTCATGCAAAAATTTGTACACATACCATTGATGGACTCTTAGAAGCAGCTACTCAACATGAATCTGTTGAATTGTAGATTGTTTTGATGTGCAGCTTCCATTAATTAATAAGGATCTCATCACAAATACAACTTTGGCAACATATGGACCATGCACCATTGTGGAATCTGTTCCCATCTCAGAAGAGTGCTACGTACCAGTTTTTTCAGGTTTAAACCCATAGTTACGCTAGCTTTGCTCTCCAGGGAATAATATCTAACAAATAATTCTGTGGGCAGCAGAACAAACACGGTAACGTTTTCTGTGGTTCTCCTGCATGTCAGTTTTCTGGTACATAAAGACTGGTAAAATTTGTATTCTGCAGATGGAAGTGCTTTTGGTGTCTCTTGCCTTTAAGAATACAACAGTTCTCACTAAACTCAATCTCTGCATTTTTGCTCAATTGTCAAATGAAGTTGAAACTATCTTAGTGCATTCATAAATCATTTGAGGCTAGGTGGGGACATGACTGAGAGGCAAAACAGTATCACATGCAAGTGCCCTACCTTAAACAGTTTAGAAATAGGAAGAGGAGCAGGAAGGTGGAAAATGTCAGACTATGCCAAGTGGCAAATCTTGTCTTCTGGTTTGCAGTGGAAAGAAAGAAGAGGCTTCCAAGAGTGGATGCCCATATATAAGTAGGGGGAAATAAGGAATGATTCATACTGACCTAGAAGAAGAGAGTATGTGCTAGTGCAACAGTATGCAGAATCTCTAGTACAGAAGAACTTCTCAAGCCCAGGCTCTCCCAGTGTCAAAAACAGCCAGGACCTCTGCAACAAAGCTTTCTGTTGCCAGATGTGACATTGCAATATAATGTCAAAGCTTGTCTCACTGCAAATAAAAGCTGTTTCATTCCTCTTTCAGTGTCTAGAGACAGAAGCCATACCCATCAGTTTCCCAGAACTTGAAGTAGACTCACTGACACGTACTCTGTTGGTATATTTTGATGATTTTAGCAATTAATAGTAAGTTTAGACTGTAATGACAGAAGTTATCATTCTCTGTGTAAATTTCATACTTTTTTTTAAGAAGAGTTTTTTGATTTGTTAATGTTTGATAACACTCATTTAACGTGTAGAATTCCAAGCTGAGAAAAAACAAAGGGCTTATGAGTCCAATTGAAACCATAATTGATAAGCAAAATAATAGATTACCAACAGCCTGTAAGCTTTCAATCTGTAGCACTCCAAATAGAGAGTGGCTTATTGTGAAGTCTTCTCTCTAGCCAGCTTAGAAATTATTTTCAAGACTTTAACAAATACCTTTTGCCAGCAAATTGAAAACAGTAAGACAATGTGTATCTGTAACTAGTGCAAAAGTCTTAAACAAGTTCTCAGGTATTATTTTCAATGACACAGCGTGATGTCTAAGGCAAAGTTTAACCACAACATGGAACAGGATGTTTAAGTGTATGTAACAGGTATGTAATTCATAATTTAGTAATAGGCAGAAAAGACATTATTGTTAGAGATGTGTGGACTGATTGTCCAAATTGAAAATGACCTGCATAGTAGTCTAAATAGGTTTTAAAAAATCAGTGGATTTCTCTCCATCCCAGTTACACTAAATGGTTTTTAGCTCCCACTGTATAAGTTTCTTTATGTTTGTAAGTAAGTTTTATTTCCATCGTAAGGGAAAACTAATTGCAATTTAATGTAATTATTTAGAAAGACTGATGGCTGTTTATTCTCAGTAAGACCAAATTTACTTCAGACTCTGCATGGTTATGCTAGGCAAGATCTGCTTGGACAGGAAAGAGGTGGGATTTAGTCTTTGTTAGAATGCAAAGGTGAGAGAAAATATAAAAGAACTTACAATACCAAGAGAAATACTTAGGAGCATAAGATTAGCATTTACCAAACACAGAATGGTAACAACTGTAATAAAGACGCTCATTTTTAACATGCAAAAACCAATACTTCCTGTCTTACCTAAATTCGTTCAGAAAATGAGAGGCTGGTGTGTGAGTGCAGCAAGTCCTATTTGAATGCCACCCACTTCTTAACAGCCAAGTGAATTCGGACAGCCAAGAAATAAACACAGTGCCCTTGTTCTACATGCTTAAAAGCTCGTGGGTAATTCAGTGCCCAGTGAGTGCTATTGATAAGCTACATAAAAAAGATTGCATTGGCTTCTATACACTAGGCTCGTTTATTTAATTGTACAGTTGCTCTGCCTCTCTCTAAACTCACACAATTCACTTACCAATAAATTTGAATGTACAAAAAAACCCTCTATTAAATTTCACACAAATGCGTTGTTTGTGCAGCTTGCTGGGGGATGATAATAGTTTTTAATACAAAAGACTCTTGGAACGTAATAAGTTAGTAATATATCTCGGCTGTACTGCCTTACTGGATGATCAGAATAGTATCCTTTTGTAAAAGCCAACTGAAAAAGTATGATAAAGCATGTATCTTTTCCGCAGTTTTGGTGCATTTTAGACAAAGGTCAAAAAAACCTTCCTGGTGAAATAAATACATTCAAGTTAAACACAGCCAAATGCTGACACAAGGTCATTTTCTTAAATTATTTTCTGTTGTGAAAATAAGGGTTTCCTTCCTGTAAATAACTGTTTATTGTGCTAGATACATTTTCAGAATCCATGTCAAATGAACATGCTAGCTGTAAAACACTCAGCTCTAAAACGAGATGTTACTCGTTTCCAGAAACTGTTAATTTTTGGAGTTTAATTGTTGCTTTTAGAACATGGTAAAGCCACACTAAATAATGGAAGGGAAGTTCATAGAATTATAGGTTGGAAAAGACCTCTGAGATCATCAAGTACAACCATGTGCCCAACACCACCATGCCTACTAAACCATATCCTGAAGTGCCACATCTACACGTTTTTTAAACACCTTCAGGGATGGTGACTCAACCACCTCCCTGGGAAGCCTGTTCCAATGTCTGACCACTCTTTCAGTAAAGAAATTTTTCCTAATATCCTATATAAACCTCCCCTGACGCAACTTGAGGCCATTGCCTTTTGTCCTATCGCCAGTTACTTGGGAGAAGAGACCAATACCTGCCTCGCTACAACCTCCTTGCAGGCAGTTGTAGAGAGCAATAAGGTCCCCCCATCAGCCTCCTCTGCTCCAGGCTAAACAGCCTTATCTTCCTTCAGCCGCTCGTCATAAGACTCGGTTCTCTAGACCCCTCACCAGCCTTGTTGCCCTTCTCTGGACATGCTCCAGCACCTCAATGTCCTTGTAGTGAGGGGCCCAAAACTGAACACAGTACTCGAGGCGCCGCCTCACCAGTGCCCAGTACAGGGGGACGATCACCTCCCTACTCCTGCTGGCCACACTGTTCCTGATAGAAGCCAGGATGCCGTTGGCCTTCTTGGCCACCTGGGCACACTGCTGGCTCATGTTCAGCCGGCTGTCGACCAACACCCCAAGGTCCTTTTCTGCCAGGCAGCCTTCCAGCCACTCCTCCCCAAGCCTGCAGCGTTGCTGGGGTTGCTGTGACCCAAGTGCAGGACCTGGCACATGGCCTTGTTGCACCTCATACAGTTGGCCTTGGCCCATCGATGCAGTCTGTCCAGATCCCTCTGCAGAGCCTTCCTACCCTCAAGCACATTGACACTCCTGCCCAGCTTGGTGTCACCTGCAAACTTACTGAGGGAGCACTCAGTCCCCTCATCCAGATCATTGATAAAGATGTTAAACAAGACCGGACCCAAAACTGAGCCCTGGGGAACACCACTTGTGACTGGCTGCCAGCTGGATTTAACTCCATTCACCACCACTCTCTGGGCTTGGCCATTTAGCCGGTTCGTTATCCAGTGAAGAATACACCCATCCAAACCAGCTAGTTTCTCCAGGAGGATACTGTGGGGAACAGTGTCAAAGGCCTTACTAAAGTCCAAGGAGATGACATCCACAGCCTTTCCTTCATCCACTAGGCGGGTCACCTGGTCGTAGAAGGAGATCAGGTTGGTCAAGCAGGATTTGTTACCAGAAAAACATTTTTCAGCTATGTAACACCAAGAATTCTTAGGCTGTGGTGCCTGTAGCTCAGTAATAACTTAATTGCTTCATCTAGAAAATGGGATTCCACCATGGCTGCGTGCTATCCCCTGTACATTTGTGCAACCTGGCAGGGAGCTGGGAGCATCCAATGCTCTTGCCATCTCCCAAGACAGGAGGGTGGAGAGCAGATCTGTCTACTGTGCACGTGAGTAGACTCTGGCCTTCTGATTCTGACACTGAGATACAACACCATCCTTCCACAGTGGTAATACTCGAGCAATATGCAGGAGTCCTAGGGGTGTCAGTAAATAGATTCTTCTACTGGTTTGCCAAACTGACCTATTTTCAACTCAGCCCATACCAAGTAGTTTATATGAAAAGGGACAACCCCTATTTCAGGCTCCCCCTCACCCTCCAGGGCTTCACAGAACATAGTATTTGCATTTTATTCAAGTGAAGGCTTCCCATCACTTGCTGAAATAGCTATTCTTAGCAGGGATGCACAGGTGAAATAGCATATAGCACAGAACATGTCTATCCATTGCATTTGACTTTGGCATCGGAACATTCTGAACTGTTTAATACAAGCGACAGTGACTTGGGTGCACATTCATATACATACGTATCATCCATGTCATTACAACGAAAATTAGCCTTAGTTATTGTTAATTGTGTTTTGTTGTTTGGAATCTTCACAGTTAAGTTTTTTGAACTTGCCCTTGACAATATGAGCAAAAGCAAAAAGCTTTTCTTTTTTTCCCTGCTTGAGCAGAACCACTGTATGAACCACTCATTTTTTCGAGTTAAATGCAGTGACTCAGGTTTCTTGTGAAAAGAGAAACAAAGCAAACAACCATTGAAGCCAAACAAATTGCTGACTTTCCTAACTGGCTTTAGTCCCACCTTTCTTGCTGTCTTTTTTACCGTGCCACTGACCTGACAAAATCTCTCTGCAGGAGAGGAAACGTTCATCACAACTTGCTCAGTGGGATTTCTCTTTGCAGATTGCTTGGCAAGCAGTTTCTGCTGGTACACATGTAATCATTCTGGCTGGATGGGTTGTTCTTTGTGAAATAGCACAACCCAAAAAAACGGTTCTGATGCATCCTTTTGTCTCCCCATCCTGGTTTTCCACCAGAAAATCTGAAGCTATATCTCTAGAAAGTCCAAGAGGGAGTAGGCAGGGTGAGCCTGCCTCTCTGTGCTAAGGAGATCTCTTAAATGCTGTATTTGGGACAGAAGTCAGTGTATCACAACTCTATATACTAGAATTGCTCACTCTTGCTGAAATGGTGATTACAAGTGTAAGTTAGAATAGAACCCTTAATACAGTTTCAACCAAGTGATGCTTGCAATTTTCTCTATGTTTGAACTATGAAAAATCATCTAAAAACTAATGTGGGTAGAGCAGGGTTTATATTTATCATCTGAAATGTCATTGTTTTTTCGTTGCATAAATCACAGAAAAACATAGGAGGCATCAGTTTAGCCAAGCATTTGATTAAAAACACTTCTAGGTGTTGAGTTAAACTGTTCATGTTACTCATCATTCGTATCAGCAACATTTTCTGCCTGTAAGAAACCTCTCTTGGTCTCTAATGGCTATGACTACGTTACTGTTCCTGGTGTTGAGCGTTAATATAGTTTTGAAAAAAATCCCTGGTTAGCCTTTGAGGCGTTTTGTGCTTGCAAACTAGATTTTTTTCACAGGAAAGTGCCCATTGCACTCTGACCCTTTATGGTGGCATAAAAACCTGAGCCAGCAATTAGTTCTTTGGACAGATTTGAACAGATGTGATGAAGACATTTAGGCTGTGGGACCTAACTAGTCTGAAATAAAATCCTCTGAAATGCATATGATAGAATACAGTACTGCTTCGGAACCTACTGCTTTGATTTATTAAACTGCTTTTGTTGTGCAGAATTACTTAGAAATGTTGACATAACCTTTGATTTTTAGGAAGGACCAAGTGACAAAACAGAACAAGTGAAATGAATGTTTCTCTCTGTCTTACATAAGCTGTTGCATTTTCAGCTTTAGAGCACCAGGACCTAGATGTACTTGGAAGCAAACTTAAGCAAGGTGCCAGCAACCAAAACAATTTATTTAAACACTGAGCTAGCAAGCTTTCAGGCTATAGGCAAAGAACATCACAGTGCTTGTTTGGAAAATCATGACAAACTTCATGGGCTCAGTAATTTTTTTTCTGTATCTGGGCAAAATATTGTGGCTTCAAAGCATTTTCCTGTTGAGTTTCAATGTTACACTAGTCCAGAAGTGAAAAAGGAAAAAATATTACAGTTTCTTGGTCTGTATGAGTCAGGAAAGCCAGAACATTAGTCTAAGTTCTCTACACATTAACACTGTTATGCTAAGGAGTTGAGAGTCAAACAATCTTTTAAATTTGTGTATTTCTAATTAAAATCTCCAATTTACGTCTGCTGTAAATTGATCTAGGTTTTCCAAGGCAAGTTAGACTCTTTTTGAAATGCTTGCATTCACCAGCAGCTGTGATTCAATTAAAATTTTCCCAAAGATTCTCAATCCAGTGTCGCATTGAGTGAGATGAGTCACTGACATGTAACGGTCCCAGAGGTGATGAGGAGGTTACTATAGAATTCAGAGAGTCATCACAGAATCACAGAATGGTAGAGGTTGGAAGGGACCTCTGAGGATCATGTAGTCCAACCCCCCTGCCAAAGCAGGCTGCACAGGACCTTGTCCAGGCGGGTCTTGAATATCTCCAGAGAAGCAGACTCCACAACCTCCCTGGGCAGCCTGTTCCAGTGCTCCGTCACCCTCAGAGTGAAGATGTTCTTCCTCATGTTCAGCTGGAACTTCCTGTGCCTCAGTCTGTGCCCATTGCCCCTTGTCCTGTCACTGGGCACCACTGAAACGAGTCTCGCCCCATCCTCTTGACACCCACCCTTAAGATATTTATAAGCATTTATTAGGTCCCCTCTCAGCCTTCTCCAGGCTAAACAAGCCCAGCTCCCTCAGCCTTTCCTTGCAGGAGAGATGCTCCAGTCCCCTCATCATCCAGCAGCTGTTTTTGCAGCTGGCCCATCAGATCATCCTTGAGAATGATCAGACCTTGGAAGTAAATGATCAAGTAGTTTCATTGGTTCTCCAGGGGCTGGTTTTGTTCAGCGGTTCCAGAACGTGCTGGTCAAAATATTGGCATGCACTTGAAGGCAAGATAGCATTATTGTTCTGGAGAGTCCTAGGACATGACCACTAAAAAGACATTTTCTGTGGGGTCAAAAAACATTCCTAAAAATCAGACTTCTTACTTTTGGAAAGGTAGCTGGTCCAAAGTTAAAGTCTCTTTTCTAAAAAATAGCTTTCAAGACAGCTTTGCAAGACCGTGGTCATCAGTCACACAGCTAAACACTAAGTTCTGTTTTTTGCCCAGTGGTTTTGCTAGACTTTGTTTAGTCACATTAAGCTGTTGTAGAGAAAAACAAATTGATACCCCATTCTTATGTTTTTTTCTGTTGCCTTCCCTGGGTTTACTACATGCAGTAAGGACAATATTTTGGAAACTCTCTTTCATATTTAATCACTAAGAAAATGCTCAGTTTTAATAATAATTAAATACTTTGAGAACCAGTAGAGCTTCATATAGGCCACTTTTCTGAAGTACAAACAAAAACTAGTCAAATGGCTGGTCTTGAATGCTTAGACCAGAGTTTGCAGGAAAGATTACTTCCATACCAATTGCAGCTGACTACGTGTTTTGCAAATCTTTGCCTAGTATCTACCTTATAAGCAATATTATGAAGAAATAATGACAGGCTAATGACAGAACTTCAAAAGCAATACTAGTATATAAGATAACTGAAAAGAGTCAGTTTTGCACTTCTGAAAACAGACAAAGAACACCTAAAACCCGAGTTCAGAGGTATGGGAAGGGAGGCAGTTTCCTTACCTGGATAGCTGTTTGACAGGAGTGTTCAGCTCTGGTTTTACACGTTGGAGTGAATGAAAGTCTTCAGTCAGGCATTACTCTGTTTGCATAAAGGATAATTATTAGCTAAGTATTCCTCAAGGGAAGAATGGGTAGTTACGGAATCTTGAGCTTGCTGCTTGGTAGTGTGTTGTCAGTTCTACCGCTCTGAAAACTTGGATATATATGCAGCACTTGCTGATGATTTGAGTTTAAATAATGTGTAAGATTATTAATTAACTAACACTGATCCAAAAATTATGCTGAGTTCAGGCTAGCACATCTCTGACCTTTGAAGCTGCTACTCATCTGAGATTTGATCTGGTTTATGCATCCTCATATAGCATTAGCTTTTGATTTTACATATTCAATGTGTAAGAACAGAACTGCAGCCTTGCCTGAGATTTATACATTTTGCAGGCTGGAATAAGTACTGTTCTGCTCAGTGCATAGGATGGGACTGCTGAAGGTCAGAGTTCTATTCCTACAAGTCAGTGCATTCGGATCACGAGATCTCTGTTGCTTGTGCATAAGCTGAAGACTGTAAAATGTAGGCAGATCAGCAGGACAAAGCCTGACTTTCTGTTCATACTTTGTGAGGTATCTAAATGACCGAGTCCCCTCTCTGTTACCTTAGCTCTTTGTATAACTGCAGACCTATCCAAACAACAAATAATCAGTGATCTCCTCTCGATAAAGGTGACAGGTGGTGTTTAATGGTTGCTAAGCAGTGCAAATTAACAGATTGGACACAAGGCCAGGACTCACAGGAACTGCATGCAGTTGGCATACAGCCTCAGGGATGAGGAGATGTGTATGTTTCTCAGCCAAGGAAGAACACGAACACGCATGCAACAAGAATCTGAGATGGGAGGTGTGGGGCCTGATAAAGGCTGTGTTGCTGGGTAGACAAAGATGTTTCCTTCTTCCCTACCAGCAGGAGTGCTTGCAAGGGATTGCAGTGCACAAGCATGTACAGAGGGCCAGGTTCCAACATCGTCTTTTATCCCAGTGCAAAAAGTTGTTTTGTGCTTTTTAAAAGTAAAAAGACAACATGAAAATTAAGGAAATGAAAAGTCAAAATGCCTACATTAGGATGGAACAGAAAGGGAAGCACATCTCACCTCTGTGATGCTAAACTAGCCATGGATTCTTAAAACTACTGGCTGTTACCAAGAGCTCAAACTTGGTGACAGTAATTGTGACGTTCTAATCCCAAAAGCTAAAGAAGGTCATTTAAGTCTTAGTAAAATCCTCTTTCTTGTCTCTTTCCTGTATAAAGTTTTGTCAAGCATTGCTGGCCCATTGCCATTCCGCAGGTAGCTCTTAGAATAAAAGGGAAGCAGTAGTGCACTTAATCTGCATAATGAGTTTTGCACACTGGTGGCAGTAAGATAGTGTGTCTCTTTGGTCTTGTGCATCACAGAACAGAGAGTGGCTTTATTGCTTCTGTCAGTTTCTTTTCAGACCTGCAGTATCTCTTTCTGGAAGATAATGTCACTTAAACTTAGTCTCTCAAATTTGTCCTATCATCGATTTTACTACCTAATTCTTAGAACCAAGAGTAAGAGTCATCTCTCTGATGACCTCTTCAAATGTGCATGCCATCTGCTTCAGGACCAAAGTAAGCTTGCCTGCTCTGTTCTCCTTTACAACATGTTTCCAGTGTTTGGAACTTTTGTGTTGCCTCAAGCTAGCCTAAAAATAACAATTTCTGAAATTTTAAAAGAAATTTCAAATTATAATTTTGAAATATGTGAACACTATTAAGGCACAGCACCATTTAAGTGAGGCTAAATGTCTCTGGACAGGACAATTCCATTTGGGGGGAAAAAGTGACAAAATGAAGCAGTCGCTTATTCTATCCCTAGGATTTTGTGAAAATAATCTAGTTTTGAAGAAACTGCATTTTATGATGAACAATCTTTACTTAACATACAAAAATACTGATAGCAGAAGGTTCATCGGTGCTTTGGTTATGGAGATGCTAGTTCACACTCCATTCATCAAGGCTTCAGTCCAACAATAATGTCTGAGTGGGCAGCTCCTGGTGTCCTGCTTGAGTTCCACTGACTCTAACAAAGCAGGACTAGGTTCTAAAAGGACTGCCTTTCCATGTCAATTGCACAATTGTGTATTTAAGAAACAATGGTATTTGGCCAAAATAACCAAAAGACATGCTACAGCGAAGCACCTATCTTTAAGAATAGAAACTAAATTAAAAAAAATTTTACCATTGACTGGTAATTGGGAATTTACGGATTATATTCCTTTGTGTGATTTATTATTTATCCTTATTAACAGATACCTAATATTAACTGGATTAAGAACTGTAAGAGCGAATTCTATCTGACAGCATTTATGAAATAAATGCTATAAAGAGATAAAATATATTTGGCTTTGTTGAGACATTTAATTGCGGATTTCAGAGATTTTGTAACAATTCACATCATTACTGCAAAAAATTCTTATTTAGTAATGTAATTATATACTTAAAAAATAATGCTAAATTAGTCATGCAGGGAAGGTTAAAAGGGTGTGTTTACTTGGCTACAATAAATAGCATCAAATCTTCAAAAGTGCATCACAGAATCACAGAATCACAGAATGTTCGGGGTTGGAAGGGACGTCTGTGGGTCATCTAGTCCAACCCCCCTGCCGAAGCAGGGTCACCTACAGCAGGCTGCACAGGACCTTGTCCAGGCGGGTCTTGAATATCTCCAGAGAAGGAGACTCCACAACCTCCCTGGGCAGCCTGTGCCAGGTCTCCGTCACCCTCAGAGGGAAGAAGTTCTTCCTCATGTTCAGACGGAACTTCCTATGCCTCAGTTTGTGCCCATTGCCCCTTGTCCTGTTGCTGGGCACCACTGAAAAGAGTTTGGCCCCATCCTCCTGACACCCACCCCTGAGATATTTGTAAGCATTTATAAGGTCCCCTCGCAGCCTTCTCTTCTTCAGGCTGTACAAGCCCAGCTCCCTCAGCCTCTCCTCATAGGAGAGATGCTCCAGTCCCCTGATCATCCTCGTAGCCCTCTGCTGGACTCTCTCCAGTAGCTCCTCATCTTTCTTGAAGTGGGGAGCCCAGAACTGGACGGAGTACTCCAGACGGGGCCTCACTACGGCAGCGTAGAGGGGAAGAAGAACCTCCCTCGACCTGTTGGCCACACTCTTCTTGATGCATCCCAGGATCCCATTAGCTTTCTTGGCCGTCAGGGCACACTGCTGGCTCATGGTCAACCTGTCGTCCACCAGGACACCCAGGTCCCTCTCCACAGAGCTGCTCTCCAGCAGGTCCACCCCAAGCCTGTACTGGTGCATGGGGTTGTTCCTCCCCAGGTGCAGGACCCTGCACTTGCCCTTGCTGAACCTCATCAGGTTCCTCTCTGCCCAACTTTCCAGCCTGTTGAGGTCATGCTGAATGGCAGCACAGCCTTCTGGTGTATCTACCTAACATTTCTCCCATTTTTGTGTCATCAGCAAACTTGCTGAGGGTACGTTCTAACTCTTCATCCAGGTCGTTGATGAAGAAGTTGAACAAGACTGGGCCCAGTACTAACCCCTGGGGGACACCACTAGTTACAGGCCTCCAACTGGACTCAGCGCCGCTGTTGACAACCCTCTGAGTTCTGCCATTCAGCCAGTTCTCAATCCACCTCACTGACCACTCATCCAGCCCACACTTCCTGAGCTTCCCTAGGAGGATGTTATGGGAAACCGTGTCGAAAGCCTTGCTGAAGTTGAGTGCATAGTGCAAGTATAATAGTCTTGTTCTTCCATCTGTGTATTTGAAGTTCATAAATGCAGTGAATTATATCAAACACTTAAGCCTAATGTCTGCATTGTTTAAAATGCCCTCAAGCCTCAATTAGTCTGCAGTTTACCTTTATACCATAGTGACCAGGTGATGTGCCTAAAAAACACACGTTTGATTGCTGTGTAATAGGAAATATGGGAGCACTAAAAATAAGCATGCACTCTTTTAAAAGCCCATATGTGCTACACCTAACATTCCTTCTCTAGCTATGGCAAGGGTCCAGTGCAGCTGAAAATGATGTATATATTGAAGGGGAGAGACACGTTATTGATTAGCTTTTTTTTTTTTTTTTTTTAAATCTTCTGTAGTCCCTGCTGCATGAAAAACTCTGAGATTTGCAAAGTTCGGTGCAGATATATGTATTCAAAACTGAATAAGACCTTCCTTTACGATGCAACCCTCCTTCTGTTTCCCACTACAAACACAGAACCAATTGATTAGCACTTACCAAAGGCACAAAGTAACTGCAGTAGTTCCACAAGAGGTTTCTTATCAGCACATAGTAGCACAGTTCCTCAGGAGCACAGCTTTCTACAAGAGTTGATTAGAGATTCTGTCATGATGTGGTTTGGGTCTGCCCAATGATATTACTCTAATGGTGTTTACAGGGAGATAACATAAACAAATAGTAGCACTGGAAAAAATCTTCTTCCTGTAGAGTGTAATCACAGGTAGAAGATAAGCTTAGAATCACTACATTACAGGGGCTAGTAATCTCTGTCTTGTTACTCATCCCTGCTGTTCTGTTTTAATAGAGCCAGTTGCACTGCGTGGAGATCAAATAGAAGTGCAGTCTTGACTGAGCTTTAACAGTTTCAGAGATTTTGAATACTTCATTCAGTTAAACAAAAAAATACTCTAGTTATTAAGTGGGATTAGGATAGGTGTTCAAAAAACCTGTACATGTGGCACTTCGGGTTATGATTTAGTAGGCATGGTGGTGTTGGGTGGATGGTTGGACTTGACGATCTCAGAGGTCTTTTCCAACCTAGGATTCTATGATTCTAGGCAGTGTGTGGAACTGTCCTTACATACAGTGTTGAGCTGTCCATGGTTATTAATGGAGTTGCGTCCTTTATAAAAAGGAGTTTTATTAATATACCTCATGGAGGGAGCTTGGCTAATAAATCTTATGTCTGGAAAGATTTTACATACCTTCAGCTGCATTGAGTGTAAAATGTCTCAGCTTGTCTGCCTCGTAAGCAAAACTGCCTGTTTTTTCATCACGAAACAGCCAGAACTGTGGGACAAAAGCCTGCTTATTGATTGGTTTAGGATGAACGTTCCTACTGATATTTGTAAATCCTAGAGGCAAATTTACTGCAGCAGTCCCTCAGGAATACTGAAGCTTCTTCACTCATTGTGTGCATTCATGTGCAATGTTAACTGGATATTTAAAATGCATTTTTTTGTGCAAAGAAAACAGAGAATTTCCTGCTGCATTGTGAGGTAAATTTTCATGTTTCATAAGCACAGAATATAATGCACTTTTATACTGAAAAGGGAGGTGCTTTTTGTATTAGTGGAAGTTGTTTGTTCTGGGGAAAGAAAGAAGGAAAAAGGGATATACAAAAACAGGAAGACCATGGAGTTGAAGAGCTATCACTGCCGTATTTAATAATGCGTCACTAGCCTAAATTGTAAAGCCAAAACCAGGTTCAGAATAGAATTATCAGCTCTCAGTTTGGAGAGATGTGTACGTTTGCATCTTATTGAAGACTGTCCATAAATGCAATAGGTTAGTTTTACCACCTTAATTGTAAGAAGTTTTGATATGTATTACATTCAAGAGCCAAGAGCAGACACTGGGATGCCATTTAAAGAGCTGCTCTTTCCAGATTGGGTTATAATACTCATTTCTCAGTTCTGAAGTATTCAGAAAACACTCACCACAAGAATTCTTCAAGATTAAGAGCAGTACAGTGGATGACATATTTATTGTGCCTCTCCACCATCAAATGTTATTAAACACCAGTAAATTAAGAAATGAACTTGGTATCATTTAGTGAAGACCTCTTCTTTGTTTTGCAAAGAAGTTAGGTGTACGGTTATCTGTGGGCAGGCAAGGTTTGGTATAGAAAGACACACCTGAAAGTATATGTGCATGCAAATAGATGCAGGAGCAGCTGCACTTCATCCGACACCATGTGCTTTCTGTACTTCAGACATCAGAGAAGTACATCAGCTGAGAAATCTAGCTGCAGATCTTCACACCTTTCCTTAGACTATTTGGTCGTTGTCCCATTACATGCTCCTTGGTACAGGTCTCTCCAAGTGGAAACAAGTTTTGAGAACCATAATATGGAAGATGTTAAACACCTGATAAAAGTAGCAAGCCGTGCATTAATGCAAAATTTCAGGTCCGGTTACAGCATGTGAGTGGAACCTATGTGCAACCTGAGTGCTTGCAAGATCTACAGAGCAGGGTAAATAGACCATCATCAAATGTGGTTCTTGTTGCTTATTTGGCAGCAGGGAGGGCAGTCATTCCAACTCCTTGTGGTATAACACAACAGTAAGTTTGCTATGTCCTGTGCTACAGTTGGATTCACATACTTTTGGACTATATTTCCACATACAGCTAACAGGCAAAAGAATAGAAGGAGCATAAACAGAAAATAAAGATGTGAAAATGAAGGAGTGACAATAACAGTACTGTGAAATGAAACCAGTAAGTCAAATGTGTTACACAGGGACTTGTTACTGAAGGTGCAATATTAGGCTGGGTGCTTGAATTAGAATGCTGGATGCATGCAGAGAACAGTTCTGCTGCTTGGAAAGAAAAGTTCAGGGACAGCTTTCCTAGGCAGTGCCAAAAAGAGTTCTGTGCTTGAAACAATCTAGTTTTAGCACTTGGTCATCATTCCTCTTCCCTGTGCACCTGAAAAGTCACCCTTTAGTCTTCATTATGGATTAGTCTCCCTATCCCCTCTTTCCAAATCTTTTGCTTATGTATGGCATTATTTGGAGTTCCATCATCAAGGGCAGCATAAAACCACAATGAACATTTTACTTGTAGCCATGTGTTACACAGGAGGAAATCAATTCCATACATCAAACACATTCAGAAAGGTGTCATCTAGCAGCCCAGCTCACATATAGTAACTGAGCCTACCTTTCAGTCACTGACCGAGCCGTCAGATTTGTAGTGAAGAATCAGTCAAAAAGCATTTCCTGCTACTGGATTCACCTTATTATTATTTGATTACTTCCCTTTGTAAATGAACGTAGACACAACAGATCTCAAGAAACGATCACAACAAGATCTTGCAGCAGTCTAAATTATCCATGCCTAGATGATCTGATTGGACATGTTCGCGTGTCTGGAGAGGACGGATACTAAAATACCTTATGCCTTTCCCTAAATTGCTATGCGTTCGTAGCCTGTTTCCCCTTTTACATTCTGGATTTGTTTTGAAAGGGGTGAAATGGGGAGGGAGGGAGGAAGAGACACAACAGTCTTAACAATATTTTCCTAGCAAGCTAACTCACCTTGGCACAGGAAGCTGTTGATGCTTTGTCTGCCACTCTCTCTCTTCCCCTCACACACAGCACGCTCATTGCTGAAAGAAGGACTGAGACTGTGCTCACAAAAGCAGGCTGAGTAAGAAATGGAAAATTATAGGCCGCAATTAGCATCAGCTTGAAAGCATTCATTGTTTGCTTGCACTTCTGTGCTTGTGCATTTTAGCCAGATCACAACAAGGATTTTGTGAGTTGCTTTGCAAGGTAAACGTCAAGTAATGCTGATTTCAAAGAAGAAAGAAGCTGATTAAGATGCTGTATAAATCAAAGTCAATTCTATTTTTATGTATTTAAAAAAATAAAAAGATTCAGCTGAGTGCACAGCCTCCTGGCTAGCTTGTAGAAGATGCAGTGATTTCCAATAAATAACAGATGTTGTATTTTGCATTTTTGAAGCCATTTTGTTCCTAAGCCACAAAGATTCATACCCGTCCTTCTTTTTGCGCATGTATCATGCTGGTTGGTTGTGTGGATGGATTAACTGTGACAAGCTGTGACATCAGCAAGGGCTGGATACTGCCTGGCTGTGTGGCTTTTCAAGGCATCCTCCCATTATTGCTGGGCTGACTCATTCACACTATAGGGTGAGTGAATTATGTGTAGTATGGGCCCCAGCATGGACTGAAGTTTTTGGTGTTGTGCCTCTGTGCAGATGCTGTGCCATAATTGTAATGAAAGCAGATTTTCAGTCCCTGCTTACACAAATGATGTAACTGAGAAGCAAATGCAGACAAATATTAATGCTAATAAATAAACCTGGAAGTGATAAAATATGCCGGTTCTTTAGCGTGGGTGCAGTAGTCTTTGGCCTTGCAGATTTGATAAAGGGTCTGAATGAGGTTTTTGGTTTGCAAAGCATGTGTGAAAAGCACAGCCTGTGCTTTGCCTGGGGACTGCTGAGAAGGAAGAAGCAGTGTTCAAGAGCCTGCAATAGATCAAGTGTATGTGGTTATTTTGGGATATGGGGATTTCATGGAAGGGAGATGATTTACCATATATGTAATGATCATAGGAAACGACAGCGAGTGGAGTGAGAACATGGTAGAAGCAGCTCTGGTGTGAATGAGTACTGTGTTGTCAGCTTCCACGAATTTAGAAGGGAGAAATGTTGTTTAATAATAATCCAGGAATGTGCTGATTTCATAGTTATTCATTAATAATCTTGTGCTTAAACCTCAAGTACAAATCTAGTAGGGTTTTTTTGGTTGACATTGAGGAAACCCGCAGCAGTAACTGCTGAGGAGACAGCCTCTGGAAAGGTGAATGCTCATGAGGGCAGTTCTGTCCTTCATATACTCTGAGGTGTCATTTCCATAGTGCTCACAGTCCTTTAGGACATGCTTTTAAGGTCTGGAGGTTTTTAGAGTACTCAGCAGAACAAGAAACTTATGCAGACAATCAGTGGTTTTGGAGCAAACAAGGTCTTTGTAACAGCCTGAACTTTAAACTGGTTTCATGTCTTTCCTTATAGCTGCAAAAGTAAGTAGAAAACAAGGAGGCAGGATCCTTTTGTGTTGTAAGAGGCACTTGGAGGACAACAAGTTGCCCTCTTGGAAAAGATAAACTTGCTGACATTTTCTGTCCAGAGCTTTGACCTTCATCTAGAAGATACTGCACTCACAGCTTACATGCTTCATTGTCTCTTCAATAGCATGCTGTCCTGGCTAAAGAAATAGGATGGTTACTTCTGAAGATAGTTCCTTCTGGAAAAGCTGGTAGCATCAGGAGTTTAAAATGGCATAGTTAGTTGATTGGTATTTGTTCCTGCATTTTTCCAGTGAAGATCTTGGCTTTGGATACTGAAGTCCTCTCCAGGTTAGGTGGGCACTTGTGTCTGTTCTGTAGTTTTATGATCCCTAAAATGGCATCACAGACTCTAGAAAGGTGGTAAGAAATTCCTTGGGACACTGTATCTAAGGATGCTTCTGATGGTAGTCACCTACTGTGACAACTATTTACTCTTGATTTACTCTTGAGAGGGGGAATTTAATTATTGTATTAATCATGAGTATTTACACTCATCAGAACAGCCTTGGCACATTCTGGCACCACATTCTGGCACCATGGCCAAGGGAACGTATGTTTGCAGGAACAGGCTTACAAGGCCAGACAAAGATGGTCTGGCACACAGCTAAGCATCTCTATCAAATGCATAGTGGTGTGTAATATGATCGTTATCTCAGCAGACACCATAGTAGGGTAGTACCTTAGACTGCACTTTCAATTATCTCTAAGACTGTGACACAGGGAACCTCCCATGGAGCAGGGTCTTTTTTAGGTGGCTGCCTCATAGAGTGCATCTTTCAAGTCTGAGGTCAGCCAATACCCTGCTGAAAAATTTTGTTTACTGTTAAGATGTCATTTGCACCTCTCCTCTGCCAACACCTTGTGCCAGTTTTATGTCCCTATATCTTGGCTGCATTTGCCACTAGGTGAGCAGTCTTTCCCAGCAGAAGCTCCCAGTGAGGATGTAGGCAGGCTCTGCTGCCTTGGGAGTGGTGTTAGCCAGCCACTATGGCCAGTCCACCAGAAGAGAGGCTGCTCTCAGACGTAGGCGAAAGCAAGCCAGGTTATGTTAGCTTCTAATGTGCGTGGTGGCTGTGTCCACCAGAATGCAAAGACAGGCAACACCAGCTGAGTCAGAATGTCAGGATGAGAAAGGCACTACTCTAGTATATAGATACTTCCCAATCATATCAATCCTAGGCCAGACAAAGCTCTCTTCAATCGAATAGCTCTGTGGATGGCTACTGCACATGTTACCTTTGAGTTCCTATACAGGCTGTGACCTGCTGGTGGGGGTCGGCCACAGGGCTTCCTACCCCAGGAAATTTTGTTACAATAAAGTTTGATAAAGTTAGTTTGACGTGTTATCAGAGATTCAGTACTTGACTGAAGATTGCCAGGAATGGAAACACTCCCTGCTTGTGTTTTTCTTTCTCTCTTCTCTGTAGATAAGATATTTGGTCCAATGTCTGTGTGTGTACTTTCCAGGGCATGCACCTATACCCCTGGACAGGATCCACCCAGGACAGAAGAGAAGCAGCAGATGCTGGGGCACAGGGGGGGAAGCTATAACTGCAGGCTAAGGAGCAGTATCCACAGCTGTGCTAACTGGAACAGATCTGGCTGTGATGCAGGGTGTTGACAGCCAAAGCTAGCTTACCCCTGCCCTCCCAAGAGTTGAAGTTAGTGAATGGGAGAAGGCTGAAAGTGGCATGGACAAGAAGCACTACGTGATTATCTTACAACACTTCGGTAAGCTATCCAGTAACTGCATATGCACCTGAAAAGAATTCCCCTCCGTACTGGAAAAACCTTACTCTAGTAAAAGGACGCAGCAGAAAGCTGGTAACATGGGCCTGTAACCTTTGATTCAGCAAAGGATGGCCCACAAAGCAAGCCTTTCCAAGGAAGAGAGCAGCGAGATTTTGTGACAGCCAGCGGATTCCCCTCCGTACTCATCACTGCTCTTCACATTCACAGCACGGTTGTTGCTCTCAAGAGGCAGCACGTACAAATGGGTGTGGAACTGAGACTGTGACAAAGACTGGAAAGACACCTCACCATCAGGCAGCAGCTCCTGGAGTGTATCAGCCTCAGGTCTGGGGCTTATAAGGGCATTGATGCCACCAGGATGCCAGTAAATGTGTTTTAGAGTAGTTGCTTGTTATGACTGAAAATGAGGAACGCCTTACCTGGTGAGTTTCCCAGAAAAAACCCAGCTGAGGAACATTTGAAAGCCAGGCACAGACAGGACAGTGGTCGCTGCTCCACATCAGAAACATACAACAGCAAACAATGAACAATCCCAGTCAGGCAAGCACTCAAATGAAATGACAAGTACGTAGCCTTCCATGTGTTTGTAAATGAAAACAGTTGTGTCTAGAAACATGACTTAAGGGCAGAGAGATCAGAAGAGGAGCAGGCAAAAAAAAGGTAGAGACTGTAAAAGCTGGTGAGCTTGCTACTAAGGGTAAGATCATACGTACACAATGCTGCATCAGCGGGTCCTAGGTCAGATATACAAAGCTGTTTTGAACAACTTTGATAATGTCAAGTGAATTTATCATGGGTCAGGGTTTTACCTTGTCATATGCCTGTAACGGTTTTGATCTGGTCTTCAGTGTCCTAAAATTGTATTTGTAGCTCTCCTGGTAACAGCCTGACAGTTGAGCCAATCTTCCCCATGCAGGATGTTTGTAAATAATGCCAGCTTGTGAGGTTCCTGCTATGCCTTATGTGTGGCAGTCAGCATGGCTTACTGACACTGCATGCCATGCAATCTCGCAACCCAAATTCTAGTGATCCTGTATAGGTTATAAAAAAAAAAGCATCAATTTCACATCAGAAAGGTAGTATGGGTAAGGATAAGATCAGGTCAAGTAATCATTTTATTAATAGGACCATATTGCCTAATCGATTTGCAAGCAAGAAAAGATTTTTCGTAAAGTGACAGATCAGTCAAAGGACATAAGAAATGCCTCTACACCTACACACGCAACACAGGATCTCGTGTACTGTCACTTCTGTCATGGCTAGCAATGGCATTCTCTTTTCAGTATTTCACTTAATTGATACAGGAGGAACAATGTGGATGTGTGGGGATGTTAAGTGTACATGCATCAGATAGAAGGCCTTATTTACCCGTATGTTTTCACATAGTAATGTGCAGACCTTAGACTGGAGTTGGGAAGACACTAGTTCCTTTGCTATTATCTAAATGGTGTTATTAAGTTTTTACAAGACAGTAGAGTTAATCATTCTTATGCTTACTGACTGTAAGTGTGCATGTAAGCAAATATTTCAATAGAACACAGGGTACAACTGGAAATAGTTAATGGATCTGAGGGAGCAGGGCTACCTTTTGCAACAAAATACTTGTCTTTGAACTTTGGAATAGGACTGTCGACTTTCTTTTTAACCTCTATCTAAGCCAAAAAAAAACCCCTAGTCCCAAATGGCCATTCTTTAGTTCAACAGTAACTTCTGACATTCTCTTATGGATACTAAAGTGAATAAATATGTCAGCTATTTGCTTCTATCACAACTGCACCATTTGATTCTGGCAGGAACTGCAAGCCCGTCAGTGGCTGCAGACATGACAATTTCTGTCATGGTGGTAGGACATACTTTACAAGAGAAAAGCCAGCTTCAGGTCTTTGGTAAAAGACTGTGACCATGCTAGGCCTAAGTTTGAGTATTTGGTTACATCACAAGTGGAGCTGATACAGTGGCTATTGAGAGCAGGCCTGAGGAAAAAGAATTGGAGTTGATGAGAAGATCAACATGATCCGGCAATGTGCGCTTGCAGCCCAGAAGGCCAACCGTATCCTGGACTGCATCAAGAGAAGTGTGGCCAGCAGGTCCATGGAGGTGATTCTGCCCCTCTACTCTGCTCTGATGAGACCCCAGCTGGAGTTCTGCGTCCAGCTCTGGAGCCCTCAGCACAGGGCTGAAGACTGTTGGACCTGTTGGAGCGGGTCCGGAGGAGGGCCACAAAAATGATCAGAGGGCTGGAGCACCTCTTCTATGAGGAAAGGCTGAGAGAGTTGGGGCTGTGCAGCCTGGAGAAGAGAAGGCTGCAAGGAGACCTTATAGCAGCCTTCCAGTATCTGAAGAAGGCCTACAAGAAAGCTGGAGAGGGACTTTTTACAAGAGCATGTAGTTATAGGGCAAGGGGTAATGGCTTTAAACTGAAAGAGAGTAGATTTAGAATAGACATAAGAAAGCAATCTGTAAGGTTCCTTCCCACCCAAACCATCTATGATTCTGTGGTATGGCTTATGTTGTGTTTGTTTTGCCTGTCCTGTTTTCCTCTTCTAGATCATACTCAGAGATATTGATGGCACTTTGTCCGCTTCAGGTGGCACAGTTCACTTCTTTATTCACTAGGCAATTCTGTCAGCCCTTCTGAATTCTTTGAGAGCTTCAGGATTGCTATTACAGGTTCCTCACTGAAACCTTCCCTTGGCAAGAAAGCACAGAGGAAGAGCCTCAATGTAAGAGGCTCAGGAACGCTTGGGAACGCACAGAGAGAAACAAGTTGTGAATCTCAGCACAGAGCCCAGCACTGATTTAAGAGATCTGCTGACTGCTCCATTGTCACTTTTTATACTGTGTGCCCAGCATGCCTTGCTAGCAGTGACCAGTTACAGGAACTGTAAGTGATTGTCTGTCCCCCTTCCATCATACCTAGGATGTTGCATCTGCAGTTCACTTGTACAACTTTCCACCCAAGCAGAAGCAAGGTGCCTAGGAAAGAGTAGGCAGCACAGCAGAGGCAGAGGTCAGGCTGCACTGTACCAGAGAAATTAGGTGTAGTGCTCTGGCAAGGCTGGAGAAATCAGCTTTGAGAGGCACTGCCAGGACCGTGATCAGGTCTCCTACATGACTGGGGCTGGACTTATCTCAAGGGTGCTTACAAAGCCTTTTGCTCAGGGCATAATGAGGTCAGAATTTGGGCACCAGGTCAAGGCTGTGGCTGGGGCCAAATGGCAGTAAGTCACGCTACCAGAATGTTGTCAACAGAAGTTCATTTTTAATTCCTGTTTGGCACTTCATACTGGCAAAACTTCTCCCGGCCTGTCAGATTTCAGTTAAATCAGGCCACAAATTCAGAACTTATGGGAAGTCATACACCGACCCACATATTACATTATATTTGTTTGCACTGGATACTGGGTAAGAAAAGCCTTTCGGGAATTTGAAGCGTATCTTCAAATGCATCATAGATAAATTACAAATGCCAGTTTTAATCCCCTGGGTAAAAGAACTCGTGTTCCCATTCAAGTGCATGCCGAAATTTTACTACCTGTGCTCCTGCAAGGTTCACTGACACAAAAGGATGCATCATGAGCTTACTCCTAAGTCTTTGAACGCATGCTCAAAACTGGGTAAAAGGATTACAGCCGGAGATCCTAGGAGTGCAGGAGAAATAGTAAGCAAATGCTAACGATGAAGTAAAAATTGCAGACATTGTCTGCATAAATTCAGCATTCTTTGGAAGTTGTAAAGTTGTTTCTCAGCAGGACCTAAATCCATAAGAAGTGCTTCTAAGAAAGCTGTATTATATATTGCAAATGAAGACAACATAAGAAAGCCTGTATATGAGACAAGATGGACACGAGCTGGCCTAGCAATAGGTAATCAAATGGAAACTGAAAAAACAGCTTAGCCAAAAAAAGTCTAGGTAAATTTCACTCCAGCAAAGAGCTAGAAATATTAATATTCTGTTAAAAACTCAAAATCCAGCAAGCAAGTTCATTATATTGCTTCTGTTTGTGCTGATGGAACAGGAAAAGGGCGTGGATTGGACATAAACATGACTTGCTTATGGTGAACACGTGTTACTTTAGAGGAAGGAAGTTTGTGTACAATTCCAAGAACCGTAGTTACATGTAAATTTTGAGAGCCAAAGGAAGGCATCCATCTGACCCACTATCTGCAAACAAGTGCCACCTTTGATATAATATTTACATTTATACTTTTTCCTACCTGTATTCTTCAGAGTGATGAATGGGAAGCTTCACTACAATTTCACTGCCTTGGATAACCTTATGGATCGGCTGTGGGAATATAAGCTAATTCCAGGTAAGGGCAGCTCCTTACCTCCACAACTTGCTACATCTGTTTGCACTTATTGTGCTATCATCAGAAAATTCTTAGAGCGCTTTGCCAAAGCTGATTTTGATAAAAATTCATTCTTTTCTTACTTGCCTTCAGCTCATGTCCATGCAAATGTGAGCTGTTTCATGTTTCATGTCCATGAAACCGTTTGAGTGAAACACTATTGGAGCGCTTAAGACAACACAAATGGTTTTACAGTGCTTTCAACACCAGTGTGAGATGTATGAATTGGGAAATGAAATCTCTTGAAGAGGAGAAAGCTTTGTACCCATTAACATGTACCTAAAAGGGCCAGAGAAGCAGATAATGTATAGGTTCCCTTGAATTTCTGCAAACATCCACTGTTTACAAGTTCCCTCTGAGCCCTGAATTTATGATGGTAAGTTTTAGTATTGATTACTGTAGTCATTGACAAGTAACAAGTCTGAGCAACTTCAAATCTGAAATATTCCTGGTGGGACATATAGAAACAGGAAAGAAAGTCCATTTAATGATGCTTCTTCATTAACATGTTTGTTTCAGATAATGCAATAACCCTTTCATTAAGCAAAAGGAGATAGCGTTCACAAAAAAAAGGAGACCAATCTTTTGTGTCTTTTATAGGATTTGAATTGATGGGGAATCCATCAGGATATTTTTTAGATTTTGAAGATAAAGAACAGGTAGTAATATGGAGAAACTTAATTACACTTCTGGCCAGCAGATACATAGGTAAGTTCCAACAGAAAAAAAAAGGAAGAAAAAAGGCCAGTTATTTATTCTGTTGTAATCCTTTCTAACTACCTCAAAAAATTCTATGTATTGTGATCAATTTTAAGACCCTGGATTTCAGCACAGAACAAGAAAAAACCCATGCCAGAACAGACAATGGGATAATAGCCCCTTCTTTTGCTGATCCACGACCAGTATCCTGAATGAGCAGTGTGTTCTGGGTAGCATATCTGGCCTGCCTCTGAGGACTGGCTTTTAACTTTGTTATGTTACTGTGGTTGTAAACCACCAGCTTGCAGTAGGACGTGATAACCTGAATACTTCCGACATGCTAGCTTCAGATATCTCTAATGAGACAGAAGCCTCAGCCTAAATAAAGGCTATGTTGAGTGCCCTAACTACGAAGCTGTAATTCACATCACCTCCTTCTCACCTTTCGTCTTTTTCAAGTATTGCTGCATTTAATCGAAAATGAGAGATTGTTTTGAAACTACCAAAATCACATTTCCCTCAAAATTAAACATAGGTAATATTTATACCCTGTTGTAGCTCTGGGTACTGAACCTTACCTGCAGTCCTAATTCATAGGATTATCTGGATCAGTGGCTAATTGATAGCATCATCTGAATAGGCAGCTCACTGATAAATGAGGCCTCTCCTACAGATAGGTATGGATTGGAGCATGTTGCTAAATGGAATTTTGAAACGTGGAATGAACCAGACCACCACGACTTTGACAATGTGTCTATGACAGTGAAAGGTAAGCATGTTTTGGAGCACTTACTAGCGTAGTAAAGTGAGACAAGTGTGCGGTGTGGGTGGAGAGCGAACAATGAGAAAGGAGACATGCTGGCAAAGAAATAAGGTAGATAGGATACATAAGAAATGTGAAAGGCATACTTAGTCTGTTTTGCTAAGGTCATGGTTTCTGACTACACTTCATTCCCTGCTTGAACATCAGTATAAATATAGGGATAGTGGAACAGCGAAAACAGAACAGGAGTTACACTAAGAAGATACAGCTCATTATTTGAATATAAAGTAAGGTTACTGGGGATAAGGCAGTGAAGTATGGAGTAATAGGAAAACTGTTTATTGACAGATGCATGCTTTGGGAACCTGTCCTCACAAGACCTTTGGAAGGACCTTGTGAATGCATCTGAGGTTTTGATGTCTTCTTGTGTTGTCAGAGCATAGGAAGGAGTAGCCCCAGTAAACGCAGTAATAGAATTATAACATCTCCTGGTAGTTTTAGATCAAGATTCTATTTTGAGTGATCATCTTTGATAAATACATCTACTTGGACTTCAGGGTTTCTCAACTATTATGATGCTTGCTCGGAAGGATTAAGAGCAGCCAGTCCCCTGCTAAAATTTGGAGGGCCTGGGGATTCCTTCCACCCCTTACCCAAGTCACCCATGTGCTGGAGTCTTCTGTGTCATTGCTACAATGGAACCAACTTCTTCACAGGGGAGACTGGTGTGAGGCTGGACTACATCTCTCTCCATAAGAAGGTCAGTCCAGTTCAGCTTAAAGCTATTTTTTAAATCAGTTGAATCCAAGTTACATTTTATTCTGGTTTATGAAGTTGATTTCCAGATGAATGTCCAGCCTATAGTAGGAAGCATGGCTACCTGTTCTAATGAAGATGTTCAGCTGCAAGACTTCAGCTTAAAGCAAATTTGCCATTGTCTAATTCCCAGGGGGAAACAACTTGTCTATCTCTTTTCAATTTTATATTCTAGGAGGAGCTCATGCAAACAGCACATGCTGTAACAGACTAGGTAAAAATGCTAATACTGTCTGGCCCACAGCTCCTCAGGACTCCAGGAACATGTTTTCAGAATATGTTTATGTCTGTATGTTATGTCTGTGCATTTACTACTGTTTACTCACTTTCACTAAGCAGATATGAAATATTTTTGCAGGGAGGTGGGAGTTCTCTCTACATCTTGCAACAGGAAGTAGAAGTAGTTGAACAAATTCAGAAGCTGTTTCCAAATTTTGCTTCTGTTGCTATATACAACGATGAAGCAGATCCAGTGGTTGGATGGTCCACTCCACAACTGTGGCGAGCTGATGTGACCTATGCAGCTATGGTTGTAAAGGTAACTCAGTTCCTTGACTCTCTTGTCACAGAATGGTCTTCTGACGCATTAATGCAGTTGCAGAAGTAGACTTACAGTCAGTTTTTAAGCAGCTACTCAGAATAGTAGATCCAACAAAAGGAGAGTTCCCTATTGATACCGCTGGGGTTTCCCTGAATAGTCTGGTTTTGGTAGCTTTATTTAGTTTATATTAGTTTTCTTCATCTTCTCTTTTAAAAAACCAAAGAACTAGTCTTCCGTGTGTTGAAGAATGTGTCAGATATTGTATACAGTCCCCCAGTTAGATCCATGTAATAATGCCACTCCTGTCATCTCACTACTGCAAGCTAACACCTCACTTCTGTGAGATGTTGTTTCCCAGCTCCTTCATAAGCTTATCTCATCAAGAGACATCAGGTATAATTAAGAAGTCCCTTGAACTCTCAGCACAAGCCCATGCTGTGGTTTTGGGTAATAAGTGTACATGTGGTCTTATTAATTACTGCTAGTAGTTACTGCTGTTGATCAGAAAGGCAGAAAGAAAAGAGAATGCTCAGCATTCCTGCTCCTGCAGGAATTGTAGCCAGGGCCCAGAGCAAGCTCAGCTTTTTCCCCTGCATAGCAATAGTTCCTGCTGCGGGCCTGTTGCTTTGTGAGCCACTACTTTACACAGCATCCAGACTCCAGGCACTCCTGTGCAAAATAGTAATTCCCAAACCTGGGAGCATGTATGTCATCAGAAAACAAGACACATCTTACCAGCTGCTCCTGTGGAGACAAAGGCTCCCACCTCCTTTAGGCTGCATACAGAAGCAGTCTTTTCCAAAGCAACAAGCCACTAACTGCATTGCAGGGAGTTTGTGAGAGCAAACAACAGTGTTTGTAAGGACGTGGTGATATGAAAGGAGAAAAAAAGACACATCCAATGAAAGTTAACACTTGGGTGGATAGTAGCTGGAGCCCTGTGTTCCTTGAGGGACACAATTATGAGACCTTTTCAGTTGTCAACCTTCTAAAGGTCTGTTTGATTCTGATATTTAGGCACAATCTGGTAGACAGAGAGCTTGGGAGCTCTGACGTTTTGCATGAAAGCAGCACAGCGACCAGTGAAATACTGGGAAAGCTAATTCCATGTTAGCACCAAGTGGGTAAAATGACTCACTGAGGAACAGAATCCAGGACTGGCTCCCAGACACTCGTGTAGTGGATATGAAGTAACTCCAAAATTGGAGAACCGTTTAGATTTGATTCAGATGGTAAATCCGTATTACTGATTTAATATTCAAGACAGAGGAACATCATTTGTAGTGCAGTAGCCAAGGAAATATATTAATAATTTATACAGAGTACTAGTAATAGTTATTTCAGAGACTTTTTACTGGAAAAGCTATGTGGATACTTCAGATTTTCCAGGGATTAATGTATTACCTAAATAATAGTTTCTCCAAGAGTTGTGAGGCACATTCTAGTTCTTCAAACTTTTCTAAATGGCAGAGTGGCATCTCTTTTCAATATGCTTTAAAGATTTAAAAATACACAGACATCCTGTGATATATGTTGGATTTTCTCCAGGGTGAAGTTCCGTCTTCTCTATGACTTTGCAGGTAATCGTCCAGCATCAAAATCTGCTCATTTCCAAAGCCAACAACACCATTAACTACACACTGCTGAGTAACGACAATGCGTTCTTGAGCTACTACCCCCATTACTTCACACAGCGGACTCTGACAGCACGTTTTCAAATGAACAATACAAAGCCACCTCATGTCCAAATGGTGCGGAAACCAGTGCTGACTGTCATGGGCTTGCTGTCACTGCTAGGTACAGTAACCACTAATTAAACAGCACATCAATAACCTCTTCTACCTAGAAGTTTCCTGCCTAAGAGAGATTATTCCAGCCATCTGGCCACTGATAAAAGCAGGACTTCTCCTACCCTTTGTTTACCAGCTATGTTAAAAAAATGAAACTTTATCTCCTCTGAGGAATTAATAGCTTGGTTGTTCCCGACAGTCTGTTATGCATTTGATTTAATTTACTGCTTTGTTTATACCATCTGTATGCCAGCCACCCCTTTTTCTTTCACTGATGCTTCCCTCTTATGCCATCACATCAGACTGCAAATGTCTTTAAGAGATCCCCATAGCTGGAAGACCCATGCAGCATACTAAAGCAAGATCCTAATTCACTGTTACAAGCTTAGATGTTGCTAGCTGAACTGCTAAGCATAAGAACTGCTGTAGTATGTGCATGCTCTGCTGTCGTAAAATAAGCCTGACTGAATGCTATACCTTGGTGAACTAAGTCAGAACATAGCTCAACTTATAGTTTGACCCTTCCTGTATCAGAATCTGATGCAGGGATGACTAGCAACGATGTTTACAGAGTTTTTACATTTTTTAAAGGAGAAAAGCAGATTTCTGCAGAAGTGAACAGCAGTGAAGGCAAAAGCACTCAAAACAGCACAGTTGGTGTTCTGGCATCTGTGCACACCCCAAGTGAGATGCAACCCTCAGACAGTTGGCAAGCTACTCTACTGATGTATTCAAGTGAGGATAACAGGACTTCATCTAACATCAGCACTGTCACAGTGAACGCCATCCACTTCCCCAAACTTAGAGGTAAACAAACATCCTGTAGGCAGCTCACATAATTGATCTTTAAGATAAAACATCTGCTGAAACATATCTGCTGAGTTGGCTTTTGTTGCAACAGTAAGTTTCATTTGCTATCTTTCTCATTTTTGGGGCACATAGATACGGTTTTCTGAGATACGATGGTGCTCTTCTAGGAGGGGTGCTTTCCTAATGCCTACACTTTGACCCTGTGTTTAATGACAGCTGTAAGTGCTACCTTTTTGGAAAGCTATTCATCTCAGTGTCCTTGGCTGGATATTGCCAGTCAACAATTTCCTTACTGGGATGGCTCCAAGACAGCCAACGTGACCACATGATTGCACAGTTGATGCAGTTGTTCGACAAATGTGTGCAGCGCCTGTGCAAAAAATAAGAGGGTTTCAATACTGGTTATGGAAGTAATAGCTTGAGATTTGAACTTGGCAAATATAAATCGTAGAGCCTTGTAAGTGTGCTAGTGTTGTGTCTTTCCAGTGGAAACCAGGCCCCAAAGTTCTGAAATTGCTTTTGAGAAGGTAGACTTAAACACCTTCTACTAAATCTATTCTTGTTAATCTTTAAATCCAGGTAAAGAGTTTACTCTCTTTCATTTGTGTTCCTAAAGACATGGTGTATGTGACATACTACCTGGATAACAGTCAAACCAATCCCTACCTGAAGTGGAAGCAGCTAGGAAGTCCAGACTTTCCTTCCCCAGAACAGTTCCAGCAAATAAGGGATGCTGAGGTATGACCATGTGTTTGCTTGAAGTGTTGTGTGGGTAAAGTGCTTGTGAATTGGTTAACTACAGCTAAAGAGACAAGAAATCAGTTCAGGTAGTAAAAATTGCCTTAGGCCGCAGTCATGCGCATCTCATATACATATGGAAACACACTTGGAGTCACGCAGGTATTTGTAGTTGATATGCAACTGATACCTTTGTGATTATGTTATACAAGAGACTAAAAGTTGATGACCATCTTCTTTGCTACCGGCCTACCCGTAACTAAGCAGACAGAGTTGCTCCAGAATAAGTTCCACCTTCTCTTTGAAACCTCAGTGAACTTTGAGACCCTTTCTGTTCTGTGTCCGTAAATAAGCCACATGGCCCTGTGTGTATTACAGAAGGGCCAAATTGCTGCATTAGAGAGTTGAAATGAACCCCGCTCAATAACAGAAAACAACCTCCTTCCCGAGGTGGAAACTACCCAGTGCAAGTTCAGAAGACACTTGTCATCGCTCAGGGGCTTACAGGGAGGCCTGCAGTTTCTCTTCATCCTTACCAGTTCTGAATGCACTTTGATGGCTGTAAGCCACATATCAGCACCAACTCTATGGGAAATTTACCGTCCCAATGTAAATACACAGTCACTTTACACTGAGGTAACAGTTGGCCTTTAGGTGCTCTGATGAAAAATTATTCACAACACTTCTTGGCTCCACAGGACCCAGTAGCCACAGGCCCGTTCCCGTTTCCTGAAGGTGGCATCCTGACACTGAAGCAAGACTTTCCTGTTCCTTCAGTCTTTCTTATCCACATCTGTGCAAGACCCAGATCTGTTCCTGATCAAGTATGTATTGTATTCTACTGTCAGACTCACCAAACTAGAAACTGGTTCCTGTTTTAAGTCTCACTAAGAAGAGCAGGACTAGCATTGGGCTTATTATTTGTGAAGACTTAGTAAATAAATAATTATTCTCTGCTTTGACGAGAAGGCTCTCCAAGGCAAAAATCATGATGAAGTATTCCACAGCGAGTGACAGGAGCCATCACTGAGATAAATGCAAGTTTATCTATGGTGGGAAAATAATAATGCAGTACTGGATTGTGCAGTAGCTTTTTTTAAATCACATCATGTTCTACCAGGCTTGGCAACAGCTCTCCAGTTAATAATTGATAGCTAAAATTAAAATGGAATCATGACTGTTGTAGTTTAGCCACCTGTATCTGCTCATTCAGTCCTACCCATGTTCATAGTGGTGACAAGAGCCTCTGAAGGTCCCCTGCAAGGTTGACAAGTTGGAGACATAGGCCACAAAGCCACAGAGCCAGGAATTTTGGTTTTTCCCTTGGTCTCAATGGAAAGAATCAAATCAATTGGCTAGTAAGGAAGGCTGAACACAGAAATCTGATCTGTCTGTTTGGTTTGTACAGTTTTCTTACATGGGCATGTGTCTTTGGACAGGTGACCGGTGTTCGTTTGATACCTCTCACAAAGGGGCAGGTCATTGTGTTGTGGGATGATGACTGTGTAAATTCAAAGTAAGTAGCTTTTAAAATAAAATGAGTTTAACTGAGTTGCTGGCACATTACTTCCTGAATTGCCACCAGTCCTACAGGGGGAAATGAGTTCACAAATTTATGACTAGTTGCTCCTTGAGAAATACAACAGTGCATTTGTCTGACAAAATGAATTATAGGACCTACACGCAATAACTCTGGAGAGCAACCCTGACTAATTTGGGGTCTGAGCAAGGGAATCTGCTCACCAACATCCAATGCCATTTTTGAGGGCCTTGCCTTCAGCATAGCAGACAGGAAGATCCATGATAAAAGTTGTATTAGCAGCAGGTGCCTAGGTGGGATCTTGCACATTCCTCTAAGAGATGTGAGCTGGAAGAAGAAAACTCCATTTCCTTGCTCTAGCAAGCTGTACTAGACTGGAACCCTCTGTAGGTCAACTGTCAGAGGCTATCATAGAATCATTAAGGTTGGAAAAGACCTCTAAGATCATCAAGTCCAACCGTCAACCCAACACCACCGTGCCTACTAAACCATGTCCTAAAGTGCCATGTCTACACATTTTTTTAACACCTCCAGGGATGATGACTCCAGCACTTCCCTGGGCAGCCTCTTCCAATGCTTGACATCACTTTCAGTAAGGAAATTTTTCCTAATATCTGACCTAAACTTCCCCTGACACAACTTGAGGGCATTTCCTCTCATCCTGTCGTTAGTTACTTGGGAGAAGAGACCAACAGCCACCACTATCCACCCAACACTATCCAGTGTATATCCAGACTCCCTCAGGAAGCACTGATTTAGGTCCTTTTCAAGCCAGTCTCCCTAGACTCTTCAGCCTTGATAACCCTGGTTTGAGAGTAAAAGATGCTTAACGGTTTGTGATGCTGCAGGAACCCAATACAGCAAGTCAGTCTGGGTATTATTCTGTGGGCTACTGGAGCCATGATTCTTCCTGATACTGACAATTCATGTCTTCCCACATTTGGTAGGAATGAGTCAACTGATTATTTCCTATTTTTTGCCTTCTTTGTTGAAATGGCCCTGAGATTAGGATTTGATTGCTCACTGCATTATCAGTTATATTTACTGAGTAGTCTGTTTTTCTTTTCTAGATGTATAAAGACATTTGAAGTGCAGTTCTCACCAGATGGAAAAGCATACCAGCGGATTAATGCCAAAGACACAATATTCACCCTCTGGGTCTACAGTCCAGGTAAGACAAGAATACGCATATTATGTAATCTGTCATCTTAATAGTGCCATGCATGAGTGTGTGAAACATCATTTAGTAACTACTGAAGGTACATAACTTGCTGCTGACATACACTCCCATCACAAATAAAAGTACATCCCTTCCTTTACGATCACATTCTCAGTGAAAGCCTTATTCTCAAGGACAAGCACTAATTGACAAATATAGTCATGAGGATGTTATTAGGAGTATTGCCATGAGTAAACTCCTTGTCACAGAAACCAAAGTCACCCAGCTATGGGCCTGACAAACATCCTGAGAGGCAAAGCAGCACTTTTGTCTGTGTTTGTAGATGGTGTAGAAGCATGCAAAAATGAGAACAAAAAAAATTGCTCCACATGACCAGAGCGTGGTGTTCTGCTCTTCGTAGTAGACTCACAGCAAGGCAAGTCTGAGGTTTGGGCTCACTCCCACAGGTATTGGCCATGGCTTTGCCTAAATTTCTACAGTGCTTTTGGGGCAAGGCAGTAGGAGCAAACTGCCTTGGTAACACTTGTATTGTACCACTGAGTCTTGAGGTGGTCAGACTGCCTAAGGATATGGCATCAACACACAAATAAGTGGGAAGTCACGTCCGCCTTTCATGGAGGGGTTGGTTGTCTTGCATTTATTGTGTTCTGAGCTGCTCCAGTGGAAGGTCACAATTCTGCTCTCATCCTGGTTACCTGTCCCTGCTCCCATGCCATTTTATGACTGGCAGTCTTAAGCTATTGAGGTGCTCCCTTGTAAGGACAGAAGAGGTCCTCCTGTAGGACAGCTTTTTCTGGCTGTCTGAACACCTAGCCACAGAGACAGCCCTCTCTTTGCTGTTTGCTGGAGCCTTCTCTTCAGCCCCGACTAGCTGCCTAAATTTTAGATGTTTCACATTAGAGGGCAATGAGTTTCATCTTTGTCAACAGGCAAAGCTTCTCCCAGAGTCTGTGGTCATTCCTCCTCAAATATGGCTTATATGCAATAGAAACACACCCAAATGAAAAACACTGAAAGAAGGTAGTGACGTTTTCTTTGGGTATTTTTTTGTTGGTTTTGGGGCTTTTTTAACCAAATGTAGTCTAATCTGTAATGTGACTGTCCAACAAGTATTACTAATAAGCACTGATCAGAGCTGTGTGACACACAGACAGACCTTGCCTGAAAGTGATACTAATAAAAAGCAATTCAGAGAGATTTTTGCCAGACACACAAGCTCATCTTAGCCTGAGAAAGGCTTAGCATCAGCAGTGAGTGCATAATAAATTTCAGAGCTATTATTGCAATGTAGAGGCTACACAAGTGAGCAAAGACTGTAAATCATGGCTAAGGCAAATCTCTGAAATTAGGATTTGTTATCATCTAGTGCTGCACATCTGGAGACTCTACCAGATTTAATTGGTTGTTTAAAAAACAAAAAAGACTGCTCAAAAAAAATCTCACATCTCAGCAGCCTTTATTGCTAGGTACTTCCTTCACATTATTTCTAGCATTCTTCTTTTAGGAAAAAAATTGAATACTAAAGCACACATAAAAATTAAGTAAATAGATGAGAAAAAACATTTATATTGCTTGTGAGGTTAAAGACTTTGCTAGTGAAAACTGTGTTCTTTGAACGGGATCATGGATGAAAACCAGCAGAGCCACAGAACATCAACTCACATACCTCTGGAGCAAGTGGTGCTGTTTCCTGAGTTGAGCAGAGGGTTTTCAGTCAGCCTGCGTGCTTCTTGCTCTGCTTCTTCGTTGATCCTGTCCCCACGTAACCTGTTCCAAAGGCACAATTCAGGCAGAAAAGTAAGTCAGAAAAAAGGGAATTGCTAGTTTTGGGTTGTCATAGCCTTCTTCCAAAGGGACTGCTGTGACAGCAGTCCTGTAGCTGTACTTGCAGATCCTAATGAGGAGAGAGGAGGTCCGTGGTGCAACAAACAAAAAGAGCCAGTACTTGGCCATGAGGTATGTGTAATCATTTTTTGTTAGACAGGCACAGACGCACCTACACAGGATGCAGAACTGATTTGACCACTTCCCCAGCCCACTCTACAAACCTGCATTTTGTAGGAGTAGTGCCTGCTCCGCATCCTCCATCCACCACAGGTGTCAGCCTTTCACAGTAACCATTTCTAACCTTTTCATTTGCAGGAAGTTCAGTCTCCGGCTTTTACAGAGTGCATGCCATTGACTACTGGGGGAAGGCAGGCCTGTCTTCTCTTCCTGTGGAGTACATTGAAGCTTTCAAGTGACTCTGAAGAGTGGTGCCTGGCTTGGAGACTGAGTGGTGTATGCTCGCTGCGAATGACAACTCCCCAAAAGACCAAACTCCTCCCAAGCTGAGGAGGGTATATGGAAAGGATCTGATGAAGCAACTTAGGAATGCAAGTTAGAAGTAACTGCCTCTATTAACTGTTTAGAGCTCAACAGCGTTATCAAACAGCCACAACTGACAACCCAACTGGTACAATTCTAAGAGGCTGCCATAGGACTGGGATTCAGCTTCGCAGCTCGAAATGATGGGAATAAATATTTATTATTCCCTATTTTACACTGAGCTAACGGTCAGGACGACCAAGGGTTTATAGAGGTCAAAAACTGCAGCAAGGAACAGGACCACTGCTTCAGGGTATGTATGAGGATGGCAGTAAAGGCATGATGTCTGAGAAGGACTGCCTGCTTCAGCTGCCAGGCTGTCTTGACATAATGGTTTGGTGGAAGAGCACACAGCAACCAGACGTGTCCAGAGTGTGAAGGGAAGGATCCCCATGTCCCTGCCAGTTAGTCACACATGTTCCAGGGGGTTATTTCAGAGCACTTGCCATGTCTTCCGATGTATGAGGTGCTTCACCCTCTCACAAAGGGGTTTCCACCCAGCTCTCTCTGCATTTGCGGCTGTTATTTGGGTGCCAGAGCTATTCTCCTCACACAGGCAAAGGGAGGGGTAGAGCTCATCCTCAGAGGGGAAGACGGCGCGAGAAGCTTTAGCCTCCAGACTTCCCTGCCTTTTCTGCTTTCTGCTTTTGCCCAAGTCACCTGTTTGCACTGTGGCCATCAGCTGCTGCCTCTTTATATTGGAGGCTCTAACCGTGAAAGATCCTCTTTCTCTCCATTGCTGTCACCTAGCCTGGCCTTCTACAGCCCTAACAGCTAACTTCTCTCCCCAGCATACCTCCCCTCTCAAACTGTAAGTGGCCTGAGGCTTGGCTTTGGGTGGCCAGGAGGAATCTGAAATGCTAGTTACAGCCTTTTGTGTTTTCACATTACAGGAGAGCACTCTTGAATGTAACAGGGTTGCTACTGACAACCAGTTAGTGAATTAACAAAGAACAGTTTGAGCTGCTGTGCGTTGCAAAGCATGTGTACAAGGGTGTGACATCCCCAGAGCATGAGCTGCAGAACACCTCCGGCTGTCCTTGCAGCTGCCAAACACTTTATGTAACAGCAAAGTTCCCTGTAATTGCAGGGGTGTTTTTTTACTCTCCCATTTTCACAGTTGGCACAGTTTGAAATGTGCCTTTAAAATGCTTGTAGAGGGAAGGATAGGGCCAGTGAAAACAGCTGGAGTGTTTTCCATAAGAGGACCGACTTTGTCGCACAAACAAATCCCCTGCTGCTCTCTTCGCTGACATCAGCCACCTCACCAAGATAATAAAGACTGCATATTTGATGAAACATTCAAGTCTCAGACAAAAAAAAACAAGTTTGCATAGTGGGAGAGCTGAACTACCTCAAATAGCCTCACTTTTACAGCACAGAAAGGAAACATATAAAAATCAGTATACATCTGATGAGGCCTTGTATCTCCTTACCTTCGGGTTACTTGTTCATGTGCTTATGCTGAAAGTTAGTCTTAAAAGATCCATTTGTCACAGAATTCAGATGAAATTTTTCTTGCCTCACTGAAGTTTGAATAAGGAGTGCTTGTCACATCCTAATCTGCCAGTCGCTCCCCCTTAGATGCATGTGCAGAATAGAAGAGGGCTGTTGGGGCCTACTTAAATGATAACTTTCTCAGTTTCAATAAAGTTAGTGAGAAGTTGTACTTGGATGGAGATAGTAAAAACACATTTCAAAGTTGTTATAACTGTCCCTAAGTGAATAACCAGAATACACAGTTAAATAAAATCTAGCACTTAAGACATATTGTTTTGCCAGTATGAAGTGGAACCACAATAAAATACTTCCAGAAATATTCAAGTAAAGGTCCTTGAGAGATTTCAGTGCGTCTGAAGCAGGGAAGATACAAGAGCTTGAGAGGACAGTTTACCCTGCTAGGGTGTCCTGTTTGAGTAGCCTTCTGATTTAAAATTTTCTCACACTGGCCATCAGAATATAGCAGTCTTTATAAAAACAAGTTTGGACTAGTTAAAGGTATTTGGAAAAAAATGAAACAGCAGTTGTGAAGACTATTGATTTTGCTGCACAGGGATGTAGTGGAAAATGTATAGGTGTGCAAATAATGAAAAATAGAAGACCAAAAATCACTGTCCTGCTTTATTTAGCAGACGCATTATACCCCGCACAAGTGAGGTCCATAGTGGCATGTATGAGGCAAATGAGGCAGAGCTGGTAAGTCCTGGTAGAATGTTTGGCTTTTGCAAATGTGCAGAATGGCGATTCTCTTACCCTTTCACTGTATTGAAGTCTGTCCCTATGGCAAGTGATTTACTTTAGGGCAAGTTATCATCTTTTAGATTTTAGACTGTGAGTTCTGCTGACTCAGGAGTTCTGCTTCTCAGCAGTGACACACATGAAGCTTGCAGCTGCTCCTTTGAAGTGATTTGTAATTGTCATACTTTTTTGTCTTGTTAAAAAGCAAAGTAAGACTGCTGTTTTCTCTAAAGTTTCAAGGTAAAATTTCATACATTATTATATCGCTTACTGAAGCCACAAAAAAGCAGAAATTTCATTTGCAAGGGCAGAGATTAACATGTTGCAGATGCAAGTAAAATCCAGTTTCTTAGAGTCAAGCCCAGCCTCTTTGAAAATCTATTACTGGGTCCTGCTTTTAGGGCCTTTACATTAAATGTAATACAAAGTGTGGAAGGTACAGTGCTTTTTCAGGTATTTTTTTCTGGCCGTAGCAAATATACATGGAAAGCAGAGGTGACCAAAATGGTGCACTGGCTGTTCAGAAACAAGTTCTGAATATCCAGCAAGAATTTTTTTCCTAATCTTCTTTTCTGCTTTGGTATAAACTTATTCCTTTAAGCAATAAGCAAGTCTAAACAATTACAGCAGAGAAAAGAATTTGGTATTTCCAGGCTTGAATATATTTCCAACAAAGTATAGATCTTTTGGGGTGCTCTTGTATTTTTTATAATTTAATACCTACAGAAAAATGCTGTTTAATACTTGATATATACTTTCTGTAACCACCTGCACTGACTTGGTCTGACAGGGCTTCCAAAATTGCATGTTTCACTCTACCATCTCTGCCATTACCGGGCAGTTATCAGCCCCTCTGTCACAGTTTCAGTTTTTGGCAGTGCCAGATGTGCACAGCGCTAACTGGAATAGCAGGTGCTTAGTGGTTCTGCAGCATCAGAAGCAAAGCAAGGCTGCAGAGCACTCAGGTATGTCTCTTGCTGGCAGTAAATCCAAAAGGAAAATCTAGTTGCAACTGCAGGATGAGATTGTTTGCCTGCTCTTCAAGCAAACACTTTTGAGGCTATGGAACAGTTTTGCAACTGTTTGTTAAAATGAATGCTAGGGAAAAGCCTTTCAAAGGAGTGTTGTATATTGTCTAATTGTATATACACTGTATTTGTACCATCTTTTGTGCTACCCAATAAAACCAGTTTTTAACCTTTCACATGAGTCCTGCAAGAGCAGAATCTAACCAGTGTGTTCTGGAAACTGCTCAAAACTCTTCTGTCAACAACTTAATCTTGGAAAATAAAGCCTTTTCTCAAGATACAGAGGATAGCTTGATAGGTGCAAATTCCAACATTACATAAAAATGAAGCGTCAAGGGGATGTGACCATAAGAAATTTCAAGGCTGAAGTAGGAACTTAAATGCATAGATTGCTTCAGTTACCACAGCCCAGGGAAAGCTGGTCCAACTCAACATGGTTTCATAGCGTCAGATCTCAGGACTTGCAGTGTCCTTGATGGGAGGAGGTTCACTGACATGTGAAGGACAATATCCTTGCAGGGTTCCTCCTGCTCTTGCACAGTTGTAGCCTTTCTGCCAGCACTAAATGTCCTTCTGAGGACAAAACAACAGTCCTTTTCATCCATAAACAGCTTTTTCTTTTCTCTTGTTAGTGGAAAGTTTGTGCAGGACATAAATTATGTCTTGGGACCTATACAGGCACCTAAAACCAGGAATAATAGACTGATAATCATCATCCAGCTCTTAAGAGCAGGCAGAATTGTGTCTGCCTCTAGACATACCCTAGATGTTTTATGTTCAACTCAGTGCAATAACAAGGGAAGTGTAAATCAGAACAGAATACACTCGTAACTGCTAGCCCTACCCTACCTCATCGTTCACATTTCCTGCAGTCAGTGGAGAGAAATGAATATGAGATAACACCCATCTGTTTATTAACTCACCAGGTCATATGATGAGGGCCTGCTTGCAGTCCTGATGGGAAAGTGTTCCCCAGTTCCTCCAAGAGCAAGGCAGATGCCTGGGGCATGTGTAACTCCACGGTGTATTCTCCAGAATCACCACTATCCTCCTGCAAACCTGGAGGCACAATCTTGTGTGACTGAGTAGGGATTTAAATGCCTAACTCATCTGGGCAGAGTATACCAAGCACAGTAGGGATGCATTTGGTCCTGCATATAGATCTTTCTTGCTAGAACTCCCATCTGCTTTGGTCATACAGTTATAATAACTGTAGAAATTAAAAATCCCGCTTCTCTAGGACTAGTAGTGTTGGTCTGGGCAAAGGTCAGGCTCCTTCAGCTAAGGGTTAGTTGTCTAATCACTTGTGATAGAAGTCCTAAGTTCACGGATCTCCACCCCAATACTTCCTCATAGGAAAGGGGGGCAAGTGGTGAACATTCAATTAATGCACTGACCTTGCACTTAGTCCAGCACAAAAGGCTGATATTTTTTCAACACTCAGTAGTCTCTATCTGTGTGGGGTTTTGTTTGCGTTGCCTACTGCTGCTCTTCTGTTTCTGTCCTTGGCTTTAGATGGTAGTTCACCATCTTGTTCCCCATCAGGGTAGCTTTCCCTAGACCAGAAGAGCGAGCAACACCATTTGATGCTGGCTAAGAGCCTTAGGAGTCCTGCCTGGAAATCCTGTAAAACACAGGCTTGAGAGACTTCCCTGCATCCCTGGGATAATGTCTCTGGCCTTGGAGAAGAGTCTTTAGTCAGCAGTTTTTATGCTCCTTCCAACAGATGCAGAAGATAACCATTGGACATTGCAGACAGGATTGTGCAAGCATCTTGCAGAAGCTGTATTGTAGTGTAGTGCTCTGAAGGTTTTCACTTAATATCAGCGTTGTGCCCTGTACGTTTTGAAAGCCTCAGGAGCAGGGGCTGTTCAGCTTCGTCTTCCCCCAAGGTTTGGTAATCATCACTTGTAAAAATCTGTGTTGCTGACAAACTGCAGCATTCAGCAGAGTGCTGGGGGTGTTCCAGACTGGTAGTTTTATTTGTAGGAAGCTTTCAAAGTGAATGTGATTTTACTAAAAGCAGTGGGAAATATATGTCAAAGATGCTGACTCAGGTTACTCTTTGTCTACATAGAATTGTCTAGGTACTATTCTTTTGGGTCCCTCTGTCTGTGAATTCTTGGCCATAAAACCTCTCGGTTCTATATCTTTCAGTTCTATGCCTCTCAGACACTGGAGGCTGGATTACAAAGGCAGTAGGGAGTAAATTCTATTTATGATATTAGAAATGCAAGTAACTGCTGATTTAAAGCAATGTCCCAGTGTTACTGAAAGGAACATCTGCTTTATTGCATTTGTAATTCAGGGGCTAGTTAGAAGTACTCTGTGCAGACTTTTGAGTATTCAGATGCACGAGAAGTAAGGTGTTACCAGGCAGCAAGAATCACACTATCAGCCTCATCTCAGAGTTGTTGGTCAAGAGGATACCTTAGCTTTGGAATTTAAATAGAGATGGTGGGAGAGGTATGCTGTGCACGCCAGGGCCCTGCAGCCGCCCACAAGACTTCGTTGCTATGGGGAACCTCCACCCACATGGTCCTTGCCCACCTTGCCCATGGTCCACAGGTGCTACCCAGCTGAGGTCAGGTCCCTGCCCTGTGGGAGCCTTGCTGCACGTAGCTCTGCTCTGGCCCCCTCTCCAGCCCTGGGTCTGGCCAGAGGCACCCCACGGGCATGTCTGTGCCCTGCCCTGCACCCTACTGCACGCTCGCTGGCTTGGCTTCCCAGGGGTGCCTCGTCACCACACATTTGTCCCCGTCACCATGTATTTGTCCGACGACCAGCACTGTCAGGGGACCCATGCCGGGGAGGGACACTGCTGTGCCTGTGCTGGAGCTGCCCTTGGCTGCCATCTCGCCTCCCCGCCACGAGAAGCCCCGCTCTTCCTGATCCCCGACTGGGCAGCAGGTAGCAAAAAGCAGTTCCAGAGATGGTGTTTTTTATAAACATTTATTGACAAATGCCACGTTAGGTATTCCCTTGAAAATTCTAATATCAATACTGTATTGCACACAGTTTACAAAATCCCCAATATTTTTATGTGTTCTTCAGGAAAGACACACTAGTCCTCACTATCATTTTCTTTTTTTATTAACGGAGTGTCAACTTCAAGACCAAGAGGTCTGGTTTCTGTGCTTAAGGATAGGATCAGAAGTTACTTTTAGCAGGCCCCTGAAAAGAAAGAAGAGTAAACTTGAATCCTAGTAAGTATATTTGCAAAGTGCTTTAACAGCCTTTTAGTCTTCAGTGAAGCTGTGGCTACAGCCTTCCTAGGGTACTTCTGAACCACAGTACAAAGTTAGGATGGAGGCTGAAAAGTTGCTGTCTGCATTGCTGTGTGTCTGTTGGCACAGTGCTTGCGCAGCCTTTGCTAGTACCAGCTAGCCATGAGCTTTCAGCTTACGTGAGCACCTAGGCATGAGCCCACAAACCAACTGCCCTCCCTCTGCCACGGTAAGCTGTACGGAGGGGCATGGGGCAGGGATGCCCACAGCAGTCCCATAGCCCTGGGGGATGCCAGCACCTGCTCTGTAGTGGAGGACTGGCTCACGCAACGATGTTCCGTTCAGAAGGTTTTAGCTGCCAGTTCTTGTCCAGCAGTGCAGAACATGTGTGCTACTGTGGCAGTGCCCCAGTCCAGGTCCTCAGGCCTGGCTTAGTAAAGCGCCAATCTCCAGCCAAGGCAGTGTGCATGTGAAGGCTGCCCGCAAAGAGGAATTTCTGCCTCCAGCATAGCCCTAAAGAATTATCTGCCTATAGCAGACAGCATATGAGCTAGAAGATCAGCTCCCATGCCTCTAGAAAAAAATTCTTACACCCCCTTTCCCCCCATTCTCTCAAAATGGGCTTTAGACATGCTGTGTTCACATGTATGTGGCGCAACTGCTGACTCCTCATCTCTGCTACTCAGACTGCCTGGGACACAAATCATGGTGGAGCTGAGAAGAGTGAGGGTGCTCCTTCCTGGAGGCAGCTTCTGCTCCTTTTCTGAAGGACAGCGCACAGACCTAAGGTAAGGTGGCCAAGGCAAGCATTTCCAAGTGCAGAAACACCAGGTTGTTACACCCATCCCTATCTTATCTATTAGAGTAACAAAGCTGATCTTTCTTTGGTAGCGTGCCAGTTTCAGCACATAGGATCCCTATAAGGGCAAACTTAAGGCTGCAGAACCGCCCTGTAACAGGCGCTTTCCCTTGCCTATACTTCCCTTTGCAGTGATTTTCTTACGATATATAACATTAAAAAAAATTGCGGAGTACAACTGAAGTTTGCTATGGTTCTGTCACATTTACAGCAGATGCGATCACCTACTCTACAAGCTGCCAGCGCAGCCGTTTCAGTGAGTTTGCTAACTAGCCCAAAGTACCTGACTGAAGCACGGGCTGAAACTGGCCAGACATGCAGATTTCTTCCTGCTTCTGACGCACAATGCGCTGGATGGCAGGGGGGAGGCCACGGGGGTTGCGTGAGAAGATCAGGGAGTAGCCATCATCGCAGGAGCCGTCCTCCTTTAGGCTACGGCAGGCATAGGTAATGGCATAGTTATCATAGTCGGTGTCAATCACCCAGTAGTTGTCCCCTGCAACATCAGAACATGGGTGTTTGTCATGGTGGGCAAAACAGAGCTGAGGTAGACTTAGCCATCCTGCAGGGAAACTCCTCACTTCAGCACATGGTAGCGATAGCTTCCGAAAGGATCTAAAGTCCCGTCCCACATCCATCTTAACTCCACATCATAAAGTGAAGAACTGGGACAAGTACAGGGCATCGTGAGACCGTGTTGTTCCCAATGATGCTCAGTGCATTTTCACCTTTGATTTCTTAGGCTAGAACTATTGGGAGCAGTAGGACTTTCCAGGTTTTCAATGACAAAAAATTGCTTTATGTTTCTCATTCAAGCATGGAGGGGCGGGGCACACAGGTTAAATTTTAGCCATACAGATTACATTTCCTATACAAGAAGCCTCAGCAAAACATGCATCCTGTTTTGCAGCCTCGCTCAAGTAAGTGCATTTTGGTGTGCCTTATCTGCCGGTACTAAGTCAATGTACTTCTTTCTTACGCATTAGCAGGCCACATCCTGCCCAGCTGCCACAGCTGGAGTCCCACAGCTATGGGACACCCAGGCACAAAGTATGGGGTGTGCAGGGTGCATAACTGAGGTTCAGCATGAGCAGTTTCTGCAATGGGGACTTCAGTTAACAGCTCCGTTTTGTTGAGTCCTGCTGTGTCTCTCTGAGGAGAACTGCACCTCGCTGCTGGACTGCAGATGTGAGTCCACATGTTGCTTCCCATTAGCTGTGAGGAGTCCAAGGATGACCGACCCTCCACGCCTTATAGCACCCACTACGGGGCCCAGCAAATATTGCTTCCCTAGGTTCAGCACCCCACTTGGCTGCACAAAATCTTTGTGTGTGGCCCACTGCCTCTAAGCTGCATCCTTCCTGTTAATATATATGACATATAGGTGGGGTCTCTGGGGAGTCTCTGGATCCTGCCTCTTCTGTGGAGATAAAAAGCACTCCTTGGAGAAAGCATCCCCCAAAAAAGGAAACTGTCTCTCCAGTTGGAGCAATCTGAACGCAATTGTTTTTCCTGCTCATATGCTGAAACACACAAATCTGAGCATCTGTAAGCTATCAACCAGTACTTGGGGGGCTGGAGAATTTCACTCACCACCACTGGAGAGGTAGCTGGCCAGGCCCTGGTAGGTCATGTACATTTTTGCTGGAGTGGTTGGGTCGGGTACTGTATACTGAGCAGCCATGTCAGCACAGATCACCCAGAACCTGCAACGAGATCCATGATACTGAAGGTAAAACCCTGCATCACGTCCCTCAGTCAGGACTTGGGCAAGAACCAGGCTATGGTTCAGCCCAGCTGTCTCAGGCATGGGCACGGCCTTTCTTAATGTAAAGTCACTGTTTGTCATTAAGTAATGTGAATCTGTGACACCCCCCTGTTGCTGACTGAACTGCTGCTGTCTGGCCCCCTGCTCTCCTGTGCAATTATGCTGTGACTGGGGCAGTGCCCTGACCCTTCTACAGCTCAGCAGGCCTTTTACCACCCATTTCTGTACCAGCAGACAGCCACCAAGCAAAAGGATGGATCCTGTTTCTTGGCTCCCTGCTAGCAGTTTGCAGAGTGAGCTGACCTGCACTTGGTCTCGCGTGGGCTCATTTTCTGTGTCCTCGGGCGGAGGTGGGAGGTTAGTTCGCGCTCCTCTCTCTAACTCTTCCTAGCTCTATTGGCCCAGGCACATCTGTTACAAGCAAAGGAATTATTACAGCCACTCTGTTGTCTGAGCAAGTTAAAGGCCTTCATGCAGGCTGTGGGAACCCTGCAGGTGCCTAATGATGTCTTCATCATTAGTTTCTTCTAATGCACTTCTCTGGCTGGCATATGTTTGCTTTGAATGCCACCTGCATTTTAGCACAGTTTGTCAAGTGTTACCTGGATTTGGGAAAGTGGAAGGGTATTCATTCCCTTGCTTGCACAGGCTGCACTTTCCCTTTACCCTGCCATTGCAGAAATTAATTCCCAGCAGCCTTGAGACCCCACTTGGTTTCTGAAGAGTCCTTTCAGGAATCTTCTCACCCACACTGCGTGGCATACTTGCAAAGCTTCATTTGCCCCGTCCCAAAATATCCTGGAGTACTGTGCTGTTAAGACTTGCAAGCTTCATAGCCACCTGCTCTGCTCTGTTATTCGTGCAGTTAGACGGTTTTTGGTAGTTAATGCACAACAGAACTAGAGATAGCCTACTGGAAGCCCCAGATTTTCTTTTCTACACACAGAAAGCTATTTAATCCCTTTACATGCTGTAATTTTTGTAGTAACCATGACCGACGGGCAAAACTCCTAAGGTTCCTTCCATCGGTCTGTTCAGGCATCGCAATGGCATCCAAGAGTTAACCACATGTTTTCCTCAGAAGTCCATCCAACACTGTACTGAATGATCTGTGAACATGATGCTCGCTTACATTCCTCTCCGCCCCTGAACATCTCAGTGAAATGAGAGATGTCCTGCCCTTGCAGCCACACAGATTTTGCTAGCTTCTCTCACTTGGAGACAATTCATGCACCTAACTGCTCCATCATTCAAGATTTGACTTTATAATTGACTTATGCAGTAGTTTGTGGTGGACCCAGAGCAAAGCTAGGCTGAGAAGTAACCCAGGACTCCAATGTGTCTAACCTCTGGCTTCTAATGTATTACCTTGATTGAGCTTCGCTTTTTGATGAAGAAACCCTGGTCATGTTGTGTGCTCAGGATAGATCACCATCCATGTCCCTCTCGTCTAGTACCTCACGGCAGCAGCTAGAGCTGCAAGTCAAGAGAGCTCACCCAAAAAGCTTCACTCGGCCTTTGGAAGATGCTGTCATTGTGCCATCTTCCTCCACAGTGTATTCAGCAGAGATGTTGTCCTGAAGGAAAAGGCCTTCTGGATCCTTCTTGGCCAGGGCATACCATTTCCCTGCATACTAATATGAAAGACTATTAATATCTGGATTAATTACCATGACATGATTAGCACAAAAGCATTATTCTTAAACATAGTGCTCTTCTAACTACCCATTGCCTGGCCTGTGGAGGGAGACTAAGTTTGGGTAGGTAGGTAGCACACAGGTCCTCCTGCGCCATCTGATGAACTCTTGCCTCTGTGGCAGGAGGATTGGGTCTAGCAGCTCTGCACTTCTGTGTGCATGTACTTGTTATCATGAGAGATGGTCCTGCCACAGTGACCCCACATTGAAAGCTTCTACCATCCTGAGATGCCTCCTGGAAGTCAGGCCAGTTCTTCCCTGCTCCTGCTCAGGCCTCTGCTTTTCCATGGAAGATGCCATCAACAATACCAAAATGCAGCCCCAGGGACCTCAGCAAGATGGCTGGAGGCACTTTTGTGGCTGCTGGGGGCCGCAGCTGATCTCTGACAGTGAAAAGGGTCTACCCAGAGAAGCACAAAGCGATGACTCTGTGCACTATCAAAAGGAGAGGATGTGTTGGGGGACACTAGCAGCAGGGGGAAATGAAATGAGATTAAGGGGAAGAAAATTTTTAGGAAAAACGGGTCCTTGAAAATGTACAAGCAGTATCCAGCAAAATAAAAACAAGATCAAAACAGGTGACTGACAGACAGGAAGGCACTCAAAAGTTAACATTGTTAGTAGAAATACTGAGGAAAAAAGAAATTAGCTGTGTTAAATTTGATTCTTCAGTGATGCTAATGAGATCTGTTTGGCAAGTTACAGGCTTAAGCCTGAAACAGAGTCCATAATTCCCAAATACAGGAGCCTGAGAAAAACTTAAACTTTTTAAAACTGGGATGTTCCCAAAGCTCTCCCCTGATGTGGCTTTGTTTCCAGCAAAGCCAGTCTTGTACAGAAGAAGTGCTGGCCCCACCCCAGCTGCAGGTGGAAGTGATGTTTGCTGAGTCAAAATACCTACTGGCACACCTGTCTGGACCTTTCCAACACCAAGTTAGCCCCGAATTCCTCCTCAGCAGACATGCTATGTTTAAACAAGAGTCTGTCTGTGTTCAGGATACCCACCTAGGTAAATTTTCAGTTTGACCTTTCTCCCAAGAATGGCTGCTGGTGGATGGAAGTCCCCCAGGGCACTTGTCTGGGCTTTCTCTCTGATGGAGATCTAAATTGTTTCATTCATGGGACCGCTCAAAGCTGAGATCTGTACTGTGCCTCGAGCTAACAGAAGATGACGTCTAATGGAATAACGTCCCTGACTTTCAAGGCTGGTTTTATCATAATGCTCAGAAGGTTAAACAGTAGTGAGAAAAGCGAGCTACAGAAACAGTGTCTGAGAGACAGCATACAAAGGAAGTTAACTTCTTGAGGAACCCCTTTAGATTAACACAATCCATAAGCTGGAAGAACGGTTTTTATATGAATCTTCTTCACAAATAATGTTTAAGTGTTCATAATTACCCTTTTTGGATCAAAATTGTCTTTCACAGAGAAAGATTCCACTGCACAGGTCTGAGCTAGGCTATATTCAACAGTGGAGAAGATCGAGGCCAGGAAAACATACTGTGCGTATTTCATTCTGCAAGACAAAAGCAAACATGGAGTTTTGTTTAATGCAGTAGTTACGAGTAGCTAGTGCTGTGCCTACAGATACATTCTGCTCATTTTAAAACTAGTTTCTTTCCGTGCTGAGTAGACCACCAACTCCCCCACTGAGAAACGACTGGGGCATTTTGGTGCATAAATCCAGCCAAAACTGAGCATCAGCAGCAATTACTTTGAAGAGTATTTTGCTTGCCAGTAGTAGTATTGCAGTTCATGATATTTTTGCATTATAAATCAAGCCAGACTCTGGATAAGGTTGGTAAGAATTGATAAAAAATTGTAATTTTTTGAATTTTTGTTTTTACAAGAAGAGTAACATTCTGATGAGCTCTGGTAAAGCACTGTAGGTTGTAAGGATGTTCTTTTGAATTATTTCATGGTGAATGTCCACTTTGCTTTCAAGCCAGCAAAGCTGTGTTCTTTATGACCAGTTCTCACCACCGAAACAGGCTCTTCCTAGCTGCCTACTCTAATGACAAAATACATCTTGTATTGTCTGCCCTCAGACCATTCACTCTGCAAACATGACGTATAATATTCAGTTTCTGGAGGCTTGATCTACCATTGCAGCACAGCCACAAGCTGCCCATGGCTTTATTTGTCTCCTCAGGTATCTCAGCTCATCCATATCCCAGTATATTTGTTTCTCACACTTTGGGAAGAGAGCACATGCATATGCATTCTTGTAGAGTGTTTGACCCTGAATACCTATTCTGATGCCAAGATAAAACAGTTACCTGAAGCTTGCCTGCAGCATCCAAGCTGAGCTACCAAGGACTCCAAACACCCAAGCAGCTACTCTGCTCCCAGCTGCTGCAGTGCAAGCTGCACTTTCCTGCTGCAAGAGATGCTAATCTGGCCCGCCTCTGCTGAAGAGAGACCTACCTGTTGCAGTAGAGACGTTGGAGATCCCCGAGACTACTCTGCTTCAGTCTTTGGGCTGCAGTCAGCAGGAGAGTTTTGTGCCAATTGCCGTCGAGCTGCCTTTAAATAATGAATCTGCAAAGTCACTAATTGGTTATTTTTGCTCGTGTGCCTGAATAAAACGCTTAATCTTGGATAATCCATTATGTAAATACCAACTGTAATCCTCACACTGGTGGGTCTAACTGCTATACTAATACAAACGCAGCTTTTACATAATGGAAAAAGCTGCCCAGAAAGCTAATAAGTCTGCTGATGTGATTGTACCACACCTTTGTCTCATTGAAGTCTTTCTGCTTCTAACACGTGTTAGGAAAATAAGCACAGAGCATTAACCAGAGAAACTCATGGACTATACATACTCATCTGCATAGGCACATGTTCATATTTGACAATTTGCATGGGATAGATGTGTAATTAGTTCTTCCAATATCTGCATCACCAAATTAACATGGTCCTTGAAAAACTAGAAAGATGTTATGCATTATCTACTGGCAGGGAAAAAAAAGTGCAAAAATAAAGATTTTGCCATCATGTTCACATCAAAATCTTGGAGCCCCCTGTGCTCCTGTGCACTGAAACATCTTTATGTATATTCTTCCCAGCTCGTCTTATCAAAGTTTCAAGTTACATAAATACTATAGTTCTATCCTTCCTGAGGTTCTTCCCTCGTTCTTCCTAGAAGGCTTCCATGGAGATGCAATAAAGCACAAAAAGATGGGAAGGCAGAAATGGCTAGAAAAGCTTTTTCGGTCAGAAACTGTGCATGCCATTCTTACAGTTTCCCCAGGTGCCCAAAGAATTTCCCCAACTGCAAAGGCTGTCCGTGTACTCTTTCCACTCAGGCTCACCCGGAAGATTCAAGACTTCACACGCTTATCCAGGAGTTGCCAGCACTAGCAGTTATTTCTCCCACTGGGCTGCTGGGTGCTTGGGACCCTTGGATGTACCCACAAGGGATGACTCACCTCTTCATACAGAGTAAGCCCAGGGAATCCTGAACCTCCTGGTAATGACCCAACAATCTGAACATTCAGAGTAAGGCTAAAGCCTTTTGGATGTGTTGAATGTGCTGCAGAGATCACTTACAGCTGCTTGCCCAGGAATTCCTGAACAGAATCATGCAACCTCACCCCATAGCTGGTGTGAACTGTGTTGCTTTCCAGGCAGCTTGTTTCCCATTGTCTGGGAGAGAGAGTTCTTACTCGCTGCCAGAGGAAACTGATTTGGCCTCTGTGACCTGCTGGTAACTGGGACAGGAGGGTGTGAGCACCTGTCCCAGGCCAGGGGTGACCAGGAGCAAGTGCCACGGCGTGGTTCCCCACCTGATGGAGGAGCTGGGTGCTGCCTCCATGCCCTCCCCAGCCATGGTGGGGCCACTCCATCACACCCTGTGCTCTTGGCTTTCTTTAGGGCAGGTGGAGCACTTTGGGGCTGGCCAGTGTTATGCACAGCGGCCCCTTCTTCTCCCTGGGCATTTTGGCTGGGTTTATTCAGGGGCGTCAGGACCTGGAGGTGTGGGAAGATGGCACACACCCAGCTGCTGCGACGAGGTACCAGCTGCTTTGTGTCCTGGGCAATGTGGATCTGCCTCGTCCTGCCTGGACCTCTTGGCCTGGTTTTCTGGAAAGATGCTGAACAGCCATTTGCCACACTAATCCTTCAGATACAGCTGCCTGCTCACCATATGTACCATGCTCCAGGGATGAGCGGGGCCCCTGAAAGGATTGCACAGGGCTGGCAGCCTCCAGCACTGAGGGTGAAGATAACCATCCCTCTTAATTCAGGCACAGCTCATTCCCTATGGCCTTGCGCACACCCTGTGCTGCCTGCCTTCAGCTCCCCTGACACACACTTTGTGTACTTGTGTTTTCTTCACCAGCAGCATTTACTTCATTTAGAAGTGCAAGGAAAATCAACAGAAAGCCCATTTAATCTCTTTAAAATGCTTGGCCACTTAAAGAATGACATAAAAAGTAACTCCTTAAACTACTTTTTCAGGGCTAGATTCCAACTAGATTTTCAAAGGCTTTTCCCCTGACACTGAATCCAAGTGCAAGAGTGTGCTTCTCCATGCTGACGTGGGGATTTGAGAGAGAACAAACTGCAGTGTTTTCTGTAAATTAGAAGGGCTTCGAAACACTTATCACTTCATCTGTTTCCAACAAAAGAGATTAGTGTATGTCCATGTGAGACATAGGTGACACTGGAAGCCATGCTTAGGTGACCGCTTAATCCCCTGGCGATTAGAGACATGCTAATAATAGCTAATCACAGCACAAGATTTTGGTTGGTGACCATAACATCTGTTACTGTATTATTTGCTGTTTGGAGCAAGAAGAAAACAAAATCAAACTAACCTTCCTTTACACAGTATAATGGTAGTTTGTGCTCAGCACAGGAAAAAAATGGAGGTATCAAAGCATTGAAGCGTATTCCTGGGCTTGTTAAATTTGATGTAACACAAAACATATAAAAACAAAGGTGCACTGCAGGGTCTGGTTGTCACAGAAGATATCCAAGGACCTGTTCCAGACCTGGTCATCAAAACTGGCTGTTTTACAATAGAAGAGGTGGCTGGACCAAATAAAGTATATATTCAGTGTACTGGACTCAGCACAAGAGTAACTGGTAGTTTTAGTGGCCTGCAGTAAAACAGGTATGCAGATGAGATGATTAGTCTTATCTTCTGCCCTATCCTATGAAACACAGCAGCAGCAGTTTTGGATTTCCTACCCCTAGCAGCCCCCCTCCATCTGCCTTATTATTGGAATAAGCATTGGGTAAACTGCTCTGGGAATTACTGCAATTGCACTGCCGGCTCAGATTGAGCAACATGTGCTAGCTCAGCAGCCGATGGCACAGTATGAGGTCTCTAAATAGCCTCCTGCATCAGGCCTTCAGTTCCCTGCTGCCCAGCAGGCAATCAAGCTGTGGGCTTGTTTACCAGGATGTTGGAGAACAGGTACATGTAGATGCATTTTGAGTCGCCCTTGACAGCTATTGTAATGGCTATTGCACTGTGATCTAGCTTCAGATCTAATTTGTGCTGCTGAGGATGCAGGGCTTCCTTCAGGGGTGTCACACACATGTGCCTGCATTGCTGGAGGACCCACGTGCCAGTCCCAGGTCTGCCAAGAACGCAAGGGACAGCAATATTCTGCTCTACTCCCTCACCAGGGCGGGAGGCAGGACCCGTAGTGGCACACCACATGAAGGCCATTGGCTAAGAGGTTCTCGGTTTCTATGACCTCTACTCAGAAATGCTGATCTTTCCCAATGAAGACAGTGACGCAATACAGATGAAGAGGAAATAATTTGAAGTTTGTTCCTCTGTGGTTCAAGGTTAAGGTTTCTGGGTGTGTTACATCATTAGATAAAAAAGCATCATAAATCACTGCCTTATGACTTTCAAGGCGCCATTCAAATACCTCACAGCTTTAAATGACATGAACTGAAAGGCACCTTTCCCTTCTAAAGTATGATAGTGTAATTCTTGCTAAACATATTGACTGACAATTGGTCACATGCTCCCGTGCACACAACACATCTCAGACACAGACAGACACACACATCCCCCTCGTCTGAAACCGAAAACAGGAGGCTGCTCAAAGCTCGCAGGACTCGAGGAGCCTCAGCTGTGATGGGTAGCCAACCCAGGGGGAATGGTTTTCTCAGGGCCATTGTCAAGGGCTTGGCAGCGAAACTAAGTTACAGCCGCTCTCCGAAACTCTTCAGCATCTTGCTGGCTCGGCAGTACAGAGTGAATGAAGAGCTGGCTAAAATCTCTCCTGAAGTGGGATTTTAACATACAGGTATCAGCCAGCCAAAGAGGCAGGCCAGTTTGTGTGCTGTCTTCTGGTTTTTGCACAACTGGATGGATGACATTTGCAGCTTGATCAGCTGGATTTCAGTCTCCAAGCCATGACTGTTTCTCGGATGACCTGTTGCTACTCTGCACTGAAAGATCATCCAGGCCTGAGGCAACATGATGAAAAAGAGACCTTTTTTGACCGTCAAGAAAAGAGGTGGACATTTCGGTTGTTGTTTTCTAGTATTCACTACTAGGCATACTGTTGACACACCTATATATGTATCTAGTATTTACTACCTCTGAACTGGTCCATTTGCAGACATTGGCAGGTTTATTCATTTTAGTTGTAATGTTTGTTTAAAGATACAATATTTGTCTTTTCATGCCAACCCACCAGCTCCAGGAGGGCAGAGATCAGCCCTTTCAGCACAGGAGGTCTGGGAAGCCTGCCCTTTCAAAGTGGGCAAGGAGGGTGGCATCTGCAAATGTGAGGGGAGTTCAGCTGTCTGGGTCTAAGGTCTTTGCACTTGAAGACAGCTGTGGGGTATCTCCATCACTCGATCCTATTCTTCTCCCAGCGTAAGGCAGAAGAGGGTTGTTCCCTTGAGGCAGCCAGTGCCCCCTGCCACATTTTGCAGTGAGGTAACAGTGTATTTAATCCGTGATGTTATTCCCAGGATGCCTTCCAAAAACAAGAGGCACAGAGGGTGTGTGAATATCCCTGAAGGTGTAGATTACATGTTTAGTATTACAAGTCTGGTTTCTTTTCTGTTTGTGCAACAGAAGCAGCTTAAAACTAAAAATGCAGGAACAAATCTATAGGCTCTAACTTGTTGCAAAGCACGATGTAACAGCGAACATATATTGCAGACAGTAGGTGCTGCCTCCAGATTATTGCTCCAGATTACTCCACTGGGATATTTACAGCTCCTTACATGGCACGCATCTCAAGGTGCTTTACAAAAGTGATACTGCTGGCACTGAGCTTGAGTAGTTCTAGATAAGCCAGGATGTCCATGCCAGCCCTGATGATGGATTTAAAAGCTAAAACAAGAAGCACAAATTACCAAAGCCAGAGGAATCTGTATGTGCATGCAGCCAAAGGCCATTAGCCGGGCACCTGGCCTTAGTAAGTATTAGAGGACACAGTTTTCCATCTGAAACAGAAGGCGGAAGCAGATGAAGGAGGAAAGGTTTAGGTCAGAGCATCTCTCTGCACTCCAAGGAGAGGGCAGTTGTGAGCACGAGGCTGATTAGTGAGTCACAGAGGTAGAGAATAACAACTGCATTTCAGCTTTCTATCTCTCCTTCATCTGAGGGAGAAAAGGATGGACTTCATTTTATTGCTTTGGAAAAGGGAAAAGAAACATGAGGTTTTTTTCTAAGCTTTCAAAGATGATCAAATTATTATTTTTTTCACAAACACTTTTGTTTGTCTGGTTCATGTTTTAAACAGCTGATTTTCTTTGACACTGCAAGACCTGAGATAGGGTAAATCTTCCATGGATAGGAAACTTCACCATTTTCACCATGGCATGCTTCTCGTCAGCTGAGGGCACTTACATAGCAAAGTGATTTATTTTACGGAGGGGCCCAGAGGTTTCCGTGAGCTCTCAGGGTCCCAGAGTGTTACCATCTCTGTAAACTTGCAATCAGAATACACTTGACACAAGGACCAAGCTTACGTCCACTTCAGACTGAGCAACAATCTGGAAATACCGAAAATGGCAGGTTTGCCTCAAAGAGATTATTGCTAGTGCCTGTTAGAAACACCGTCACTGCAGCAACCTCTGCTGCAGAAAATGAACATTAAGCATCCCTCTGCCCTCAAGGAGAGAAGGAGGAGGAGACAGGCTACAATGTGGCCAAACAGTGTCAAAAACCCCGCAGGACTTAGTGCAGTTCTGTGCCTGCGGCCCCACCACAGGGAGCTACAGACACTCCTGTTACGACTGGTGGAACACCTGTATGACCAACCCTGTTGCCAGTCTCTGGAATACGAGTGCTTGCTTCCTCTTTGCTGCAGCTTTGTACCTGCCGGTGTCACACCCCTCTTTACACTGTTCTGCCATGTGCACTGAGACTACAGAGTATGTCCCAGCTTCTTCACGTGATTTCTTGGCTTGACCTCTTCTTACCCATGGTGGCTATGCTCAGTCCCACACTTCTGGTTCCCCAGTTGTTCATAGCAGTGTATTCTTTGCGTTAAAGCCATTTGCTGTGATTGCATCCCTGTGCCCGGCACTGTCACCTCGTCCTAGCAAGGCCTTTCCCTGAGCCACCTCCATCTTCATGATCTCAGTGTGCCATCAATCTCTTTCTGCAGTCACCTGAACACATATTTCTCTGAGCATCTTCCCAGCCTCATTTTGTTGTCCTGAAGCAGTTGTGTTGAGAATCACTGGGCATCACCTGTTCCTGTCTGAGTAGCCAAACCCAAACTCTGAAATACTCCCTGTGGGACCCTTTCAGCCTTGATTTTCCAGCAGGTCCCCTGGCTGGCAGAAATGCTTCTGTCCCATGGATCTCCCCCGATGAGAGGCTCAAGGATTTTCTTCAATAACCAATTCCAGAAGCACGGATGGGCATTTTCTGTTGGCTTTTGCCCCTTGGCCCTCCTGGCTCATCACAACTCTTTTTAATTCCTGTACTCTCCATGGTCTCCATATTCCTTCCCAGGTTTCAGTCCTTGGCTGTTTCCACAGCTTCTTATGGACTCAATAGTGCTTTTCTTCTTCCTTGTTACTTTATCATCTGTTCTGCTCTTTCTTTACTCTTAAAGTTAGAGTCAGTTTCTCTGCTCCACTTCTTTTCTGCTAAACAATCCTATTCTCTGCCTTTTTTTTTTCCCCACTGTGGCCATGTTTCCCACAAATCACTTAACTCACCCAGGATGCTGCCCTCTTGTTCTGCAGACATCTGCCAACCTCTTCTTAGAGCCTCTTCTCTCCTGCTCATCATTTCCCCCTGACACTCCATGGGCAAACCGACTCTGGGTAGATCTGAGAACCTACATTGTGTTATTAGTGTTCCTTATGAAAGTTTCATGTGTCCTACTAGTGTGTTTTCCTTAATTCCATGCCCAGAATGTTTGGGGAAGATGGTTGTACAAGAAGTGCACATGGTAGAGTTTGGGAAGAGTTTAATGATCTGTTTTGTTCTTCAGCTTTACAGGACATTTGACCAACTAAGTAATCTTCTTATGCAAGGTTCAGTGATTTGTGCTAAAAGCTTTGGATACAATCTGTCAATTGAAAGATAATAAACTCATGTAGTCCTATTGCAGAAATTTTCATTGCTACTGCATTGTAATAATTTTTTTAACTGAGTCATGTCTCCATAGAATTAAGAGGAAGAGAGTCTGTGCATGTTCACAACATATACAAGGAGGATAAAAACAAGGTGGCACATCACTGTGCCAGGTCTAGTGGACCTACTCAAGGCTCAGGTGCATTTCCAGTCTTCTGGTGTGACAGAGATACCTTTCCTCATAGATGTCTCTCAAAAGACAACAGCCAGACTTGCCAAATCCTGAACTGATTTATGTGCTAGAGTGCAAGGGAAGGGCTGCCACTCTCAGAAACCCAGGACTTGTCCTGGAGCACTGGGCAGCATAGGGTCCAGCCTCTTACACACTACCATTCTTTTGAGTGACGTACGTCCAGTACAGCAGGTGCTCTTATACCTCCTTTAAGTGGTAGGCAATTTAAAAAAAAACATAACAACAAACAAAAGCCAATTACTTTGCAGGATGCTGAATTTAGGGAGTGGTGGGGTTTTTATCAGAAATACAATGAAACAATTAACTTAGAATTAGCCTCACATTAACCTTAACAGGTAGTTTCTGTGTGTTATCAATTCATGGATCTTGAAAGTATTTTGTCAAGCTAACTCAGCATGCCTATTGATTGTTGCTTACTCAGAACATACTACTATATAAAGTAAAACTGTATTTACATGTGTGTCCACAGCACCAACTCTTTTGTGTCAGAACTGTTCAGATTAAAATTTCTGACTATTTCCTGCTATTCACCAATGCAGCACTTAAATTAGCATGCTAATTTTAAAGTAATTCTCCAAAAGAATTCATAAGGAGAGGGCTGATGTTCCCTGGTTGTGACATGATAGCACCAACATTCTGGCCAAAATGCAAGCAAAATTTTCTGAGGGGTTTCCAGCTACTAATTTTGACCTAAAACCACATTGGTCACCCTTTGCAGCTGAACTGACAGCAGCACACTTTCCCCAATCCACAATAATGTATGGGATTTATACTTCATTATAAATGTTTAACAATCCTGCTACAATTCAGATATCACCTATCGAGCCAGCAAGAACTCTCGCGTAACCAGCTACTGATCAAGCTGCTTTTTCTTCAGACCCAGGATGATCACTAAACCGTGCTCCTGTGCTGCACTGCTGTATTTCAGTGTAACAGCCAGATTACATTAAAACAAGCGTGCAGCTCAGGCTGTGCTCACGCACATGACCCAGCTGACACACTCCCCTACTGCTGCCTGCTGCTCCCCCCGTTTGGTGCCATCCCCAGACCCGCCTGAGTGCCCTCCACCCAACTGGCAGGGTCGTGCTGTGGTGCCGTCTAAATGTCCCTGGCCAGCTGCAGAGGGGAAGGAAGAGCAAGGGAAGCTGCCGAGCAAGAGCCCTGGGGTTTTGCACGCTAGACTTCCATGTGGCAAGAGACAATCTGTGTGCGGCTGGAGGAGCGGTCCAGATTTCGGGGTCAGAAGAAGAGGGGTGAGGGACATGGCTCTCATCCTCGCTGGGCTCCCATGGCTCCAGGCAGGAAAGCTTATTCTTGGATACAAGCAGGTGGCATGAGAATATTACTTGGTAAATCAGATAAGCTGCAATCTCGTTATGCCAACGGATGAGTGGGCCAGAAAGGTTTGAGTGTAGCTGTCAATACAGCGTCCTGTAAGGGTAATGTCTAATCAAATTAGTCACTTGCACCTCCCCTCTCCACAGCCTCTTGATTAGGAGCAAAACATTGTTCCCATGGAGGAGGGGTAAAAGCATCTTCAGATGTAACAGACTCAACGCTTGCCATCACCTTTTCTGCTTTGCAGGTAGTATCTGCACCATCTGCTTTGGACATGGTCCTGTAAATGGATCTAACAGTACTGCTTCTCTTGGGCAGTACGTTATACACCACGTCAGCTAGATGATTTTACTTCACAATTGGAGTTTTTAGTAGTGTCCATTCTAGGACTGGGGAGAGACTGCGACATAAGTTGTTGGGAGGGGAGGAATTTTATTCCCAGGGACTCCAGCTCATTTTCCCGGCCAACCCTTCAGAGCAGCTTAAGCATTTGAGGCTTCCATTTGAAACACTGTTTAAAGGACATCCCCCAACACCCAGCAAGGCAGAGGTCTTATGCCAACTCTGCAATTCAGTTTTAAAGCTATTAAAAACAAATGTGTGCAACCACACGTGCTCAGATATTATTATGCTGTGTGACAGCCTAGTGCAAGTTTCCCAAAATAGCAGCCACATCCTCCTCCAAAATCCTCCATTGTCTGCCTAAGCCCAATCAAACAGCATTATCCTGTTGCAGGCTTAGAGAGTATCCACCTCAGTTATCATGGGTACGCCAGCAATGGTTCTTGTGGTGCCACTTAGGTTTCCCTGAAGGCTTAGGGAACACCTGCAACCTTTGCACCAATGCTTTAAATTCTGGGTACATCAGCCCACCACTCTTCTCCAGGATGTTTGCTCTGGCACTGCTGGCTCCCTTCACACACAGGTGATTTAGATTTCCATGCACCACTCCTACGTGGTTTCAATTGCATCGCAGTTATACAACCCTGGCTTGGCTTAACCAATATTGCCGCAATTTTTCCACTTCTGCAGCTATAAACTTCACTACTGTAGGGTCTTGATTCTTTCCCCTTAAGGGGAAATCTTGTGAAGTTTCCAATCATGTATGTAGACGAAGGAACTGACCTTGGATATTTTGACCCTGGAGTGTCACTGTTGGACACTGCTTGCTTTTCTTACAAATGTTTCAAAACAAAAATGTTTATCTTGAACTGAACAGCATGTTTCATACCAAACAAAGTGCAGACATCTGGGAGCTCTGGATCCAAAAGAGTGCCAACTTCAATTCAATATGAGTAGTTCACCCATTTGCAATTTTTCAGCTCCCAAATCACAACCCAAAAGCAGGTACAATTATTTACATACCCCTTAATACAGCCACCAAACCTGTTTATGTTAGCTTATACATACAGAGTGAAGCCATACAGTCTGGAAAACACCATATGTTACCAAGCCAAAAGGACCTGCTGTTTAGACACAAGGCATCCTGCATACATCCTCCAACTCTATAGATCTGTGCTGTGATATCAATTTCATATACAGCCTGATTCCTGGACATTGAAATAATTCAGGGGAGTGGCTGTGATGTCTCAGAAGATCTTCTCTCCTGCTGCAAATCTGGCCAGGCACAAGATAAGTCCACTAGATAAGACAAACTGCCAGGCCATAGTATGCTAGATCATATGAGGAGCTACACTTCACTTCAAACCTTCTTCAAAGTCCAGGTGATAGCAAACTTCAGTTCTCTGGGATACCAGAATCCAAAATGAGTTAGTCCCCTGGTGAGATTTTTTAATTGGTTTTACTTTACCTGTTCCTTTTTCCTTCCCATCATTGTGGGATGAAACAAGGCTTGTACTTTACAGCACACTGGAAGGGCCCAGGCTAATACTGGGGTGGAGGCCTTGGAAGGCAGAAGGATGCCTCTGGCTTTCATCATGCATTAATTGTCAGTAAGATTACTCCCATCTGGCAGGTTTACACTGCTGCAAATGAAGTTTTTCCTGGTGTCCAAGCAATGGCTTCCTCACATACAACTGGCCTGAGAGGCCGTGGACTGTGGGATGGTAGACGCACAGAAAAATGGGTTTCCCTCCAGTTACAAGAAGTTGTTTGTCCATACCACTTCCAGCAGGCTGGCGCCATTAGATGTACATCACATCGGACAAGAGGTGTTCACTGGGATAAAGGATGGCATCTGTGTTTCTAGGGGTGTCTAAGATATGGTGAGAGCCATCTCTTCAACAGCTGTGGAAGCCCTTTCAATGCAGACCTGAAATCTCCTGTCCTACGTGACTATGGGGAACAGACTGTTCCCTTTTGCTTAGCAGTAGCTTTTTATACAGTAGAGGACTGTTTTATTTAGAAAAGAGATGACTCAAAAGAGACATGACAAACCTCAGTCTTTCCTCAGAGGTCACATTTTCCCACTATCTTGCAGGTGACACATCTGTTTAGTACAACTTGGCATAATCTGTTATACAATAGAAGGTCCATGCTAATGGATGTACACCTCCTTCTGCCCGGTAGTGTTGACACATGTTTAACCTGTGATAAGCCCAGATTTGAAACGATCTGTTGTGGAATTCTCCAGTTCTTCCTTTTTCCTGTTTTGCTGAAAGAATCATTATTTCATCTACCTTTTCCCAGCATTTCAGAACCTCGGAAGTTCCTCCATTAGTTGTCAGAAAAAGCCATTAACAGCTTAGAGGTTACTTCACACAACTCTCTAAGCACTCCAGTCCTTCAATACTTTCCTTGATATTCCTGCTATTCCCAATATGGTAACAGAAAATGCTCATTGCCCTTCATGCTCCTAATTTAATCTCATTTTGTATCTGGACCTTTCCGACTTTCCATTTTCACTCATTCATGGTATTTTGATACTCATCTTCAACAGTTTTGACATGCTTACATATTTTCTGTCTGTGTTTCTCTTGATTAATATTAACAAGACCAAATAATTTACAAAATGGCCTGTTTTTTCCAGTTTCAAAATCTCATTTCATAGTCTCACTCACCTAACTGTCACCCGCTTTCAAGTTCTCAGCTAGTTCTTTCTCTTGCCTCCAGTCAAAACCAAAGAAAATCTCCCCTTGCGCTTTCTGCCACCCTTTGTACCCAGAAAACTGCCCAACATGCAAGACCTTGCTGCACAGCCTGCAGCCTGAAGCACTATCATCCCTGCAAACATCAGGCAATTAAAATTCCCCACTGCCACCAAGTCCTGTGCTTAATGGTCCTGTTTGTTGCTCACAGAAAGGCTTCCTCTACCCCTGTTCTGGAGACCTGGAGGAGACCCCCACCATGCTAGCACTGAGCAAGCCCTTGTCCCTTGGTTACAACATGAATGTTGGAGGCAGTGTATGGACCCCTGGCACACATCACCTCCTCCAAGTATTCTTGAGCACTAAGTTTATTTTATTATCCTGACTACAAGGATTACCAGAGCAAGTCTCTGCCATGTTAGCATAAAGGCATCTAAGATTTCAAACAGTTGACCCAACAACTTTCCTACTGTATCTCCAAGGATCCAGGGAACAGCAAGTGGGAATAGGAGAAAATGTATTTATAAATAATAAATTCATAGATCTTTGTCTTAGTTGCCACTGTTTTACCTGAACTCTTCTGAAAGAATTTCCCTCTTAACTCCCTCCCCCACGCTCCCATGCCTGTGTGTGAGGGTGTTCACCTCCTGTTTCAGGGGTGGACACAGATGAATCAGCAGCTATGTCCTCTGCTGATGGGAGCCAAGGCCCTCCCCATCTGTCCCCCTCCTGAGCTCCAGACCCACCTGCATAAGCATTTCTAACACTGCCACTACATCTCCTTCCCTTGCCACCCTCCTCCCAGGCACCCACATTCATGTTTGGGCTGGTTTGCACCGCTCCTGGCAGTAGTGCCAGTGCTCACAGGGACAGGCAGCCTGGACCTTTACTCTTGAACAGGTGAGCCTTGGTTATCTTCCAGCAATGGCAGTGGATGGGATTTACCCCTCTTGCCCACTGATGAAAACCCTTGTGCATTGTTTAATTCCCCTGAATAACAGTGGCCTCCGTGGTATTTCTGCCTCCCAGCATGATGTTCACCCTCACCTGCTGTTTGCACATTGATGTGAAACAACTTCTGTTCCTCACAGCCGTAATTCCCACCCTTTCTCCACTGATAGTGATGGGGGAAATTTTTCTACCTTCCTGAGTGTTGGGTTGTGGTTTTTTTTTTGTCTGCAGGGCCTCACATGATTCCTCAAAGTTTCAACCCGGCCACCCAAACCTGAAGCTTTCCAGATTCCTTCCTAAAAGGATGACACTAAGAGGCATGTTTTCCTCTCCTGGTTCTTACTAGCAAGAAGAAAATGTCACAGACCTTGCAAATTCGATTCAAATCCTGAACTAAAGCATTCAGGATTGGTGCCCCTGTTTCAGAACAGGCCTTACAGCAGATTAACAACCATGCAATAGTAGCGGGAGCCCTGAAAGCGTAGCATTACCTCACTATTTCTCTTCTGACCACTGTGCTCTTTTGTGAACGATGCACTTCCTACTATCGCAGAGAGCTGGGAGAGCAGAAATAATAAGATGCTCACCTTGTTAGCCAAGGATTAGGCCCAAGCAGTATATATTTAATTAGACTTTAAAGAGCTTATTTCAATGTTAGGAGATGCAGTTCTTCCCTGTTGCTTCTGCCTCAATATAGTTGTTTCAGTAAGTGTTCTGCTTATCAAGAGAAAGGAGAGAGTTTTCAGATATTGTGAGTACCCAGTTTTTGTTTGCATTTAGATTAAGAAGAAGAAAGTTAACCCAAAGCTCTTGTAGAGGTCATCTAATCTGTTTGGTTGAGAAGATCTGTCCTCCCACAGACTCATCTTCGGCACTATAAAGGAATACCTCTTCCTGATGACAAGCTCTCTTTGCAGTGTTACCTCACCCTTGGTCATTTTAGAAGCAACAACTTCTATTACAAAAATTTAGGCACTACATCAGAAATTAGAGTGCTGTTTGCATAGACCATATCTTTGGACTACTACCTACTGCAAGACCCAGGGCATTCACAATGAGCATTAGTGAAGACGACGTGGAGAAGTTTCTTGATGGCAACCCTGCTTTTGCCAAGCAGTACTTTGAGAAGAAACTAAGAACAGAGTCCTGGGATAATAATGAGAGTGATATCCTTTTTGAGTTGATCCAAGATATGCAAGAAAGCATCAACATGGAGAAAGTTGTTTTCAAGACCTTGAGAAGAATCAGGTCCCTTATTCATGCTGACCGCTGTAGCCTTTTCATGTACAGGCAGAGAAATGGCACACCTGAACTGGCAACAAGGCTTTTCAACATCCAAGAGGGAAGCACCCTGGAGGAATGCCTTGTCTCCCCAGACTGCGAGATTGTCTATCCATTGGACATAGGCATTGTGGGCTACGTTGCGCAAACCAAGAAAACCATGAACATCAAGGATGTCAGTGAGGTAGGTTTGCCATTTATTCATTCACTCAGTAGAAGAAAGGCTCGCATGCTTACTAGTACAAAGGGGTCAAGAGGTAGCAGGCATCTCAGTGCTTGGTCAAACCTCCTGTGGTGTAATAGCTGTGCAGTGGAAACCAAAGCACCAGTAGCAAGTCTGTAAGTTGCCTTCAGTTTCATTTATTGTGTGAGGTGAAGCTAAGCACATTAATTACACTAGGTGTTAATGCCTGCAAACCAATGCACTGTCACACCTTGGCTGTCTAATTAAAAAAAAAATAAATCACATCTAGTTCAGCAGAGAAGACAGAGCGAAGTACAGTCAGATCTGCACTGAACACATACAGAATTTTCTACACATTTATATTCCATGAGTAACTGGCAAAGAGAGCTAAATCCTTTACAGTGAGTCCAGAAAGGGTTTTCCACCACAAATGACATTTGAGCATGTTTGCTATCTGATGAAGCTTGGGCCAAGGGCATTTAGAAGCATTTTTATCAACCAGGGGGAGCGGACCTCAGAGCAGGTGAGCTGCCACCTGTGTACAGGTGATCTTCATCAGAAGCAGCAAGAGACAAATTTTGACCAAAAAAACTCTTTCAGGAAACACTGCACACTGCAATACCAAGAGGTATTCAAGGAATTTTAATGCTTTATTTTTACACCTTCATGACAATATTTACCCCCCATACTCCTGGGCTGAATCATGTAAACTTGAATGGCAGCAATAACAATCCGCTTGTTCTAATCATAGGTATAAAATCTGAAATCCATGTGACCCAAATATGGCATTTGGGATTACTCCATCTATTGTTTTCTAGTTACAAAGGCACCATCTGTTTATCCATTCATTTGTTGCTCAATATGAGCATATCCAAATACTTCAGCAAAAACTTCCTTGTCCTCCATAGAATATACTGAGACATTGATTTAATCTTGCAACCATTTCTGGGGGGGAGGAGAGGGAGGAGGCATCAGAATGTGACTTAAACTTTTAAAAACTCTCTGGCTTCAGACATTTCTCCAAGAATATGGAAGGATTTCAATGCTATGAGCCAAGCACTGCACTCGAACTCTAGTGCAGACAGGCATTGTCCTTTGAAGGAGACCAAGAGACTAAATGCTTGGTCTACCCTAATCAGCAGGGAAGGCCAGGAATGGGGGAGGTACGGGGAGAAGGTGCATTAGGGAGTGATTATTCTTTCTAACACAGCCTTCTGAATATGATCAGAGATGTGGGGCTTTTTCTAACCTAACTAGAAGGTCTTGTGGCTGACAAGTTATTCGGCTGAGCAAGGAGAAGATCTGGGGTCAGCAAGACCATCCCTGCACTCCCTATTGGCAGGTGATGGTGGTGTCAACAAGGCCCTGTGCAGGCAAGGTGATGGGCCATCTGCCTTCCCTGCACTACCCTTTCTCTGCTTAGTTTTGTTTTGGGATGGCGGGACAGTGACATTCACATAAGGAGTAATAGGAGGAGTTCCCTTTGTGCTGCCTCTACAGAATGACCTAGCATTATGCCAGTGGTTTGAACGGTGATTCTCTCATGTGCAGCCCATTGGGCAGCACAGGCCATAGTGGTGCTATCTGCACGTTGCAACGACTGCCAAAATGCTCCTGGGGCAGAAGGGAGTGGGTTGGTCTCAGGGGCAGGGGGAGAGCACCTGGAACCACACACCATTGGTGCCAGCTGCATCCTCCGTTGGGATACTTTCCCTACCATCTACCATACCATGCACAAAGGCTCAGCAATGTGGGAGGGAATGCCTGGGAGAACATTTTCAAGAGAAATGAGGAGCAGATGGCTTCGTGGACACTGCAAGCTGACAGCCGCTTCAGGGCCTAGGCAAAAGCAGAAGAAAAATGAGGGTGAGTGAACTTCCCAGTGACTGTCCTGGACAGCACTGGTTAATAAACTGTGGCTACACAGTGCTGCGTGATAACTGGCTGTACCCACTTCACAGTGTTAGTGAGAAGTGGGAGGAAAAGATGGAGGAGGTACTACAAAGGATGTCAGTGATCTGAGAATGACCAGTGGAGAGCTTCCTTGTTCTGACAGAGTTTGATATGTTAAAGCTTATGATTTGCAAGATCTTTGCAAAAGGTGGAAAAGGGCATGTGTTGCAGTTGGAAGACACGGCCAGTTCTCTTGAGACTAGCTCTATCACCTGTATGTCGTCCAATTTTCTGCTAATTCATTTCTCTTCCTCAATAATTTTTTAAGCAAAGCTTTCTTTAGGCAGCTTACTTCCAGAGGCTGTGCTTTAACTTTGGTTTAAGACTACAGACATTGTGGAAGAAGCTTAACTTGTAAATTCTCTGTTGAACAGTGTGCCCAGTTCAGTCCATTTGTTGATGAGCTCACCGACTACACTACGAAAAGCATCCTTGCGACACCCATCTTGAATGGCAAAGATTTAGTTGCTGTCATTTTGGCTATTAATAAGCTGAACGGCCCACACTTCACCAGCTCTGATGAAACAGTAAGTGGTCAGTAGCTCAGTTTCTATCAAGCAGTTGTTGCTTTTGCCATGTGACACAAAATCTTCTGTGCTAGGGATGTCTGCTTTAGTGAAGCTCCACCAGTGCGAATTTCCCTACAAGGGACTCACCCTCTAGCAGAAGAGGCTTATTATGAGGATGCTTATCTCACAAATCTTTCAGGAAAGTTACAGTGGAATAAGCCTCATCTTACACCAGTGCAAAGCAAAGCATTTATCCAGGGGAATTACCATGACGTTGCTAACGGGGTGTTATGAAATCTAGTATACACAAGGATGCAACTGCATTCAACTCAATCTCATTGTTTGCCTTTTCAGCTTTTTCTGAAGTACCTGAATTTTGCCTCCTTGAACTTGAAAATTTATCACTTGAGTTATCTTCACAATTGTGAGACTCGAAGAGGCCAGGTAAGAGTGAAAACATGGATTGGGCTGTATCTCAAAATCAAATAAGTGCATTCTTCTGATTTCAAAGGTGTAGCTGATCTGCTTCAGAGATTTGTGCCTGAAGAGCAGAAAGAAAAAGGTGCACTCATCTGCTTTTGGATACTCCTCCTTTCCCAGAGTCCTTCATTAGTCTCTCTTCCTGCTGTGTTGGCAAAACTGTGCAGTGCGAAACTCAGGGTATGAAACATTCTTGGTGCATTTAACCACTTCAGCCAGCAGCACCAAGAGATTTCCCAAAACAGTTGAGAATGTGGTATTTTTTCTTTATCTGCTTATTAAAAAGTGCTGTCAAATTTCTTCTTAGTGCTAGTAAAATGATTCTCATACGCCTGTTGTATTGGCCTCCTTCAGCACAAATGAACATAGATGAGGGGTTTAGGGTATTCTGAAATGAAACAGTTCAGCTAGCATTCTTTTCCGTGACTTGGGTTATGAAAGGACTCTCGAACTAATTGCGGTGGACGTGAATCCATGCAATCACTTTCTGCAGCAGACAACTGGTTGTCATTGAAGAGGACGTGCAATCACGTCTATGCTTCCTGGCAGCCATTCTCTTGTCTCCAGTGGGAGATGAATGGGGGATAAATGGGGGGTAAATGCCTGTTTCAGCAAAATAGATGCAGAATGAAAGTTTATTTTAGAAGCTTTGGGACAACACTTTTACTTACTAATTCAACCGCAAAGACAGGGGTAAGCTGTAGGTAAAATGGCTTGTGCAAAGACAGTTCAGTCTGCTTGTGCTCAGATACCATGTAAGAGCCTTATTAGAAGACCATACAACACATTTGGCCCAACTTCTTTACATCATTCCATGAACTGGCCATTCTCCAGGTGTTTCTTTCAGTCCTCTTCATTGGGCTTGTGGCTTTCAGATTACCTATTGCGTGCTGTAAAGTGCCAAAAATAAACCATTGCTTATTTTCCCCTAATGGTTTGTATTACAATGCCACTATCCTATCTGAGGGATGCTCAGAGGCCAGTGACATTGAACACCTCAGACTTTGTAGGAGTGGCAGAGTTGTTCCAATTTAGAGATTAGAAACAGAGACTGATGCAGGTCCCAATTGTCAAAAACATCTACTGGTGTCCAGTGAAGAGGAGAGACACACTTTTCCTGATTATGGCCATGTGACAGTACTTCTTATTCAAAGCACTGGTCCCGTCAGCTTCAGGTAGCGGCTCTCAGTGCTTCTGAAGCACTGCTCCTGATGTCTCCTGAGCTCGGAAAGCAAAACATGCACACTCAGATACCGGAACACACACACTAGCTAAGCTAGGAAAATGCATAGATGACTTCCTTGGCATTTCAGAGAAAATTAAGTTCTTCATTAGGCCCACAAAGACCCTCCTCATGCCACCAGAAATACTTGCCTAATTCGCTGCATAACCTCAATTTTTACAAACAAAAGAGCCTAACAGCAACAGCTTTCTTAAGGGTACAACTGCTGGGCACAGGATGGGGAAAAAGATCATAGGCTGATGTGCACACAAAGCAGCTGCGCAAAGGCTTTGAGGAAAGTGTTAATACAGATATTTCCAAATCTAGCCTCCAGAATTTGCAACACTTGTGGTGTTAACTGCTTTTGGATACAAGATTTTTCTTATGGGTGTAAAATGTAAGTGGGGCCATCTCTTTACCTGGCACTAGTACTTTTTTGTGCTACAATTGTAAGACTGGGCTTTTACATAGCAGTCCATGGTGACCTGACTTCATCAGAGTGCATCTTTCCCTAGTAATTCCCAGGGTGAATAAGCAATGCTTTTACATTCTACAGTATAGGTTGCTATTGAGCTTTTTGGAAACTATAGTATAAAACCCCAATTGTTTCCTTGTTATTCCAAACACAGTTGGGAAGCCCAGCTCTCAAGGAGAGGCTGTGCTTACATTTGGATTTTATCCTGCAGGTGCTGTTGTGGTCAGCTAATAAGGTTTTTGAGGAACTGACAGACATTGAGAGGCAGTTCCACAAGGCTTTTTACACAGTGAGAGCATACCTGAACTGCGACAGGTACTCAGTTGGTCTCCTGGACATGACAAAGCAGAAGGTGAGTGTTCAGATGTGTGCATTGCTGCCATTTGCTGAGGGGTGATGTGCAGAGACAGGTTTTACTGGGGCAGCCAAAGTGCAAGCTGGCTTTGAGACATTATTCCTACTTTGGCTGGCATTTTTTTATTCCACTGTGAAAATGAAGAGCCTGGGATAAGGAAAAGAGAGGGAAAGGGAAGAGTTTATCACTGGAATGGGACTGTCGAAGGAGCCAAAGGCTGGGAAGACAAAGGAATGTCAAACATGTCTGACCATGGCAATCCTGGTCAATGCCTGCAGCATAAGCACAGTCTCACCAAGTCTGTGGATATCAGAAGTATAGTGAGATACCTGTGGAAACCTCCAGCAACAAAGCAGCCATCTTCCTCAAGGACTCATCCATGTGTACTTTATCCAGGTTTTAAGGTGAAATTTGGCTTCATGAAAATAAGCTGACAGAAGTTCAATTGCTTCTGCAGCTCTGATTTGGTCTGGTTACTTGCACCTTTGGCAATCTTTATGTGGGGGCTACACAGCATCCTTGTCATAGGAGTCCTGCTGTATTCCGTGGTCAGGCTCACTGAGGCTACCATGAACTTTGATCTCCACCATGTTGCCATAGCCTTTGTAGCACAATGTCTTGTGAAGAGATATATTAAAAAATCATTAGTGTGCTAAAGACATTTCGATCAGCAGTATAATGTAGCTTGAGAACACACAAAAAAAAAGTCTTTAACAAGCTAGCAAGTAGTAGATCAATCTTGTGGCCACACTGTGGAAAATGCACTTTTCTACTCTAAAAATACTTCTTTCATTTTAAAACCAGGAGTTTTTTGACCTGTGGCCAGTCCTGCTGGGAGAAGTTCCCCCCTACTCAGGACCTCGCACCCCGGATGGCAGGGTACGTGAGAACCAGATTTCTTAAATTCTCTCCTGTCTAGCGGTATTGCCTCACCACTAATTTTAGGTCTTCTTTTTACTTGTAGGAAATAGTCTTTTACAAGGTCATTGATTATATATTACATGGAAAAGAAGACATTAAAGTCATCCCGTAAGTGCCTAGTTTCTGTATGTTAGGTACTGACACAGAGTGTAGCTAAAACCAAGGTTCCCCATGATTTAATGACATTTGCGAGGAGATATGCAAAGGACCAATAGCAGACTAAGTAAGAGAGCCAGAATGTAAGTTGGTGCTTCGGCTCACATTTCTGTGGGACAAAGATTTCCTCCAGGGCGTTGGGATGCTGGCTTGCCAGTCAGGCCCCCAGAATCACTCTTGTTACATGCAGAAGTGAACTTTCTTGACAGCCTGCAGTTTTGCCACTCTCCTTGCCAGGCTGAGGCATCACTCCTCCTTGGTGCCTTCCTTGTGTCAGCTAGTGAGCCCATCCAGGTTGCCCTTGTGTTGAGGCACCCCCTGTCCCAGCCCTGCTCCTCACCCCTCTGCTACCCTCCTGACCTCACATGGTCACTCCTACTCCCCTGCTTGTCTTCCATCTTCCCTGCTTCTCTTTCATCCTCCCATCACTGACTCCATCTCCAGGCTGCCTCTGGCCTGTCCTCCTCTCTTGACGCCACACTGAGACTCTTTCTTTCTGAAACCCGTGCTCTCTTCTTGCAACTGAATTTTTCAGAGAAGCCTTGGGCACCTTGGACAAGTCTGACTTAGCAGGAGTTTCACCCATTTCTGGTCACACCACTTTGCATTGGTGTAAGTGCTGCAAGAGAGGCCCCCATTGCTTAGGTACAGCAGTGTTCGAAAGTTCAGGCTGACAGACACGCTTAGCCGGGAACTTTCTTCTGTCTTTCTCTGTACTGAAGGTCTGAAAAACGGCCCTCACTCCCAGGAATGACTTCTGCCTAAGTGTTTGCAGACTATGATATTTTCTGAGTTATTCTGTATTGAATCCTTGAAGGAGAAGTATTTACTTACATGAAAAATTTTTATTTGCACACATGGGTCCTTTGAAAGTAACAGGACTGTTTAGTAACTGAGGGTGAAACATGTAAATGTGGATTGTACAATCAGCTGGATAGATATCAGATCTGTGATCATTCTTCAGCAAGCATATGTCCTTAATTTCCCTTATGCATTTTTCTTTCATTGAGAAATCCTACCCCGGATCACTGGGCACTAGTTACTGGACTGCCAACCTATGTGGCTGAAAGTGGATTTGTAAGTACTTAACTTAGGCTTTATTAAGGCTTTCTGAGATGAAGACATACTAATGCAGCTTTCTCATCAATTCAGTTATTTGTTTTGGTATTTAAACTTTTTATTGTCCATATTGTAAAATTTCTTCTTTTGTGTGATCTCCTAGATTTGCAACATTATGAATGCTGCTGCAGATGAGATGTTTAACTTTCAGGTACTGTGAAAACTTCCTGTCCTACCAAGGATTCTACTTTGTTTGCAGAAATGTAATTGGGAGTCAAAATTAGGCACATAAATATTTCTTTAGCCTATAGTCTTGATGTAAAATGGGAGTGCTGATGTATTTAGAAAACACATTAAGTACATGGTGTCTTTCTGCTTGCTATTGCTTCAAGGAAGGTCCTCTAGATGAATCAGGCTGGACTATCAAAAACGTTCTCTCCATGCCAATAGTCAATAAAAAGGAAGAAATTGTTGGTGTTGTCACATTTTATAACAGAAAAGATGGGAAACCATTTGACGAACAGGACGAGACCCTCATGGAGGTATAGTTCCTTGCTGTGGCTGGAAGTAGTTCATGTGGTTGAGACAGGTCACTAGTGCTCATTGTACACCTGCAAAGCATCCCTCAGTGTTTTGCAGCTAAGTAAGTTTCTTTGTTGCTTATAGAGGTGTTGTGCATCAGCTTGAAAGTTTTCAAAGCAGCTATATGAAACACTGGGTTTTTTCAGTCTTGGAAATCCAGCTGTGTTTGCATAATTTTGTTTCAGCATTCTTGGACTGGACATCTAGCCATGAGCAGCTATGATGTACTAACATCACCATTCTGACCTGTGTTCACATACATGACAGCTGGCTCACACTGGCTGGGCAACTCCCTTGAGAAATTACACAGAAACTGTCTGTGTAGCTAAGATATAAAGGGTGGTCAGCTGTTGAATCTATCAACAGTAGCTGTAATTAAAGATCTTGCAGCTTAGAAATGCTGCTATGCTAGTTTCAATCCAATATAGGCATTCAGCTCTTAGCATCTGTTATCAGATTGTTTCCTGAAATAGACTGTTCTTATCAAACAAAAAGACTACGGGGGAAAAAAATCATTTTGAATTGGCCACTGGACAGCAAACAAGTTGAGAGCAAACACTGGGTATGAGTAAACACATGTGAAAGGTGATGAGCCCACCTTGCTGTCCCTTGATACGAGGGTTCCTGAGCTGCTGCCACCATTGTGACACCAGACTTTCCACAGGCATGGAGACTCTTGCAACAACAGAGAAATAGCTTTCCATGTGCTGAAATGGACAGAGGATCCTCAAACCTCCACAGCATGGGCGCTCTGGAGGGCTGGGCAGATTCAACAGCTGGGGAGATGCTCTGTTGATGAGCAAGTAGTGGCTGGGAGCAAACACATGGTTGCTCATTGCTAGGCTTGTGCCCAAAATGGAGCTTGTGTTGCTCTAAAAATATACCATGCAGTGTTGTATTTCTGTGTCTTTGAGGAACAGATGTTTTAGTTATTTCACTGTTTCCTTCTTTTCCCCTCACTAAGTCCTTGACACAGTTCCTGGGTTGGTCTGTACTCAACACAGACACATATGATAAGATGAACAAGCTGGAGAACCGGAAGGACATTGCTCAGGATATGGTGCTCTACCATGTGAAATGTGACAAGGATGAAATCCAGGAAATTCTGGTAATGCCTCGCAATGCACAGCACACTCCCAAGTGTACTGGACTGGCCCACGACTTACAACACAGACACAGGTCTCCCATCCTACAGAAATGCTTTCAGCCACCACATTGTGGAGGCAGCACCTGAGGCCCCAGTTAATGCACAGCAGCAGAACAAGTCTTGGTTTTGACTCTGTGGTCTACCCTCCACCTCAGCACACTGCCACGCTGTCTCCTTTCTAATTTCTTCAGCAAAGCCAGCACTGGAGGTGGGCTTACGCAGGTGCTAATCAGGGTAGGGCTGTAGGGATGGAAGAGGATCTGATTTTTTCCCCAAAACCTCCTTAGTGCAGAGGATGTGGAGTCAGAGGACTAGCTGGGACACTTGCCCTAGAGGGACATTTGTAAGTGGGGGCAACACAAACCAAAATCAAGGCAAGGGAGAACAATTTTATCAGGAAGTATGTGTTGAAAGACCAGAAATAGAAGTAAGGTCAAGGAAGAAAATACAATTTGCATATCAGAGATTCCCTAGATTGCTCCAAAGCTGCACAGTGCAAAGTCCAGTGGGGTTCGTTTTTCAGTTTAACACGTCCATGCTTTTTGCAGCCAACACGAGAAAAGCTGGGGAAGGAGCCAAGTGAGTGTGAGGAAGAGGAGCTGGCAAGCATCCTGGTAAGAGCAATGTACCACTGGAAAGGACAGCCTTGACAAACAAGTGTTGCCTGGGCGGATGCAGGGAAGAGTTCCCAGTGTTGGCACACTGGTACACATCGACAGGGCACCTGTTGAAGGGTGAAGGCAAAGCACACCCTGCCCTCCTCTGCTGTGTGTGAGGCTATAATTATCAGATGGCAGCAAATGCCTTCCCCAGCTCCCAGGGAGTACCTGCTCCCTGCCACTTTATCTCAAGGGGTTCAAAGTCCATCTGGAAACACATCAGCCACCTTGACTTGTCACACATTTCGTTCTCCTGAGTAAATATGGAGGGCTCTAAGTCTTCTCCGTAAGACCTGTCAAGTTTGGAGTCTCCAGACTATATCAAATCAACAAGAAAAGTGATTAACAGAGAACAAGCAGTATTTCTTGCAATTGAACAAAAATGCCCTCCTTCTTCTGCCACTGACAGACTTATCATGAAAAGCTACATTTCAGTCTATTTATGTGTTATATTCTAAAAGGAAAATTTCCTGGCAGTATCAGAATGTTAAATTTCTGTTAAACAAAACCCATTCCAGCTGTTTCTAGGGATGGCACAGGCAGCACAGCAACAAACCATCCCACCTCTCTTACAGAAAGAAGAACTCCCGGGGCCCACCAAGTTCGAAATCTATGAGTTCAGGTTCTCCGATTTTGATTGCACCGAGCTAGAGCTGGTGAAGTGCGGCATCCAGATGTACTATGAGCTCGGCGTGGTGAAAAAGTTCCAGATCCCACAGGAGGTAGGAGATGGCAACACCCAGGGACTCCCATTTTGGATGGTGGGTGGACTCACTGCGTGGCTGAGGGCCCCGTGCGTGCCAGAGGTCTGGGTTTACAGGGTCTTACAGGGAGAGGGATGTGCATCTGGAGCCCCTTGCCCTGCTGAGGGCGAGGAACCCCCTCTCAAAGCCGCTGGTCGCTAGACGCGAGCATGAAGCTGTCCTATTCTGCTCTGCACTGTCTGCTATAGGTGTGGTTTTGCTAGTGGATCTGTATAGATGGAGGGCTACACCAAGCAAAAAATTGCTTGCCCTTGTTGTGTCTAATGCCACTCACAGCCGCACTGTAAAAGCACAGTTTCCAGGTGCAACACAGGGCAGTGCGTACTTGTGTGCATGTTTCGTTTGGTATAGTATCTACCCGACAGCTTTCAGCCAAAATACACAGAAACCCACCCTGGCAGGTCCATCTCCTTTTCTTCCCCCTGCAAACACGGCGATGCCTTCATTCGGTGCTTTTGGTACCAACTTCCTGACTGCTGGTGACAAGGATGGTGTGACCCTGTGGGAACAAGGACCCAATAGACGCTGGTGGGGAAGTTCACGGCTTTTGGCACAGTTCAAGCCCCTGTGAGACTTGTGAAACTGACGTTTCAGCAGCTCTGCTGCTCCGCAAGGGATTTCTCAGCGCATCGTGTGAGGTTTATTTCCATCTAGTGGGATCTGGCGGTAACTGCAGGAAAAGTTTTCGCCCTGGAAGGCAGGCTGGGAAGTAGGAGGGAAGTGAGGGGCTCTGAATGGGAATTACTGCTGTGCTTCTTATTTGTAGCACGTCAGTGTCAAAAAGTATTCAAAATCTGTACTCTGGAACAACTAACCCCTGATACAGGTGTGAAGAGCAGTCTTTCTTTGCTCTGAGCAGTTGAGGTTTTAAAGAAAGTATACTCATCCATGATTAATTTGCTCTCTAATGAGAAAACCTCTACAGCTACAAGGGGTAGTACACGTGGCGAAGTAGAATGCAGAGGGAAAAAAAAGTTTGTTATTTAGTGCCTATATTGTAATTGTTTAGGTGATATCAACACCACTCACCTCTATACCTGTGGAGCCATTATCTCTTGAAGAGATGTATCAGTATTAGTAAATCACAAGACATGGGAGGGACAAATCTTATGAGTGACAACATAGAGAAACACAGATACTCAATAAATTCACAAAGAGCAGGACGAAATGCCTCTTTAGACATTGCTGTTTCTTGTTTCACTCACAGGCATGTCTGCGATTTTGTTTTCACAGAATCACAGAATGTTAGGGGTTGGAATGGACCTCTGGGGATCACCTAGTCCAAGCCCCCTGCCAAAGCAGGCTTTCACCTAGAGCAGGTTGCACAGGACCTCATCTGGGCGGATTTTTGTGAGCTTCAGACAAGGAGACTCCACAACCCCTCTGGGCAGTCTGTTCCAGTGCTCCGTCACCCTCAAAGTAAAGAAGTTCTTAAAAAAAAAAAAAAAAAAAAAAAGAGAAAGAGATAAGATATTAGAAAGCAGAGAGCTGTATTTTAGTGTCCCCTTTAACTCTCTACTAGGCTTTACTAAAACAACATTGTCAGGGAAGCCTGATGATATTGTAGCTTCTGATTCCTTTCTGGGATTGTCTATGTAGAGCTGGTCTGAACCTCATCCGTGACTTCTGTACGTGGTGTTTATTGCAAGAGGAACAGGCAGTAGCTTCATCACGCAAACATCCTCTTCCTCAATTTGGTTTGCAGGTTCTGGTAAGGTTTGTGTACTCCGTCAGCAAAGGCTACCGGAAGATAACTTACCACAACTGGCGCCATGGCTTCAACGTTGCGCAGACCATGTTCACGCTCCTGATGGTAAGGTAACACCACCCCAGCTAGTTCTGTGGCATGGCTTTATCTGCGGTTTGCTGTTGTGCCATGGAGATATGCAGAGCTCCCTTTGAATCCTGGTGTAGGATAAGAGTTTGTCACTCCTAGAACAGGGCCTGCTAAATAAGGTCTCCATTTGCCTTAAGTGACAGCCCTTGGAGTACACTTAAAGCTGTGGCCAATACTGCCCACTGAATGGAGTGCTTTAGTTCTCATAGGTAGAGGTGTGCACGGTGTTGAACAGATTAAATCCTTCTGCAGGCCAGAGGAGAGAGAGAACAGGACTCCCCTTCCTCTGGTAGTTTCTGACAGTAAGAGCCAGACTGAAGTTAGCTGGCTGAGACGGAGACAACCTCACGCTTTCCATTTCCAGGCAGGACAAGGCATAGCTGTAAGTCTATCGCTAGTGTGAATGTGGCAAATGCCATTTCTCACAGGCTTGCAGGGCAATGGGTACCCCAACAAGAAAAACAGGTGTCACACTGCTGCCCCACAACAGGGATGGACCAGCACCAGGACGCAGTGCAGATGTCATGGCCCACACAGCTGGCAGCAGAATCATGCCTGCCAACCCCGGACCATCCTTTGGGCGATTCAGCCTGCAGACCCCCTTGCCCAGAAAGATGCAGAGCCCCTTCACAAAGTGCTTTGTGTCCAGTGACTGCAGGGGTGCTTATGAGAGGACCCGGGTGTCCCTAGGGCACAAGGCTGCTATAGCAGCGGGTAGCCAACATCACGTGTGAGCAGGGAGCACATATGCACGACACGTATGCCTACCCAAGTCTGAAACATTGAATTTCCAACTACTTCCCCATTTTAACTTAAGGGTACTGTGTATTGTATTTAGCTTCACAAATATTTTCAGTTCTCCCGGACTGTTTCAACGAGGAGATCCCCAGCACAGAGCAGTCACAGCTCAGTACCTTTTCCTGTAAGAGATACTAACAGACGACATGCAAATTCTCACCCTCCAGACTGGCAAACTGAAGCGTTACTACACAGACCTCGAAGCCCTTGCAATGGTAACTGCTGCTCTGTGCCACGACATTGACCACAGGGGAACCAACAACCTTTACCAAATGAAGTAAGCACTTCCCTGCCACTGCAAACCATTTACTGCTGCTCTTGCGTGGAGTGGGATCAGGCTGTGATCACACCAAACTCCAGTGCAGCTCTGTTTTATACGCAGGGGTAACAAACTTCTTTTGCAAAGAACTGTGCTTTTTGGCTTGCTACAGCACTTGGGCTTATGCTTTGGCCAGTGGAGAAACTAAAATTTTGTGGTGCACTCTGTGGCTTTCTTTTCATCCTAGCAAACCTCCTTTTATTAAATCAACACTCTGTGTTGCCATTACAAGGTGGAACAAGTGCAGCGCAGGCATTTAGTAGCCTGGGCATCATAGGAGACTCAGGATGTCACCAGAAGCATCCTGGACATAAGAAAGCCTACTTTTTTCTGGAATGTAACTATGGAGAAAGCACCACCATGCATGGCACTGCCTTCACAACCTGCAGAAACAAAGCACCTACGAGTGTGAGGGTGCTGCTGTCAGTAAGCCGTCGCTAGCTACAGAAAAACAGTTGTATGGTCTCATTGACCTGTCACGTCTCTGTTGCTCACTTAAAGTAGTGTCAGATCACAGCTCTTCTGCAATGCTTGCTGGCTATACTGTCTCACTGTTTTCTGGAGCTTTGGCAAAATGTAAGTAAAGCTGGCTGGTGTTTGGGGTATTAGAAGGTCTTGCTTTTCAGCTGGAAAAGTGTCCAAGGACTGATGATTTTTCTGTTCCTGTTACTAGATATGAATATGTAGTTGTTCAGTAGCTAAACAAGCTTACTATGCAGAGTAATAACAGCCCGGTCATAAACAACATTTTGGGTGAAACTTATAGTTGTAAAACTGTTTTATACAGTGTCCAAATAGTTATAAGCAGTGTCACAGAAGTCTTTTACTAGACCGAAGTCATTAACTGTTAGAAATATTACATTTAAGCCTTTTAAAATGAGTTGAACTGTGTGTGACAAAATTAGTTATAAAATGGGATGCTTCCTTTTTAAGTGCTGCACTAACATCTTTAATTTTTCCTTTTTGCAACCAGATCTCAAAATCCTTTAGCTAAACTTCATGGATCCTCAATTTTAGAAAGACATCACTTGGAATTTGGAAAATTCTTGCTCTCTGAAGAGGTTGGTAATGAACTGTAATGCAAGGGCATGAATAGTTTACTTTCAGGGAAGTTTTTCAGCCACAACACAGCTGTCAGCTTAGCACAAGGCCTTTCTCCGGTTTGGCTACCCAAGGAACTACAGCTGCCTCATTCCCCAGGTACTCTATGCTCACCCAGGACCAAAACGCATGGGCTTCCCAAATGCATGACTTGGTTTCTTCAGAAGCCATATCATTGCACCCAGAGGAATATGTTAAATACAGGATCGTCCTCCTGAAGCCCCTCTGACTGGTACAGGCTGGTACAACATCCCCACAAACTTTTCATTTCAGGCAAGTTTTCACTGGGGGCAGGAGACAGTGTTTGGGTACATGCTGTGTAACAAGCTTCAGGACACTGAACCTGCTCAGTGCACAAAAGCGGAGACTAGGCACCAACAGTCCTCGGACCTCAGGGGAGCAAGCTGAAGCTATTAAAAAAACAAAACAAAAAAAGCGAGCATATTTGAGGAAGGGTGATGGCCAGTTACTCACAACAACACAGTGCCTGGATTTTGCAGCTCCCTTTCCTTTGCTTTTCAGTCACTGAATATATGTCAGAACCTCAACCGCAGACAGCATGAGCACATGATTCACCTGATGGAAATTGCGATTATAGCAACAGACTTGGCACTCTACTTCAAGTAAGTCGGTCATGTACACCATGCATGAAGAGCAGAAAGCAGCTGGTGCTGCACAAAGGCAAAACATCATGCTTTGCTTTGAAAAGGCCCTCATGCAGCAATCCTGCTCATTAGATGACATATGTGACTTTGTAACCCTCTATTTCCAACAAGGCAGTGCTATATGATCCCCTAGTGTAAAGAGATGTCTGGGGTTTTTTTATACCTAGCACTTCAGCACTAAAAATACTGATAAATGGTGAATGGCCTGGCCAGGGCTACATTAACTTCTCTGGGAGAGCAGCACAACCCAAATAATGCTGTAGGTGAATATCCAGTTCATTGTCTATTTCACACCCAAAAGCCAAAGATGCCAAACACCTTGGAGCAGCATGCGCTGACTTCCTGGGACAGAAGGCTGGAAGTCAACAACATATGACTTCCTAATCAAATTGTGCTTTCAAAATAGACTACCGAAATCAGAGACTGCTTCTGTGTTTTGCACTGAAGAATGAATACATGAAATATAAACAGTCCACAAAAGAGGTGTATGAGGGAAGATGCAGTACCCCATCCTCTTACTCTGGAGGCAGGGTGGCTGTACAGGAGCAGGTAACACTACTTCCTTACCAGGTGGGAACAAGCCGGTCTTTGCCCTCCTTGGTCCATGGTCTGCAAACAGAGGCTTGGTTGAGATCAGATCCAGGCAAAACAGTACAGACAGAACACGTACACAAGTCACATTGTGGATCTGGCCTAAATATCTTCTCTGCTAGCACAGAAACTGCAGATTTTTCCAGATTTCATGCCACTCAAAACATGGGTGTGTTGTGTGTAAACTACGTCCCAGAATTGGCTACATGTGTTTATGTATGTAAATAATGTTAACAAGGCCAGACGAAGCATGTAAAGCCAGGTAGCTTTACAAATACTCCAGCCAGTTCTCAGTTTCCGCAGTTTGCTTAACTTTCAGGCAAAAAGCCTTCTCGTGCTGCCAACAAAGGTGGAAGCATTTCTCGGCTAATGTGACTTGCAGTACCTCATACTTTCAGGTTCCTTCTCATGTTTCACCACTATACTTATTTGTAAGTCATTTACAACATTTTTCCCTACCAAACAGAAGCAGGTAATGGTGCTTGGTTTTGTTGGGGGCTTCTTGGGGACCTAAATGTCAGGACAGCAACTACTGGAAATCCTTCTGGAAGGTTATCAGTACCAGGATCTGCCACCTGTTTATAACACATATGCTTCCTTGTTTTGGAGCTTTTTCTTTTCTTTTTCCTCTCAAAGAAAGAGAACAATGTTTCAAAAGATCGTGGATGAGTCCAAGAAGTACGATAGCATGACGGACTGGACTGAATACCTGTCTCTGGAGACAACAAAGAAAGAGGTTGTCATGTAAGTAACTGGCTCTGGAAAGGTTAGAGATGTGATCATCTGGCAAGAGCTCCTGAACATGCTTTGCGCTGCACTTCGTGCAAAATCAGCACGCGATACATTACTGTCCACTCAGATCTGATCTTCTGGAGAAACAGGAGAAAAACAGGGAAAAAAGCTTAAAGTGGTTCTTCTTCCAGAGAAGTGACTGGTTTTGGAGTGTCCTTCTGGTCATACACTTGTAAGGACATGCAGGATCCACTCTGGCCATATGCTCCTACCAGACCACCCTCTAGGCTGCAAGCAGGGGCAGGCTGTAATGGCAAAACTACAGGAACCCAACCCATTAGTTGTTCCTCCTAGTGGCAACGAATCTGAGCTGCATACTGCTGTCATTGTGACCGTCAGATGTTTTGCACGGGCAATGAAGTGCACCCACAGCCTCACTGCAGTCTACACTGCTACATCTCCGTGAGGGAGCCAGAGATGTTACTCCAGAGTCAAGAAGTTCAGCCCAACAATGACTAAACCAGCAAACACCCTAGTGCCAGAAGCAAGCAGTTCCCTAGCATAAATCCATTTTAATTAAGAGAGCAATCCTTGGTAGTGTCCCAGTTAGAGCCAAGGCTGTGTCAGCAACCCATCTTTCCTTATCTATCACTTCAGCAGGGACCGGGGGATACCTGATGTGCTACTAAGGTATGAGCATCCTGAGCCTGCAGGAGGTAGGGTGCAGGCTGTAGAGAAGAAACTAACTTCTTTCCTGTTTTTAGGGCCATGATGATGACTGCCTGTGATTTGTCAGCAATCACAAAGCCTTGGGAAGTCCAGAGTAAGGTCAGGTTCTTCATATACTGTTAGATTTCTCTAGCTTATGCTTTAAAGTAATGCAATTTCCTAAGCTGCCTAGCTGAATATAAGTCTCTTACCAAAATGACTTTAGAATAACTATGGTTTTGATAGATAAACCAGTCTTTAAGACTGTAGTTATGAATCCTGTAGAAAATTAATGTCTACCAAAAAGGAAAAGAAAAAACACAACTGTTTAGCTCCTTGGGTTACAGTGAGGGTTTTTGCACATAAGATATGGGATGGTTTTTTTTACAGCAATACCTGCTGTTTGTTCAATTGTTTGATTTCCTTTAGCAGTTCCTTCCTGAACTGTACTTGAGCAATGGCTAAGTAAGAAACAGAAAAATTTAAAGGAGGATAAAAGAAATAAAACCCACCTCCCTATTAAGCACAGACAAAGAACAACTGACAAAATCGTAACAGGCAGCTGCAACTGTGACCAAGAGGCAAATCCTTGAGGGGGACACATTGGAAATGTTTCTTAATAGATGAGCAGTGGACTAATGGGCTCCAGTGCAATAAAGCTGTTGAGCTGTCACTGTATTGGTGCAATCCCATTGCCACTGCTGCCCTTCTCAGGAGAAAGGCTGGGGCTGGGGTTGGACATGAAGATTTGCTTCATGGTGGAGACCTGAAGTGCGTGAAGTTACAAAGCCAAAGTGTTTGCTAACTTTTCATTTTCCTTCCTTGGCAATTTAGGTAGCTCTCCTGGTAGCAGCTGAGTTCTGGGAGCAAGGAGACTTAGAAATAAGCGTCCTTCAGCAACAGCCTATTGTAAGTACCACACGAGAGCCAGACATTTCAGTTCACACAGCAAGTCTCAGCAGAGACTTGCTACCAGCAACGCTGCTCTCAGAGCACTGCGAGTCTTCCTAAAATTACCGTGCCTGCCAAAATCCATTGGAAAAGTAGGTACTCAGCGAGGGAAGACCCTCTGTGACAGATCCTCTTGTCCAGCTGTCCGTATGGTTAGGTGGGTTGCAGTGGCTGTGAACCAGCAAGGAGTGGCTGTCCCCCTGGAGACTTTGGGCTGGTCCCTTACAGAAAAAAAGGAAAATTAAATACATACATCGTAGAGGAAAGCAGAGTTTCCAATAAAGAGAAAAACTACAAACACAGTCTTCGTAGAGTCCAGAAATTATTTCTGGTAAATGGAAGCGTGTTAAAGTAGTGTCTCTTAACAAGTTTTTTCTGCTATAATAGCAAATACCTAAATTTGACATTGAAAGAGCCGAGAGTCACTCCCTGATGCAGCCTTCACCTGTGTGGTTTGGGTTTTCTTAAAGTAGACTTTCATACACTCCCTCTGCCCACAGAGGCATCATAAATGACACAGTAAGCAACAAGGCCTCGTAAGAATAGAATTTCATGTTCAATCATGTTTTAGAGAATTGAAAACCTCTTCAGTGCTTTATAACATGAACCTTCTCTCAGGTATCTGCTTGAGAGGCACAAGGAAAGAACTCTTTGTCTTCTCCACATCCATTGACACTGAAAGAGCTGTCTAAAATTTCTGCTAAAATGGCAATGGAGATAAGCCCACTTCACTCCTCTGCAGCAGAGGGAGAAGGCTGTGATGATTAGCCTTTACAGACGGCATGGCAGGACTGCCAGGCGGGCACAACAAGGCAGTTTTGGGGAGAAAACAGAGATGTGTTTTTCAGGGAAGTGTTCCTGTAAATCATGGTGAACTTGTGTCCTCCCACAGCCCATGATGGACCGCAGGAAAGCTGCTGAGCTTCCAAAGCTGCAAGTGGGTTTCATTGACTTTGTCTGCACGTTTGTCTATAAGGTAAGCAAAGTGCACCCTTGCACGCAACGTCCCTCTCAACAGACATTCAAATCCCAGGTAAATGAGTCCTGGTGCAGCAACACCCATCGTGGGGAGAGGGACAGGTAGAGGAGACAACAGATGCCCCGCTCCAGGGCACTGCAGCGTGGTCCCTCTTTGTGCCATTAATGCTTTCCCTGCATGAGCCAGCCTGGGAGGCAAGGCGCTGGGGTCCGTCCTGGGGTATGATGGACATGCACTGCCTCTGCGCTGCATTGCACTGACGGGTGTGTTTTGGTTAGGAATTTTCCCGTTTCCATGAGGAAATTCAGCCTATGCTTGATGGGCTGCTGAACAACAGAAACGAGTGGAAGACCCGTGCTGATGAGTATGACGCAAAAATGAAAGCTCTGGAGGAAGAGAAGAAAAAAGAGGAAGAGAAGATGGCTGCAAACAAAGGTCAGAAACAGTACTTAGCTTTTCATTCCTAACTCAAAAACATACTTATGCGATACCGTTCCAGATCGGCAGCAAGCTTTGCTGACATGGCAAAGAGTCAGATGCCCAGAACAAGTTTACTCAGTCTTGCTCCACTAGCAAGGTTCAAGACACCTTGTCTTCAAACCCGAGACCATGACAGGCTGTCAAAAAGGCCACCTGCTCAAACACCCAGGAGTTAGTGCCTGAGAAACTAGTGAGACCACATTCAGCATGAGTGCCCATGCAGCTGGGGACAGCAGAAGGTCCTTCACAGTATACATACGACCCTGAAAAAGAGGTCTGTACACAGGGGCTGTGGCCGACATGCTGTCCCACAGTTCATGAAGCACAAGGTGTTTAGAAAAGCTAACACTCTTCTAGGAAGAACACTTGAGGAATTACAGTTCATCCCATTTCCAGCCCAGATTAGGTACTACCTAGAAGCAAGCAGTAGTAGTAGCACTTGGTAGTAATTTGTTTTGGTCAAATCCGTTTTTCTTCTTCTGTGGGCCCAGCCTGGGTAGCACTGAAATCCACCAGCTGCAGTGAGCTGAGTGAGTTGAGTGAAAACTTGCTTGATAGCCTAAGGATTTGTTTGACTCTCAGAAAGGTGGAAGCAGAAGGCTCTCCTGGCCTCTCCCAACTGTCTGAGCAAATACCCATCAAAACCTGATGCCTCAACTCCACAGAGACTGCATCTGAAGTCTCCTTTTCTTCCAAACTGGAGAAAAATCCCAACAGCCCATGGGGTAGCCATTCCTCAGATGACACAGTTTAGAAATTATTAGAGCTGTCTAGATGTCTTATCTCAGTTTAATTCATAATAATTAACTTAAAATGTCAAAAGTAAGTGTTCTAACTATGATTTGGAAAACTTCTGAAGAATAATTTCCTAAGTAATCAGTATTTAAGTGAGGAAGGTTTCTACTAACTCTAAAACACTCTTTCCAAGCAGTCTTAGATGTATGATCACTTTGCACAGCAGACAGCTCTAGATGTAGGTACTATAGGTATGACCTACATTGCTCACTGGATAATTTAAAAGTGCTAAAAAACTCCTGTAATGACTGAGAAGGACATTTATGACTGTACCTCTAATTCTGTGTTTCTTTTTATATGGCAGATGGAATAACCTGTAATGGAGGAACAGCTCCAGCTTCCAAAACCTGTAGCATACTTTAGACCTATTATCAGTGCAATACATGCCACCCAAAATGAGAATGCCCATGCTTTTAAAAAGAAAAAAATCACGGCATACAAATACATTCCTGATTGGACTGTTCTGCTACTTTAATTAGGCTTATGACCAACCAGGGAAGGGCTAGATCTCGTTTGCCTTAATTGCATCTCTTCCTGATGGTGAGGAGCCAGTTCTGTCCTGTCTCTTGCTCCATTTAATGTACCTGATATCAGATGGCATATGGCAAGTCAGAACAACATTTGGCCCAATATATTAGGTTGCATGACTATGGAAGAGCATTTCTCCTGCACTGAAACACGTCTTTCCCCAAAGCTGATGAGGCCAGTTGAATTCATATCCTGCTCCATACAGCCTCATGTGATTGACAAGGTATGCAACTATAGCCCACAGAGTAAGAAAACTGAAGAAGTTATCATATTTAAGCCTGTATCTGTTAGGATATCAGGAGGAAATTCATAGGTAGGTATAAAGCATGAAACCTGACCATGGTAGAAACCTTTGAACTGCTCTAATAAGTTTCAGTTCCATGTAAACACAAGAAACACTCACAGAGAGAATACTTCTGCACTCACTTCAAGAATTTGGATAGGTTGCTGCTCTAAAGTGTGGAGCCATTCGTGTAACACTCAGTAGCTGCCATCTTCACGAGCAGGATCCACACTGCGCTAATGAAGGCTTCATGCTAACACGTGATTGTAAGATGATGGTGTTGTCATTAGCCATTACAGTTCCAGTTCCAGTTACCCAAGCAACCTGAATCGTGGTATCTCCCAAATTTGTTCTGTTTTGCCTCATAATGCCAACGTTATGTAATGCAGTCCTCTTCCGACCGGTACCAACCCTCCTTCCTTTCGTTATCCTGTTGTGAGATATATGGATTTTAGATTCCCTTCCAGACTTTGAAAGACCGATGACTGGTACTCTTTTATTTCAGATAGTTAGTTTTCATGTTTATTCGTGCAACCATATTAGAACATTCAATTATGCTCTTGTAGCAGTAGAGACACCCTTCTCTGCTCCTCTGTCTCTCTCTCTCTCTCTTTTTTTTTAAGTGTTTGGAGATCTGTTTTGCTGGGGATTTTCTTCTTCTTCTTCTTCTTCTATTACTCCTGCTACCTTCAGTGTATTTACCCTTCAGTATCTTGTTTTGCATTACAAAAATATTGCAAGTAAAAGGAAAACTAGAGCTGTGGTGGTACCTGGTGATCGTTTATCCGTGTCTCAGTGTAGTAAGCAAGATGCAATTCTCCATCACTGTGCAGCAATTCTGGGAGCAGCAAGCTGTCTTTCAGTAAAATAGAGAAACCTGTCCACTGGCATGAAAATTAAATATGCCACTAGTAATTACTTCATGCTGTATGTCTCAGTTTCGTCAAGAACCATATAGGAGGCTTTCATCATATGCCGAGTTTCAGCATCCATGCAGGGACAGGAATGACTCTCACACATTGATGCAATGCACAGTCAATTCGATTTATTGCTCTGCTTGCATGGTTATATACATTTTTCATATCTGCACACGCGATCACGCTTATTCGGACAGGCTACAGACATAAATCACGCGCTGTTCACACGCGCCAGATTCCCCTATGATTGGTAACTATGCACTAATGCTAATAGCAACAGACCGCCTCCACGTCCTTGAACACATCTTGTTTTTGCTAACCCACACCACGTGCACTATCAGAACTTTCTCAATTGATATTCTTAGCTGCCCTTTCCAGTGGCCTGTCCAGTTATGCGAACTGTTTTGCTTCAGCAGCCTAGTCGTGCTAATTCTCAAGCTACGTCAACCCCAACAATCATACACCATACAAAGTCAAACAAGTTATTTTTTTCAGCGGGAAAAATGCCACAAGGTTGTCGTGTTGTGGAGTGGTGAGCAACGGGCCTTTAAAGACCACCACAAGCCACTGTACACTTCAATGCTGAGAAAAGCCCCCGATGTCCTCAGTCATTTTCGGTGAACTAAAGCCAGGAGGCTAATCTTCCTGCGCTGTGCACCCGATGCTGGGCGCTGCGAGGTGCTAGTGGGGTCAAGGGCAGCGGGTGGCTCTGCCCTGGGGTCTCAGCACCAAGCTCAGCACGCTGCCCTGCCTTCCCAAGGGGCACCATGTGTGTGTGCAGAGGGGTGTCTGCTGGTGTGCAGGGTAGGGTGCCTGCAGAGGAGGCTGTTTCTCCAGGGTGGCCCATCTCCATGGGAGCAGGAGGGTCTCCGAGCGTCCCTTTTGCAGTGTGGAGATGAAAGGCACAAACTCTGGCCAGGTGCTAGCCACAGACCTTTATTATTTAAAAAGTTGCCCTTATGTACAACTTGCTGTTGTTCACGCGCAATCAGAAGCATTCTGATACGGTACTGCCTTAGTTGCATGTGGCTTTGTTCATAACTTGATTGGTGAGTTCTACTGTTCACATGTCCTGCACGAGCCGGATACCTTCCTTCTTTGGGTCAACGGATGTCCTCTTAGTTGTTACTTTCTCAATCAGGGGCACAGGGACAGATTATCAAAGTCAAACTCGCTGAGGCCCTGCTCCACATTGCAACAATGGTGCTGGGGCAGCGCGGGAGGACCTCACCTGTGTGAGCCCCGCCGGTGGGGACAGGGCAAACGTCCCCCTTGCGTCCCCCACCAGCTCCTGCATCCCCCTCCTGCCCCTCCCCTGCCTGCCCGTGGCACCTCGGCGGCCCCAGGCAGAGCACACAGCTCTGCCGCCCGAGGCCATTTGTTGGACGATTTCCGTAGGTCTGTGGTCGCGTGTCCTAGCTGCTCTGCAGCTGATGGCCTCTCGTGTTGCGGTGGGAAGCCACATGCAACAATCAGAGGACAATCAGAGAAAGAGCAAGCCAAAAGACCTTTAATTTCCCCTTTGTTTTGCCCTTGCGCTGTATCTGTTTCAGACAGGATACAGTCTGTAGGTAGAACTTTTTCCCTGCAGCTTGGTCTCGGGGGCTGTGGAGTTGTTGCCTGTCATCTGCACCAAAGTGGCATCCCTGCTGGTCAGTCTTCGGCAGCTTCTTCAAGAGGAAAGACCTGTGGCAGAAGGCAGAAGTGCAGGTCCACAGGCAAGCAGCATGTCTGCACTGGTGGAGCTGAGAGGAGGTGCAGCGTGGCGTGAAAGGACTGGCGAGACAACGTACAGCTGTGGTCTGAGATTATCCAACAGTGAAGTGCAGGGTAGCTCTCGTCATTCACCCACGGTACCCTGGGACAGGCCCTGACCCCTCGTCTCCCACGCTGGCTCATCCAGGGAAAGCATCAATGGCACAGCGCAGTCCCCAGAGAGGGGCAGCTGGTGCGAGGAAACCCTTCCCTCCCCACACGTGGGGAGACACTGTGATGAGATGTCCGGCCACAGCAGGTACAGCCCCGAGCACCAGGCAGCCTGCCCTTCCCTTCTTCCCCTTGCTGTGGCTCTCGCTCACACTGCCTGACACACACTGAGTGTCTGAGGGGAACGTTGACTTTCTCGTGCTATGCGGGCCAGGTGATGAAATGAATAATTTTTTATTTCCCCCCCCCAGAATGGTACCATTTAACCACATAGCCATTTTGCCAAAAGATTCGGACCACGGTCGTTTCCGGCCAGCAATCCCTGACTAACAGATATTTCTACATCTTGTTGCACCATTGCAAGCACACCGCTTGCCATTTGCTGCCCACTGGGGGTATCAGCCAGGCAGCTGCAGGTGAAACCTGGCACGGTTCCTACCGGCTGTGGTCCCCCTTGGCAGCTGAGCTGGCTGCCCAGCCTTCTTGGGCGTGGAGAAGGGAAGGGCCAAGAAATAGATTTTTCCAGCATTTTCATAGGCCTGAGAGAAAAGTGTTGTCATTGCAACACAATTTCAGGAGAGGTCTCCTGGCCGATCAGCTCCCCGTTGAGTGCTGTAGAGTAATCTAGCTCTGCTTCTGGCATATTTGCCGTAGCCCAGGGAAGTGTTTTCACCTCTGGCTTGAGGCAGCTCTGAGGTCCAGCGGGAGACGAGAGCGGGGCCTGTTCTGTAAGTGCCTCACCAAAGGAGGTCATGCACACAGACCTCCATTCTTGCTTTTGAAGGCAGGGGGAACTGGCAAAGGAGGTTTCTGAGAGCGGAGCTCAGGGGTGCAGAGCAAATTTTCCCTCCGTGCAGGGGAAGGGTCTTGCCTGAGTGGGGAGCTGGCAAGGGGCTTTTAACACTGCGGCTTGGCCATCATCTGCTGCGCCAGATGGAAGGGGTAGGACAAGCTTACTCGAGACAGGACCTCTTTGCTCTGCTACTGAAGAAGAGCATGTGGGTGCCCTTCAGTTGTTGCCTCTGCCGGAGCCTGGCCTGCTGCTGCTGCTACTGGTGGTGGGCCCTGAGTAGAGGTGCCCGCCCTGGCACTGCCAGGGTTGTGGGAGCACATACTGGGTCTCTGCTGCTGGCAGAGCTGTGAGGGTGGCAGCTCCTGCAGAGAGCAAGGGAAAAGCTGCCAGTGAGAGTGGTGACTGTCGTCCTGTCTTCAGCTACCCCTCACGGATCTGGGAGAAGTGCTCACTGCCTTTTCCCAGCTGGCTATGGTCTGACTCCGGCTGAGACTGGGAAGCGGTGCTCTCCTCCCAGAGAGGCAGGACAGCAGTAACCACCTCTGTTCAGCTCTTTGAAGGAAGAGATGGTATTGATCACCACAGGTGGGGTATGGATCCCACCTCTGCCCTCCAGGTAGATGGGTTGCATGCCTTGGCACTCAGCAGAGCAGCTTTGTCCTAGCAACTCTAGATCTTCTGTAAGAAAACCTTGGAGAGAGCACAGAAGATGCTGGATTCTGGTAAGATTCTATTGCTGTCTGAAGAGACCTCCTACCCCACTGCACAGGCTGGGACTGCGCTCTGCAAAATGCGCTGCGTTTTACTGACCAGGACAGACAGGCTCTGCCCTGCTGGGAGCATCCATGCTGCCCTTGGAGGCAACGAAATCCATGCTGGCAAAAACAACCACCACGGTGGCAGTAAAATGAGGCGAGGGATGCAACTCACCCTCTCTCACACGTCCCACACTTGAGCAAGGTGGGAGAGTAGGAGCAGGTGAAGGCGAGCACATTCAGCCCTCTGGGAGACCAGCAGGCCCCGGCTGCTGCAGCAACTGGGTCCAGCTCCAGCAACCCAAAGATAAAAGCAGCACCTAGCTCTACAGCCAGCCCTTAACAGAACAGCACTAAAGGCATTTCAGCTTCAAGTAAAAGAGCATCCTGTTACAATCACATTTCGCTCAAGCACCGAGTCACAGCTGAATCCCAGGTGTTGAGTTTCAGGGGTTTTTCAGTAGCGCTTATTTCACATGGCCATTTAGCAGCTTACAGACTGGTACCGCAGATACGGGCTGAGCACCAGTGCTTTAAAATTAACAAAAAAAAAATTTTTTTTCTGGTAATTAAGATCTAATTTGCAGCTCCTGAAAATACAGACTTTTGGAAGAATATTGGCTTTTAAGTACACAACACTTCCTGTTATCCTGAGAGGTCAGCATACGATGCGTTGTTTTTATTTTACAGAAACAGCATTTTAAACTAATCGGCAGTCTGGATCTTTACTTTCATGAAAAGACTGTACATCTAATTAACAGCAATTAGTTTAATAAAACGCATGACAGTATTTCCTAAAAGACTGCTATCATTTAGAGAGATTTAGGTCTGAAATGACTGCTTCAGCTGTCTAACCTGCCATGTCAGAAGAAAGCTAGCCACTGTCCAAATAGGAAACCAGACCCCCTGAACTTTTGAGTTACTAGTATTACTTACAGTGAGAAAAAACAAGGATAGGCTTTTACCTTCTTCTGGCACATATGAGGTTTGTACAGCTGAGGAGGCACCTTAGCAGTTTACATGCTAAAAGCAGACTTAATTTCACATTAAAGGCCACTAATTCTGTAAGCATCAGTCACCTGCACAGCCAGTCACTTCTTCTAAAAAGAGACGGACTACAATTTGGCTGTAACTTGTTCTTAGTTTCAGGGAACAGTTGACCATTTGTTAAATCTGAACAGGTGTGTGTTCACAAACAACTGCCTAGTGAGTCGGCACCAATTCCTCAGATCTCAGCGAGGTTTGACAAGTCACAATCAAATCTGACTGTGCTGTCACATCCAAGAATTGTGCAATAATCCACTGTGATAAAATAGCCGAAAAGAGAGGCCAGCAAATCCCTGGTCAAGCCATAACAGTGCCATGCCAGCCGCCTCCCCCACCTGCCCATATATATTAAATTGTCTGTGTTTTCTGATCACAAACATTACGGACGAGTAACAGGTGTAGTGACTGGCTGTTGCTGCAGGAATACAACGGGGTGTTTCACCCACAGCAATGGCCAGCTTGTGACAAACGCTTCCCGTCACATTCTTCAAGTACTTCTGCTGCTGTTCTGTGCAATTCACTCAAAAAATACCAGCTGAAGTGTTGTAAGTACTTTATTGATAGAATAGCATGCAGAGTCCACTAACCACCGAACAGTTCAGAGCCTAGCCACGTATTTCCATGTGTGCAGGGAAGATCCAACCTTCCGTTCATTTCAGTATGGAATCTTCACTTGCTGGAAGGGAATTAAAAACAAACAGAGTTAGGAAGACTAGTCACCGTCAGGCAGCGCTAAAATATGCAAAGCATTAGCGGGATCAAAAGCAACCTTTAAGTATGTCATTTCTTTCTAGTCAGTTTTGATGATTCCTGCTTCTGCTTATTCAACAGAAGTGCATTTCATCGCTCTGGGGCAAGGGCACTTTCTTGGCTTACTCCTTAGTAAGTGAGAGTTTTCTGAACTGAATTCTGAATAATCAAATAAGCCCAGAAAAAGCTATTGTTGCAGACACATCCAGTTAGCCACCTTTCAAGAGCAACCTTCAACAACTACACTGCACTGGAGGAAGTTTTAACAATTGCTTTTCTAACTGGAAAAGCAGACCAAAACCACTGCTGGGAAAGTAGACTGGGTCATCTGCATGACTAAACATTCTAAAGAAATAATCACAGAATTCCATTAAGTGGAGTAACAACAATGTAGTACAGCCTTTCATCTCCAAAAATACAAAAACATTCAGCTAAACTAGAAAACACCTAAAAGACCCATCTATTTACTCCATGACCAATGGTGACTACACACTTAAAATGGTAGAACAGCTGTGCAAAATAGCTCTGTCTCTTGGAAGCGACACAATTCACCAACTTGCACATTGGACTTCATGTGTGTGTAGTTCATTTAATTTTGTGGGGGTTTGTTCAACATTAGTCTTGTTTAGGGCAATGCGAATGTCACCGTTTCCCAGGGAAACAGTTACTAAGCGTGCAGCTGCAGCAAGAACAGCCTGAGCTATTAATCAGTTTTCTTAAAGTTCTTCTTAACCGTAAGACCACCTAAAACACCCTAGGTCAATTCAAGCCAGAGAGCACGCTCCTCTGTAAGGCAGAGGAGCAGCCCTCTGTTTGAAACCCACAGGGGGCCCAAGAAGCAATCCTAAGGATGAGGGAAAGCACGTTGCAGCAGGAATGCCACAGGGCGTCAGGGAATTGGAACAAAGCCGCAGCACTAACCCCCGTCCACCACCCCAGCACAGCCTCTTCAAGCGAGAGACGCAACAGACGAAACTGACCTCTAACACCAGGCTAGTGACAGCACTTAGGAGTCTGAGCTGCAATTACACACAGTGTTTTTGTTACCTCTCCCTCTACTGACGCTGACATTCCGAAGAGCTTGCTGAGCAGAAGCACCGCTTACCCTCCACACGACGCTAACCGCTGCTCCATGGAGCCACGCGGGTCTGCAGCCCACCGGCCCTGAGCCTGAACCTCTCCTAGGAACGCTGCAGTCCGCCCGCAAGCCTGCGCCTGGGACGCGTGAATTAAACCGAGGGACTACCTTCTGCAAGCTCTTTGGCGATCCGCTCGAGTTCTTCACGTTTCTTTTTCTCCTCAGCCTCTATTCTCCTCTCTTCTTCAGCAATGGGCTTCAGGTAGTCTGTCGGCAACACACCCGCTTTACAGCGCAACTCCCCGGACGCGGCACCAGGCCCTGCTGCCGCCCGCTCCCCCGGCAGGGAGGAGCAGCAGCCTCGCTGGCACCACGGCACCTCTCAGGCGCGAAATGGCGGCCGGCCCCGCGGCTGCGCGGCCGCCTCAAGGTGCCCTTGGCGGGCAGCGGGGTGGGGGGGGGAGGCCGCCGCACTCACCGTATCGCTTCTTGCCGTAGATCATCCCCACCAGCAGGGCCGAGTACCGGGTGAACTGCGGGAGGCACGGACAAGGGCGCGCCGTTGGCTCAGCGCACACGCACCGCCGGACCGGACCGGCCCAGCCCGCCGCCCGCCGCAGGCACCGGCCGCCCCCCCGCCCCGCCGCGCAGCAGGACCCCGCGCTCCGCCGGGGGAGCCGCCCGCCGCCCTCACCTTGATGAGCGGCGAGACCTCCACCGGCGGAACCATCCTGGCGGCGGGGGCGGCCGGAAGTGACGCGCGCAGAGCGGCAGCGGGGCGAGCTCCGCCCACCGGGAGGTGGGGCTGCCCGGAGGGCGCTTCCCGCCCGCGCTGCGGGGGGAGGCGGCGGAAGCTCGGGCGAAGCGTTTCCGCCGGGCGGCGCGAGATGGCGGCGCGCGGCCACGGGTCACCCCGGAGAGGCGGGGCGGCCTCGTCGGTGCGGGACCCGCTGCGCCCGTGAGGAGCAGCGAAGCGGCGCCACTCCGGGCGGCTTCCTTCGCCTGGCGGTGTGGTTCCGGGCTGCGTTTCGCGTCCTGCCGTGAAGCGGGGGAGCCCGCCTGGCGGCCGGCCGCTCGGTGGTGGCCGGCGTGTGGGAAGCCGTGCGCGGAGTCACAGGGGCGCGGCGCGGCAGGGGGAGGCCGTGGCTGTCGACCTCCCCCCGCTCTCGCTGCTCGTGCCGCCACAGGTGATGGAAGTTCCGCCGCTGAAAGAGCTCCGGGGTGTTTTTTTCTCTCCAGGGATTCCATTCATCTGTAGCGTCGTGAGGGTTTTTTTAATTACTGGCCTGCGTCCGAGGTCTGCCAGACTCGAAAGAGCTTTCATGGATGTAACCTATCGCTTTTTTTTCCTTGCGTTTCTTTTCTTCATTCACTTCCAGTAGCAAGTACTCCGAGGGACACCTGGAGCGCCACAAACGGGAGGTCGCTGCTGGGTGGGGACACCGCCTCGGTCCCAAACACCGCCGCCAGCGTTTGGTGCCGCAGGACTTCGCCGCAAGGCTCGATGCCGGGTCAGCAGCAAGCCAGCGGCGTTGCTGGTGGCACAGCGGTGGCCTGTTCAGCCGCTTTTGTCCGACGCATCTCCAGATAGAGTTTTAAAATCCTTAAATGCCTGACAGCGGCGTGATCTTCATTAAACGTTATAAATCTCCCAAACAGAAAGCAGCAGTGCTGTACCTAGGAGGCTTCTGCGAAGAGGACCCACGCTGACTTGGAGACCGGTACTTGCAGAACTAGAACCCAGCCTGGCATTTCTTAAGGTGCTAGTGCACCAGCTTTAAAAGCAAACACTTCAGGTAGATCATATATTAGCCAGAAGTGTTTTTCATCTTGTTACTAGAAAGAACAAAAGTTGCAAATTTGATGGTCTTGAATTACCACATCACTTCTTTCGAGATACATCTGACTTTCGTCAGCCATCTGACTGGCATTTTCTGTGTGCCACCAGCGTGAAACGCCACCTGATGACCCAGGTAGCAAATTCAGCGCTGACTTGGTTTTGTCACTCACATCAATGTGGGTGCTAAATGCAAATTACTTTTAAAAAACAGAAAGAAGTCCCATATGTTAAAAGTTCCCAAATCACTACTGCTCTTCATTTATTTTGATGACACTGAGAACAGATGTTCTGGTCCTCCCTTACTCATGCAGCAGGCAACTCAGACTACAAGTCATGATGCTACACCATCACACACATTAGAGATTTTATTGCAGATAACTACATGGTGCCATTTACTCCTTTTCTTCTCTGTGTGTGATCTCAAGTAAGCATTGAAAGAGAGCTGTGTGTTTTCCTCTCGCCACAAAAAAACATTTATCTTTGTGCCCCATTCACCAGCAGCAAACAAACAGGTCACAGTTACCTGACTCTGTCGTGAGTAACCCCACAGGTTACCAAGCTGCAGGCTGCAAGCCAAGTTCCTACAGTGAATTTAAGCTTTGCACACCACTGTCAAGTACCCTTACGCTGAAAAAATCAAACTGAGCAAGTCCAAAATTCCTGGTGACTGACTTTATTTTACTGAAAAATCCAGTCGCAAGAGGTGTGCTTGGCTTATCAGATGCCAAACAATAGCTTTGACTATGTCTGCTCCAAACTTATACGGAAGTTTGAATCGTTGTAAGAAAAAGCTTCCGGATAAGTTGTAAGGGAATTATTTGCCCTCAGTTCTTTTCAAATAAAATTTTAAAAAGTCAAAACCATTTACAATGTTTACAGTGCTTAAACACAAATCCTGCCTCTGCAAAGAACTTCAGCTACAACTTCTAAATTAAGAGCTCTGTACGCTCATCATTGTTCTGAAGGCTCCAAACTGAAACTGCATCTTTCAACTAGCACTAATTGTTATAGAAGGCAGAGATGACAGTGCTGCCAGTGGCTGTTATAATCTTTCAATGCCTCGAAAGGGTTATCTTGAATATTAATCCATTAACAAGGCCAACCAGTATGAAAAAACAGAACAAACATCATTATGGAATCATAGCTGTGAACTGAGAGACAGGGGACTTCTCAGCCTCCCATGCATGACCACATTTTGTCCCACCTGACCTCTCCAATTTCACAGGCAGTTGTTCTTCACTGGCAGTACCCGTACCACAGACAAAACAATTCAGTGCCATTAGAAGTGAAGTTTTACTGCAATTTTACTACTTTGCTTTTGGGAGATTTTATTTAATTAAAACTATTATTCTGGCAAAGAAGGCCAGCAGCCTCTGGGACTTAGGAAAGTGCCACTGGCGTGTCAAGGGAGGTGACTGGTGAGGGCGTATCCAGTGCGCTCTGTCCAGCTCTCCCCTGCCCAGTACTAGAGAGAGGTGGACATTCTAAGGCGAGTCCACCAAAGGGCAAAGGTCCAATGCAGGGACTGGAGCATCTCTCATACAAGGGGAGACTGAGAGAGCTGGGACAACGCAGCCTGCAAGAGAAGGATCGGGGGGATGTTACCAATGTTTATGAATACCTGATGGGGAGGAGCAGAGACTGAGTCAGACTCTTCTCAGTGGTGCACAGTGACAGAATGAGAAGCAATAGAGACAAACGGATATTCAGGAAATTTCTTTTAAATGGAAGAAAAACTAAAATTCACCCCGTTTTTTACCCTATGGGCGACTGGACATTCAAACAGGTTGACCTGTTGAGTGGATGTGGTGTCTCCATCTGTACCGACGCTCGAAGTCTGACTGGACACAGTCGTTAGCAACCAGCTCTAGCGGACCGTAATTTAAACAGCAAGGTTGAACTAGGCAGTCTCCAGAGGTCCCTTCCAACCTCACCTCTGTGATTCTGGGATTATTACAATTATTGTAAGTGTTTCATTTTAATGTTTCTAGAGACAAAAACCTGTGGTCATTAGTAATTCTGTGAAGAACAGCTAGTTACAGTTAGATTTGGGAAGGTTCGTTCTACTTCAGATTCACACAATTCACATTAATGCCTTGTTCTGAAATGCAGTTTGTTTTGGTAAGTTCTGGAGAAACTATCAGAATGATCTTAAACCAGCTCCATTTATACAAAATCTCTGGTCAAGTTTGCCCTCAAGTTTATGTTCTGAGATATTACTAAATTTGGTTTGAATAATGGTATCTTGACTACAAGGAAAAAAAAAAAAAGTTCTTTCTGCAGAACAAATTACTTACTTGGAAGTGGGTTAAAACAAAAGGAAAAATGCATTACTTAACCAATACAGTTTCTTGTAGTATTTATACATTACAATGCACTGCTCTCCAAAGCATCCCTGTAAAACACTGGAATGAAACTCCTTGGTCAGATTCAGTTTCAGGTCTCATTTTCTTCAAATACCAACAGAAGTAGAATTAACATCTCTTTACATCACATTAAAAGTTTTTGGGGGTTGACACAAAATCACAGAATGGTTGAGGTTGAAAGGGACCTTGACGATTTTGACAGGAAAAAAATAAAAAGATGTCCAACATAATTTTAATTGTAGACGTCAGATTTAAGTTTCATCTGCAGAGCAGAAATAAAGGGGTAGAAGCTTTGTTTTTTCACTGATTGAAATTTATTACAAATACACATATTCACTGGTTATTATGTGTCTGCTGCACATTAGAAACAAAACCATGTAGAACCAAAAGTGCTTTTCTTAAAAGTCAGAAAAACCCTGCAGTACCCAACACAATGCAGAATCTTACTGCAAGTAATTTAACCTCAACCAGGTATAAAATCCCTTGAATAACTGAATATACTCTCTCACAAGAAGTATGTAATACTGACAATTACATATTGGTACCAAGGTGCTTCAAACGAAAAGCACAAGCGCTTTCAAGACTGACCTCAACTGAAACGAGGTATATGAATTTGTTTTCACTAACAATTACTCCAGGCATACTTTGCCACAATGTTTTTAAATTTTTTTAAGAGGAACAACAAAATTGCTCAAATGACTTTAAATATGGCATTAAAGTTATCAGACACTAGGACAGTTCAAGATGCAAACTAATGGCTCAGCCAGAAAGAAATGTAAAGGCTTCCAGGGCAGCCTGAGGCTAGATGTCTTTGCCCACTCCTTCTGTACAGCTCTCTGCAGGGTAACATTTGATAAAACTTATCAAACTGCACATTAAGTATAAACAAATTCAACATGCCATGGACTGGAACTTCTACAGGGTTAGTTTCTTTTGCTGTCTTGCTGAGCCTCAGAAATCTGTGGGATCCCTTAGTTAGCCTCTACTTAGGGAAAAATTCACCTCCCTTACCTGACGGGGAACTCTCATACGTGGCAGGAAACTCTCACACTCTCTCTGAATATGACATCATGCCTTCAGAATAATGGAAGGATGCTCCTTTCAATAGGCATGAAAACAGACACAAAAAGCCTGAGAAATCCAGACTCCAATTTCACATGAGCAGCTGCTTCAGAACTGAAAACAAATAATTTACCTCTAGTCCCACAGCTCTTTCATTGTCTTCCCTGGAAGATACCAAAGCTAGTTCAAACCTTGGAGAAATAGCCACATGAATCCTCACTTGTTAAATACATCCTTTTTTAAAAGAAAGGGTATGCCTGAAGAACTTGTCTTCAGGTAACCTGAAGAATGCATATGGGTCACAACTGCAACTCCCACCTACACCCACGCTCAGAGCCACTCAAACACAAGTAGTTTTCAAAATGCTATCACAAGTTCATGACTATGCAGAAGAGACACTGTAACCATAAAAAAAAAAGGGGTGGAGACCAGCAACCTGTATGCACGAATGCTCTGCCATGATGTGCCATCCCGAAACCCAGAGGTCTCCATGTCTTCCAAGCCTCACTCCCTTACGTTACAGCAGCACAGCCAGCTTCTGTACCTGTGTTTGGCTGCCATAATGACTGCCATGTTAGAAAAAAGGGCATTTTGCTGGACATTTGTTTGTGCACATCTTAATTGCTCATCACTGCAGTTACATGTCAAGCAGCATTTTTTCCAAAAGGGTAACTCTAATGGAAGGGGAACATGCTTTTCTTTGTATCCCCTATTTCCCCAATTTTTTCAGTTACGGGTTTTGTAGAAAGGGTCTCAAGCACGATGAGCTAAAATTTAAATATGCCCCAGTAATGGCCAGTGCAAGCTTCGGTTGAGATCAAGATAATCCACACATGAAGGTAATGTGAGTAAGAAGAACTGAAGTTAATGTTATAACTTCACATGCACTGTGTGGAATTTTAGGAGACTGTTTCAGTAGGAGACAAACATGCCTCCTCTTCTTCTAACAACACAACCTTCCGTCTGGAGAGAGACATCACAGACTTTAGGACGGTTAAAGAAATCCTAACAAAAATGCGCAAGGCAAGAAAAGCAAATGGGATTACAATCTGCATAAGATGGAAAATTGCTGTGCTAAACTCACTTAACAAGCATGTTAGAAAGAAGGCCCCAAGGCTTACACAAGGGTAGAGCGCCAGCTTGGCAAACATGAAGGCATGCTCCTTGCCACCATATCTAGCAGAAGGATGCAAAGTTTCCATTTCACGGAGGAGGGCTGTAGTCCATATTGCAAACTGAAATATGCTGGCAAAGAAAGTGATAACACAGCTGACCTGAATGGCTTCTATTTCATTGTGAGACTTCTCTGCAAATTCACTGGTCAGCTGGTAAGCCAGCGGAAGCCCACCAATGAAAGCCAGTGAAAGTATGTTAAGCAGTCCCATTAATCGTGTAGCTTTTTTTACATAAAGGAAAAGTGAGTGATGGACAAACCATAGGAGACCAATTGTTACAAATGAGCCAAAGTAGGCAAGGTAATTTGGCCCATATTCACTTAAAGCTTCAAGAAGGCTGCCATGGAACTTCTCCTCAACTTCTCTTGGATCAGGGACATTGTCTTCACTGTGGAGAGAAAACTTAACTTTACTTTGCGTGTTAATGTTATAAAACACACCTGGAGCAACACTGAACTATGTTGCTTTACTAAGCAAGTAGGGAACAACAGGCATCCACCCTGTCGTTCTCTAATTTGTAACTTAAAAACAGCATTTCAAATAACAGTCCTGCAAATAAATTTGATCTGAAAGGAAATCTGAAAGTAAGCTGGCATTTCTTTATGGTAATGTAATAAAGTTGCCACAGTGACTAAACAGCTTTTGTTGATAAAAGCCTTTTTATCTGAAAACAGGACTAAACAAAAAACAAGCCTTGTTCTTCAAGTCTCCCCACCCCAACATACATTAGATTGATGATCACTACTGCTGAAATGTGGGCATTGTAAGTATCTTTTGTTTGTATTCTGTATCTTTCCAGAAAATCATACTTAAAGTAACCACTGCAGATTTTAGAAGTCAGTGTTTGGTCAATTTTATTTCCTCAAATATTACATATAGACAAAAGTTAATATTGTATTTAACAACACACAGTGTAAAAGGCAACACAAAGCCTTACCATATATCCAAAATGAGCAGGGTTGCTACAATAGCATAGACTCCATCACTGAATGCTTCTACCCGTTCCTTACTCAGAGGCTCACTGAGGTAAAAAGTGAAGGTTTCTAAGCTATGGGGTTCGTCCCCTTCATCTCTCTGACCTGGAAACAAATTCAGATGTTTACTAATCAAAGACAAGGTCAGGTAGTATACAACAACATAGTTAAACAACCTACAGTGACCTCCCTTTCTCTTTCTCCCCACCTGCCAAAATCTTTCTGTAGAAAGAAGGGTGCCATTCATCCACACAGGTCAGTAACTCCACCTTTTTCGGCAGTTGTGCCTCTCCCTGAAGTTCATGTTGCTTTCAGGACAAGTGCCTCAGGGGCAAAAAAGCCCTGTCCTTTAAACTGTATGGCAGACCATTTCCACCAAGTGAATAATGACTCAAAGCTGTAATTGAACAAAACATTTGAGCTACACAAATCAGATGCTGTGCCTTGAGAAGCACTAATAGCTGTAGGTCCTTCAAGATCGAGAAGCACTAATAGCTGTAGGTCCTTCAAGACAGTGCAGAGAACTTACACTGCATGTGAGAAAAAAACTCACTGGAGCACGGGGGCTGCACTGGGACATCAAATAACCTGCTTTAAAATAAATCCAGTCTTTAGTCAAAAAGTCAGGCTCTGGATCTTTTAGACAAAATGTCAAACACATCCCTAAAGACTGGACTCTGAACTGCCCAGCTAGCCAAGCTGTACCACTTCAGGAGTATAGACTGGATGAAAAAAAAGCTTACATCTTCCATAGGAAGTAAGGAGAGGAACTGAATGAAAATCAAGTGTAATCATAACTCAGTCAATAAGAGCAGTAATTTATGTCAGCCATCTCACGGGGTCCGATGTACACAGACACAATATGACTGCAAATTGCAGTGCCTCCATCGCAGTGGGCACAGGCAGTATTTGTATGTGCTTATTATCTTGCTCTGAGAGCCTGGCTTTAGCCGTTTCAAAGCATTTCTGCCTCCCTGTCTATTACTGCTGCCACATGTGGGAGTCAAAGGTATGTTCCCAGTTGCAGTGTACACAGACGGACTTGTGCTAACCTGAACAACAGAAGCACAAAGGTGTTAAGTCTTCTGACTCACCTCTGGAGTGCCAATTCCAAAGACATGATCTGTTCAGTGGGTTTTTTTGTGGTCAGTTTATATTGCTCTCAAAGAGGGACACTCAACTTTTTCGCTGAGTAGGTTGCACAAGCCCACCTTCTCCTTTATTTTGGCACTAGCAACCTCCCTTTCAGCAGAGTTTAAAAGCAGGTCTGGCTGTTGGTGTGGTTGTGCAATTGTTAGTGCTAACACAAGGAGGGCAGAAAGAACATAAGCCAGGAGTGTGAGGGAAGGAAGCCTGGATTTAGCCATGGGTGAAGGCACATATTTAGACCACAACAGTTAGATTAATGAGATGTAACACCCTAAACTGTTAATTACCTGGAAAAACTTTGATTTACAGGTGCTCTACTTGCCACTGTGAAAATATGCTATTGCTAGGAACAAAGTGATACACTCATAGAGTTTGCTTCCTATATTCTTCAGTCCCCGTGCTCCCTTTTTTAGGAGGGAAAAGGGATAGATGGCATGCAGCCATATGCACATGCATATTCAGGACAAACCAGAGAGGTTTTGCACTCAGAAATGATCTTCGAATGTGTTGTGCCTTAACAAAAATCCAGTCACAAATTAATCGAAACCAGGGAGCAAGGGAGAATCTGTTTGGAAGCACAGCAATAAACCCCAAAATTGCTACGTTTCAAGACTGAGAAGTAGAACTAAAATTACTTCATTCCAGGTTGTTTGGATAACATGTTGACAACCTAATAACTTATCTGAACATACTTCTATGAATATTGTTACTCACCAACTATCTTGGTTTTACACCATGTAATGAATCGAGTGAGATGCGGAAAAACGATTACGAGCCCAAGAAGTACATAAGACTACGGAGAGGAAAATGAACACAGTTTAAATCTAGTCATCAAAATACAAATTACCTTCCAAGTTTAGTATGAAACTATTACTGTCAATCTTTAGGTATGATCACATTGAGAAAAACAAATCTTGACTTTACGACATGGAAAAGGCACACCTGAAAGGCACATGCACCTCCTGAACACTGCATGTGCAACCTAATACTGCTTTTTGATAGCTAATTTACTACCAGTAATGAAGCAAGCTACAACAAGAATGGAAATAATTCTGCAAACAAAAATGCAGTAATGACTTCTTTAGAAGTTGGAGAACTATCCCACGTGATCCTTACTGGGTCCTTTCCAGCCTGAGATATTCTATGATTCTACTACTTGTGTCCCAAAGATGCATCAGTGGGTCATAAGTAGTTCACAGGCTTTGCACAGATCTAAGCACAACAGCAACTTGGAGAGTAATTTCACTGTTATTGAAAGAAAATACACTAGAGAACAAGGCGAGGGAGAAGAGGGAATTAAGTGCGTAAGAGGAAAACATATTTTCAGTTAAAATTAGGCCTTTTCATGTTTGGACTCACAACTGTCCCTTTTATCAGCAGCAACCTGATTCCTCCCGTATTTGGTGATTATTTAAACACTGCTAATTCCCATGGAATCCTTCTCAGAATTCAGTTAAATCCACCTTTTCCTGAAGAACGCGACAGAGGAAAGAAAGCTCAGGATACATCCAAAAACTAGATTTAACTTCCGAGCAGGGGTTCTGAGAAAGATAAAAGCTATTAATAAGTAGGAGCAACTAATTTCCATTTAATAAAGATGGCAGAGAAAAAGGCCTTAGCCAAAAGCGTTTGCTTTGAGACGCAGGTTGGCTGACTGGTCTGCTTATTCTATTTGCTCTTATAGCTTGGAGTCAGTGCACCAATTACATTCACTTGTCTTCAGTTTGTGCAATGTAACGTTTATTTCACGTCACCTTCGACATGATCTCACCTACTTTAATGATGAGCAAGATGCTAAGTTACAGTTTAGAAGACCTGCTTCTAATTAAGAGAAGCGTTAAAAAAAATTTGGGCAGAGCAAACAAAGCAAATATTCTAGCAGGGTATTCTTTCAAAACTGTACAAACTCACAGATCAAATTACAGATTGTATCTGTCAACTGAACACCTTCAATGCAAAATAGCAGCCATGATTACAACACCACAGAACTGGCAACTGCAAAAGTCTCCATATTTAACATGACATCATAATTTTAATACACAGTCCTAAATACAACTAATATAAACTGCTGCATCAGTTTTCAGTTAACTGGGAGAACTTACCAAAGGAATAAAGAAAAAAGAAAAGATGGCTGCTAAAAAGCATAAAGCTGGTCCTCTTAGAATAATCTTTAAGATATGACGTTTGTAGAAATTCTGATTTTCAGACACCTGTATCTGTTGATTCAGTAAGTCTGGGTGATAGAATCCATATGCTACTATCACAGCCTGCAAGAAGAGCATTACTGAAGTTATTACATACAAGTATATGCAGCAATTCAAATATAAAACTGTAAAACTATAAATCAACAAATTCCAAAACACCTTCAACCTTATTCTTCACTACAATATGGAGGGCTGATCTTAGAAACTCTGAGATTTCACAACACATTGCACGTCAAGATTGTAGTCTCCTTTGCAGAACTTGTAACGACCATAGTTCTTATATGAAGAAGAATGAAGACCTCCACAAGTAAGGAGCAGAAAGCAACAAGGCACTACACCAGGAGAAAACCAATGCTGCTGGATGGCGGCTGAAAGCCCATGCTCACTCAGCCATAGCTGCACGGCTCAGTAAGAACCCCAGCAGGAAAAGTCAACTGCCATTTCCCCAAGGCATTTTAAAGAGTGGGAAAGGAATTACTGTTCTGTGGACTTTGAGATCTGCTGGTTTATTTGCATAAATCAGCTTCACAGGACAGTGGCCATGCAAACTTTTGTCTTATATGCAGATACTATATTGTCACAACAGGCATAACTTTGAAAAAGAATGCTATACGAACAAAAAAAGCATTTAGCAATTTAAACCCATAGTTAAAAAATGTAATTTTAGTTCTGCCCAAGAAAATCTATTTAAAAGGGAAAATGTAAACGGATAGCTCCAATACCTGTATAAGGCCAATGATAACAGCACAGACACTGAAGAGGAAAATGCCAAAAGGTACCTCTGGAAAGGAGGCCATTAAGGAAAACTAGAAAAAAACCACAACTAGATCAAATATTTAATTAAGAAGCAATGTAGAAGTAACAGCGGAGAAACACAAGCACTCTTCATTCAGTACTGAAACTTAAAAACCTGAATAATATTTTGCAATTCAAAATAATTCCACTAAATGCAATTTCTAGCGACAAATGCATGCAGGCATCCCAACCAAAGGCATCTGGAGAGATGGCTTTGGTCTCATGCTGATACTGCAAAACCTTAACCTCTCTCACACTATGTCTCCATAATAACTACGGACTGGCTTGTACCTGAGCATAAAGTTTAACAGTGTTTTCAGTGGACAAGATGTTCACAGCTGTGAAAATTCTTGATATCAGGGTACTTTTTTGAACCTTTTAATTTCTCTACCTGCCCTGCATGACTCCCTGCTGTATTCATTTCTGCAGCTTCACTGCGGGGGGGAAAAGCAGGGAGTAGTATTAGGGTGACACTGACAACTTTCCAAAAGTTACTTCAGCTTCAAGGCAAAGTAAGAATTACACGTTCTTGCTGATAAAGATTGTTTTGCTGACCACAGCCTTATTCTTTGCAGGCTAATATATAACAGATATATCCACAGAGAAACAGGTGCCTGTCATATAAATCTGTTCTACACATACAATAAAAATCAACATGCATTTTAAGCAACTGTTTTGTTCTGCTAATATGGTGTTCAGCTGCAAATATTCTTGCTAGGTCTAACGGACATCTGACCAGAAATTGTGCAGAACATAAAATTTGCAGATTTAAAATATGAATGATTGGCTGCCAGAATAAACATTGCTAAGTAAAGTCAAAAGCCATACCAAAAAAATCTGTCTAGATTACAAAACGAAAATGTTCTATCATCCAAAAAGCAATTTGAAACACAGCTTTACTTCCCTTACAAAATGCAAAATTCTCATCACACAACTTCGACATTTTTCAATGCAGCTGCTTTTCTAAAAGAAATCATGGAAAACTATGACTTTCCATGATTATGTTTTTTCTTCTAGAATACTTATTTTCTGCCACGTCTATAACATGCAGTAATTGAAGATTATAACATGTCCTCATGAATTTTAAAAAAGTAAGGCTTAACTAGTACAATGGATTCAGGTTTTATACCATAAGAGCAGTTTGCTGGGTTTCTGAATACTTTGGTAAAGTATTCCCAAATAAGTAAGGAAGAATTCTCTGTAATTTAAACATATGTCAAATTTTAGAAAAGGACTTACTGTGTATGGCAAGAAAGTTATGATCATCATACAAGCCTAAAAAAAGAAAAAAAGCATACTGAAACCCTAGGTAAAATACAAAGCAATTCCCTCATTAAAGATGTGTCCAGAGAATGCAACACAAACAGATCAAATGCTCATGCTGTGCCATGAAAAACCCCACATTTTTGAAGCTGCTGTAACAAATGGTTAATTCTGTGCACATCTTCCATGTTTGCTATCCAAACAGTACAGGTTTATTGTAGAAAACACTACAGTTTCGTTACCAATGCCACAGGTAAAAGTTTTGCTGTGGTTCTTAACAGACTTGTTTCTAAAGTAGCTATGCCAAAAGTATCACACCTCCTAAAGAGGTGTTTCTGTTTGTTAAAACATTAATCTCTGATGACAAATATTTCATATATAAAAAAGTCAAATAAAAAAAAAAACCCACCCCAAGCACAAAGAAATGCATTGCTCTGAAGGCTACACTAGGTAAGAATTCCATACCTTAAGCTAGTCCTCCAACATAATTTCCTGTAGTGTTATATCCTGGAGTTTAAACTCAGTATTAATATTAATAAAACTAAATTAGCTGTGTAGTTGCACAATGTCAGAGAACAGAATTTTAAACAATATAGCAAAATAAAAAGCTCTAGCTGAAAGCAAGAATATGTTCACCATTGCAGCATCCCATTACAACTATTAGTAACCAAGATACTACAGGGTGGCTTGTTTAAAAACACACTTAAATAAATGAAGAATTTTTAAGAGAGAAGATTTAGGCAAGTGTAAAGCTTAAAACACTGATTCAGAGATTGGTCTCTCAGTGGTAGTTTTTGGAAGATCATATAATCTTCTGTTTCAAATGAGCTTCAGAATTAATTTCTGAGCAAGTGAAATGGCGAAATGACTGAAAACATAACTGTAATTCAACCCTACTGCTCAGATTTTTTTGCCACAAAAGACGTAGCATTTCAATTTCTTAAGCCTGGAGGACAGATACTTCAGCGGGACACAGATGAACAGTCAAAAGCTTTTGCAACAGATGCCTCTTCAGTTCCCTCAGATCAACTTCAGACTAACCTGTTGCAGAGCTTCTTTGGCTTATAGCAAAACATGTAGAAATTAAAAGCAAGTTAGTTACCAATCAGCTGCTTTGGCAAGGAGGAATTCAAGCTCTTTGTATCTTCCTCACTGGGAAATTTGGCAGTTGTGCTATTTGAATTAGGAACTTTTGGATATGTACATACAGACTTAAGAAAAAGTGACCTGTACTTGCTAGCTCAGCATCCAGCATGTCTGACAAGACTCACCAGATTCAGAAGAGCAAGGACATCATCTATAAACTCTATCACCTGAAACAACCTGTCAAGGCAAGGCAAGATATGAACAAGCCAGCTCTCCAAATATGTTTTACAACATATTGTATACAAATTATGCCTTCACGATATTGTAGGAGAACCTGATTGCCTTTGCTCCGGAATTTATGCAAGTAGCCCAGGTACCACCGAAACTCATTAGCTCAAACACAGAAGTAATTTGATAGAAAGATTTGAAAAGTGAGATACAAACAGTCAAGTTCCATCATGGAGCAGTTACTAAGATCCTCGTTTCTATTTGAAGACCAAGCGGCATACGATGTAACAAACTGGCTTTTTTTTTCCCCCCTGCCTTACACCTTCCTTCCTCTACACTTGAAATTATGTATTTACTTTGAAGTACATTTCACTGTTATTAACAGCCAATTCATCTGTGACAAAGTGATCCAGATGTCAGTTCTGACCCATTGAGTCATACACCAGAAACCTAACAAGGCAATGAACTACAAATGGATATATAATTCCTTCGAAAATGGATGAAGTGGGGTTGACCCAGAAGCAGGAGTTGATGACGATTCTCTGGAGGATTTGCCACTTCACTATTGGATGAACTGCAGCCAAGTCACAGGGCAGGCTACTGGTTTGCTTCCTCCCACAGCACTTTTGCTGCAGAACAGCTCTACCTTTTGCCATGTGACACACCTGGGACAGGGCAGCCAGCAAATTGCTACTGAGCTGCACGAGGCTTGGGAGACACAGGACAACTATCACTAGCTGTCAATTAATCACCCATTTAGTCAAACAGAGGCAAGGCCCAGAACTAACTGGAGACCGACAACCTGTGCTCACTGCTCAAGCAAATGCTTCTGAAGCATGAACAAAGCCAGACTTTCACCAGCAGGCACTGCTCACCTAAGAACATAACACTCTGATGCCAAAATAAAAATATAGGCACCAGACTGACTTTTAGCTTGTCAGATGAAGCAATGTTGTGCAGGGATCCGAGCCCTGCAGTAGCACTGCACAGATCTTCTAGAGCAGATCCAGATATTCAGAGTCCATCCAGAGTCTCAGATTTCAATTTGTCTCATATGCTGTCGTGAAGAGCTATTATTCTGATTTTCTCTGAGTTTTACTTGGGAGAACAGAGACAAGCTCATGCTGTTAGGGCCAGAGTATTTTCAGAATTTTAAGGCTTCAAATTATTTTTCATGAAGATAGAGAATAGTTGTTTTTATTACACAAAGAAAATAAGCTTTTCTTCCAAAGTGCCCCACACCTTGTTAATGAAATTCCTGATCTACAGAAGTGCCACTTAGAATCAACAGAACTAATCACCCTCCACAAACTCCTAAATTGTTCAAAGACTACATCTCAGCATTTACTCATGCAAGCAAAGAAAAGCAATGTGATATAAGCACTGCTGTGAAGTATCAGCTTCAAGTATTGAATTACAAGTTGCACACCGCTATTAGAATGCGGTCAATCCACTTACTTCAGGAAAGAATATAGAAACATTTGTAAATTTAAAAATTCAAACAAAAACTGCCTTGATTCCAGTATGATGCCTGCATACCAACTTCTTTTTAACTAGCAAGACACAGGCGGTGGTGGTGGTGTCTGCTGCTCTATAAAATGCAGCATCTGCAACACTACAATTGATTTTGTGAGCAGCACTGCTGAGGACTGAGAGAGACAAGTTTTAGGCCAGCTGTACTACATCAGTGCCTCTATTTGTGTAGCACACAAGTTATAAAATCATGCTTTTTCAGTATTACGAATTCAATCTTGAATATGAAGTAAAACGAAGAGTAACTCTAAAAGATATATAATGCTTGTTTTTTCTCTGTATCACTGTGTCAGTTGTCTAAGAGTACCGTTATTCACTGCTTAGGGCAGCATTGCTTTACAATGAATTTTTTACATTATCCAACAAGACAATTCAGAAATACATCAGAGAGATAGAAATGCAGCAGACATATGGTTACCTTCTGTCCTTTTACACAGTAGTTTTTCTCTACCTTTGGAGTTAAACACTGTGTTCCTACCTTACATGAGCTGCCCATGCCACTGTGACTATTAAGAAGGTCATCAGGTAGACTGCAATTTTTGCCAGAAGAAGTTGCTGAACACTTTCGCCTAGTTTCTGAAACAGAAAGTAACAGCCAGAGACCCAGAAAGGGAAGATAAAGTTAAATGTTACATTATGAAATTATTAGCAACATCTGCAAATGAGGAAGGACATGCAGTCATGTAACAGATTTTCTTGAAAATGTTTGCCAAGAATGAAGTTCTCTTCCAGCGAACTTTTTTTTACTACCATGCAGAGAAACTGGTGTTATTAGACACCTGTAGGTATGCTGAAGTGTATAGTTAGTGGCACATGATATACCAAGACGTCACTTCAATCTGTAAAAGGGCTTCCCAATGCTCTGTTCACCTTGTGATTCATTTACGCACTCTCTCATCACTGTTACTGTGAGAATGCATTTCAGAGGAGGGCTGGCCACAAAATGCCTCGTTTATTTTCTTGGCACTGACTTCTGGAGTAGAAGCATCACACAGGTTTTCATATGATGATTATTAACACTGAGGAAGGGGAGGGCTTAACCACAGCAAATTTTGCATGTACCACCACAATGGCTTAAAGAAAATCATCTGACATATTTGCAGTGTTATGGATCATACTTGAGTTTCCTAAACTAAATGAGACAAAACATTTGTGTCTAGGTCTGTTTTTAAAAGCAGAAAAATAAATCGTGATAGAAAAACCCTGTAAACTTTCTCAAATGCTTAACTTCTGTTTCCTAGCATTCCTGTTTCTTTCAGAATCGATTTGTTTTCTGTCCTTCTTTTTCCACCTTTGCTTACTGTGATTACATCTATTATTGATCTGACTTTAAAAACAGTATTCAGCTTGTACTATGCAAGTGGCTTCCCCAGGTGATGACGTATTACCAAAAAGAGCAGATGCGTTCTGAAAGCATGTTTTGGGCAGATGGGCAATTCATTTTTTCTTACCAAACTAACTGGATAAAAAATCTATGGCCTACAATTGTGCTTTGCGTCACAACTTCTGCAGATTATACTATTTAAGTTTTTCACCCTAAGATCATTAGCTCCTCTCCACAGGGGAAATTTCTGTTGGCTTTAATGTTACTTAACGGTCTGGGCTTTTTGAAAGTCTGGAACTCGACATAAAGTAGGGGTGCTAAATTAGGATGTTCACGCATGCTTGCAAAGGCAGGAGAAGCAACAAAACAAGAGACACGCATCGTACCTGATCAGGGTGTATTTTTGTGTGAGCCACAGGCAAAATCTGAAATAACAAAGCCTCATTAGCAGATGGCGTTCTTTTCCTCAGCGACCGCTTTACTCAAAGCTAGCAGCCTTCCACAGCACCCCCGGACGGCACAGCTGCCGGCAGCCCGCGGATCCGGGAGACGGAGTCACCCCCGGGCCGCGCAGGGACAACGCTGCCGCCGCCCCGCTGCGACCGCGCACCGCTGCCCACCGAGGGCCCCGCCAGGCCCCGGCGCCGATGTTCCGCGGCACCGCTGCAGGAGCGGGGCTGAGGGGGGGAGGCGCGGAGCCGGCGAACCCGGCTCCTCGCCGGGCGGACGAGCGCCCGGCCCGGGCACGGCCGCAACCCGCAGAGCCCGGGACAAACCGCGGCTGCTCGGGGCTTCTCGCTCCTGCCGCCCTGCCGGCCCCCCCCGCGGCGCCGGCCCGCCCCGAGCCCCGCCGCCGCGCCGGGCCGGGCGCTCACCATCACCGTGGCGATGATGGAGAGCAGCGCGTCGCTGTAGGCCAGCAGCCGGTGCGACTTCTGCGTGCTGCTCTCCAGCTCCAGCCCCCGGCCGCGCAGCAGCACCGCCTCGGCTTCCGCCGCCGCCCCGCCGCCGCCGCCAGGGCCCGGCGCCGCGGCCCCCGGAGCCGACATGGCCCCACCGCGCTCCGCCCGGGGCAGCCGTGGGCGGGGCGGGGCTCGCCCTCCCGCGGCCCCCTGCGAGCGGCGCGGCGCCCGCCTCCTCCTGAGGGAGCCGGAGGGAGGGCGGGAGGCGGGCCTGCCCCGCCCCGCGGGCCTGCGGTGCGGCGAGCGCTGCCCCGGGGGGAGGCGCGGAATCGCTGAACAGGCGTGAGCCGAGGGTGCTTCTCCTCACGCCTGGGAACGCCTCCGTCGGCGCCTCGGAACCTGAACGTGCGCGGCTGACGGGGGTGACGTGGCGGGTGGGCTCTCGGGGAGGGCGCAGCGCCAGGAGGGACGCGCCGGCGTCCTGCGCGCCACCGCCGCCCTTGGCAGCTGGCGTCTGCGCGACAGAGATCGCGCTTGCCAGGGGCTGCAGTCTCCGGGGATTCTCGGCTTTGTTTACAGATCGTATTTTAAAATCCGTATCTGAATTCCAAAGTAACCGATTTTCCCCCTGGTTTTTCTTTTGTTCTGTTTTTTTTTCACCAGCCAGATCGACCTCGTCCAGTCTCTTCCAACCGTTTGGCGTTTGCCTCGTGTGCTGCCGTCTGTCCCGCGGGGCTGTGAGCTGAGGCTGCTGGTCCCCGTTCGGGGTTTTATTCTGTTCCGTTCACACCGTAAGGACGGTCTGTTTGGAATATACGGGGCTTACAGTTTCCAGTCAAGTCGTACTCGGACTGAAGTGATTAAAAAACTGTTGCAAAGCGGTTTCATTGCTGAGAAACATTTGCATTTTTGAAGTCTTTTGCTGTTACTGAAAGAGAGTAGGGGTCTCAGAAGGAAACTGAGTTTGTGATCAGTGATCACCTGAATTTGTGATCAGTATTCGTCTGGCCGTGTCTTTGTCATCACAGACTTTGTATTCCCAGTTTCTAGAAAGGCTATTCGCTAAATAACATTTATCATAAGAGGAACCCAAAGAAGAAGCCACGAATTCAAACTTCGTGCGGAGAACTCAAAGTGCAGGGAAGCAAAACCACACTCCGACGGGGTGAGAATGTTTAAGGTTTGGACAAATTCCAGTCTGAAACGACACTGAGAATGCAGTTTAACACATAAACAGCCAGCTCAGCTTACTGGCGGTAATTAGATATCCGAGACTTTCTGGACTGAAAAACATCACGATGTTGCATTCCTGTAGCAGAACGGTAAACGGTAGCAGGTTTTCCTCGGCTCCTGTGTCAGCTGAAGCTAAGAGTGCCAAGACCAGATCAGAAATGTGCAGCTGAATATGCGCCACTGTCACTGGAAAGTGGCAAAATAATTCCCTCTCTGAAACTGAGGTTTGGAGTTTCAGAAATCCGGCATTCTGTGCTGCAGAGCTGGACGCAGAGGGGACAGCAGCTCCGCCCAGATGTGTGTGCAGAAAAGACAGAGTTACCGGGTATTTATGCCGTGTCAGCACACATATTCCTCACACTCCTGAGAAACGCTTATCATCATCTTCGAACTCAGTTCTAAGATCACCTATACCGTGTCCTTCCAGGCTGCTTCGTCACAGTCTTACGGCCGCTTTGCAGCCTCCCCGTCCCGGTGGCCCTGCGCATCTGCTCCCCCAAGGCCGAGCTGTCCGAGCAGGATGGTTCGGGAGTCTCTGATCTCACAGCCTTCCCAGTTACCCACAGAGAACCAAGGCGTGCTTTGGCTGTGCAATTAAACTGCTGTGCAATGGTTCTGAGACATAAAGCGATAACTTCTATCGGCATCCGCTACACCCACAGGCGTGAGGGTCACCTCCCTCGGCCTCCTGGCAACGGTCCTCCTGCAGACCAGGGCACCGCCTGCCTGCTTCGCCAGAGGCGCACAACGCTGGCTCGTGGTGGACTCGGTGTCTACCAGGACCCACAGAGCCCTTTCCGCAAAGCCGCTTTCCCAGACCGTGAGCCCCCGGCACGTACTGGTGCGTGGGGCTCTTTCTCCCCAGCCGCAGGACTTCGTACGTTCCGCCGGGCAGTCCTGGGGGGGGAGCCCTGTTCCCGGCGGGTCCCGCCCGGGGCGCCAGCAGCGATGCTCCGAGAGGCCGGAGCCGCGGGGCCGGCGGGCGGCTCGGCAGCGGGTTTGCCGCGGGCATCTCCGCTCCGAGCGTGCCCGCCAACACCCCATCACGGCCCGTTAAACGCCGGCACACCACACGTCACCAGCGGTACCCGGAAATGTTAAATTTTGCTCTCCCCCAGGGGCCGGGCCAAGGCACCAAACCGCGGCGGCCGCCGCCGCTCCGCCCCCGCCCCGCCCCCAGGCACCGCCCCCGGCGCGGCCCGGGCACCGATCCCGGAACTGCCCCGAACCACCCTCGCCTTTCTGCCAGCAGTGAGCCCGCCCCGGCCCCGCCCCCTCCCCGCCCCCGGCCCCGCCCCGGCCCCTTCCTCCTCCGGCCTCGGCACCGCCCCTCCCAGCTCTGCATCGGCCCTGCCCACCCTCGGCCCCGCCCCAGCCCCGCCCCTGGGGCACCGCCCTGCCACCGCCCCTCCCAGCAGTCGGACCTCCCCGGGAACGCCCCCGGTACCACCCCGGCCTCGTCCCGGAACCGCCCCTGGCCCGCCCCTCTCCCAGCACTGCCCCCGCCCCGACCTCGGCCCCGCCCCCACCATCGCACCGCCTCTGGCCCCGCCCCCGCCCCTCCCAGCTCTGCGCCCACCCCACCCCCGGGACCGCCTCGGTCCCGCCCCCTCCCACTGCTGTGCCCGCCCCGGCCCCGCCCCCGCCTCGCACATGGCCCCGCCCCGCCGCCGGCCCCGTCCCCGCCCCGCCCCGCGCGGGCAGGCCCCGGCAGCCGGCGGGCTCTGGCCGGAGCTGCGCAGCCCGGCGAGCTGCTGGCGGCCGTCACGGCGTTCGGGCCGGGCAGGGCCCTGTCCTTGGGCAGACATGTCCCCAGCTCTGCCCGGAGCGCCGTCAGGCTCCTCCGCGGGCCCTCCGGTGGCGGGCGGCCAGCGCTTTTGTGCCGGAGGCCGAGCTGCCGGCTGGAACACGGATCGGTGCTGTCAGACCGGGCTCCGCGGCACCTGCTGAGAGAGCCGCGTCCTGAGATCGCCGGCGAGGCGTTCTTCACGGGAAATGTGGCTGAAAAGGTTCCCCACAGGCACCCGCTCGTGACCAGGCTCACAAGGTTATCCTACCAGGAAACCCGGGTCTTTCCCCCTCAGGTCACCCCAGCCCAACCCAGCTTCCCGCTCACCTCCCACTCGGCGCTGCAGCCTCTGCCACACAAACCCGAAGTGGGGATTCGTTCCCGCTCTTCTCCCTCTTGAGACCTTCTGTCACGTGGTAGCCTCTGCCTGACAGAAAAATCCGAACTGACCGTCCCGCTCTCTTGACCAACACGTGAAGCGCTCTTCAGCCGTGAGAGCGTTCTCCTGCCCGGCATCTCCACTCACCAGCGGTGGCTGGAGGGTGCAGGTCAGCCAGCCTGGACAACCATCTCCAAGAGACAACCGCTGCCCACTGCAGGCCAGAAGCCCAGCGCAGCTTCCCCAGCTCACCCAGGAGTGCGTGGGGGTGATGCTCGTGACGGACATGCACACAAATGCCACAGAGAGTTATTTTTTGTCTGGCTATTTTTATTATATCTGCCCTTTCTGCAGGGCTGCTCCCCAGACGCCCCACTCGCCGTTTGCCCCTGTGCCCGCCGTTACTCCTCCCCAGCTGCCGAATCCCGCCTTCACACGCATTCAAGCTCATGCTGCTGACGACTGCCGGGCGCTCCAATCTATCGAGACTCCTCTGCACGGCCTTCCCAGACCTGCTCCTCACAGCAGCACGGTATTCCCAGCTGGGGTCTGGAAGTGCAAATCTGCCACGAGGACAAAGGCCACCCAGCCAGATTCCTCCTCATTGCCTAGAGAAGAACCAGGCATTCCACCTGGGCCATGTCCAAGCACACACCCACCACAACTCCTGCTTTCTTCTCCATCCACCTCATCCTTGCCTAGAGGCTCTCGGCCACATCATCGCTGACTGGAAGGGCTGCACCATCCAACCTCTGCCTCACGTCCACCTTGCCTGTCCTGACCACCCCTCCTCACCAGCCTGTACTCTCCATCCCAGCACGCCAGGCGTGGGACCCCTGCCACCAAGTCCCACTAATGCCAAGGACAGCCCAGCTCTGGGAACGCACCAAGGCTCCCAGCCAAAGGCACTTGCACCCACAGCCATGGCAGCACCCAGATCCCCTTAACACTTTCCCTCCCCGTGAGGAGCTGGGGAGCCTCTTGGGGTGGGACGGCACACGGGGAGCCCCCACACTCCTTCCTGGAGACAGCAAAGAGTCCTCAGCACCCAAGAGCCCCAAGAGGCCATGGCGCAGCCACCACTGTGTCTCCCACCACACAGCCCCAGAACCCCCCCGGCGCCCCAGTTCCTCCAGACCTTTGTGCTCTCCGCAACCTCCTACCCCCCAGGTCCAGGCAGGGACCGACCCCGAGCCCTGCAGCTGGGGACACTCTCAGGGTCAAGCACGGAGGGGACCGCCAGCCATCGCTCCCATCTCTCTCGCAGCCTCAGCCAACCTGTGCCCACTGCCCGGGCAGGAGCAGCCCTTCCCCGCAGCCTGCGCACCCCTGGCACGGGGGGCACCCCCGGCCCCCCAGGCACCACCACCAGCTACGCCAGCCCTCTCTGCTCCGGCACCCCGACACCTTCGGCACTCCCAGCAGCCCCGATCCCCGGGCACCTTCAGCATCCCCAGCCCCCTGCGCACTCCCACCACCCCCGGCCCCCCAGCACTTTTCGCACGGGGCTGCAGCAAGCCCGGCCCAGCAGCCCTGCCCTCGCCTGCCTGATGCGCGCCCAGGAAAGCCAATTGCCAGGGAACTGCCCACATCCTGCGGGCCATCTCTGCCGGTTCACCTCCCAGCGGCGAGCCTCCTCCCCGATTCGCAGCCCCGTCCCGCGGCCACAGCAGCTCACTCTGCGCGGACCACCCGGCCACCAGATCCCCGCGTGCCTGGTGCAGAGCCGGGGGACGTTGGCGATGGGGGACAGCTCGGCGGGTGCCCATGGAGGGTCCCCCCCGCCCAGCGCGGCTCCCTCTCGCCCGCACAGGGCTGCACATGGCTCCCTGCAGCTGCCGCTTCGACCCCCGCCTCTTTAGCACCCCGTGGGCCAGCTCCCACCTGCCTCCACCGGCCACCGCCACGCTGGGCCCCGGCCTCGCTCCTCTGCCGCGCACTGCCCTGTGGGGGTCCCCCGGCCTCGGCAGCCCCTTGGACCCCCACAGGGCCACCCACACCACTGCGCACCCGGCAGAAATCAGAGCGGAGCGCTGTTCCCAGCCCCCCTGCTGTGCCTGACGACCATCCCTGGCTACCAGGACTTCCTGGGGCAGCCGGCACAGAACATCATCACCAGCATGGCCACCACCGTGGGTGCACAGCCAGGTAGTGACATCCCCCCGGGCAGTGACATCGCCCCCAACCCCTCTGCTGACCGCCAAAGCCTTGGGGACCTGGCAGATGTTGGGGAGGTGTCCGACACCCTGGGGGTCAGCCAGGACAGTGCCTGGAGACCCTGCTGGCACCGGCACAGCCGTCCCCCCCTGTGCCTTCCCCTTGCTCTCGCTGCCCAAGGATCCACTCAGCCCCGACTCCAGCAACCTCGAGGTCACTGACGCCATCTGGGCCCTCCAGGAGTCCATCGTGGGGCTGGAGCCCCCAGAGCCCTGGGGGGACACGGGGGTGGACCTGCCACCATCGCAGCCTGCCGGGGCACAGCAGCGGGGGAAGAAGTGGGGTAGCAGCCCCGCGACAGAGCCCCCCAGCAAGCACCGGGCTCTGGCAGGCAGCACGGGGGGAGCAGGGGGGCATCAGACCCATGGCAGGGATAAGAAGGAGATGGGGGAGTGGGGGGTGTGGGGGACGGGGGAGGACCTGGGGGGAAGAGGGGTTAGAGTAGCTTTCCAGTGAGGTGTGTTTTGGTGGGGAGGGGGATAGAGTAGCCCTGCGGGGCCTTTTCTCTTGTTTTCTCTTTTTTCCATGAAAAGTTGTTTCTGCAGAACGGCTCCATGATTGTGTGGGAGGGGGAGGGAGCGCAGGGGACACTGGGAAACGGCACCCAAGGGGTGCAAAAGCCCCGCTCAGCCCCAAATTGGAGCCGTCGAGCTCCAAAGGGAACCCAGCCACCCCCAGGCCCAGGCATTGCCAGTGGGGCAGGCAGTGGTGGTGGGGGGACTCCCCTGTCCCCTTCCCCAGGGGAAGCAGCCCTTTGGCGGGCAGCCAGGACAGATGGGTCCCTGCAGGACTCATGGACACGGCCCCAGGCAGAAAGCAGCACGCAGCCCCTGGCACAAGGACAGAGCTCAGGCGCCGGCGCAGGGACAGTCACATACACAACAAGGGCTCCAACACCTTCGTCTGGAGCACAACCAGCGGCCCCTCCAGCCGCCACCGGGCTCGCTGCAAAGCCCTGCAAAGCCTCAGGACAGTCAAGCCCTTCCTCGGGTCAGACTGGGCTCAGCTCTAGAGCCTGGCTTTGCTTCACTGCTGCAGAAAACGCACCGCAAATCACCCCAAGAATGGCGACAGAGGCACCTGCAGGCCAGGCAGGGACCCTCCTCTGCTTGTCTGGCTGCAGCTTGGGCAGCCACAAGTCCAGGAAGGGGAAAGAAAAGAAATAGCGTTAAAAAAAAATCACTGCATCGGCCAGCAAGTGCAGGGAATCTTCATCTCTCCCTACTGCCCATCTGCCACCCGAGCTCTAAAACCTGGGGCCAGCACAGCCAAAGGCGATTTCAGGAAGCGGCCTCTCCTTTCCAGCTCTGGCCACAGGCTCTCTGACCAAGGAAATGCCTTCTGCAGGAGCACTTGAGGAGCACTGCGGAGCTCTCTGACCTCCTCCCCTGCAGAGCCAGGGGCAGCAGCTGTAAGAAATCGCATGCAGAGGTGTTGCAAGGCATCCCAGTGCTTTGGAGCACCCACTGGTGTCCTGCCAGGCATAGCAAGGGTTCTTGCCCCCAAGGCCCATCAGCCTGCAGGCACGTGGCCACTCTCGGAAGTCTCTCCGGCAGCTCCATGTGGAGGGAGAAGAGGCTTTGGGCATCTCCTGGGAGGCGTGACCTGCCTGTGGGTCCAGGAGCCAGGTCTTGCTCCCATGCTCAGGGAAGAGTCGATGGATCGCCAGCTCTGGGCTCAGGAAGGAATTTTCCCCCGGGGCACACTGGCACTGCTCCCTGGCGGTTTTCTGCCTTCCTCTGCAGCACTGAGCAGCAGCACTCGCCCGTGCTCCTCCAGTCCCTTTGGCCTACGTTCCTGCCTGCCGCTTCTGCACCACCAAGATGGCCTCTTGTGCCCTGCAGATGCGGGGAGGAAGGCTTTCTTCCCCCAGTGTGGGTTAGCAAGGCTCTCTGGGGGTTTTTGGCCTTCCACCACAGCACTGAGCACGGCCCCTTGCCAGGCCTCCTCTCGGCCCTTTCGCCTTGCTCCATGCCTGCTGCTCTTGCACCTCCACTCGTGCCCTGGCTCTGTTGGGCTCTCTTGTCCATCGCTGGCCAAGAAGCACAGCGGAGCAATGCTTGGAGGGCCAAAAGTAGGCTTGGCATCGAGAAGTGGAAGACTTTGGAAAAGACCACGCACCTCCTTCTCCTCCTCCTGCTTGCTTGTGTGGGATGGGGCCTGCTCCTCATTCTTCAAATTCTTGCTCGTGAGGAAACAGGGACTGTTCGGCCTCTATTCCAACAACAGACTGCTGCCTTGCACCTAGTGCTCTCACAAGTAGGGGCAGAAGAGGAGACTGCATTATGCATTCCTTTAATCTGAAAGCAACCGATGCCTTTGGGAAGTTTTTCAACACAGGAACAGTCACTCGGCTCAAGGCAAGGATGTCCGTGGCAGAATTCCTCATCTGGAGCATCCTGTGAGCCCGATGGAAATGCTGTGAGATGGCAGATGATCTGAGTGCTAGAGAAGCACTCAAGAGAATTTGTTTCATACTAGCTCGTATTTCAGAGGTGGTGTACGATTCACCTGATGCGTTGGGTTCGTTGACACTTCAGCTACTGTATCGTTTAATTCCCATATCAGACTAAGACAGTCTTTCCTGAAACGAGCTGAAATGAAGAAACAATGTGTATGTTTTTTCTACAGACAAATGTACTTCAGGATCTGACAATGCAGCAACCTGGAGGAAAAGAAATCCACATGCAAAAACGTTCTCCAAGTTCAAAACAACCATTCAGGTAACTGAGAGGCATTTTTACAATTCGGTCTTTTTAGGAAAAGCGTCCTGTCTCTCCCCACCTCGGAAATGCAAAAGTGCTCTTAAAATTTCCCTGACAGAAAACTGCCAGATCCTAAGCAATGCTGAGGAGTCTGAAAGAGCCCTTCATAGTTTTGTTTCGTTGACCACATGTAATCTACCTGTAGAACTAACCTGTGGTTTCTAATTTTTCCCACTAGTACTGATGTGAGAGAAAAATACACAGCTGCCTTTCAAGTCAGGAGCTCCAAGCAGTGGGGTTTGGCTTGTAGCACCGGACAAAGTGCAGCAGAGAGCATGGGAGTGTGATCTCGTTGCCTCTCTCTTTGACTGCTCATGGTGCATCTGCCGTAGCTGAATGATGATCGGCCAAGTTCCAAATTCCTGAAAGGGCTCGGGCTACGAAACATTCACAAGATACCCTAAGGATCATTGCCGAGTTTCAGCATCCATGCAGGGACAGGAATGACTCTCACACATTGATGCAATGCACAGCTGATTCCCTTTATTGCTCCACTTGCGTGGTTATATACATTTTTCATATCTGCACATGCGATAATGCTTATTCGGACAGGCTACAGACATAAATCACGCGCTGTTCACACGCCCCAGGTTCCCTTATGATTGGTAACTGTGCACTAACGCCAATAGCAACAGACTGCCTCCACGTCCTTGAACACATTTTGTTTTTGCTAACCCACACCATGTGCACTATCAGAACTTTCTCAATTGTTATTCTTAGCTGTCCTTCCCAGCGGCCTGTCCAGTTGTGCTAACTGTTTTGCTTCAGCGGCCTAGTCGTGCTAACTCTCAAGCTACATCAACCCCAACATCTCCCCCTTTTTCTTTACAAAAAAAGCTAAGCTATCTTATCATTGCCTTAAAAACATTTGCTCAATTTGTGTTAGTTGCATCACAAAAATTTTCTTCACAGTTACCTTTAGTGCCTTTTGTGTTATGCATATTATACACGGAACCAATATAATCACTGCTTCCTCTACATCTCCCCCTTTTTTATTTAATGAACTTAAAGCAAGTGCTACATTGACACACCTAAGCATCACTATTGGCTTTATGGTAACAGCCCCGCTACAGTGCAACACTCAAAACAAACACAAGAACACAAATGCTAATAAAAAGATATATAGATGTGAAGTGCATACCATAACCTGTATTCATATTAATCATCTAGGCTAAAATCAATGTATCTAAGGGTATAACTCATTAACTATATACAATACCTGCAGAACTCACCAAACCAAAGACGCAAAGGCAGTTACTTAGTCCAGACAAATCTGTTAGATCACAGAAACCAAATAAATCCATCAGATCACAGAAATACACTGTGACAACAAACACATAAAACCACACATTATAGTTGCGACAGCACACTCACAAGCACATTAAGTGTTCAACTTAAATCCAAATATTGCAAAGACTTATGATTTTTTTTTTTTTTTTTTTTTTGCAGTGCAAAGACTTATGAACCAACAAGGACTTACAATAACATTCAACATTTAACAGACAAATTCCCAAGCCTTAGTTTCAGGAAGAGTACTCTCTTTTCAATTCTGTTTTAGGAAGGGCACTTTCCCTTCTCCCCAGGGATATAGCCCAATGCTGTGAAGCTTTCACTACAACTGGCAAGCAGGCAACAAGAAACAATACTGGAAGAATGCCTTTGTCTTATTAATGGTCCGTGCTCAGAACTTTTTGGTTCAGGGATCAGAGGTTCTCCCTGAGAATCCCTCGGTGCCGGCTGGAGGTCCTGCAATCCCTCGGACCATTGATGTTCAAGAGCAGCATCCTACCTGGGTACCCAAAATCTATTACCAGAAAGCAGCAAAATAATTCACTCTCCAAAACTTAACTCCGGAGCCCCAGAAAGCAGGCACTCTCGAGAACTCATTAGCATACATTAATATCATAATCAGCTAGAACAGTTTGCAGCAATAAGGACACAAGGAATTCTACTGCAGTAATTGAATTATACACACTTTTTCCAACCAAGTCCTTGAATGTCAGGAAGATGGTTCTCACTGCGCCACTTCTGGGCTGGCTGGGCCGGCGCGCTGGGATCTGGGGGTGGGAGGGGAGGGGGGGGTGGGCCGGGCCGCGCCGCTGGTTGCCCGGGGGGGGGCCATGTGCCCCACCAGGTGTGAGGTTCGCTGACCCATCTGGTGTGGTGGTCGCTGGCGCTGTGGGCTGTGCTGTGTCTGATGGACTGCGCGGTTTTATGCTGGAATTCCCCCTGCTTTGATCTCAGGTCGGGTATGCCAATTGCTGTAGAGGGACCCTGTTGTACACTTTCAGGGTGCCGGATTTTGCACCCCACTTCCCATTTCTCTGGATTTAAAGGATCGTCAGGTTCTGGCGGATTTACCTCCCGCATTTCTCACATTGGGTTAGGAGTTTCATCGTATGTAGGGTTAAATATTTCAAAAGACTGCAGCTCTGCCCTTGCTTTGGAGATAACGGTGGAGGAGTAGCAGCCGCTTCTAAGATAGTTTCTATGAGTTTTAGAGCATTTAAAGCTGTATGCACTGATTTCCAAGTAACGATTTCCTCAGGGATTTTAAACTGCAAGACTTTATTCTTTCAAAATTCTCTGTAAAATCTTTCAATTGAGCTTTCGTTCCTTTCAGCTGATCATGCTTTTGACAGCTCGAAAAACAGGGGGTAATAATCGCTCCTCTTTGTTGCCGACCTGCACAGAGTCCCCGATTCTCTGCAACACAGCCAAGTCAAACAACTGATCTGTCATTGCTATCAGCTTTTGTCGGCGGTACCACAATAATAGACCCGATAATCTCTCCTTCAGTTAACCTAACGTTGGCCCGTTCCACCAATTCCGGCAGGCTTTTCTGCGCCACCTTTTCCAACACTGATACAGTGGAACCCATACTGCTGATATTCACGCCCCCCTGGCGTGCCGCGGGTCCGCTCCCGTCTCTCTCGGGCAGCCCGGCTTACCTCGCCGGCCAGCAGTCCCCTGCCTTCTTCGGCTGCGGTATCACGTCGGGTCACCACAATGTCGAGTTTCAGCATCCATGCAGGGACAAGAATGACTCACACATTGATACAATGCACAGCCGATTCGATTTATTGCTCTGCTTGCATGGTTATATACATTTTTCATATCTGCACACGCGATCACGCTTATTCGGACAGGCTACAGACATAAATCACGCGCTGTTCACACGCCCCAGATTCCCTTATGATTGGTAACTATGCACTAACGCTAATAGCAACAGACCGCCTCCACGTCCTTGAACACATCTTGTTTTTGCTAACCCACACCACGTGCACTATCAGAACTTTCTCAATTGATATTCTTAGCTGCCCTTTCCAGCAGCCTGTCCAGTGACGCTGTTTTGCTTTAGCAGCCTAGTCGTGCTAACTCTCAAGCTACATCAACCCCGACAGATCATGACTACATTTTACAGCTGTCCTGAAAGCCGAGATTACAACCTCTATCTTGAGTCTCTCGATGAAAGTTTACTTCTTCAGATGTTTCTGAAAGAGCACGTAGTTCTGCTCTAATAAATTGTGCACAAAATGTTCTGTATATCTCTTTTGACAAGAGAGCCAAGAAGATGTGGAAGTGCATAGAAAAGGAGAACGCTATGTAGACAGGAGAAAGAGGTGAAGTGAGTGTGTCAGTCGACAAGAACAATCTAAATTGAAGTAAGCAAATGATCAAGTGGAGATCAATGGATGATTAAATTGCAAGTTCAAAAATAGGATGAAGGAAGTACACTGTAATGTTTCAAGACTGATAAAAAACGGAAATTTAAGAAGTATGCTGTTTAATATGTTTCTGAAAATTTGACAGTTGAAATGGTTTTTACGAGCTATGTTTTAAGGCATAATTACTAATAAATCATAAAAATACATGCTTGTTTTCCAGATCTCAGCTGCATCCCCTGTTAGCTTACTTCCTCCTCTGCGGCCTGGCTGTCACTGTCCTCTGGGCCCCAAAGAGGGGCCAAAGGAAATTGTGGATATTCAGCATTTCATGCAGTGAGGCCCTAAAGACTGCGTGTCCGTGCTTGCACATACTCGCTGCACGACTGTGAAGCAGTGTGAGAAGTGGAAAAGGCCCTGACTCTGTGTGAGCACTGCTCAGTAGTAACTGCAACACCTCTGTGTTACCAACACTGTTTTCAGCACAAATCCAAACCACAGCCCCAGACCAGCTGCTGCGAAGACAGTTAACTCTCTCTGCTGTCCCAAAACCTGGGGTTCATTTCCCCGGTGCGCAGTACGCCAATATACACACAGAGCAGAGGTATTTTATTGCATATTTGCGCAAATACGGGTCTCTGTCCCCAGACAGCACACCCTGTTCACAAATCGACAGTCGTTTATACGCTTCATATGACCATCTTCACCTTCCTAATACACACGCATTGCTATTCTCTTAAATGATTGGTCAAAGTCTCTTCGTCCAGCATGTAAATTAGTACGCACGCTCAGTTTCTTCACCTTTTGAGTCTGGGGGATAACTGGGGTAGGTGGTCTGTGAGTCAGGGGTCGCAGTCTCTCCCTGCCAGGATTACCTTTCCCCTAGTCACCGTTTTCTTTTGGCAACCTCAGCAGCTTTCCATAGCTCGTTAGCTATGCTTACCACTCATTGCTCTCTGGTTCTACTTTGGACAGGTACATGCTTCTTAGTAAACAGTAACACATCCTTCAAAATCCTGTTTCTTAGTTTCTCTAAACCTAGTATAGTTCATTTTAAACTTTTAACCATAATACGGGCAGGGCTTTATTAATTTCAATTTCTTTTCACATTTTGATTCCCCTTTTTATTCTTTAGTCTAACAAAGTTGCAGGTACAATCTCCACTCTCTGCTCACCCTCCTCTTCTCCTTAGGGGCCAACAGCCCAGCAGCCCTGGGACAGGTCACTGTGCAGCACTGGGCAGAAGCATCATCTCCAGAATGTCCTCAGCAGAACGGACGGTCTGTACCAGAACTGACCGATACACCGGCTGATAAAGCACCCAGGTGCCCCTGTCAGGATGAACACTCAGCCACGGGGCGAGTGGCTTCCGGGCTTGTTCCGTCCATGAGGGGGCTTTAAATATCCTGATCTAGTGGAAGGTGTCCCTGCCTGTGGCAGGGGAGTTGGATCTAGATGATTCCTTCTGACTCAAACCATTTGATGATTCTATGATTCTGCGAAATGGAGGCTGTAGGGCGTGTAAAGACAAGGTCTCGCTCTAATCGAATTTCCCATTGGTAGTCTTGGTTACCTCTTTTCTCTGTTGTGGAAACTGCTCCAAGAAAATGACTGAACCCCAGGGGAGGCTGCAAGAACAGCTCTAAATGGAGATCACTCTTTTTTTCTCCAGGCGCTCTGATGGAAGAACTGGAGAGAGGACTTCTCCTTCACCGGCACCATCACATGCCCGGGCTTTCCTCAGTCGGTGCACAGCTGGCAGCAAGCCGATGGGTTCTGTGAGGCGACAGGGTCTGCCTCGTCAGACTAAGGTAACTCTGGGGGGGTGGGTCAGGGCACCAGACGGTGGATTGCTTTCTGGAATCCTGGCCTTGCTCTCTTTTCCCTCACACGCTGCAGCTGGCTTCACAGCCACAACACTGCTGCCTCCCCAAGCATCCCACCGAGGTCCGCCTTTGGCCTTTCTGCCTTTGCTGCCGTCCGGGAGAGCCTTTGGGAGACCCTGAGCTGTCGCCTGACAGGGCTTCTGGCGTTTCCCCGCTCTGCTGGTCCTTTCAGGAAGACCTTTTCACCTTTTCACTGCTCCCGTTGCAGGAGGTGGTGGTGGGCACAGAGGACTCTCCAGAAAACAGCAGCTCCTCTGCACCAGCCAGCCCCAGCCAGCTCACCCGGCCAGGTACACGGGAGGTGTCTGCAGGCTGGCTGTGCCCCGTCTGGCCAGGCAGCCTCAGCATCGCATCCAGAGTTGGCTCCTGCTTGCACCGCTTCTTCTGCAGCTGCGCGAGGCTGCTGTCCAGAAGGACAGCTGTGTGCTCGGTCTGCAGTCAGCCGTGCGACCGCATGCTGCACACCGGGACACAGGACAGCAGCACAGAGAAGCACGGATGTATCCCTGCTGCCTGCGGCCAGAGGAGCGGTGCCCCAGAGAGGGCGCAGAGCAGATCCCCGCAGTGGGGCAGGGATCTCCGCAGCTGGCTTGTGGACACTACGGACTACAAGCACTCGAGAAGGAGGAGGAGAACTGGTCCTCGACATTGTGTACATGCTGCCACGGATGAGCCAGGTCTGGGGCCCTCCGACAGCAGCTCCCAGTTTGCTCCCATACCCAGCACAGCTTTGGAGCTAACTCTGCCACGGCAGAGAGAGCAGAGTAGGCCCCTGGGCCGGGGCTACGGTCTGCACAGCTGGTTCGTGGAGAACACAGACTGCCACCACTCAGCAAGGAGAACCAGGAGGAGGAGAGCAAGCCCTCCACATCACGACCAAGCCCCAGGGGATGATGCAGCTCCAGGGCCCGCCAACGCCAGCTCCGGGCGGGCTCCCATACCCAGGGCCGCTCAGGAGCAAAGCCCGCTGAGGCAGAGAGAGCGGAGCAGATCCCCGTGGCAGGGCTATGGTCTCCGCAGCCGGTCTGTGGACATCACGGACCATGACCCCTCATCAGGGAGAAGGAGGAGGAGGAGGGTTTCAGTGCCCAGGAGAAGCAGGCCGGACTAACACCCAGGGCACTGCAGTGGGGACGTGGGCAGATTGTGACCCTGGATGAGGGAGGAGCCCAGCATCTGACTTCTGCAGTGCTGGAGAGGGGGAAGAATGCAGGAAACACCAAAAGTGCCCCCAGCAGGGACCAAGCTGCACGAAGGGCACCAGCAGCCCACCCTATCCCTCCTCCCAGGGCCGCCTCTGGCCAGGAGTCACTCAGAGAGACCTTGCCGAGACTCGGACAGCTCTGCCAGCTGGCCCACCTGCCCACGGGTCCCTCAAGGAGGAGCTGTAATCGTGTTCAGCCTTTGGGATTGCCTTGCAAAAACAGCACTCGTTTGGAGACAACAGGCAGGAAAGCCAAAGCTGGAATTAAAAGCACTTGCAGGCCTTGCATGTGTGATTTCTGGGGTGTTTTTGTCTCTGCAGGTGTTGGGGCAATTGGTGGAAATACCCAGTGTGGGAGGTTTGTGTCTTGGGATGTTGAAAGCAGTGTGTTTGCATGCGCCCATCATGCAATCTCTTCTTGTCAGATATGGATTTCACGTCACCCGGGCAGACATGGGCTGGATGAGCCGGCAGCAAGGGGCACTGAGCCTGGGCTGGACAGCCGGGCTCAAGGGTGCTGCTCCGCAGCACTGAGCGCGAGGCAAGGCTGGTGGCGCCGCCCAGGGGCCAGGCCTGGGCCCGATCCTGTTGAACAGCTCCCTTCACGGGGGGTCTGGATGGTGGGGCCGAGCGCACCCGCAGCAAGGCGGCAGATGGCATCGGACGGGGGACCTGGGCAGCCTGGAGAGACAGGCTGGCCAGGACCTCGTGCAGCTCAGTGAGGGGAAGGGAAAAGGGTGCTGTGCCGGTGACGAGCGGTGGCAGAGGCTGCCCCGGGAGCTGGTGGAGCTCCGTCCCTGGAGATGTTCCACAGCCTCTGGACATCCTCACTCACACAAGCTAACGCAGCCTGCGGCCCCTCTCGTTGAGGAGATCCTCCCAGTATCTGAGCTGCTCCGTCACACAGTGGACATCCCCTGTCCTCATCCTCCCTGCCACTGCCTGTGGCACAGCCCATGTCCTTCCACGGCAGCAGCACAGCTCAGCAAGCTGTCCCACCACAGCTCATTTAATCCACACACACTACCATGCTGTGACAAGCCACGGGGCTCCTGCTGGCAGGGCACATTTGGGCCACAGCACCTCAGCAGTGGCATCGGGGGGGAGCGCAGTCTTCTCCCGGGGAAACCAGAGTGCTGACACTGACAAGAAGACCATTGTACATGGAGCGTGGTCTTCAGACCTGTGTGTGCAGCACAGATCCATTGGCCACAGGACAACCTCAGCAGCTCCCTGTGACACAGGATGGTTTCAGCCTTAAGAATGGGGCTTTGGGCCCTGAAAACGGGGCTTTAGAAATCAAATGGAGGCTTTGAACCCTGAAAGCAGGTTTTAAGCACTCAAGCGATGCATTGGACCCTTAAAATTAGGGCTTTGGACTGTAAAAATGGGACTTTAGACCCTCAGAATGAGGCTTGGGACATTAAACAAGACTTCTTACACTAAATGAGCAGTTTGAATTCTACAAGGCGGCTCTGGAAGCTGAAAATGAGGCTCTGCACCTTCAAAATTATGCTTTGGGCCCTTAAGATGAGTCTTTGAACCTTAAAAGGTGGGTTTGGAACTTAGAAATCAGTGTTTGTAGCCTAAAAATGAGGCTTTGGGACCTAAAAAAAAAAGGCTTTAAAGCCTAAAATAAAAGTTTGGACTCTGAAGATGAGTCCTGGAGACAAAGCGCCACCCCAACCCCGTCCCTTGGCAATGACAGACTCACAGTCAGGGATGGCAGCCCTCTTGTAGGGCTGGACGCTGGTGGCAGCGGGGCAGAGAGCGGTGCAGAGGAGGTGCCAGGCGGCCTCGCTGTCGCAGCCCTCGTGGAGGCAGCGGCAGGTCTCGCCCAGTCGCAGCAGGGCGGGCAGCGTCAGGAAGGAGATGACGTGCAGGAGCTGTGGGCATGGGGGAGATCATCAGCAACGGGACACCCTGCCTTGGGGGGAAGATCCCAGCCCCACATCCTCCCGTCCTCACCATCTCAGGGCAGACGCTGCATGGCAGCCACGTCCTGCCCCTCCTCACCACTCTGCAGGCTGCTGCGGCGTCGCTGGGGCTGCGAGGAGGGGATGTGGGGGAGGCGATGGCCTCAGGGCAAGCATCACCCCCACCCACCCTTGTCCACCCTACCGCCACCACGGTGGCCTCAGCATCATGGAGACGGGGGGTTCCAGAACACGGGGACAGCCGGGGGGTGTAGAGGAGACAGAGAATAGTGCTGGAAGGGGGGAGGAGGAGCGCCGGCACTGGTCCGGGGGGGTGCTCGGCCTCGGCCCAGGCCCCACGGGCGCCATATACAAGCTGGGGCGGGCTGCTAGCAGAGCCCGCCTTCTTCACGCATAGTCTCGGCTGACATAGGTCGGGAGGGCTGTCAGTCTCCTCCCCTGAGGTGATGCTGCCTCTGATTGGCCCCCAAGTGGTGAGGCTGCTGTGCTGCAGTGCCTGCCCTGCAACTGAGGTAATGACCTGCAATTGGCTGCCTGGGCTGTCACTCTGCGCAGATGCAGCGCTCGCCCTCCTCTAATTGGTCCCCAGGTGCTCAGGCTACCCTGGTTGGAACCTGCCCTTCACCTGAAGTGATGACCTCTGATTGGCTGCCTGTGGTGTCACTGCCACAGTTTGGGGACCACCCTCCCCTGAGGTGGTGCTCTCTGTCACTGGCTGCCTGAGGGGTCACTCTGCCCACCACCAGTCAAAAAATGAGGATTTCAGCCGTAAAAAGCAGCCTTGGGAACTACAAACGACGGTCTGGGTGCTGCAGGTGACCCTGTGGACACGGCAGAGCAGGGAACCTTCCCCTGGGGAGGGAGCGGCAGCCATCACCCCGTCCAACCGCCCGGCCCTGCAGGGCTGGCCTGGCGTGACAGCAGATCGCGGAGGGCATTGCCCAAAGGCCTCTTGGGCACAGACAGGCCGGGGGCACTGACCGCCTCTCAGGCAGCCTGTTCCAGCGCCCGGCCGCCCTCTCGGTGAAGAAACGGATCCTCGTGCCCAGCCTGAACCTGCCCTGACGCATCTCTGAGCCGTTCCCACGCGTCCTGTCCCTGCACCCCAGGAGAAGAGCTCAGCACCTCCCTCTCACCTCCCCTCCTGGGGAAGCTGTGGAGAGCAGTGAGGTGGGAGAGGGAAACACACTGCTGTGGGCAAGAACAGACAGGTTGGGGCCCCAGAAATGAGGATTTTGGCCCTGAAAATGAGGCTTTCCAGGTGAGGACTCTGGACTGAGGCACAGGGAACCTTCCCCCGGCTCAGGGCAAGGCTGTGCCAGCCCAGAGCATGTAGGAGGTGGCCACCTCTGCACCGCGGCACGAGTGTCGACTCACTGGCTTGGCAGGGCACGGGGGCCTTTCCATGCCCGGGGGTGTCTGGGGAGGGGGAAGGCTGCCTAAAGCGTCTCCCCTCCTCCTCCCCTCCGGGTCTCTGTGCTCCAGTAGGGCAGCTGGGGCTCTGCTGCAAGGACACTTGGTGTCAGCGTGCACTGCGCTGCCGTGGGCTGCTGGGAAGGAAGGGCATCGGGACGCTCCCCGGGCAACCCTGCTTCCCCGGGGGCTGCCATGTCCCCTTGCCCTCTGCCCCACTAAAGGAGAGACTTCTCCAGGGGTGAATGAGCCCAGCTACTTTTGGGGGAGAACCTAGTTGAGGGGTAAACCTGTCCAACAAGACGGTGGCCAGGGCGTGCTGAGGGATGAGCTGTCCCACAGGCAGCGGGAGAGGCCAGGAGTGACGTTGTCTGCTCAGCATGCTCAGGGCGCTGCGCATCTGAAGGACACCGTACGTTTGGGCTTGTTGTGCCAGCTTTATTGAAACAGAGCTGCGGTCCCATCCCAAGAGAAGCTGCCCCTCTGCCCGGCTCAGCAGCACCAGCAGCACAGCGCTCGCAGGGTCCATCCTAGCCTCAGCTGTGCCCTGGGAGAGCTCAGGATGTGGATGGTCTGATCTGCCAGGGCACAGACAGAGGGTTTGCTGTCTTCCTTCAGGGTCTGCAGGGCTGTGACCGACAGAAACAGAGCCGAGATGAGCGCCCGTGCCTGCAGAGACCCCATGGCATCCCCCCCAGACCACACACCCTGTGCACTGCTGCAGATCTCACAGACCTTCTCCTCGCTCCAGTCTCTCAGGGGCCGCGCGGCAAGCCCTAGGCACAGAGCTCCATCAGACCCCCGGCTACCCAGCACGCTTCCAGCAGCACAGCCCCCGGCCCTGCCGGCTGGGCTGCACGCCCTCCCCCCCTCAGCAGTGTGACCCCTGGAACGGAGGTGCCCTGGGACCAGACTGCCCAGAGAGGGACCAGGGGTGGTGGCTTACCGATGAACCTGATGGCCGCCTCTCGCACAGGGGCCTAGACATCCCACAGGTGTGACAGGCTCTGCTGCAAGTGCTCCTCAGCCCTGCTCCTGTCCCGTGCCAGCTGCAGAGAGCACAGGGGCATAGGCACATCGCAGAGCCTCCCTGGCGGGCCGGAGCAGGCCCTCCTCCAGCACCCCCTGCTGCTGAGACCCGGGGGGCAGCCCTCGCACAGCCTGGGCCTGGGGGCTTGGGGGTCATCCTCACCAAGCACTCGCTGATCCTCCACGCCTGCTGAGTCCACACCAGGTGTCTGGTCCCTGCCAGCTTTGGCGTCTCATGTAGCTCCAGGGCTTTGAAGCCAGGTGTGCGGCCAGGGGTGCCCAGGACTGTCCTTCAGAGCAGGGTCCCCGCGCCCCAGCGGCTGTCTGCCGGGGAAGGGGCTCTTCTGCCTGCCAGGGTCAGTGCTCAGCCTGCCCAAGGAGCTCCCCACAGCCCTGTGGTGTGAAGCTGTGGGTGGAAGGAGCAACCCCCAGCAAGGCCAGTTCCTGCTGCGTTGGAGAGAGAAGCGCATGGGTCAGAGCTGCTCACAGCTGCAGATCACCCCCAGGACATGTGCAGAGGGTCCTTTTGAAAAAAGCAGTCAAGGAAGTATTTACTGGCTGGAAAGGGAAGAAGTTCTCACTTGGAGTTTTCTCCTCTTGGCTTGCTGGCTGGACAGGGAGATATGGGAATGTATTTCTCCACTGTGCAGAACGAATGGAGGGGGGGCTGAGAGGTTTGGAGGTCTGCACTTGGAAATGGGATTCCTCTGCTCCCAGCAGTGTCCTGTTTCTACTGGGAGGAACGCCTGAGTGCGATCGTCCTCCAGCTGAAAGAGCTGCCAGCGCAGGGCAGCTGACTGGCTGTCCTCGCTCTGCGTTAGGGGACAGTCCCCTAGCCTGACAGGACCCTCAAGATTTCCCTTGCAGTGCAGCAGAAATGCCAGGGATTTCTGCATTAAAAAAGCTCCTCGGCTGTGGTGGGGCAAGCAGAACAGAAGACACAACCCAAAATCCCCCCCAGCTCTGCTCTGCAGTCGGGTGAATTGGGAGCAATAATGCTGAAAAGCTCTTTGATGTCACGAGTGGATTTAAACTGACATGACCCCGTGTTCCTATTTACCTGTTGCTGTGGGGCAGGAGTGACTCTTCCAGCAGAGACTCCTGCTCCCTTGGGCACCCTCAGCCCGCACTAACGAGAGCCTGTGAAAAGGACCCTGTCCAAGAAATTGCTAAGAGTGAAATCACTAGGATCTTCCAGCAACCCTTTAAAAAAGTTAGAAATAGAATATAATAGAATAATTCCAGCTGGAAAGGAAGCTAAAACAATCATCTAATCCGGCTGCCTGACCGTTGCAGGGCTGACCAAAGGTTAAAGCCTGTTGTTAAGGTCAGTGGAGAGCGCAGCACCAGGAAGAAGGGGAGGAAGCAGCACTGGTGACATCGTTAATAACACCCAGACGCTTTCTGTAGTTTTCATCCATTTATTTTCTTTGGTATTGCTAGACTAGGGAGAGCCTGGAGATGGACTTGCGGGCCGGCACGCACCCCAGCTGCTGGCCCAGCTCTGGTTTTGGCAGCCCCTGGGCCTGGCTCTATCGCTGCTGGTGGGGTGGCCTCTTGGGGGGCCGGGAGGGGTCCTGGGAGCTGCCGGCCCTCCTCTTCGGGGCTCGCCGTGGCCCTGCAGGCCGGCGGTCCCTGCCCCGGCTGGGAGAGGAGGGCCCTGCCACGGCCTCCCCCGGCCCCTCGTGTGGCCCCTCCTGCTCCCCGTGGGTGGGAACGGGGGCGTTCGGGGGGCTGCTGGGACCCCCGCGAAGAGCAGCGGTGGAGGTGCTGTGGCGCTCCTCTGCGTAGGCTGCTGCTGGGCTGCCAGAGGGGGCCGGGCCGGGGGCAGGAGACCCCCTTCGGGAGGCAGCAGGACGAGGGGCCACAACGGGGCTGCCCTCCCGCCCCTCGGCAGCGGGGCCGTCCTCCAGGCCCAGCAGATGGTGGGCCTCCCGGCTGCAGCGCTGCACGGCGACATCGAGGAGCTGTTGGACGAATGCCGCCGCGCGATGCTGCAGGCTGACCTCCAGCACCCGGACCAGGACCTCTTCGTCCAGCCCGAAGAGGCCCAGGGTAGATGTGACGAGGCCCTCCACGGTGTCCACCCGCAAACGACGGTTACTGAAGATCACTCCCAGCTCCTGATGCACCCAGGGCAGGAGGAGCTCGAGGAGAGCTGGGTGGTCCCAGAAAAGGGCTGCCCAGGTGCATGGCTCGAGACCGCCCAGAGGAGCCCTGCGCAGCCCGGCGCTCTGCAGGATCTGGTTCTGTTGCTGCAGGACTGTGGGCGGATGGACGGCCACGAGCTCCTCCTGCCTGGTGGACGATGATGCTGGATGCCACAGGTGGTGTGATGACATGCTCCTCAAAGTCGTCGCTCTGCTAAAGGACAACCAGAGGAAACGCTGGGCACAGCCCCAGGAAAAGGGGGAGCAAGCAGCACAGGTGGGGACAGCAACGCCACCGGCACCGTCAGTGACACTGAGACTTTTTCCGCAGTTTGCAGGCCTTTATTTTCTTTTACTGTCTCTCATTGAACTCTGAGGGCCGGGAGCCCTTCAGGGCCGGCAAATGCCCCAGCTGCTGGCCCAGCCCTGGTTTCAGCAGCCCCTGGGCCGTTCTTCTAGTGCTGCTGGCGGGGTGGCCTCTTCTTGGCTGGAGAAGAGGCCTCAGGGCTGCCAGCGGAGGGCTCCTCTTTGCGGGTCGCTGTGGCCGCCCAGGGGAGCGTTCCCTGCGTGACCCCCAGCAGCTGGACCAACAGATCTTCATCCAGCCCGAACAGGACCAGCAGGGGCATGACCATGTCCTCCACTGCATCTGCCCGCGAACGTCGATTGCCAAAGATCAGTCTCAGCTCCTGATGCACCCAGGGCAGAAGGGACTGGAGAAGATCTGGGTGGTCCCGGAAAAGGGCTGGAGGCCGCCCAGAGGAGCCCTGGGCACCATCCCCACAGGCTGCTGTTCTCTTGTTGCAGGGCTGTCGTCAGCTGGACGGCCATGAGCTCCTTCTGCCTGGCGGATGCCAGCTTATGCCCATGCCAGACAAGGTGGTCCGACGATGACCTCTTCAAAGTCGTCGTCTGCCCGCACCGAGTGCACGATGGATTGCACTGTCCTCCTGCAGAGCGGGCACTCGGGCTTGCTCTCAGCCCACCGCACGATGCATTCGTAACAGAAGCGGTGGAGGCACGGCATCACATAGGCAGCATCATCCCAGCTGTCCAGGCACACTGGGCAGCAGTCCTCCACCTCTATGGCCATGCTGTCCAGCCGCTGTGGTGGGCTGCGGCGAGCTAGAAATGACCAAATGCACCCTCCCATGGTCGACGGGTGCTGCAACAGCCGCTGTCGTGCTAGAAAAAGAAGAGAGGCCACGGTCACTGGCTGGCCCGGGGAGGGGTGGAAGAAGTGCCCAGGTCCCTCAGAAGGAAACCCTCCCAGCTGCCCAGGTGGAGGTTTCCCCCCCAGCTCACCTCTGCTGCTGCGAGCGCGGCTCCTGGGTGCCCCGGCTGCCTGAAGCTGGCAGGGCCGGGGATAATCCTTGAGGGGCTCTGGGGTCAGGCGTGGAGAGCTGAGCAGGACAGCTCCCCGAGCAGCACACCAGCACCAAAGGCTTTGCTCAACACTCCAGCCTCACGAACTGCTCAGCTGGAGTGCGGGCACAAGCCAGCCAGGTGGGGCTCGGTGCACGAATTTAGGCAGTGAGGGGGTTCCGGTCACAATCCGTTGCTAGGTGACATCACATTCCATCCCTTGGTAAGAACGGAACCTGTCACCTGGGGTTCCGGAAGGCATCGGAACCCATCACTCGAGGACATTCCAACAGGCCACCCTGGCCCACGATGCTCGCCCCGGCATCACCGCAGCCCCAGCGCATGCGTCGGGGGTTACCACAATGCCAGAACCCACTCCGTCCCCTCACTTCTTGCCCCGGGCTCGGCATTGGTGTTTCCCGCCAGGCACCGAGGCTTCGGCCATGTCTTCCCAGGGCCCCGTCAGGTCACTCTGGCCAGGGCAGACATCTCCAGGCATATATGGCAAGAGGGTTCGTTGGGTAACACCTCGGGCCTCCCTGGGGGGCTGCAGGCCAAAGTCCCACGGGTCTCCCCACACCCCGGCACTGCTGGCCAGCCCTCGGGGCTCCCCTGATTTGTCCCACGGGGAGTCACAAGCAGCACTTGTCTTGGTCTGTTGCATTTTCTCGCATCTCTCTCCCCTAGCCAGAGGGCACAAGGGTGATCCCCTCTGCTCAGCACCCACCAGGCCTCCTCCGGGCACTACGACCCATTTGGGGTCCCGCAGACAGGCTGACAAACCATTGTCTCCACAAGCAGAGATGTAATACTGTAAAATTCACAGCAGTGTATTTGAATTTCTTGCAGCTGCAGACCTGTCCTCAGATGAAATTATGTAATCTACATCTGTTTATACCAGTTGAGGATATTGGACATTTGGTCCAGCTGTCCAATGCTGTGTATATTCATCGGTCACTTCCTCACTCACTTCTCCCCTATTTTATTCTTGTGTCACCAAATACCATCACATTAATGCGTCATTACTCATAGAAAGTAAGGAGAGAGTTTGAACTCCATCATCAGACTTTTGGTTACTTAACACAGGTTCTGAACCGCCCTAGAAATTATGGCAGGACTTTTCTATCTCATGCTTTATTCAAATCTGTTGTGTTTGGCTGTTTTTTTTTCCTTTCCAGGAGGGGAGCAGGGGTGTCCTTTCACTGATGTAACAGTTTGCCTGCCTCATCAGAACTGGATTGCACTGTGGCGATAAAACCAACTCCATTTCAGATTATCAGTCCCCTCATCAAACCACCACCTAGTATTCAGTGTCTTGTGTTACACAGATACAGCCTTGCAGGGTGACATTTTGGGGTTAACAGTGCACAAATGACGGGCTGGAGTCATCTGTAAATTAACACATAGGACTGCACAATTATTGCAGTTGAAATGGGCCCCTGGAGGCCACTTAGTGCAGGATGAAGCTTCTCCAGGCCCCGCGGGGTTTCTGAGTGACACTGTGCAAGTCGAGGTGCTTTTCTTCCAGCATTTGTTAACACCTCAAGAACCTGCTGCAGGGATCAAAAAGGGCCAAGCTGCTAACTCGCCAACACAACAGCTTGCTGCTGCTGCTGCTGCCACTGTCACCGAAAATCTGGGAATAAAACCTCGTAACACCAATGTAGTGTTAAAAGGCAGGCATTCTTTATTGCGACGTCGGATGCACGGGGGATAATTCCGCCGAACGTGCATACCCCATACCCTTTCCGTGCAGTTTATATAGATCAAAATATACATATTCATCTGATTACATAAGCCCTTTCTTTCATAGTCAAATCAGTCCATTTTCATACACTCCTCCCACCCGCACTTGCGCAGTGCCTCCTAGTGGTGGTCGTTGGGGGTCCTAAGATGAAGGCTTATCCTCTTCATCACAGTTTCTGCGCAAACTCAGTCCTCTTCTGGCTCTTGTCCCTGCGGCACGGGTCATCTTGACCAGTTCTAGGCACCTGCTGGTTTTAATTAAAACTAACTTCTTTGGGGAGAGATGTATGACTTTTTGCTTCAATTAATTCACACAATAGATAGGTACCACAAATACACCTGCAATCATTTGGTAACGCTATTTCTATTAAAAATCCCCCTTCACCATTATTGTTTAACATTAATGATTACCTAGGGACTAAACCCTCTGTTCCCAGACCTAATGTTCAGATGGGTAGGGCTGTACAAGGGACATAGCAGCATTGTTCGTGCTTTATGATTAACTAATTCCATCACCGTGGTTACATTTCCCCCCTTTGGAAGTTTTGAAATAATTATCTTTTCAATACTTCCATAATTAAATTTTTTTTTAATCATATAATGATTAAATATTATTAAAATATATTTTTTAAAATTACAACACTACACTTACAGTCCACTTGTTTCGCTATAGGGTGGTGGAAGTGTTACAACCAACTCACTAAGGTTTTGTCTTCTTGCAATAGCCTGAATAATCATTTGATTAAAAGCTGTTCTGTTGGTGAGTTCCTTTTTTAGACAATAATAAATGAGCAGTATTATTATTAAAACTACTACCAGTAAAACCAGTCCGGTACCGACTAAAGATTTGACCCAAGAACTAATATTTCACCTGAATCCATTAAAAATTTTATCAAGCCAATTTTCTTGCATGTCTTGTTGAATTTCCCCATGGGACTGATTCTCCTGCCGCCCTTGGGATTGGAAGACATGCAGTTATTTGGGTCACATTTTGTAAATTTGCAAATTCTTTTATAAGCCCGATCATCAAATTTTTTTCTGGAGTCCTCCTTAGGAGGTATATTAATTGTTCTGCTTTTATTGGCAGTGAATCAACGTTTTCTGTTCTTACTTCTAATACACTGAACAGTGCTCCTATTATCATTAGTTTCCAGACCGAGATACAGTCTCCTCGCATTTTACAGTAATAACTACTCTTTTTAGATATATTTCAAAGTCAGTTTTGCAGTCTCTGGATCTCTATTGATGACTCTTCACGAAGGGGCTTTCTTTACTCGAGTGTAGTGTATCCACGGTTCCACCCCTTCTACTTTGATTGCAGTGTAAGTTGTTAACAGTACCTGAAAAGGTCCTTTCCACTTTTTCTGCAGTGGTTCAGAGTTCCAAGTCCTTCTGTACATGAAATCACCTGGTTGATACTGATGCACAGGGGTATCCAAAGCAAGCGATCTGGTCAGCACAATGTATTTTCGGAGTGCTTCAAGTGTTTTTCCTAAAGAAACCAAATACATTTTTAAATCTGTTTTCCCTGCTATTTTTATATCCCCTGGGATTAAAGGAGTCTGATAAGGTTTGCCATACAAAATTTCGTATGGACTTACACCATCTTTAGATCTTGGTTGGATTCTGATTTTCAGAAGTGTTAATGGTAAAGCTTGTGGCTATTTTAAAGACACCTTTTGACAAATTTTACTTATTTGTCTTTTTAATGTTTGGTTCATTTTTTCAATTCTCCCGCTTGATTGTGGCCTCCAGGGGGTATGTAAATTCCAATTTATTTTTAAAATTTTACTTACTTGCTGAACTATTTCTGTTACAAAATGTGGTCCCCTATCGGAAGACATGCCAATTGGTACCCCAAACCTTGGTATTATTTCTTTTAACAATATTTTAACTACTTCTCTCGCTTTGTTGGTGTGACAAGGAAAGGCTTCCGGCCATCCAGAAAAAGTATTAATTAATACTAATAGATACCTGAATCCATTCTGCCTGGGCAGTTCAGAAAAATCAATTTGTCAATAATCTCCTGGGGTGTTACCCTGTTTTGTTACTCCTAGGGGTGCTCTTTTCCGATTTAAAGGATTATTTTTGAGACAAATTGGACACTTAGTTACTATAGATTTCATTACTCCTGTCATTCCTACACACACTGCAGATGATTTTAGGCTCGAGATTATAGCATCTACACCCCAATGTGTCTGTGCATGTTTTTCTTTCGCAAGTTCTATCATGACTTGCAGGGTTACTGTTACTCGCTTTTCTGGTGTTACCCACCACTTTTCTGTATTTTGTGATGCCTTTAATTGTTCTGTCAATTGTTCATCCAATTTACTGTATTTTGTTTCAGATTTGGGATTTTTATTTGTTTTACTGGTACTAGTGCAAAGATACCTTGTTCAGCAGTCTCCTTTGTTGTTTTGTCTGCCAATCGATTACTTATGTTTACAGCTGTCCGACCAAATTGATGAGCCTTGCAGTGCATCACTGCCACTTCCTTTGGTTTCTGCGCCTTTTCGAGGAGCTGAAGGATTTCTTCTTTATGTTTTATCGATGAACCTTGGGCTGAGAGCAGTCTTCTTTCTTTCCAGATGGCTCCATGAGCATGAATTACACCAAATGCATATTTAGAGTCAGTCCATATATTTACCTTTTTTCCTTCTGCCATTCGCAAGGCTTGCCTCAATGCCACCAGTTCTGCTTTCTGCGCCGACGTATTTGCAGGTAGCGTTCCCGACTCCAGTACCTCGGTCATGGTGACAACAGCGCATCCGGCCGTTCGTCTTCCTTCTTTCACAAAGCTGCTTCCATCCGTGAACAACTCCAGATCAGGGTTCTCCAGAGGCTCATCCCTCAGGTCCGGTCTGCTAGAATAGACTTGTTCAACAGTTAGCAGGCAGTCATGTTCTAGATTTTTTGTTGGATTTTTCGTTGACAGAAACATTGCTGGATTTACGATGGTTGTGGTTTTCAGTTCCACATTATCCTGCTCTGGCAAGACAACCTGATATTTTAGCATTTTGCTGGGGGACAGCCAATGACCCCCCTTTTGTTCTAGAACAGTTACTACCATGTGTGGTACATATACCACCATCTTTTGGCCCATAGTTAATTTTCAAGTTTCCTGAATCAGCAATACTATCGCTGCCACGGCGTGCAAACATCCCGGCCATCCTTTACTCACGTTGTCAAGTTGTTTAAAGAAGTATCCTACTGGTCGCTTCCAGGATCCCAGACGTTGTGCCAGCACTCCAAGGACCAGATGTTGCCTCTCATGGACAAACAGTTTTCCAAATATTGTGGGGCTATTTTTAAATCCTTGTGGAAGTACAGTCCATGTCAGTTGCATCTTTCATCCTGTTGCAGGGCTCTCTCATTCAAAAGCAAATATGCTTTGACTTTGTGCATCCAGAGGTATGCAAAAGAAGGTATCCTTTAAATCTAGTACAGTAAACCATTTATGCTCCTCTTTCAGGGATGTCAATAAAGTATAGGGATTGGCTACTACTGGGTGTATATCTTGAACTATTTGATTTATAGCTTTTAGATCCTGGACTAGTCGATATTCCCGTCCCCCAGGTTTCTTTACCGGTAATATAGGTGTGCTGTATTCTGACTCGCATTCTACCAAAAGCCCATATTCCAAAAATTTCATGATTAACCCCTCTAATCCTTTTCGTGCCTCCCACTTAATAGGATATTATTTTTGTCTTACCAGTTTGGATCCAGGTTTTAAGGTCACTTTTACCAGTTCTGCCAATTTGGACTGTCCCGGAACTTTATTTGCTTAAACCAAGCGGGATTACTGCGTTTTCCACCTCTTCTGGAATTTGTTCCTCCTTAAAAGAATCCTGTAACACAAACACCCTTGCCTCTACGGCTTTTGATTTTGGTATCAATAATTTATTTTCTTCATTTTTTTTTTTAAAGTTATTTGTGCTTCTAATTTGCTTAATAAATCTTGTCCTAACAAAGGCAACGGACATTCAGGCATATATAGAAACTGGTGAGTTACCCACTGTTTTCTCAATCTAAATTTTAACAGCTCTAAGAAAGGTTAAGTTTCTTTTTACCCTGTCGCACCAACAACATCTACAGATTTATGACTACATTTCCCTTTACATGTGTTTAATACCAAATAAATGGTCCTTGTATTTATTAAAATTTTTACTTCCTTATTCCCTAGCTTTAGTGTGACCAGGGGTTTAGCTAGGGTTGACTCCCCCGGTCCTCTTCATGATTTCTTATTTAAAGTCATCAATTTAATCGCGCGAAGAGTCCTGCTACTTCTTTCCACGACCTTAAATCAGTTATTGAAAACAGAACCTTTACTGTCACCGGACCAGTATTTCCTACTGCCTCTCGGAGGGGAGCCTGGAGGGGAGCTGGCTCCGCTACCCCCCCTGTCCTTCCCTGCGTTTTTCCCGAAACCGGGCTAAATCCTCCTGTCCTCCCCCCAGGAGAAACGGAAGGACTGTCTGTCTCAGATTTTCGGTCCTCCTCATTACTTCCCCATCTCCGACAAGGTGCAACCATTAATTCAACATCATCCTCCTCAGGCTCATATTTCAAACACTCTTTGCCAACACTACAAGCGACGCAACATTTTTTTGAACCCTTTTCGCAGTTTCCTTTTTTTTTAAAGCCATTACCATAGAACCGCGCGGATGTATCCCACACTGCCTTTGCCATTCTGAATGATTTCTCAACGAGAAAAACAAATCTACATATGTCATTTTTTCCTATTTACCTTCCTTTTTACAAAACAACATTAATTGCAAAATGGTATTATAACACAGTGTCCCGTCCTCCGGCCACTTCTTCCCGTCATCCAGAGTATATAACGGCCACCGATGATTACAACATTTAATTAACTGTTTCCGAGTTAAAGGATCCCCCCCCAGCTCTTTCCAGTGCTTTAAAATACATCCCAAAGGCGTGCCCCTTGGGATGGGTCTTTTACTTGGAAAGGTGCCCATCCTTCAAATGACCAGTGGTAGTGATTGTGCACTATATCACAAACACTAATCAGAGGGACCCCAACCCTTGTTGGAGCTCCCTTTTGGGATCCCAGCCCCCTGCTGAGATCCTGGAGACTTCAACCCCCTGTTGAAGACCTCCCCCTTGGACCCCGCTCCACCGGCTTTCACCGAGCAGAGACTTTCCACAAAGGTACCTTTCAGCCCAACTCTACGAGGTTTTCACCACGATTTACGAGCAGGCGTATATTATACCTAAAGAATGCCTTAATTAAATTCCAGGGGACTTACTTGGAATCCTTCGGTCCGGGGATCAGAGGTTCTCCTCGAGAATCCCTTGATGCCGGCTGGAGGTCCTGTGATCCCGCGGATCTGTCGGTATTCACAAGCAGGGTCCCATCTGGGTCGCCAGAAACTGTCACCAAAAATCCGGGAATAAAACCTCGTAACACCAATGTAGTGTTAAAAGGCAGGCATTCTTTATTGCGACGTCGGATGCACGGGGGATAATTCCGCCGAACGTGCATACCCCATACCCTTTCCGTGCAGTTTATATAGATCAAAATATACATATTCATCTGATTACATAAGCCCTTTCTTTTATAGTCAAATCAGTCCATTTTCATACACTCCTCCCACCCGCACTTGCGCAGTGCCTCCTAGTGGTGGTCATTGGGGGTCCTAAGATGAAGGCTTATCCTCTTCATCACAGTTTCTGCGCAAACTCAGTCCTCTTCTGGCTCTTGTCCCTGCGGCACGGGTCATCTTGACCAGTTCTAGGCACCTGCTGGTTTTAATTAAAACTAACTTCTTTGGGGAGAGATGTATGACTTTTTGCTTCAATTAATTCACACAATAGATAGGTACCACAAATACACCTGCAATCATTTGGTAACGCTATTTCTATTAAAAATCCCCCTTCACCATTATTGTTTAACATTAATGATTACCTAGGGACTAAACCCTCTGTTCCCAGACCTAATGTTCAGATGGGTAGGGCTGTACAAGGGACATAGCAGCATTGTTCGTGCTTTATGATTAACTAATTCCATCACCGTGGTTACACCACCGCCCGCCGAGCTGAGCAGCAGCACGCCGCAGTCACGGCCCAGGGACACCGAGGCGACGCCTGCGCGCGGCCCTGCCAGCCACCTCGACCACGCAGCGAAGCCGACCGAGAGGATTTTATCTCAGCTCCGCCCCTCGGGCAGCAGCGGCCATCTTCAGCACGGCAGCCTCAGGACAACGCGCAGGGACGGGCCGCCGCCCGCCCCGTCGCCGCAAGATGGCGGCTGCGCGCCGCGCACTGCTCCTTCGCTCCCGCTGGCCGGCGCTCCCGGCACGCACCGCGCCTGCCGCCGCAGTCGCCCGCGCTCCCTTTTGGCTGGCGGGGGCGGCGCGTCCGCCCGCCCGCCCCGTCCGCGACGCCGGCGGGGATGGAGGGCGGCGCGGAGGAGGGCGAGCTCTCCGGCTCGGACTGCGACGTGCCCGGCGATGGCTCCCCCGGGGGCCCGCGGCAGGTGAGGGAGGGGAGGTGGCGGGCGGCGAGGCCCCGGCTCCAGCCGGAGCCGCGCGGCGAGAGGGCCCAGTGGGGGGCGAGGGCGGCCGAGCCGGGGCGGCGCGCGGCGCCTGCGGGAGCGGGTCTCGGCGAGGGCCCGGCGGCCGGGCCGGGGGGCCCTTCCCCGGCGGCGGCTCCGTGCCCCGGGGCCGGCTTGTTCCTCCGGTGCCCGTTGGCGTGGGGAGGCCGCGTGCGGTCGCGGGGCGGGGCGGGGCAGGAGTTTGCTGCCGCCGCGCCCTGGGCCTGGTGAGCGGAGGGGAGAGCTCGCCGGTGCCGCCGGCGGCAGTGGGAGCGAGCCGCTGTGGAAGGTGCGTGGCCAAAAGTTTCCAGCAATTGGGAGGAAGAATTCTGGGTGAAATTACCCGTGGCGCTTTTGTAGGTTATGTACACCTGAGCAGGTTTGGCTTTCGTGTTTTAGTTTGTCTGTCAGGTGCATGGGAAACGGTATTTCTTGAATATTTTTATATCAGTGGGACTTTTTTGTGTAAGGCATGTTGAAGCCTGTAGGGTTTTTGTCCTAATTAATGAGAAGCCATAGTGAGTCTGTGATGTCCTCTGGGTTTAAAGCCGCTCAGGTGCTGTCCTGATTAAACCAGAATCACAATACACTGTTAGCTTTTCAAAGTTTGACCTGCATCCAAGTTTTGTGCATTTGGTTTTTGGGGTTTTTCATAATTTTTTCTTCTCAGTTGAGTCTCTGGGAACACTACTGTGGTTGCAAACCACTAGTCTTGACCCCTTTCAGATTCCGGAGAGAATATTAGTTTCTATGCTGTTAGAAAAACCTCCTGGTAAGTTGCCGTGGTGTTTTGTTTTTTTTAATCTTTCTTAGAACTGCTGTGGATGTTGTGTCTTTGTCTGATATGGGAATTTTAATAGCTTTTCTGGTCTGGTAATAATCGTAATTTCATTCAGCAAAGGTTGTGTTAAGTAGATTAGTGACTCGTGTCACTATGTGTTTTCTATAGCAGCCGTGCTGCCTTTCATGTACAAGTATTCAAAATACAGAAGTTTCATAGTGTGCTCCTGTCAACTGTAGTCCAAAAGATGCTCGTGGAGGACTGCCCAAACCATCACATGAGTCCAAATTAAGTTTACTACCTAATCAAATCTCTGGCTTAACTTCATAGCTCTTTTAGTTTACAGGCGTGATTAAATTAATGGACATTTACTTCTTCATTTCAGAAATCACATGATGGCAAGGATTCCAGCAGACCATTCCAGAGCAGCATTTCATCATGGGCACTGAGTATTACTTATCGGACAACCAAAAGTGTGGATTCAAGTGATGAAAGCTTTTCTGAATCTGATGATGATAGCTGTTTGTGGAAACGAAAACGGCAGAAATGTTTCATCTTTCCTTCTGCTAAATCTGAGACTTTTCAGCTTAGCCAGAACCACGAAAAACAAAGTGCTCTAGGTGGCAAGAAGGTCAACAACATTTGGGGTGTGGTGCTCCAGGAGCAGAATCGGGATGCAGTGGCTACTGAACTTGGGATTCTAGGCATGGATGGTAGTATTGACAGAAGCAGGCAGTCTGAGACTTACAATTATTTGTTGGCTAAAAAGCTGATGAAGGAAGCTCAGCAAAAGGAGGCAGAACGTTTAGATAAAGAACTGGATGAATACATGCATGATGACAAGAAAACATTGCCAGTGGAAGAGGAAAATGGGCAAGGCTTTCTGAAACGGAAGCAGCCTGTGAAAGATAAACTGGGTGAAAGACAAGAAATGAAATATAAAGGAAGGTCTGACATAACAGAAGAAGATTCAGAGGAAAAAGTGGCAGGTGAGATTGCTTATCGGTAAGTTTAGTAACGCTATATCTTCACTTCCTTAAGTATTGGTAAACTGCTGATGGAGTAGAAGAGGAGGGGAAAAAAGCTTTCTTTCTGCTAAATATGTAAGATGTCTTACCAGATTACAAAAAGTGTGAGTGCCTTGTGTGTATTTCCAAAATCCTGGGATTAAAATGCAGTATTAGGTCTGGTACCTTGTAGAAGCATCCAATAGTACTGTTCTAACTTTTTTTTTTTTAAAGATCCACCAAATAGTCTGTTATTTGAGAACAGTGGCAAGGAAAAACATTGTTTCTCATGATACAGATTTAGTAGTGACATTTTTAGGAAATACCCCATGAGTAAAGATGCGTGTTTGGAGTTGGACACCAGTGAACACCTGCAGTGGTCACCATGAAAATCTGGCTAAGTTATAAACCTTCAGAACTGTAGATGACTGGGACTGTCTACTGTTTTGGAGAGCACAGCTTCTGAAAAACGTGTTCTTTATGTGGAACGTGCTTGTCTGAACAAAATGTTTTGCTGCTGTAGTAATGAAGGGCTGCACCAGGATTAGACACCAGAACTGAAATCAAGCCTTGCCTCTTCTCTGTTGTGAAACTGAGCTGCAGTTCTGTGCTAGTTCATGGAAGCCAGTGTTGGGGTTACCAAGCTCCAGCTGTATGCACACTTGCCACAATCCAATTCTTTTTCACAGTCCTCCTATTTAATTGTGTACACGGAGCTGAGTCAGAAAACTTAACTGTGCAAAAGCTTGTTGCTTTTTTTAAAGAGTTAGTTTGGAGACAGATTTGTTTCCTTAACCAATTTGCTGTACAGTTTCCTTTGAGCTGGCACTGGCAGCACTGGTGGCGTGAGAGAGGGCACGTGACTGCAGTCGTTCTTCCTTAGATTGACTTAAACTGCCACACAATCCTTTTTCAGTGATTCAAGGGAAGAAAATGATGTTAAACAGGGGAAAAGCAGTTACAAGATTTACTGACCGTAAGTTTGATGTTTAGATAAAACCTGGGTTTATTGATCATTGTTGATTTCTTACATGTGATACATAGTATTGCCAGATGCTGAAATACAGCAGTTAGACCATTATTGAATTATTGATGCTGTTATCAGTTCTCAGTAGCTTCTCATTTATGAATTTGAAAAGTTTGAGTATGTCTCTTGTAATAAACTCTTCTTTGTTGTATTGAGCTTCATCAAAATAGGGCAGAAGCCTCTTTTTTTCTAATTGTTTATAGCAGTAGTGGCACTGAATAGCATCAGTAGGATTGTGTTTATACACACCACAGCTGATTCGAAGATCCAGTAGGAAAAACCTAACAGCACAATGCATACTGTTCAGCAGGTATTCTTTATTGCAGCACCGGGCACATGGGGGATTTCTCCTCCAAACGTGCTCACCAGGCACCCTGTTGCTTCAGGTTAAATACAGTCACACATGTAAATATTCTTTATATTTCTAAGAACTAATTAGCTTAGTAAATATATTTCACACATGTCTGTTAGCATCTTTGGGTGGTCTTCGGGGGTCCCAAGATGAAGGCCCATCCTCTTCATCACGCTGTTCACTGGTTGACCTTTGTTTCTGCGCAGACTCAGTTCCAGGATCACATACACCGTGTCCTTCAGGGTGTTTTGCTCTGGTCTCATTGCCCTCTTGGTGCCTCCTTATCTCTGTAGCTTGGCGCATCTGCCCTCCCAAGGCTGAGCTGTCTGGAGCAGAATTATTTAGGAGTCTCTTTTATCCCACAATTATCCCAATTATTTGCTGACAATCAAGACCACTTTAGTTTCACTTAATTATTTTGTCTAACGACTAAGTGATAGCTTGTGCCCATGTCCTTCCACTACGTTCCTTAATGTGAGAAAACAGGGATTAGTGTAACAGTTACATCGTTAGATCACTATGCATGCAGGAATACAAGTTACAGTACTAAACACTACTAAAACCTAGAAAATATTAAGGCTTTTTTGTTATAGTTTCACATTTCTTACAATCCCCTCTGTCACGGCACTGTTGCTTGATGTGTGCTGTACCATCTCTGCCTGGATTCCTAACCTTTTGTTGTGGTGGCCCACACAGTGAACTGAAATCAAAGGTGTTTTCTGACTATCTTTTGCAATTTTTTGCCCTTTATCTTGTTTTCCTGTTGCAGTGAACAGCTGCTTGTTTAAAGCATGCATACGGGAGGGTTGCGCAGGGCCAGAATGACCACTGGGTGGGGATTTGACTGTTTAAGATGCTGCTGCTACTAACAGAAGGTCTATTCCACCAGCTTTCTAAGAACTGGCTATCTTAAAGTTCTCTCCATCTTTGATAAATGCTTCCATGTCTTTCAATAATTCATAATTTAGAACTCAATCCTATAAATATTTAAGAAAGCATTTACATGCTGGTGCCTGATGATTCATTGAACTCAGTGAGATTAAACACAAAGTGTAAAGTTAAGTGGGTTGGGTAATCTTTTTTGTGATTAGGACAATTGTCACTAAAATGTGAGTTTTAACATTTAATTTCAGGTAACTTCAATCATACGGTTGAAGCTAGGCTGGTTGTTCACATCTGTGGTCAGATATCTTCTGTTATGCAGTCATTGTAATGTGTGCAACTGTATAGCATAGTAATGTCATTTGAAGCAATTAGGCTAGACAGTAGTCTTCAAGAAATTTAGGTCCTGGTGGTGGTCTGTTGGTCCCTGAAGTGTAAAACCACTGAGCTGTAGTGCTTGGGACTGTGCTTAGTGAGGAGCTTTGCCACTAAAAAAATGAGACTTTAGCATATGAACTCTTGCTCTGGACAAGTGGTATTGGTTTGTGGGGTAATGATGTTTTCCAGTGGGAGTAAGTAGTTTGGCACAGTGAATTGATGCTATGTGAGCCTCTCCCTTCGTGCAGACTGACAATGAAAACTCTTGTATGAGGACATCGTTGCTAACAAAAGAACACAATTTAACTCAGTAATATTGCAATTTTTTGTTCTTGTTTGCATTTTGTAGGTTGTCATAGATTAGTCAACAGAATGGTTTAATTTTTATTATGTATGTTTTTCTGAATGGCACGTGATACAGGAGAACTTTTAACAACAAGCTACAGACAACAGCAAGTGTAGATTTAACTATAAAAGGTGCTGTACTGTTAAATGCACAGCAGACTTTTATACTTCAATTTCAGAGATTTATACAGGTCTTTAGAGTTTCTTATTTGGTGTAATCTTTCACACAGCAATAGAAAATAATAATCACTCAATGCATTTTAATTGAAACAAATTTTTAAAATGCATGCTTTAGAAAAAATTGCCTCAGAAGCTCAGTATTTTGAAAACTGGTTCAAGGAGCCATTGAAACAGATTTAAATGTATAGACTCTTTAATTTTAGCACAGTTTTATCTCCCACAGAATGAATTACTCATTATGGAAGTTCCATGGTCAGTTTTACTCAAGAAATTATGCTGACAATAAAAGTATCTTTTTTTCCCCTCCTCTCAGGCTTTGTGAGCCAAAGAAAGATTTAATTGCCCGAGTAGTGAAAATAATTGGGAAGAGAAAAGCTATTGAACTGCTTATGGAAACAGCTGAAGTGGAACAAAATGGTGGACTGTTCATAGTGGTAAGAAAAATGTGATATTGTGGGTTTGCGGGGACACACCCCCCCACGTCTTTTTACTTGCAAAATATTTACGTAGTACAGTTGCGCAACTTTCACATTGTACAGGGCTCTCCCAGAGCCTCATGGCCTTCCCTCCCCATGAAACTTGCTTAATAAATACTAATGTAACCTTCCAGCGGGATTTGAGTAAACAATGAGATGAATGTGCCTGGAAATTGCCTAACTTTTTGCACTGAGTTTAGTATCTGTTTTGCAGTGATAACGTTGTATCTGTTACTCTGCCCCCCCCCCCCCCCCCCCCCCTTTGGGATCTTTTGCTGACAGACTTAAGAGTGAAGGATTCTGAAGCTTGAATAAAAGCTTGTGGTGTTAGGATCTAGGTGAAGCCTCTGGCACATTGCTTCAGTAAGTCAGGTGGATGTTTGACAGCACTGACAAGTCTACTGGGTTAATCAGCGTGCCATCAGAGGTCCGCATTCCCGGTGAGCATTTCTAATGTCGTATTTGAAGAGTAACTTTCAAAAGGGAATCTGTTAGCTTGATTAGAGAACCATTGGCTTGTGTTATCAGTAGATCAAAACTCAGTACTGATTTATGTTACAAATCATGGTAAAAATCCTATACTTAATGGTTAGGTTATCAATTTCTCAGTATGTTTTGTGGTTATTAAATAATGAGCCTCACTGCAAAACTTCAGAAACAAAAAACGTGGGAGGAAACTAAGAAATACCTTCAGGCATTTGTTCAGAATTTACATCTGTTAAGTTCTGTCACTGGAAGTAGAGAGGAGGAAAAAAAGGGGGGAGGGAGACTGTCAAAAAAAAAAACCCAGCACAAAAAACCCACCACCTCCCCCCCTAAAAAAAAAAAAGCAACATCTTTCGGGCTAGCAGCTTGTATTAGAAGCAGTCTACTGTCTTGAAGGATTGAAGTACTTGTTAACAAGTGTTTACCAAGGACGTGAAAGGACACAGCTCCTGGTGGCACAGGTTTCTTTGCAGATCAAACTATGCCATTTGAAAGGCAGGTCGGATTGTTTTTCTTGATTGGGACTGTGCGCTGATAGAATTATGAAAGTATGTATGTGGTGTCTGCGGTTTCAGGAACATACTTAAAAATTGACCTTTTCTGTTCTTGGAACTATTGGGTTGTGTTTTACTTTGTTATTTAGCAGAGGAGTATCACATTTAATACAGTATTAGAGCACTGGAGCAACAGTTCAACTGTATATACTATGAATGGTAATTGAATAGTAGTATGTTAATTAGTGCTTATGATTTGCAGAGGTTTCACAGCTGAGTTCATTCGTGCTTCAGTATGGCACGTGGCACCACTGCTGTTACACTGAAAACTGTTGAAGCGTGGAACTAACATGTTGCGGGGAGAAACTTTAAAGTACATGTTGTTTTTCATATGCCTTACGCAGAAATGCAAAATCTTGCAGATACGCAGATAAATTGTAGAGTTGCTGAGCATGATTGAGAAAAAACAAGATCTGCATAATTTTATGAAATAAATTTTTGACATTTTACTGGGTTTAAGAGTTAGGAATGTTATGAATATTTAACATGGTGTATATGTTATTGCAGATAGTTGTGAGGGTAGTTACAACACTATTCACATTTTGTGTCTTCACTACCAAAATCAGATTTACTATATAGTTGAACAGTTTGGTGTTAAGTTCTACAGCAAATTTTTCGTAACCTCATAGTTTACTTGTCCAAAAGTAGCAAGCTGTTTTTTGACCTGCTTATCTGTAGTTCAATCACAAATAAAACATAGGGTTATTTTTATGTAATACCTAACACTGCAGAACTTATTTTTTTTATTCCATCTCAGTACAAAGCATTGTCTTAGATGCTATTTCAGTATCAACACTTACGTATTAAGCTTGCTATTACTAATTTACTCTTTCCCTATTAAGAATGGCACTAGGAGAAGAACACCAGGGGGTGTTTATTTAAACCTGCTGAAGAACACTCCTAGCATCAAAGAAGAACAAATCAAGGTAAAATTGTCAAGACTGTAAATGATTGTCCGAAGTAAATTCTGTTTTTTTTCTACTAGAAATGTTATGATTGAATCCTTCGTAACTTCTAGTGAGTTTAACTCCATATTCCAAAGACACCAGCTTTTCACATTCAAAGTACAAGCAAAAAAAAACAACAAAAAAATTGATGACTTGCCATTCACACTAGGCAGAAAGAACACCTTTTACCTATTGCCAGTCACAGAAACCTGTTGAGGATGATGAGACTATAGAGTCTGAAGAGATAAACATTGGATTCTTCTTAATTTATGTATACGTTAACAGCAGTGTTATCTACAGTTGTATTTCTCCCTTTGGAGCTCTGCGTCGTTGTGCATGGATTGAATGGTGTTCTCTTAATAGAATATATTTATCCCAAATAGCTACAGCTGTAGCACCGGACAGTATTTCCCATTAAGTCAGCTACTGGTCTGTACCTAGTCTGAATTGCTCAGTGGCCTCATCTGTGGTGCCCACCAAATTAGTTTTGTCAGCTTGTAATTACTGCCTTTCCTATTAACGTAGTGAGTAGGCTGAGATGGTATCTTCTTCATTCAATTAGAACAACTTTGGTTTTTTTATGATATTTGCCACTTTATTAAGTTTTTGTTAAAAGAAAGACTCATTTATTTTCCTTGTAGGTGGCTCCAGCTCACTCTGTACACCATCCTAGTGTCTTGTACTGGGAACTGAGAAACAAATCAACATAAACTGTGATTGTCTGTTTTATGTATTTTAAAAAAAACCCTTTCATAGCTTACAGTGGTCACAAGAAGTTGCAAGTTTCATTACTTTACGCCATTACAACAACAAAAAATGCGCTTCTACCTGTCTTCCAAAAAATTACTCCTCTACCACTGTTCCATGCCCTTGTAATTGCGTGTCTCAGAATCACAGAATCACAGAATAGTAGGGGTTGGAAGGGACCTCTGTGGGTCATCTAGTACAACCCCCCTGCCGAAGCAGGGTCACCTACAGCAGGCTGCACAGGACCTTGTCCAGGCGGGTCTTGAATATCTCCAGAGAAGGAGACTCCACAACCTCCCTGGGCAGCCTGTTCCAGTGCTCTGTCACCCTCAGAGGGAAGAAGTTCTTCCTCGTGTTCAGACGGAACTTCCTGTGCCTCAGTTTGTGCCCATTGCCCCTTGTCCTGTCACTGGGCACCACTGAAAAGAGCTTGGCCCCATCTTCCTGACACCCACCCTTCAGATATTTGTAGGCATTTATAAGGTCCCCTCGCAGCCTTCTCTTCTTCAGACTGAACAAGCCCAGTTCCCTCAACGTCTCCTCGTAGGGGAGATGCTCCAGTCCCCTCACCATCCTTGTAGCGCTCCGCTGGACTCTCTCCAGTAGCTCTTCATCTTTCTTGAACTGGGGAGCCCAGAACTGGACACAGTACTCTAGATGAGGCCTCACCAGGGCAGTGTAGAGGGGAAGGAGAGCCTCCCTCGTCCTACTGGCCACACTCTTCTTGATGCACCCCAGGATGCCATTGGCTTTCTTGGCAGCCAGGGCACACTGCTGGCTCATGGTTAACCTGTTGTCCACCAGGACACCCAGGTCCCTCTCTGCAGAGCTGCTCTCCAGCAGGTCCACCCCAAGCCTGTACTGGTGCATGAGGTTGTTCCTCCCCAGGTGCAGGACCCTGCATTTGCCTTTGTTGAACCTCATCAGGTTCCTCTCTGCCCAGCTTTCCAGCCTATCCAGGTCACGCTGAATGGCAGCACAGCCTTCTGGTGTATCTACCACACCTCCCAGTTTGGTGTCATCAGCAAACTTGCTGAGGGTACATTCTAACTCTTCATCCAGGTTGTTGATGCAGAAGTTAAACAAGAGTGGGCCCAGTACTGACCCCTGAGGGACACCACTAGTTACCGGCCTCCAACTAGACTCAGCGCCGCTGATGACAACCCTCTGAGTTCTGCCATTCAGCCAGTTCTCTATCCACTTCACCGACCACTCATCCAGCCCACACTTCCTCAGCTTCCCTAGGAGGATATCATGGGAGACTGTGTCGAAAGCCTTGCTGAAGTCAAGGTAGACAACATCCACAGCTCTCCCTTCGTCTACCCAGCCAGTCATGTCATCGTAGAAAGCTATCAGATTGGTCAGGCATGATTTCCCCTTGGTGAATCCGTGCTGACTACTCCTGATAACCTTCTTTTCTTCCACTTGCTTGATGATGGCCTCCAGGATAAGCTGCTCCATCACCTTTCCCGGGATGGAGGTGAGGCTGACCGGCCTGTAGTTCCCTGGGTCCTCCTTCTTGCCCTTTTTGAAGATTGGAGTGACATTGGCCTTTCTCCAGTCCTCGGGCACCTCTCCTGTCCTCCAGGACCTCTCAAAGGTGATGGAGAGTGGCTCAGCAATGACATCCGCCAGCTCACTCAGCACTCGTGGGTGCATTCCATCGGGGCCCATGGATTTGTGGACATCCAGATCACTGAAACGATCCCTCACACAGTCCTCCTCGACCAAGGGAAAGTCGTCCTCTTTGTAGGCTTCTTCTCTTACCTCCGGGGTCTGGGATTCCTGAGGGCCAGTCTTAGCACTGAAGACTGAAGCAAAGAAGGCATTCAGTAGCTCTGCCTTCTCTGCATCCTCTGTCACCAGGACACCTGCCTCATTCAGCAGCGGCCCCACATTGTCCCTAGCCTTCCTTTTGCTGCTGATGTAGTTGAAGAAGCCCTTCTTGTTGTTTTTGACATCCCTTGCCAGCTTCAATTCCAGGTGAGCCTTGGCCTTCCTCGTCGCATCCCTGCATGCTCTCACTACGTTTCTGTACTCTTCCCAAGTGGCCTGTCCCTCTTTCCACATTCCATGGACCTTTCTCTTCTGCCTGATCTCCGCTAGAAGCTCTTTGTTTAACCATGCAGGTCTCCTGCCTCCTTTGCTAAATTTCTTTCTCAGGGTGATGCATTGCTCCTGTGCATGGAAGAAGTGTTGTTTAAAGAGCGACCAGCACTCATGGACCCCCCTGCCTTCGAGAGCCCTGGCCCACGGGATTCCTCCCAGTAGCTCCTTGAAGAGGGCAAAGTCAGCCCACCTGAGGTCCAGGGTTTTGATCCTGCTTATCGCCCTGCTTCCTCCATGCAGGATCCTGAACTCGACCATTTCATGGTCACTGCAGCCGAGTCTACCTCCAACCTTCACATCCTCCACCAGTCCCTCCTTGTTTGTTAACACGAGGTCCAGCAGCGCGCCTTTCCTTGTTGGTTCCTCCACCACTTGCATCAGAAAGTTATCATCGATGCTCTGTAGGAACCTCCTGGATTTCGCCTGCCTAGCTGTATGGTCTTCCCAGCTGATGTCAGGGTGCTTGAAGTCCCCCATGAGAACCAGGGCCTGTGACTGTGAGGCTGCTTGCAGCTGCCTGTAGAAGGCCTCATCAACCTCCTCCTCCTGGTCAGGTGGCCTGTAGTATACACCCACCGTAATGTCACCCGTGTGAGCCTGTCCCTTAATTCTAACCCACAAGCTTTCAACTCGTTGCTCATTTGCCCCCGGGCCAAGCTCAATGCATTCCAGTTGCTCCCTCACATATAGAGCAACTCCCCCACCTCTCCTTCTTGGCCTGTCTTTCCTAAAGAGTCTGTAGCCATCCATGACAGCATGCCAGTCATGCGAGTTGTCCCACCACGTTTCTGTGATGGCGACCAAGTCGTAGCTGTCCTGCTGTATAATGGCTTCCAGCTCCTCCTGTTTATTGCCCATGCTACGTGCATTGGTGTAAACACACTTGAGCTGGGCTGTCAATCTCACCCCTGGCCTTGGCACGCCAAGCCTGGGCTCATCCCTAGTGAGCTGTGCAATATCCCCTTCCCCCTTCGAACCTAGTTTAAAGCCCTCTCAATGAGCCCCGCCAGCTCGTGGCCAAGAATTCTTTTTCCCCTTTGTGATAGCTGAGTTCCACCTGTCACCAGCAGGCCCGGTGCTGTGTACACCTCCCCATGATCAAAGAAGCCAAAATTTGACCGATGGCACCAGTCCCTGAGCCACCTGTTAACCAGGTGAGTTTTCCTGCCCCTTTCAGTGCTGTCCCCTGCCACTGATGGGATGGAGGAAAACACCACCTGCACCCCTCGTGCTTCTTTTGCTGCTACTGGCAAGCGTGTAATGAGGCAGCAGTTCTCACTCAACAAACCTGGTTGGTGGTACGAGACGTCATTTGTGATACAAACCTGTGGGAAAGTATGTGCAATCCTGTCATCACGGAGGTTGACATGCACACAGCTCTCAGATTTGCATATCCTTAGCACCTGACTTGCAGCTTTTGGGAAGGAAAAAAGCATTGTTTTCTGTATGCAATTTATGTTTTTTAAAAAATAAGCAGGGAAAGAAAGGCTTCTAGCAGCATGTAGCTCTGCTACATGATATTCTCTTCCTTGAAATATGGAGGAAACTTTTAACAGTCATATTTTGCAGAAGATAAGATATTAATGGGGTTCACAGACATTTGGCAGTAAAGATCATGAGACATGGACTCAAATTTCAGTTGTGGAGAAATGTCAAGTTGTCATAGAACCTTTGGTCATATTTTCTCTATAGGTCTCTTAGGTCTCTCTGTATGGCAGCACGACCCTCTGGTCTACCACCCATTCCTCCTAGTTTTGTGTCATCAGCAAGCTTGAAATGAAAACTCAGTGATACTTATTTACATACACTTTGAGATCGCTGAGAGATTATGTAATAAAATTGTTTATGGGGCATTTTCCTTGAGTGCAGTCTGTCCTTACACTTCTGCGATCAATAATACGTATATTAGTTAAGTGTTATTGAACAGTATTTGTAACAGAAAATTTTTTTACTTCTTTATGTTTTCTTTGGGAAACACTAGTAAAATGAATATGCCAAATTTTTTTTGTGTTCTTTCAAGGAAATATTCTATCTGGAAAACCAAAAGGAGTATGAAAACAAAAAAGCTGCTAAGAAGAGGAGAATACAAGTTCTAGGAAAGAAGATGAAAAAAGCTATTAAGGGGCTTAACCTGCAAGAATACGATGATGCATCTTGTGAGACTTTCGCTAGTGATACAAATGAGGCTCTGGCTTACCTGGATGATCTACAGGAGGGGCATCATGAAGCAAAGATGGAACCTGAAGATACTATTAAAATTGATAATGTACGTGATTTGGAGATCTTCTAGTTGCTAACGTTCTTCATAACAAAGTCTCTAAACATATTTAATGAGCCTTTCTTATAATCCCATGGCTTCTCATTTTCATAAGCTGCAGAAATATGGGAAATACTTGATGCTGAAGAACATGACATAATTCTTGACTAAATTTAACAGCATGAAAGATTTTAATTGTCCTGTTATTTGTTTGCTAAGTCCTCAAAAACTGTTAGGATTTTGCTAGATAACAGCTCTGTGTCATTGTGTTTGTTCCTTGACTTTTTTTAGCTACTCGTTAGGTTTAGGAATTAAGGCTATGCTTTAACCAAATACATCATATTTAATTTGGTGAAGATAACAAAATAATCAAGTGAGCAATGCTCCTCATTACAGTAGAAAAGAAAAAACAGTATAAAGTTAGTCTTGATATGAAAGATCGTGTCATACTATGGCAGCGTGTTGATAAGGATAGCAGTGTTTATAGGATTAAGACCTCTAAAAACAGATTGGTTTGTGAAGTAGACTTAATAGTCGATGACATTTGAATAACAAATTTGTAAATAAGCACTGTTGAGCAATGTACATTTTAAATTTCTGCAGCAGTTTAATTCTTTATATTATAGTAGTGGCTTGAGTTTTCTGCCTGTTCTGTCTAGACTTTCCATCATTAGACACATACACAACTTGCACAGATCTTTTTGTTTCAAAACAAATAGAATGAATGCTTTCTGAGTAGTGAGATTTTACTAATCTGTGTTCCCCTCAAGGGTCTGTACACTCTACATGCAGATACAAACCCTTTACCCTGCAGTTCTTGTTTCCATGCTTCTTCTCATGTGTGCAGTAGGATAAAATAATGTGTGATTTGCAGAAGTTCTGAAGTTTTTATATGCTGACTTTTAAGAAAACGATAGTATGGAAAAGATTTTTTTTTTTTTACTTGATGCAGAAGACTTGTGTTGTTTGTAAGGTCAATTGAAGACAACTTTTATGCTGAATGTTGTTTTTGCTATAAATGAAGAACATGTACAACACTGATATGTATGATATCTAAAATGCTTTCTCTAAGAAGTTGTATTTCCTGTGACTAGACACTATTTTCACTTTCAAACCCAACAACAAACTTCTGCATGTAAATTTTGTGCACCTGGAGTCCTTGGATTTCAGAAGCAAAGTTTATCACTAAAACACATAAAGAAGTTACAATATTGAGCAATTCAGTACTGTCAAAAGCTGTTTTTTAAAGGAGTATAATACTTGAAGAAAGAGTTCTTAAATGCATAGCACATTCCATTATATTCTTTAGTAAATTTAATTAGAGTTTTGACTTTTCTGCATTTTTCTGTTCATGTGCCAGAGCTCCCTATTCTTAAGAAGTTTTTCATCAAATGTGAAGCATACCTTTGCTGGTAGTAGTTGCTCTTGCTAAAATAACAAAAGGTTCTGATTTGTTCATTAACTTCCCTAAGAAACCGGTGATGGTCGGAGTACTAAACTGATAACTCATGTAAGGGAAACAGAATTTTGTACTACTTGGTTAGTTTGGAGCTGTAGTATTTGATCCTCATTTTGGGAACTGCTTGGGAATGTCTTAATTTTTTGGATAGAATTAGCAAATTTTAGTGGTGGTTTGAGTAGATTTTTTTTATTGTTACATAATTTGCTGCTAATAAGCACTGTGTATTTTTTAAATGTTAATATTTTTAATATTGATTTCACAGTTAAAGGGTACTGAAACAGTGTGTCAAGTCTTCTCTAACAGTGGATGATACCGTGCTCATTCCTTCCTTCCAGTGTCTAATTGGCCTTTGCTTATCTTCTTTTTTTCTGTCTTTTCTTTTTTCTTTGGCTTTCATTAGAGTCTTTTCAGAAGGAATCCTGTTCAAAATGGTGAGCAACTAGTCTTCACAGTCAAACACCAGTGATTTCTTTTTCTTTACCTTTGGTATCAAAAAGATGGCATTAAGCAGCGCTGGTTTTTGTGTAGCAGTGTCTTGGCTGCAGTCGAACTTTGGTTTGTTAGTGGAGTCGCGGGGCTGATCTTCCCCTCTCTGCAGCCTGGCACAGCCTGCACTGGCCCTCTCCTGTGGCTTGCGTTAGGCTGTGCTGGTGCATGGTGGAGGCAGCCTGGCAGTGGCCACCTTGTGAGTCAGCTTGTGGGAGTTTGGGGCCGATGTCAGCAAACCCTGGGCTGAGCATGGGCAGTGCTGGAGCTGAGGAGCCCAGGGCTTTGGAGTCTGGTGCTGCAGTTGACACAGTTTCCAAAGGGACTGGTGCACGTGTGCAAGGGTGAGGAAGAAAAGGCTGTGACGTTCCTGCGTATTGCTATAGATCTGGCTCTTTTTTCTGTATGTGACAGAGGTTGCTGGAAGGTGTTGAGGGAGATACAGTGGCAGTCATTTTCATCTTCTTTATCAAACAGCTTTTTATTCCTCCCTCTTAATTTTCTTCCCCCAAAGCTAATGCAAGGGTAGGAAGCATGGGTGAGGCTAGAGGTTCTCTCCCTCTTCCTATGAGGAAAGGGTGAGGAGCTGGGCTTATTCAGCCTGGAGAAGGCTGAGAGGGGACTTTATAAATGCTTAGAAAGATCTCAAGGGTGGGTGTCAGGAGCATGGGGCCAGACTCTTTTCAGTGGTGCCCAGCGACAGGACAAGGGGCAACGGGCACAAACTGAAGCACAGGAAGTTCCAGCTGAACATGAGGAAGAACTACTTCCCTCTGAGGGTGACAGAGCACTGGAACAGGCTGCCCAGGGAGGCTGTGGATTCTGCTTCTCTGGAGATATTCAAGACCCGCCTGGACAAGGTCCTGTGCAGCCTGCTGTAGGTGAACCTGCTTCGGCAGGGGGGTTGGACTAGATGATCCCCAGAGGTCCTTTGTAACCCCTACCATTATGTGGTTCTGTGAAAAAAGGAGGGTGCCAAGCAAGCAGGAAACAAGGGTGCTTTAGGATTCCCTACCCTGTATAGTCGGGTAACTGAACAGATGATTTTTTTCTTGCTTTACTCTGCTTGCCCTCGCAGCCTGTCTCTGTTCTCAGCAACTTTCAGTGCTCAGCAGCTAGCTCTGGCAGTGTTATCGCCAGCCTGAGTTTTCTGCAGGTAGATACAAAAGCATATACAGGATAAGCAGTATGCCAGGCAGCCTGGCCTCTCAGCAAGCCATTTTCTTTCCTCCCTCCCTTCCTTTCTTCCTCCCTGATGCAGTTTCGTTTACTTTTATCCAGCAGCCCCCACACATATGAATCCTTTGCAGAGAAACAATTTCACGTGTGGAAGGGAGACGTAGCCCTGCTGCAATTTTCTCTGTACAGCAACCCCATAGAGAATAGAGGAGTGGGTATACAAGAAAGGCTTTAAAGTAATTCTGAGACTGAGTTCACATTAAAAATTATGTGAGGAGTTAAAACTGACGTGATCAAAGCAGATATGAAAGCGGTTGTTCATGTAATTAATATATCACTTTACTCATATATTCAACCACCCTGACATCTGCTGGAAAAGTAGCATGGTGAGCTGTAGGCAATCCAGGATACTCCTGGAGTGCATTGAGGAGAACTTCTTAAACCAGGCAGTAGAAAGCCCTGACAGACAGACCTGTTGGTCACCAACCCAAGTGAGCTAATCGGTGACGTGAAGATTGACCACTGCAGCCCAGGCTGCCTCCATGCACTGATGGAGTTTGCAGTCCTGAGGGGTGTGGGTCAAGTGAAAAGTCACAACCCTGAATTTTAGGAAAGCAAAATTCAACTCTTCAAGGAGTTAATCAACGCAACTCCCAGGGCCAGGGGAGCAGAACAGAGCTGGCAGATCTTTAAGGACGCTTTCCATAGAGCGCAGGAGCTCTGAGTCCCCAGGTGTAAGAAGTCAGGCAAGGAAGAGAAGAGACCAGCATGCCTGAGCCGAGACCGTCTGGTCAAACTAAAGGGCAAGAGGGACCTGCACAGGCAGTGGAAACAGGGACAGGTATCTTGGGAAGAGTATAGGGATACTGCCCCGTTGTGCAGGGATGGGGTCAGGAGGGCCAGGGTGTGGCTGGAGCTGAACTTGGCAAGGGATGCACAGAATAACCAGAAGGGCTGTTGTGTGTTGTGTGTGTTTCCAGTCATATTGCTGGAAACAAGGCTGTGCTACTGCTTGCGTTTATTTAGCAGTCTTTGGTCTTGCACTGGGCAGAAAAGAGAGAAAAACATCTCCAGTGTAACAAAATTCGATGAATAAACAATGGTTTACTACTATGCTTTCTGTTCTTGTTCAGAACAATTTTAGAGTTAAAAATGTTGTTGGCATCTGTGAAGTTGTGCTGAGGCTGTTTGAGAAAGCAAATTTTTCTGAAAATAGCTTTTGGTTTTTTTTTTCATAACCCAGTGATTGTCCCTCCCTTTAATAGAGTTGTGTTGGGAAGAGTAATTTTCTTTGAGAGATTTCACTGCTACTGGAAGGAGGGGAAGAGGGATTGAAAAGTGATATGTCACCTGTGTGTTACCTGAGCCTAAAGTGTGGCTATTCTGCCTTCCTGCATGCGTTCAACTCTCATCCGGTCACCCGTCTTCCCCATGCAAGTACAACCAAGTGTTTGCTCCAGTTGTCTCTAAAGGTGATCAGACTTCACCTGCAGAATGCCGACCCCTAGGACATCTTTAAATGTTTCAGATCAATCAGAGCAATAGTTTCTACCCTGTTTATCGTAGAGTATTTCGGAGAGAGAGTTGGACCTTCAGGGAGGTGGAACTCGGCCTCACCTGGGGTTGAGTTTACTCCCCCTTGCTGGAGAAAAGGGAACATGTTAAGGGTCACAGGGCTAAGAGTGTTTGAAAGCTGCCAGAGGTTATTCAGGAGACCTGAGAGAAATTGGCTGTATTTTGTTAAACTGAAAAGAGATACAGGAAGGAGTTAGGTTCAGTGACTCAGGAGTTTCAGGTTGAAGTTGTGGGAATGAGACCAAAGTGAGCAGTTGCATCCCGGAAGGAAATCCTCTCCAGATGCCAGATAACCTCTCTGAATCAAGAATGTGAGGCATCTAGGGGGAAATCTGGATCTGGTGTGTGCTGAGAGGCCAAGCATCCCCAGAGGAAGAGTAATTGAGGAAACAGCACTCTGTTGTCTAAAATCTCTTAAGGAAGTGTTAGCAGGAGGACATGGAGCCAAACTCAGCAAGCCTTGCTTTAAAATGACGCTGGAGGCTCACTGAAACGCAAATGGCGGCACTCACCATACCCTTGGCTCAGCATCGACAGGAAAATGATAAAATATACATGTGTGTATATATACAGCCAAACCTAATTTAAAAAAATGCTGACAAAGTGTGCCATCTCTCCCTCCAAGTGTTGCTCCTGCCCCAAGCATTCCCTAGCAAAGAGCAGGCACGAAAACAGCTTTTTCTCAAAAGGATCTGGCTGTAGGGTTAAGTTTGTGCAGGTGCTGATCAGAGACCAACAGCAATCCTATTTACTTTTAAAAATAATAGTAAAAAAAAAAAAAAGTAATGTGTCAGTATTGCTTCATGTTTCCAAGGCAGGTCTTTGAAAGCAGTGTTCTAATGTTTGACTGTAGAGCTGTATTTTTGAACATTTCAAGCTTAGTCAGATAGTTATGCAAGAATCACCAGGTGAGGAGGAAGGAAGAGTGAGTTTTCTGTCCTGAAGAATGCAGATGGTGCTTTCAAGCTTCAAGATTAAAAACAAAAAAATAAAAGGTAACAATTAATTAGGTTTTTAAGCTATCTGTGTTTAGGGTAGTCCCTTTCTGATCCTTAGCAGTTGTTTCAAAGTGAAGCACGAATTTTATCCTGGATGCAGAATAAAAAATAAATTACTTCCTTATTCCTTCTTGGTCGTTACTATACACCATATTTCTCTAGCGTAGTGTTCTTAGGTGTTGATATACAGAAGAGGAGGTGGTGATTTGCAGTGGCATATTTAGTAGAAATCACAGACAAGTAAAATAAGCTCCAAGCCTGAAAAGAATGGCAAGGGAGAAAGCAACACATTTTATTGCTTTAGGTCTCCAGCCCTGAACTTTGGAGAGGATATCTTGCAGGTTCACTATTGTGTAGTTGTATGCATACTTTCAGAACTAAGTCATCTCTTCAAGATGTTGAAGCAATTTTTGGCACAAAGCCTGAAAGAATCATTCAGATGTCTTTGAACATTTTGAACCAGTTGAGCAACTATTTGAGCCTTCAAGCAGGTTGGAAGATGAACAGATTCTTAGAGTTTGCAAACAGGAGTTTTCTTTTGCAGCCAGCATATCAATAACTTAGCAATTACCTTATTTGTATTACAGTACTTTATTTATAAGAACCTATAGGAAGTACATTATTTTTAAAAAGAGTTTGTTATCAAAAACTTTTTCCCACTCACAAGCTACTACAAAGCACCTCTTATTCATGAGATAAGATTTCTGTCTACCAATTCTAAAATGTTTTTTTATCAGCAAGAATATTAACTCAAGTTCTTTTTCAGTACTCTTGTCCTCTTTGCAGCTGTTAACATTGTTTGCCACTTCAGTAACGCCTCAAGAGAAGTATACAGTATTTACTTTTGCAGATAGGTGCAGAATCAAATAAGAGCCTTTTCTAAAGTCCTGTCCTCTGCTGAGCAGAGCAGATCTCATTAAAGTTGGCATGGATGAGCAGTTATTTATCCCTGAATGGAATTTTGCCCTTTGTGAGATGCCATTTGGAATTAATACTCAAATCTCTTAAACCATGAGGAACTAAGCTTTAGGATTCCAAAAGTTCTTCATGTGCAAGGCAGCCATTGATGACTATAAAAAATTTTACAATTATCCAAGTAAAACTGTTGCCCAGGAGGAAATTAACGGAGTACCTAAAACTTAGGAAAGTTTGACTTAAAAACACCAATTACCTCTCTGTCCTGCTTAGAGATATTTCTAAAAGTAATACAATTCTAAATGTAATTTCTAGTGGTTAACCAGGAAACACTGTAGTGGTACCGGTAGGGCTTTTACATGTGATGAAGAACCACGTGTACACTCAGTGTACTCTGTGCAAACATGAAACTGACTTGGGGAAATTAGTGCTTAACAGTACTTACACATTTGAGACCGCTAAGGTCCAGATTCCCAATAAGACACACAGAGATCACAATAGTCATAAATTCAGCCTTATGTAATAAAAAAACTAAAATACAGGAGCATGAATCTACAAGCATACACATAGGGCTCCTTGAGAACAGTTGCTGGTAAAAAGAAAGGATTCACACCGCAGTACAAATAATCCTATCTTTAGTCAGTCCTTTGTTAATTTAGCAGCTGAGAGGAGTGGTAGATGGCTGCTTCTCCTGGGAAAAAAACGGAGGTTACGGAGAGCCGTTACCTTGGAAATCCCACCAGGGCACGATCATCAAAAGCTAACAGCTCTTTCAAGAGGTAACAGCTCTTCCTAGCTCTCTCTGGGTGCTGGGAGTTGTCAGCAGAGGAGAATGTATGACAACACCTGGAAGCAGAAATGGGTGAAGATACCTTCCCCTTCCATTACCACTGTAGGTATTGCAATCTCTGAGCTGGCACAGGAGAGTGTCCAGTTGAGAAACGTATGAGATTGACTGCCGACCAAGCCCATCCACTTGCTATCAGCGCCTGCCTGACTGCCCTTAGGCACGGCTGTGCAAACCTTACTGTTTTATTCTTGTGGCTTCGGATCTGACCTTCTGCTTCAGCCAGCATGGCCGAATTGCCATGAATGCAAGCTGATTGCCTGGGCACAAGGTGGGAGCTCTGGCTTACAGCAGGAGACAGTCCACAGGGAGAGGGATGCACGTGCGCATAGGAAGATCAGATTTGTATTGTTCACTCTTTGTTTATGTCATCTCAATTGCTCGTTTATGCTGGGGTAGTGAGCTGATTTTTCAGAGAACTTGCTTGCTGGATACCAGAGGCAAGAACAAAACGTGTGTCGGTGGTGTCACGGACACAGTTTTGGCTTTCTTGACAACAGGATGGCCTACAGGACACCAGGCTTGCTGGCATCAGGTGGGATTCACCTTTCTCAAAGGGGAAAGAGGGTCTTTGCTCAGGAGCTTTCAAGGGTCATTGGCAGGTCTTTAAACTAGATGTGAAGGGGGAGGGGGAACATACCAGGCTTGCAGGTGACAAACTGTGGGGTGATACACAATGGTTGGAGGGACAGGGTGCTAGTGTGGGCCCTCACTGTTGCCCAGAGGTGTGCTGGGGATACAGCACAATCAGTCTTGCGGAGGTGGGCTGGGAGCTCCTGAGGTAGTAGGTGCTAACAGGGAAGCTTCTGTGAAACGCTGCAAGGTAAACAAGGGTTGTTCCTCTATGAAGGTGACATGGCCAACAGCACAGATGAAGTGCCCCTACACGAATGCATGGAGCATGGGAAACGAAGAGGAAGAGCTGGAAGCTACCATGCTGCTAGAAAGCTATGACCTGATTGCCCTTACTGAAACTTGGTGGGATGAATCCCATGACTGGAGAGTGGCTCTTGATGTCTACAGGCTGTTCACAAGGGATGGGCAGGGAAAGAAGGGTGGAGGTGTTGCCCTCTACATCAAGAAATCAATACAGTGTGAAGAGCTGTCCTAGAAGTATAGTCATGAGCAGGTTGAAAGCCTATGGGTAAGAAACAGAGACAGAGGCAACAAAGGGAACCTGGTTGTGGGTGTCTAACTACAGGCCACCTGATCAAGGGGAGCCTGCTGATGAACCCTTCCTCCTCCAGCTCCAGGAGGCTTCGCGTTCGCAGTCTCTCGTCCTACTGGCGGACTTCAACCACCCCGACACCTGCTGGAAAAGTAACGTGGTGAGCAGTAGGCAGCCCAGGAGATTTCTAGAATGCACTGAGGATCACTTTTTAAGCGAGATAATTGACACCCCTGCCCAAGGGGATGCAATACCGGACCTGATGCTCACCAGTGCAAGTGAGCTACTTGGTGACGTCAAGACTGGAGGCAGCCTGGGCTGCAGTGATCACGCATTGGTGAGGGATATGGGAAAGGCAAGGACTGTAGTCAGGACCCTGAATTTCAGGAGAGCTGACTTCCAAGCAGTTAGTCAGTAGGACCTCCTGGGACACGGTCCTCAGGGCCAGGGGAGCAGAACAGAGCTGGCAGATCTTTAAGGACGCTTTCCATAGAGCGCAGGAGCTCTCAGTCCCCAGGTGTAAGGAGTCAGGCAAGGAAGGGAAGAGACCGGCATGCCTGAGCCGAGACCGTCTGGTCAAACTAAGGGGCAAGAGGGACCTGCACAGGCAGTGGAAGCAGGGACAGGTATCCGGGCGCGGAGGGAGGGGGGCTCACGACGCCCGCCCCGAGCCGGAGCCCGGCTCCCTTTGTCCGGAGCCGCCGCGCCCGGGCCGCCTCAGCCGCGCGGGGCGGGGCGGGGCGCGGCCTCCCTCGCGCGCCGGCTGACAGTTTGCGGGCGGTGGCGGGTTTTGAATTTAGTCTCCAACCGGCGGCAGAGCGCGGCGCCCGGCCCGCCTCGGGTCGCGATTGGCCGGCGGCCCGTCACGTGGGCGGTGTTGGCCGGCGGCGCGCGGGCCGTTGGAGCTGGGTGGGCGCCGGCCATATTGAATCGCGGCTCGGAGCCCGTCGGTGCGGCGGCGAGAGGTGCCGGCGTCGGGCGCAGACGGCGGTGGCCGGCTCGCCCCCCGCCCCGCCGGTGCCGGCCCGGCTCTCCCCTTACGGCCGCGGCGCCTCCCCGTCTCCCTCCTTCCCGCTCCGCTGCCCCCGAGGGTCGCACTCGTCCCTCTCGCCCCTCCGCCATGGCCGCCGTCACGCCGCCGGGGCCGCGGAGCCGGGGCTCCGCCGCCGCCGCGGCGCAGAGCCCGACGCGCATCTCCCGGCTGCAGGAGAAGGAGGAGCTGCGGCAGCTGAACGACCGCCTGGCCGTCTACATCGACAAGGTGCGGAGCCTGGAGACGGAGAACAGCGCCCTGCAGCTGCAGGTCACCGAGCGGGAGGAGGTGCGCGGCCGCGAGGTCACCGGCCTGAAGGCGGTCTACGAGGCCGAGCTGGCCGACGTCCGGCGGGCGCTGGACGAGACGGCGCGGGAGCGGGCCAAGCTGCAGATCGAGCTGGGCACGATCCGCGCCGAGCACGAGCAGCTGCTGCGCAGGTGAGCGGGGGGGGGTGCCGGGCTGAGCCGTGTCCGCCCGCCGCCGGCCGCCGCCTGGGCTCGGAATGAATGAGCGGCGGGCAGCGCGGCCCCGCTCCGCTCCGCCCCGGCGGGCCCGGCCCGGCCCCCGGAGCGCCGCCCCGCGCCCGCGGGGGGAGGTCGGAGCGCGGCGGGGTTTGGGGCGGCGGGCGGGTGGCTGTCCCCGAGGGTCGAGCTGCTCGGGGTGAAAAGCGCGGGGCGGTGAGCGCTTGTACGCTGGCTGTTGCGGGTCAGGCGTTCTGAATGTCCTTTCCGAAATCTGTGAACTTCATAACACGAAAATGCACGAGTAGGTAATAAGCAGGGTCTACTTCACAAATAACTACAACTAATGTTCGTGTTGCTGGACATTCGGAAAGGTGGATCCGTGACGAGATACCCTCAGGACTGCAGTCTTCAAGGCACAGCGCCAAGGTCTCTGCTGTTGTGATGAAATGATTTGTGCCGAAAGATTTTGCTTCTTACGCGTTTGACTTGATTCAGTCGTTAATTTGCTTCCTTGTTTGCATTTACCTTAAATCTGATTTCTGTGACTGCTCTAATTTAGCAAAAGAGAGTCTTCAATTTGGGCTTTTTTTTTTTTTTTTGCTAGTGTGGCCCACTTAGCGTTGTAATTAGTCTTGGGATCACAAAGTTTGTCAATGAATTGATGTTGGGGGGGGAAAAAGAGCAGAGTTGTTAATCTTGCTCTTACCGCTGTATAACCTGTTAATTTTGATTTTCAGTTAAATAGTCTCAGCTCTCATTTTTCATAATGAAAAAGGTGTTTCATGTGGGAACCAGCGTATTGATGTTTTCATCTGTCTGCGGACAGTGCCAATACCTTTTGGGTTCTTGTTATTTAAAAACCAAACTACGAGCTTGTAATTAGTGAGTCTAGTTGTTCTTGTGGTTACTTCGTGGCGCCCTGTGAAGGTCTTGCATCAAAGAGATTGTTGATGGGGACAGCAAGGTGTAGCTGCAGGCAGGCAGGCACCAAAAAGGCTTGACTTGAAAGTCAAACCAGGAATTTCCATCTCTTAGTGACTTTGTGAAGGAAGATACACTCTTATGTCAGCTTCTCAGAAGAGTGTATGTGGAGGACTGGGCTCAAGATGCAATCAATAGCAGATTTCCTTTTGTGGCTGTTAGCCGAGGCACTTAATAATGTGGGCGTGGAGGTTCCTCATATTCTCATGTACATTTTCCTGTGATGTGATACTTGGCAAAAATCTGATGGGGGCGGGGGTAGGGAATTGCTCTTGTGCTGCAGCTATGACCTCTTATGAAGAATGAAATCTTATTGCTTGATAGTCTGTCAGTACACATCTCAAACAGATGATCTTTGTATACCACAGAATACAGAATATAGTTCAGGACAAGAAGTCCTGAATAGTTTGGAAAAATAAACACTTAATGCTGTTTAAGGCTACTAGATACTACATGAACTTGTATGTGGCCGTTTATTGTTGTTTGGTGGCATACATGGCATACTATGGCATACAGTTTCCTAAGTCATCTTTTGATTACTTTCAAGATGAATATCTTGGGGATATCTAAGCTTATCTGTAATCCTATTTACAAAGTCTAAAAAAAGAGTGAAGGAGTTTTTTCACCTGATTCACAGCACACTCTCTGATGGCTTCTTTTTAAAGCCATTAAGTCGTATTAAAACCTGACAAAAATACTCTTATAACACTTTGCACAAATGTGCATGCGAGTACTGGTAGTCGTAAAGATCTCAGCTTGCAAGGAGTGATGAGAATGTGTGTTCTGTTAACATAATTTTCCTTGCCCCTTCAGAAAGCTGAAGTGTAGTGTGGTGTGCAGACTGGCTTTAATTTAATTATGGGTAGAGTAATGGTAGTAGTTCGGATCTGACTAACAGAGCCACCTGAAAAAAATGAGTTTTCTGGCTTGTTTGGTGCTATTGTTAGATTCTTGCAGAGTAAACTGCATCTTGCCCTTTGCAAAATACTCATCCTGGTTGTAAGAGTGAGATTCATCTTGCCTACCCTTGCTGTGAAAGGCAGCCGAGCCAATCTAGCAGCGTGCTGCTGCAGTAGCAAACAGTGCCATACGTTCCCATCACCGTCCTACCCAGTGTTCTGACTGTTGCCTTGGTTGTTCAGCTAGCTAACTTAGATCATTAAAATGGCAGAAAGATGCTCGCTTCTTCTACTCATCTAGTTTTCTGTCGACAGAGAAATACCAAGATTTGCATATAGGAGGTGACTTGAGAGCAAGGGAGAGAGAGGTGGGCTGAGCTGGGACTGTGTTGTTTGGTAAACTGCAGACTGTTTGCTTGGCTTAGGTATACTGGTAGCCACATTGTAAGAGACAGATTAGTGGTGGCTAGGTGTTTGGTTCCCTTTAGAGTCAATGGAGATAAATGGTAGGAGAAGTTGCTCTCAAGATGTCCTGGGTCTGTGGAGGGAGCATAGATGATTCACTGCTCAGTTGGCTGACACTGGGCAAAACGATTCGTGGTCTAGGTAGCCTTCCTGTGCTATTTGAATGTTTTTGTAGGCAGTGGTGTTGTTGTGCCAGACACATGCAACTCTTTTTTTTTTTTCTTTTTCTCCTCTAGTTAGTACAACATTTTTCTGAACTGCTTTATCCATTTATTTTATTCCAGTCATCATCTTTTAATCCCTTACCTAGTTAGTGCATCAATTTCAAGCTTCTAGCTACTTTCAGAGTGCTGTAGGACTTATTCTTTCTTCTTCAAAACTAATTTTAAAGGGCCAGTCACCTATTTGTTGGTTTCACTGATTCTCTAACTTCAGTCTCATATACATGGTGTGATTTCCCAAATTTAAGCGCCAGAAACTTGTTCTGTTCAGATTTTTAATCCCTGAAGAAAAACTGGATTTGTTTCTATAGTTGATACAGCAGTATATAGTGGACTGGTTGTGTACTCTACTTCTAGAATGCCTGCCATGCCGTGGGTACTGCTGTAGCTAAGTAAACATGAAGGCTTCTCTTGATATTTCAAATCTTAAACTAGGGGGAAAAAATGCGGGGTTAAAAAAACCAACCTCCCTATTTCTGTTCTGAGGAACGGATGTGCATGATTGTGGAAGTAAAAGGAGGCTTGTGACAGGGAGAATGGAGATAAGCCAAAATAAGTGTCTTAAGACTGTGTCGTGGAAAAAAGTCCATGTGCTTTTGAGTTCAGGCATATAGAACTCTTGGATAGCTCTTAGGAGGTGGAGAAAAGGGAGCTCTCATCTATTTCCTAATTTGTGAAAGGGTTGGGAGAAATTACTGATGTGTAACGGTATTTCCAGTTCATTTTCTCTTTGCTGGTTATGCAAGACTTTACTGTGTGCTTTCCCATTGGTGACAGCTGTTGTAGAAACATCCCTCTACTTCCTTCCTTTGAATAGTACGCTCAGTTGTGATTGCCATGCTTCTGCATTCAAGGGCTGTAGAACACGTCAGCAGTAGTAGTTCAACAACCTACGCTCATGTTGCTAATTGAAAATGGTCTTGGGAACTTCAGGATTCTTGCTCTTGCATCCTTAACCACACATTTTCTGTTGTGTGGCTGCACAGTGAACTGAATTCAGAAACTAATCTGTCCGGAAAACCAGCTGCGGTCCTGTTCGCCATGCTGTACTACAGGTACTGTTGGCCTGAGAGAGTGGTGCAGGAGAATGGCCAGGATTCACAGACTACAGTGTGCTTTCATCACTAGCAGGAGAGCCATGGCTGCTCGCCAGGCTGCTATGGAGACAGTCATTCAAAGAGGGGTATCAGGTTATCATTAGACTCAAATTGATGGTAGTGAGGTGAGGAGTTGTGGCTTCACTGAAGATCTGTCTGTGAGTGGAGTACTAAAGGCATTGTGGGCATGTAAGCTTTAATGTTAGCTAGAAAATATGTCTGTGCAAATGGTTTTGTAACTACTGGACTTGCTCATGAATAATGAAGGCGAAACAAGGTGGTTGTCTGCAAATAGCTGGATCCTCAGCTAAAGTCTCAAAGTGTGTGATGATGCAATTAGCACCAAATTCCTAGCTGTTAATTTTAGGTAGGGTGCCCTTCCTACAAGAGAGCGATGTGGCCTTGGGTAAGACTTCAGCTTACTGCAGATTTCACATTCCTGGAGAAAGCAGTGCAGGCAAAGCAGTGAAAGACATGAGCCTTAGGCATTTCATAATGTCATCAATTAAGTGGCAGATACAAGGGTAGAGCTCTGAATTGCTCCATCACTCCAGCATACTACAGAGTGGTTTAAGTTTCTGGTTTTTGGTGAAAGTGTATCATGCTTTTGTCGTTTGCAATAGCTGCAAACAGGGGAGGACTGTGGAGCCAAGATGGTGGAGGAAAAACCCCGATATGTAACTTGAGCGGTTAACAGCCATTTACACTGTGAATTTTGACACAGCTGTGTTACCTAGTGATGTTGAACAGGGGCAGTTCGGTAAGCCAGACTTACTGTTGTGTTACTCGGTCTGCTTATGGGTCCAGTTTCAGGACAGATTTCCATTGGCGAGGTGAGCATTCATTGTGGGGACTTATGTAAGTGTACAGCAGGTCAAAATCCCTAGCTGGACTTGTCTGTATTCTGATTTGTGATGTGAGGTAATTGCACTGCTTAGGAAGCGTGAGCTGGTGTTAATGCTAGTTAATTTAGAAAACTCCTTGTTTGCATTTATCTTTAGCAGGCTGAGATTTCACTGTGGCAGTCTTCCAGTGCTGAAGTACATCTGCTCTCCTGTAAGAGCGGACAATGTGATAAAAGTCACTTTGAGGGAAATTATGTGGTTTATTGAAGATATTGGTAAAGGATATAATGGTCCTTGATTATCACCAAGTGTTTGTTTATAGAGTGCAAGCATTTATAGTCAATGTTATAGTGGCAAGGAACTAGTTTTGTGCATTTTTAATATTTAAGAGGTTATCTCTCTGGCTCTCTTACTTAGTATCTTCAATTGGTCTTCCTCATCATCTATATTCTGAAATGAATTTCTGTGGTGGGAGTAGGCAGTACAATAAACACCTGTAATACCTTGTACCCTAAGCAGCTACTCAGAAGAACCGTGTTGTGTCAATGCAAGCAACGTTGTAACAGCTGTTCCAGTGTTTCCCATGGCGCATATGTGATACACTGTAATGAGCTAGAGGAACTGTTTTGAGGAAGCTGACTTAAAACTTTTTGAAGCATATTTTAATTATTGTAGGTCATCTCAGGAAGTGAGGTGAAGATTGGTGGCTGGGGAACTTCTGAGCTTTAATCTGAAATCAGTCACTGTTCTGATGTGTACTGTAGAGAGAGCAGCACCCAGAGAAGCGAGGAGGGGGGTGACTAACTTGTTGTACAATAATTTAAGCCATTGAAATGTAAGAATATAACTTATCTAAGACCATCTTCCATGCTATGTAGGGTGTAACAATGCAAGGAACGATTTGCTGTAGGGTGAAAGAAAGGTGGCCTCAGATATGTGAACGTCTAATGATGATATGGTAGTGGGTAGTGACTTTATATGTATGTACTGCAAGTATAAAGATTCTGTCTAGATTTCTGGTTAAAATAGTGGTATTCACATGGTGGACTGAGCCCTTCAAGAAGGGTCACTGTTCAGCTGTAAGTGGCTAGAGAAACACTCAGCAGCTGTCTCCAGTTAACTAAAACGGGTGACATGAGACAAGTTGAAACCAAGTTACATATATTTGTTTATAGGAAAGGCAAGCTTGTCCAACTACTTATTGTCATGTTGATCTATACACGAAAAACTTGAACACTTTTAGATGGGTGTTTCTTATATTATTGTAAATCACTTCTTTGCTAAACATAGCCTTACTGTTTTGTCTACTGTAGGGGAATAAACGTGGAAAACTTACTGGTAGCTAAAGGAAACAGAAAACATTAATGACTATAGGGTTTTTTTAATTTATTTTCATTTTTCTCTACAGCTGGAGTGGAAAACCAGGAATGTGCAGTACTGTGTAATTTGGATTGGATGTGTATATAGGCTGCAGTTATAACACGAATAGCTATGTCATGAATTGGCTGAAAACCAGTGCTTTTCATGAAGGGTTTGGTTACTGTTGGTAGTGCTTAGCTTTGATTTGACTTTGTAAGTACTGGCAGAAATGAGTGGAGGTGCATGTGGGAGGTGAGAAAAATCTTCTGTAGGTTGATGGCATCCTGCACTTGGTCAGTTTCAAAGGAACTGTAAATTATACCTGAGATCTAAGTAGTCACTGAAGGGAGCAGTCTTCTGCTTATCTTGCATCAGGTGTGTGGTTTGTGTGGATCCAGAAGGCCGATTCAACTGAATAAACTGGTAAAAAATTATTTTTACCTTTCTTCCTGCATGTTTTTTCTACTAACTTAGAAAAAATTTAAGGCGTTTACAGGAAATTCTAGGTTATTTTGTGAACCTCAGGGCTGAGGGAAGAGCGGTGATTGTGCAAGAGCGTGAAAAGGGAGCCTGCCTCTTTCAGTGAGCTATTCAGTGACTTGGACATTGACTGAACCAAGTGGGTATTTGAGAGCTCTGAATTAGCTTTAAATGATCTACTGTAGGTAACCAGACGCAACTTAGCCACGGTACCTCATGGTTGTGTGTGAGTTGATTTATTCACCTTTACAGGTTATTAAGTTTTGGGAATGGTGAGCAAACTAACCTGCTTAGAAATCTGTGCCTCATCTAGACTGCATCTGGTGTGAGAAATCCGCTTGTTTAATGGTGAGCTGGGCAGATGTACTGCAGCTATCAGGGTTATTTGTACTCCTGAGAGTGGCACTGTGGCACGCTTACTGCTGTCAGGATGCTTGAGTGATTTTAGCGTCTTGGGGAAAACAGATTGCATTGTGTTGCCGGGGTGTGTGCTGGGCCATTTCTAAAATGTATGTGGCTGCAACTCCACTAGTGAGAGCTGTGCTGGTAATGCTAGGTAGGAGTGAGACTGAGTTCTTTACGTTCTCTAGTGTCTGTACAAGTTAGATGTTCTGGGTTACATTTCCGATGTGCAAATTTCCCCTGAAGTACCGTGTTAATGAATGGGAGCTGGCTCTTATTTCAGCACATCTTATTTCTACGCTGTTTTAAACTAAACTGTTATTCCATGGATAAGAAGACCCACACATTTTGAAGTAAAAAAATAAACGACAAGCTGCTGCTTTGAAGAAGATGCAAGTCAGCAATTATTTCTTCATTTTTATTTGTCTTTCATGACCCAAACTACTTGAAGGAGTACAGTTCTGACTGATTTCTGAACACTACAACAAGAAGGTGTTTGAATTTTCTTCATTAGTTGTTTTGAGATGTGGCTTTGGCTTTTTGTGGAGGAGAAAGTTAGATATTGTGGAGAGGCTGAAGTTCTTCCTGGTGAAAATTACTAGGTGTAAGGGTGAGGTATATGTTGTATACATTTGGTGTTTGTTTTCATAATTTGCAGAGACTTTTCTGATCTGTTTGACTTCTTTCCCATATTCCTTTAGGGCTGGGATGACACTGCTGTGCTGCCGAGATTTCATCTGGCTTTCAGTGTTTGAAGTGCTGAGCTCCAGTTTCTGTTTCTTTCTGAGAATATGTTTGGATGAGCTGTCTCATAGTTAGACAACTCATACCACTAACTACTAATAGTGCTTAATTTTAATTATTTCCCCCCCCCCCCCCCTTTCTATGAGTTCACTTGCATTAAATTAGAAGATGGCTTCACAGCCAGTCTTGTTACAAACAAGCAAGGCAGGTACTTCGGGCTGGTGTTAACTGATAATACCTGATCAAGGCAGGTACTTCCGGCTGGTGTTAACTGATAATACCTGATTTAGTGGTACACATAGTGTATTGGGTTTTTACCATATTGTTGTTGCTAGTGCATATTATGTATCTTTTTCTCTGGCACCCCAATAGCAAGAGCTCTCTTCTCAGCTGCCTACCGGTTTGTAATTGGTAGAGGTATTTGTATTAAAAAAATTTAAAAACAAAGTAACTTGAAGGTGTGTGGGGAGTCCTCCTATTTCAGAGTCCAAGATAATTCCGGGCGGAGTGGCGGGTGGCAGGCTGGCTCTGTGTGTGTGTGCAGCTTTCTAGTTTCAGGCTGCAACTTGATAGGCTTGGTTTCAGCGTGAAGTCTTGCGAGAGAGCCTATGTGGAACAGTTTCTTTATGAGTTGAATAAAGCTTTCTCCAGCAATGATCAACAAAGGCCTGATGTGGTTCCACAAACTTCCCAATAGGTGACGAAGAGATTTGTGTTACAGACATAGCATGACCCCTTCCCTGTTTTTCCCCTGCTGTTGTACAGCTTCCCTGCATGCTGAGGTCCCGGGTGGGACGGGAGGGACGGGACAGAGGCCTCCCGTGAACACTGTGGAGAGCTCGAAGCAGAAGCCTGCATGGCCAAAGCCTAAATTCTGTGCCTTCGTCCAAACTGTGGACCCCGCTGCTGTGACCCGCTGGGTCTGAGGAGTGGCGTGTGAAATGCCGTGGGCGGACGGGGCAGCATGGAGCTGTGGAGATGGAGAAGGCGTTAGGTGTGAGGGTGCGCTGGGCCCCTGCTGAGCCTGCCACCGCGTGGCTGTGCTGCTCAAACAGCCAAAGGTTAGTTTTGTTTCTACAGATATTTTTTTGCAAGCCTCTGTGCATGCACCTCTCCTGAGCACAATGTTAATTGCATGTGCTTGCATGTAGTCGTGGAAAGGCATCTCATAAATTTGAGAGTCTCTCCTTTTAAAATTGTGAGTTGATTTTTACATTCATTTTGCTGAGAATCATTGCTATTGTTTCTTATAAGCAGGACAGTGATTTTAAAAAGTGGTGAATTTATTAATGCTGTAACACTTTTGAATCTTGTCCTTAAGAATCTTTATCCAGTTTTCAGTCTTCTCAGTTTAGTGTTGTGAATTCTGATTTTTTTTTTTTTTTTTCCCCACTTCTGCAGAGAAGTGTGAAAACTGAAGAAGGATGTGCTAGCTCTTGTCTTACTGAGCCTGGATCTGTCCATTCCTGTAAAATGTTCATAGTTTGATTATAAACATCTAGAACTTCTATATGCTACTACCCTTACTAGAGAAATGTGGGTATCCCAGAGAAAAAAAATCAACTTCAAGGTAGCAGAACTTGTGTTATGCATTTAAACATAGCTGCTTGTGCCATCTAAAGGTCAACAGTCATTTTGATTCCTAAATATGGTTTTCCTTTCCTATATTCTTGATAGCCTGTTGTAGCATTATTTGTGAATAATTTTAGGCTGAAGACGGTAGGTTTGTGTTTATGTGGCCTTACTTTGCTTTTCTGATTTGACTTACTTGTTTGCATATGCCGTTTTTAGGGAATAAACCCCTAGAAATTGTCTGACCGCTTATGTAGACACAAAGACTAATCTGACTGGTAATTTCAAAAGCTTATGTGTTTGCTTTTGAAAGCAAACACCTGTACCTTTGCACTAGTACTGTTTCAGTGATGGCACGGACTATTGTATAGACAGGATTTGGGTAACTTTCCTCATATCTGTGGGACTTTGCCATTCTGTCTGATTAGAAGGGTGCTGCAAAGCAGTTCACTGTGCTACAGTGTCTGCTGATGGAGGACTGGCTTATAGACAGTAAACATAAATTTTCATTGAGGAGTTGATCTGTTAATTGGCAGTGGGCTCTTTGAAGCTCAGGCAGTGGGTCTGCATGAGCCTCTACATGGATAAAAGGCAATGAAGATAATTTACTTGTTTCCACCCTATGGAAAGTGCCTTCTGATGGGAGAACTTATTTCTTCATATGAAGATTCTGCTGAAGATAGGATGTTTTTACAGTGGCTAGCTAAAGAGAAAACGAGGGGTATATTTAATAAACACACAGTTTCCCCTTGCTGTGTATGCCTCTCAGACTTGTTTGATGCTACGAGCTTCCCCTATATTTAGGTTTCTACAACCTAAGCAAAATAGTAAGCTATTGTTATAGCAGAAGAGAAAGCAGAACTAAGGAGCTGATTTAAATGAGAGTAAATTAAGCCAAGGCAAAATGTTTTTGTCGGGTGTCTCATGCTTAAGATTCAGATTGCACCTTATTTTATTAGTCAGCAGTCTAGGAGCATTTCTAGACCTTCTTACCACTTTCTCTGGTTTATTCCAGCTATGCAAAAAAGGAATCTGATCTTAATGGAACCCAAGTCAAAGTTCAAGAGCTTGAAGCAGCCCTCAATTCTAAAGAAGCTGCACTGGCCACAGCCCTTGATGATAAGAGAAGTCTGGAGTTAGAAACTGAGGATTTAAAACATCAAATTTTAGAGGTGAGAAGAAATATTTAACTATCAAGCTTCTGACAGCAAATGAGTTGTCTTTATGTATAATACATCCATAGTAAGACCCGTCATTCTGGTAAAATGCAACTTTGTAGACAAAAAATGGATGCAAATCTATCATGTAGTCACAGCAAGAACAAACTGTTGTTCACTGTCAGCGTTGGAAGCAGTATTGGTTAGGTGTATTCAGTACTGTTCAGTTTATTAGTAAACATGAATGGTGAAATAGAGTGCTTTTAAAATTGCAGACTCCGAAATTTACGTTGAAGAAAGCAGGTCAAGAGTCAAACTCGAAAAATTCTAGAGCTGTGGGGGGGCATCTGCCTTCACAAATACAGACAATGAATAACTGACAAGTAACAGTTTGTGACTCTCTCTGCCCTGCTTTTGGTTCTCCGTGTGATTCTCCATCATCTAGGCATCTGATAGGACAAAGATGGGGGGGGGGGAAGTCTTATCCTAGTTTTGTTAACCCTTCGAAACACATGACTTGTGATCTTAAGCAACACCACCTCAAGAGGATGGGTTGAGGAGACCAGGAAACTGGTATTTGCCGTGTAGAAAAACTGAAATGTTATAGGGGAAAATTGGTAAGTAGCAGTAAGTATAAGTAGTAACTAATGCTAGTTACCAATGTGAAATATGTAGAACTCACTTGTGCCAAGCGATTGCAAAAGATGTGGGGGAAAGACATTAGTGGTGTAAATACTGGATCTGATTGTCAAGTTCAACCATAACATGTAGGTAGCTGTACTTCTAGGTAGCCGAGGTCATTGTGTTATGCGAGTTCTGCTACATAATCGTTGTTGTGTTGACTCTTTATTTCTTTTTCTTAAAGCTTGAAATTTCTTCAGCTGCTGCCAGGGAACAGCTTGCAAATGAAACTTTGCTGAAGGTGGATCTTGAAAACCGTTGTCAGAGTCTCATGGAGGAGTTGGAATTCCGTAAAAATATGTATGAGAAGGTAAATGCTTTCATCTCCAGAATTCACATTTTCAAAGGGAAGATGACAACTAGGGGTCATTCTAGAATACTAAAATGATGTAGGTTGGGAGGGACCACAGGAAGTCATCTGGTCTGAACTCCCACTTGGAGCAGGGGATTTACCTCTGTTCTAGCTGGAAGACTTCCACCTTTCTTTTTCTAGGAAAAATGGTATTAACTCAGACTTCCTGTGATAAAATGGCTTCATGTATCATGTTGTTTCGTGTTAATTTCTGCGCATGGTATTGAAATACACACTTCTTTTCATAGTAATGGGAAAGCAGGTTAATAATTTCTCACATAATCCCTTTACAAGAAATAAAATGGACACTCAAACAGGTACTTGTACTGTTTTTAACTCCAGAACTTTCTAACAGGATGCTTTTGAATTATGGAAACAGAAGTTGACAAATATTTGTCTTTTACAGCTTTTTCTTGTAGTGCTTGAGGCTTTCCAGCAGGCAGCTTAGTGCAGCAACAAATGTACCTAACCATGCTATCTGTTATTCCCTGTGCATGTTTCCTTGCTAGTTGTATTTTCAGCTTTGCTCATGTTGTTGGAGTCCTTTTCTCCAGAGACCACAGAAAAGCGTACAAATAAATGGGGAAAATGCTGTTTGGTGAAGGTGACTGTTTAATTTCACAGTACTTTCGTTTCGTGCAAGCATAGAAGATATCTAGAGAAAGGGAGCATGTATTTCTAAAATCTAATCATGTTTAGGTGTGTTTGTTGAAGATCCAGACAACTCTTAGAAGGAAGAAGCCTGTGACTTTGCAGGCTGATGGTATCCTAGCTCTTTATTTCAGTGACTGGCTATTGCAAAATAATGTACTAGGCAGATCAGACTGGGGAAATGGCCTGGTGTTTCCACTGAGTTTCAGTGTCAAAACAAACTCATGCAATGCTGATCCACAAAGCTAGCTAAAATCTGCATTGCCATCTGGTGAGAAGATAATCTTCTGAAACTCATTTTGTCTGATATTTACCAGATGTGATTTTATTTTTCTGTTTGTCTTAGGAAATCAATGAAACAAGAAGGAAACATGAAACTCGCTTAGTTGAGGTTGATTCTGGGCGTCAAGTTGAAAGTGAGCATCAACTTACCCAAGCCCTTCGTGGAATAAGAGAGCAGCATGATGCTGAAGTGAAGCTGTACAAAGAAGAGCTTGAACAGACTTACCATGCCAAAGTGAGAATGTCTTTTCGTACAGTTGTCTGATGTACTTTATTTTTGTGTTATTTAGTGTAAAGATACCCTAATTACTTGCATTTCAGAGGATTTTATTATGGAGCTTTGTTTAAAATTACTGTGCTTCTGAAGGTGAATTTGCCTTTTCAGGTCTCATTTTGGGAGCAGGTTTAATCCTCAGGCACTACAATAATACTAGAATAAAAAGCACCCTGTGAAGGTGAACTGCAGGAAAAAAGTGATTAGTACTGAGATTACTGTGAATTCAAGGGAGGTGGATATGTTACATGTAAACTGTAATGTAGTCTTAATGATCAATAAGGTGTCCTGTATTTTGTGTGAAACTTACTTCATAGTAGGGCTTGCTGAGAAGACAATGTCCTGAGTCCTCTGACCTTGTACAGAATGTGGAAATTTTACCACGCCCAATGATTTCTGCTTTTCACTTTCCTGGAGAGGAAGCACACTTAAGCTGAAATCAGTTATACTTCTTCATTTCCTTCCTCTGCTATGATTCGGCTTTACTGTCAGGAGGGATCCTGATGTCTCAGCTGAACCTGGTTTCTGTGGCTATACTTGTTGCAGTTAGCATTTCTAAGAACACAGTTGGATGTTACAGCAGAGAAGTTGATACAAACTGAATTTATTAGCATAGGTTTCAGTCTTCGGTCTTAACAGTGTTCAGTTGCTTATCTTCAGGTCTTCAGTCTCACTTCAAAAAATGTATTTAAAATAAAATCTAACCAAAAATACTTTTTTCATTTTTTTTTTTGTCTAAAAATCTTTTCATAATTGAGGCTTTCTTTTTCCCTCTCTTCAGGTATATGGTTTCTGTATTTTTTTGTCTCTTATTTAAAAAAGTTTTCTTGGATTCCATTTCATCTGCAACAACAAGTTCAGTAATAAGTTTGTGGTGCTGCTGAAGTGGATGTGGTAGTGTTTGGCAGGAATGTTGTAGGCAGTTTAAAAAAAAAAATTATTTGAGTTTGAAGTTGTGATACAATGAAGCAGTAGTGACTCATGGCACTGGTGCTGTAATCTGAAGGCGCATTATCAATCCGCTTATGTTGGCTGAAAATTAACAGAAGTTTGCTTGTTTTTATAGAATTAGTAATTTCAGTTTAGCTTCTTCTATTTAAGCATACTCAAAAACTGGCGCTTTGGTAATTAAATATATAAAGCTAAACATTGACCAGAATGAAAACTGAACTTAGCAGTCCAACTTCAGTAATGTCTACAAGGGAGACTTTTCTAGAATAAATATTCAGAGGATTATGATTTCAGGTAGGGCAATCCAGCATGGTAATTGAGCCACCATATTTAACCCTAAGAGAAAGGGATGTTTCATTGTGTTAGAGCTGCAGAGAGGAACTTTGTGGCTTAATGTTGTGTGTGGTTTTTAGTGACTCATTTTTCTTTTGATAAAAGCTACTTTGAAACTGATGTCTTAATTTCATCTACTGCAGATTGAGAATGCTAGACTCTCCTCTGAGATGAGCAATACTGCAGCCAACTCGATGAGAGAAGAACTGAATGAAAGTCGCATACGAATTGGTAATCTGTCTTCCCATGTCTCCAGCCTTCAGAAAGAGGTAATAAGTTGTTTGTGACACTTCAGTCTTGCCTAATTACGGCTGTTAATTTTATATTGAAGGACTTTCTTTCACTTAACTTGTAAGTATGTTCAGCATCATGACTTGAATTTGTCTTCTGCTCTACTATTCTGTACTTTTCAAATTTCTTAATGTCTCCTTTTGACAAAGTTGATTTTTTTGTGCAATGCCCTGCTACGGAGTGAGTATTTGAAAGGTCATACTGTTAATTTGCTTTTGTGGAAACTTTTGCAGATAGATGAGACTGTTTTAGACAAGAGGTCTGTGTTAAAAGTTTTTGGCATTCTAAGCAATTTAGCTCTGTTCCGTAGTAATTGGCAGCCTAGTGTAGGATTCCAAAAGCAACATTCAGAGCCAGAGCTGGAGTATGCAGTCTCTGTCTGTGTGGTGTCTGTTTTCAACCTAGATCCATTTTGCATCCAGAACTTTTTTTGAGAGTGATTTTTACTAGGATTAAGGTTAAATATGAGACTGAGAAATTACATGAAATAAGTGTACTTGAGCATTTGTAGACCAAGGTCTTGAGCAGAGACTAATTACACAGGTCACAGAGCACACAGATCACACCTGAAGTAGTATGACAAGTCGTATATTCAGTACTAGCTTATTTGGTGGGAATAACATCATGTGCACTGCAGTGGAAAATCTAGAGTGAAAATGAGAAATGTTAGGAGTTGGCTTTTGTAACTTAAAGTGCAGCAAAACATTTTTTTTTTTTTTTTTTAAATATAGAACATTACTAATATTTTACTTTGATCCTTTCTGTGATATGTTTTGAATTGTATTCCTCCTGTACAGTAGACTCTTGGAAATATGCAGAATTTTCAAGTCCTGCAAGTGAGGAATATAAGTCAAGGGGGTGTTATTTCATAAGTTTCCAAATAACTTGGCAGATACCAGTATGAGTCGTCACAGTTCTCCTGTTACGTAGGCAAGTTAGTCTCTGGAAAAGATCAGGTGATGTAATTAATGTGCATGAGGTTATGCGAGAGTTTTGTCTACTTGGATCTTATTTCTGCCTTTAGGTTACCATCGTCTTTCTTCTGGTGGTTCAGTCAACAGGTGTTTCTGATGTTGTTTTTTCTTCTTACTTTTAGTTAATTGCCTGTATTCTGTTGCTTACTTGGGAGTGACAGCAGGGTCAGAGAACTTGCTTCTGAGTTTGCAGAGGTGGTGGTTGTTAACTTCAGGGCTATCAAAATCAAATTCTGCCAATTTGACTGTAATTGTCCACCAAAAGGACCCTTTTGCGCCTGTGGGGTTTTTTTGGTAGTGCTGGTGATGTTAACCAGTAGAGTTTTGTTTGCCATTAGCTAGCACTAACTTCAGCTTTGTTCTCTTGGAAGAAGACAACTCTCTTATCACTGGTGTTGGTCTGATTTGAGTTACCAACACTGAGCTCTGTAGTAGTTTCCACTGGGATCTTCCCTGTGACACTCAATTGCTTTTATTAAATACCATATCTGATTCTTGGCATTGACAACCAGTTACACTGGCCCTCTGCATTGGCCATTTAGACTGCCTATTTTCATTGTCTCTGGATTATGATGACTTCCTAAGCAGAGTGCCTGTATAGCAAACAGTGACGTAACCAGACAAGGTGATTGTGGGGCATTGGTTCCTGTGCCTGTCCTTTAATTAAAAAAATCTCAAGCGACTACCGAACAGAAGAAAGCATGTTCAGGGAAAGTAGACCTTAAAGCTGTCATTTGGCCTTTCTTTGATAAGCGTTCCATTCCGTATGTGCAATATTAAGTTCTACTAGCTTGATGTGATTTTTAAAGCATATGACAAATTACCTTTCGTCATGGAACACCTACCGCTGTACTTTCAGCAAGCCTTGAAGGCTTTGATACCAGACGGATGGGTTTTTGCTGACAATAACCCTTACTCTTTTAGAGGAACTTCCTCCCAGAATTCAGAATTGGCAGTAGTAAACTGGAGTGGGAGGTAGACACCTGAAAGCCAAAGAATAATTACTTCAGGTTGTGAAGTACACTGAACTGTACTTTGTGTCCTGTCCAGCACACCTTAAACCATTTGACTCTTAAGCTCAGTTTTTCCTGACTGAGTAAATTCAGGTGTAGTAACTTATCTTCAGATCTCAGAAGAATTAAGCAGTGGTCTTTCAAAGTATATTGCAAGTTGCATTGGAACTTTGTGTTACGTTTGTAGTAGGTGATGTGGAGAACAGGAAGCTTGAATATGGGCAAATGAATTCAGAAAGGGGGGAGGATGTTTAACCTAATGTTTTGAATTCATATCGCCTGGATAGAAGAGTGCATGGAGGTTTGAGTGAGCTTTCCTTCGCACCACTGATGTTTTCAATGCTTTCTAGTCTAGAGCATGGCAAGATAGAGTGCAAGAGCTGGAGGACAGCTTGGCCAAGGAACAGGAAAACTGTCACAAAACACTGTCTGAGAAGGAGAAGGAAATAGCAGAGATAAGAAATCAGATGCAGGAGCAGCTGAGTGACTACGAACAACTTCTGGATGTTAAATTGGCACTTGATATGGAAATCTGTGCATACCGGAAATTGCTGGAGGGTGAAGAGGAGAGGTATGAAAGAATGCTGGTATCTGTGGTGCTTCCTTCATTTCTCGTTCTGTGTTAAAGGGCAGTTCTTACTGGGGGTGCTTTCATTAGGTGCTTTACTACAGTTTCTAAGATACTGTTTGTTTTTGTCCGCTCCTGTCTGACATGCTTACTCCATGAGACCAGGCTGCTTGAGTATCAGGCCAATAGCTCTCAGGGGAACAATTACCCTTCTTCTATTAAGATTCGGCACAAAGGACGTAATGAATTGTCATTTGCAGGTTTGGTGTCATGGTTAATATTCTTGTTCAGGTTAATTGCAGGGTTATTTAATTGTTAGCCAAACTTTTTTAAGTATAGGATAATTTTAATAAAGTAATAGTTGTTGTGATTGACCAGCTTATCAGCTAGCTGCCTTTTTCACATCAGACCCCAGAGTTCAGCAATACTGAGAATTTTCACATGATGAGTCACAGCTGTCATTTAAAGTAGTTTGATACTTCACTGTTTTCTGACTGACATCCTGCTTGTCTAGGCTAATTCCTCTGCTATTGGGTTTTTGCATAAATTTCCTACAAAGGTTTAAGTTCCCCTAAAAGTTTTTTTTCTTTACTTATTCTATTTACCCAGGAATGCAGTCTTTAACAACTGCATGGAGATGTCTTTATGATCTTATTATAGTAGTCCGCCAGTATTCTATGCGCCAAAAGCGTTAATCAGCTGTTTGACAACACTTTATTAATTTCTTCAATAAGTACTGAAGTCTTCACTTATTTGTGTAACATGCTTTGTTTACTATGTTCCTATACCTTTTTGCTGTATGATTTTGTGGGAAGAAGAGGAGACAGGAAGAAAGTTTATGACCTCAAGTTGCGTCAGAGGAGGTTTAGGTTGGATATTGGGAAAAATTTCATAACTGAAAGAGTGGTCAGGCATTGGAGCAGGCTGCCCAGGGAAGTGGTGGAGTCACAATCCCTGGAGGTGTTCAAAAAACATGTAGACGTGGCACTGCAGGACATGGTTTAGTACACATGGTGGTGTTGGGGTGACAGTTGGACTGGGTGATCTTAGAAGTCTTTTTCAACCTTAACGATTCTATGATTCTATAAAAAAAAGTGGAAAAAGTTAAACTGAAGTCTGATACGTGTGTACCTCTTCTTTTCTTCAATATAGGCTGAAACTTTCTCCAAGCCCATCTTCGCGAGTGACAGTTTCACGAGCTTCATCAAGCCGTAATGTGCGTACAACTAGAGGGAAAAGGAAGAGGATTGATGTGGAGGAATCTGAAGCCAGCAGTAGTGTTAGCATTTCCCATTCAGCCTCTGCCACTGGAAATGTCTCTGTTGAGGAGATAGATGTTGATGGAAAATTCATCCGCTTGAAGAACACCTCTGAACAGGTTTGAAAATGCACATGTATCATGACTTTGCAGTGGGCTGGTGAGAGGTAGAATGCATCCTCAGCACCCTTTCAGCCCTCAGGCTTCATGTTGAGCCTGGATCTAAAGCACCCTGTATAAGAGGTGGCATGAAGAAACTAGAGTGTCACAAAATAAGCTTTCATACAGTATTCTGGACTGATATGATGACTTCTTAATGATTTCTAATGCTTTTCATAACTGTTTTAGTGCTAGGTTGCCCACCTGCCAAAGTGTTACATCGCTCTTCAGAGTTCTGGCTTGCAAGTGATCTGCCTGTAAAGCTTTACAGTGAACATTGTCATTGATAGGAAATAGTGCAAACAGACATTAGGCTACTTTAGAAGCCTTTTAAGAACTTTCTCTGCCTTAAAAAGTCCCAAAAGAGTTACATACCAATGCAAAATAAATATCTAAATGTAATTAGTTGCCTGTGACTCTTGTACTTGCCTATAGCTTCTCTAAATCATAGTTTTCCTTCTTCTTTGAATGCATCCACAGTTTTCAGGAGCCCTCAGTTCCCACACCAAAGCCACCTTTATGATGGCTACTCAGATTATTTCATTCTGTGAATAGGTTGGAGTTTGTACTGGGGGGAACACACATACCTGTTTATGAAAGGGTACTTCATTTGAGTAATAATCAAAACTTTTCCTTACGTTGCTCTCAGAATGATGCTGTTATATTCCGTACATTCCTCCCCGTGTGTCCGTCCCCCCCCCCCCCCCAATATTACTTGCAATTTCTGCTTAAGCAAAATAAGTTCTATGTCATATATAGTTCTGCAAGTGGTCACAGGAGGGGTTGGAGACTGGAGACTGATTTTGTGAATCCTTTGTTTGGGAGAAGAGAGAATTGAGCATCGTCTCATTAGGACACAAGAATTACCAGACCTTGTTTCTTGCAGTCTTGATTTAAGAGGAGGTCTAAGTAATTCTTGCCTTCTCCTGTGCTGTCTGAGCCTCAGCAGTGTGTAGAAGTCTGTTACCCACATTCTTTGTTTTCAGTGACACATAGGCTTTGCCTAATATTATCAGGTCTGTTACTTTCACTGAAAGGCACCTGGTCTTGGTGTTTTAGATGACAAAGACTGGTCTGGTTCCAAGTGTTTTGGTCTCCTTTAATCAATGAAGAGATGGATAGACTCCTCCAGATGGTGCTAGATGTGTATCTTAATTACCTGCTTGGCTAAGAGTGCTGACTACATTTACTGAATGGAAGAAACCTTGATAGCTATCTTGGTGTAGACAGCTAAGTGTTTAGATGACTAAATTCAGACAAATCAAAGACTACTTCTAGGGAGTCACAACCTGCCATATTTTTTCTTGACTTGTTCGAACTTATGGAGGTTTTCTCCCCCCACTTTGTGTACCACATGGGTTTCCCCTCTTTTATTTAATTTAAATACACATTCATCCTTCCATGGAAGGACCATTAGTTCTGTTACCAGAAGCCATGAACGGTTCATGGCTTTACAGCAATTTGCAAGGGGTCTAGATTTGAGCAACATTTTGTAGTGCAGTGTAATAAGCTGTACTTACGGAATTTTCACAAGTTTTTGACAGCTTATGTATACAAAAAGTAGATAGAAAATATTTTAAATCCTCTTTAAGTATGGTATGTTTTGTTACAGTGACCAACTGAATGTCAGCATCCATTAAGTTCAGTAAGAGTGTTTGTTGCAGATGACCTTAGCTGTCTGTTTTCAGACTCCAGTGGCAAATGTTTAATATTTGGAAACTCTGTTGGTGGGACAACTTGTAAAGATCTCTTGTTTTGAAATAGTTATTCTGTAATGATGACTTGTATGTGTTTTTCTATAAGATTTGCTAGTGCTTTTCAAGTAGTTGATGGGGAAAAAATAATTGAAAGGAAAAGATAATGTAGGTCTTGCAAAGAAGTATTTAGCGGGAGGTGTGCGTATGTAGAAACACATTTTAAGATGACTGACAGGAATATTTTGTTTTCTAAGAAGCCTGTTTGTTATTCTGTGCTTCAACAAAAGGTATCATGTATTTGTAAGGGGATTTTAATATTTATGTATTTTTCTGAACCAAGCTGTAACAAAACTGATGCAAATTATAAACATTCGTTAATAGAACATCAGAACTGAGAAGTGTGTTAAGCTTTAACTTGAAATAAGAGGTAAGACAAGTTTAGCTAAAATGGTTCTAATTGCATGCTGAAGATCAAGTGATAACAAATGTTTTCACTGAAAATTTTGTGCGTTACATTCTTATATGTAAAATACCCTACATGTGTAACAGAAAATGACTGCTGATGGAAATGTTTTTTTTTCTCTTTTTTATTAGGATCAACCTATGGGAGGTTGGGAGATGATTCGAAAAATAGGAGACACTTCTGCTACTTACAGATATAACTCAACATACTTACTAAAGGCGGGCCAAACTGTTACAGTAAGTTGTCAAGATTCAGCTGTTTAGTTGAAATGGGCTTTAGGCCGACTTGTATGTGTCAGTAAGACACCAGGTTTTTAGTTGTCCTTTCTATGTACATGTTCAGAAAATAATCACCTGTAGTTGTATTGGGCATTGGTTGTATCAATTGCTGGGAAGAAGTTGGACAGAATTATGTTTTTCAGAAGCTTGCTTTCTACATGGAGCAATAATTTTGACCATAAACAGGTGCATTTTTATATTCAAAAGTCCCTGCATTAGAAAACATAGCGGTGTTCTATTGTAAGGAACTTTGGAAGTAGGTAGACAGAGACTTGTATTTTCGTAATTGGATGAGATTCACCAGTATAAATTAAACGGAATACATTAACTCAATAAATAACATGAAAGTGTATAACACTAGCAGATAATGGTCGTGTGTGACTTCTTTTAACAGATCTGGGCTGCAAATGCTGGAGTCACTGCTAGCCCTCCCACTGACCTCATCTGGAAGAACCAGAATTCTTGGGGCACTGGTGAAGATGTGAAAGTTGTGCTGAAAAATTCTCAGGGAGAGGTAAAGTACCTCATATGTGTTTAAACTTGTCTTTCTGGGGTGCCATCCCCTGTAAAGGTGCAGATGGAACGATTGTTAGGACTTTACAGGTGTTCAGTAAAGCTTTCTCCTTTTGCTTTCCAACCAAGCATACTGTACCCTGTCTGTCTTAACTGCAATTTAGGAATGCAGTCTATTGAAGCATGCAAAATTTTTTCCCTATGTTGAGTATAAGCAGTAGAAGAATGACTTGTTCAGACACTGCCCGCATGCCAGGAATTGGGCAATGCCTTAGAATATGCTTTGAAAAGATAACATTTTAGTAAACTTTTCAGTGATTTGTATCTTAAATTAGTTTTCCTTAAAACTGTGTGTTTATGGGGGGTGGGGTATGTTACAGTGAAACTCACTTTAAGCAATGAGGCATTAATTCTGGCAAGGTAGGGGTTAAAACTTGGGGTAGGACAGTTGCTATGACATCTTGCAATTGAAAGAAAATATTTAAACATATAAAAAAGTAAATTTTGAAGAACTTGATTTTCTTGTTAGAAAGACTCTTTTTAACCATTAAGAGATTTATAACTAAGGTGTGAAGACTGTGATTTATACACAGCAGTTCATGAAAAGTATATAGACAAAATCAGTACAAGTAGCTTTGCCAACAGCTGGAACTCCCATTTCTCAAAAGCTGAGGAGATCAGCACCAGATCTTTAGAGAAGTCAAGTCTTAAAACTCTGTTCCAGGAGGTTGCTCAGAGAAGCACTGTCTTTAAAACAACTATACATGAAAGGGAGGAGGAGGAAGTTGAGGATGAAGCAGCTGAAGCTGTGGAAGAAGACGACTTTTACCACCAACAGGTATCTTGGTTTAGGTTAACAAGATTGTTTAGGTTGAAAAAACAAATATTTGTGTCATGAATTTTTGGGAGACTATCATACCTGTTTGGATATGGGTGTTCTTTTATTTTTGTTTTGTTTAATTGGTAACAATGAAAGCATGAAGTTGGGTTATTAAAACCAGTATTAAAAAAATATATTACTTCAGGTATTCCCTTGATTGAGAGAAGCAGATTTTCCTTAAAACAAGGTTTTAAAACTTAAAGATTTTGGGATTTTTTTTTTTTTTCTGAATATCTGTTCTTGATAAGATTTCAGGCCAATTGTTTATGGTAACATTTGGCTTAAGCAGGTACACCTAAATTTACCTAAAGTTTTCAGATTTTAAATCTCTCATTGTCTCTGATAGAGGAAAAGAGATTTGAAGACACTGTCCGAGAAAATGCCTCTTGCATGCTGAAGAAAAGCAGCTCTAAAGGCAGTGGAAAGATGTGAACTTGCAGTGACAGTGTAAAATGTTGTGAAATACAAGGGAAAATACTGGCATAACATCCTTGATTGTTTGCTTTATGAGTTTCATTACCTTACTGTTTTGACCAGTTCTCCTTAAAAAAAAAAAAAAAAAAAAACAAACCAAAAAAAAAACAACCCAAAAAAACAAACATAAGTTCCTGTAATGCAACATTCAAGTTTGCTACTTTGCCTAAAACTTTGCTACCTTTCAGTTAGTATATAACTTAGTCAGTTAGAAAAGATAATACAGATCTGTAAGTGTGCATATATAAACAGACAAAAATGGAGAGACTTGGTTGTGTTGGTAGTACTGTTTTTTGGCAACCATGGTTTTTGACCTATGACTGGATCATAACTTTGTGGCATTTAATACAGAGTCGAGTTTTTACTGCTGTTATGCATAAGTACTGAAGAGCATCCACCTGCTCTTGTGGATTGGGTAATTCAGCTAACGTGTTTCTTAGTAGCTTTACTTAGAAAAGTGGTGTAGAGAGATGAGATTTCTTTAGATAAAAACTCTCAAGGTACTTGTATGTGCTCCCTGCAGTATTCACCGCCTGTCTAAACTCAATGATGCTTTTTGACTGGAGGTTCAAATATGGTAATTATTTAAGTTGTGCTTTTCTGGTACCTGTCCTCCATTACCTCTCACAGGAAAGATATCTAGAAGTCTTTTACTTACAGGCAATAACAGGTTGTACAGCTTTGTGTGCTGACTCTTGCTTAGACCATGCCAGGCTAATAATTTCATATATGAAAAATGTATGGTATATTATTTTGAGTTGCTGAATCTTTTAGTGCTGGATTTTGTTTCAAAGATGACTCTTTCTATCCATAACAGGCAGGCCCAAGGGCATCTGACAGAAGCTGTGTGATCATGTGAATTTCCAGTTGGCCAGGTTCCTCAGATTGTGGTCATCTTTGCTTACAGAACAGAGCCTTCTCAGAAGCACGGCGTATTTTTGTGTTTTCTGTGTGTGAATTTAAGATGCGAGTCTGGTGGCCTTAATTTCCTTTGCCACTGAAAAGGAAGTTTTGTAAAAGAAAGATCTGTAACTTTCTTGCAGGATGTGAATTGTTGACTCTGAACAATGTACTGTTTGAAAAATGTTGTCCATGTCTGCCAGATTTATATGCCAGTCTTTTTTATTGAAACCTTGGTGGAATAGAAATATTCCACTGTGTTTTGGGGATCGATTTTCGTAGATGACACCACTCTAGACTAGCTAGCTGCTGTTTACCTCTTTATATTTAGGTGCTGTTGGGGAAGGGGAAGGCATTTTCGATACTATGAACTCTTTTATACTGCAGGCTTTTTTTTCCTATGGCACAATCAAGGCTATAAAACTTTTTTTATAGAAAAGCACAGCTTTGTTTAAAAAAAAAATTTAAAAAAAAAAACCAATAACAAAACGAAATGAAAACAAAAAAACTACACACACAAAAAAAAATGGTAGCCCAGCTGAGCATGTAAGCACTCAAAGGATGAAGGATGCAGTAAAACTCCTTATTGGTACTCTCTTCCTTTATTTAGATTTCTTATTCTGGAGGAGCATTCATGTTAAACGTGTTAGTTGTGTTGTTAAGGTAGTGTAACCAGCTAAAATTTTCTTATGTGATTTTTTAACAAATAGAAGGCTGTTTTAATATGAATTGTCTTGCTTGCTTACAGTCTGTAGGAACAAAACCAAGTCTTTTAGCAGTCTAGTCTACATTTGTATGGAAGATAATTGTAATTTTGTCAATCTGGAAAGTTTTTGTCCTTTCTGCATTAATCTAATGTCTGAAAAAGCTTTGAATAAAATATCTCTGTTTAAGATGTTACCAAGTAAAGCGTTTGGAATTTGTTTCTTCCTAGAACTGAACTAAAAATTGAAGTAGTGTTGAATACTTGGAACTGCTAGTCTTTGAAGCTGACAAAAAGTCTGTGTAAATGGAACAGTGGCAATTGAGTTTGAAAGATTTATTCCAAATAACTTCACATTTAGAAAACTAATTCTTTAGAGGTCTATTAAAACTGTTGCATGAATGATTCTGCATTGTCTTTTTCTCATACAAGTACCAGTTTAAGCATGGTGCAGTAACATCAACAGAAATTCAGAATAGTAATACTCATCTTTGGAGGTATTTTCAAATGCACGGTCAGAATTTTGAAAGTTGATTTGAGCTTTTTTCTAGCATTAGTCTTATGATGAATTTAAGACTTTTTTTATAACACGTCTTTCATCTTGGATAAATTCCCTTTTTCTGGTGACCTACATGGTGGCATTTCAACCCTGTGCCTGCAGGTGAGGGGGATCCTGGCCAAGGTTTATGCGGATGGGTGAGGATTAGGGGGACTGCTTCTTTTGACAGTAATGCTGGCATAAACAACTGCATTAAAGTACAGTGTAACTTCATTTAATTTCCTGTTTATGTTTGAATGTTTAGGTAGTGTGAATATTTCCATGTCTTTTAAGCACCACTCTGTATCCCATAACGTTTCAAATAGTCCTCAGTTTGATCTAGGGGTATAATGGCTTTCTTCTCATTGTAGTTTCAGATATCTGTAGGTATACATCATATAAAGGAACATGCATGTTGTAGGAAATGGTTAATTCCATTCCTTGTTTGTTGTTTTCGAAACTAACAGTACAGGCTAGCAATGTATTCCAGTAAAGACTTGTTTGGGCCAGTTAGATAGGACTGTTAATCTCTCCAGTCAGTAGTAAAAGAAAAATACTTTGTGTGTAGGCATTGGGAGTCTAATTCATAGTAGGAACCTGCCAATATAATCAAGCATGCTTGGTGATAGCTTTTGTAGAGCCTTTTTTTTTTTTTGACATCAGGATGATGAACAGTGCTGTAACTCTTACCTGAATGTGTAGCTAGGAGCTGCTACTTGAAACTAATTTTGTCTGTGAAGAGAACTTTCACTGAGTCTTGTGAATATTCTGGTAAATGAGTGCTCTTGTGATGGATGACAATGGGAGAAGTGCTGATTTTAGAAGTATTATTTTGCTGTTGCAAGTATTCCTGTAAACTAGCATGAAGAGCGTTGGGAAACACAAATGACCCTTCTGGGGAGTGTGTGCGTGCATGTGTGTTTGCTCTAAGCTTTAGAGTGAAACATCCTACCACCAGGTGGAGATCTTAGTATTCAAATACTAAAAAAAACCCACCAAACCCAATGCCCCCATAAACTTCCTACGCTTCCCTGCAAGTTCCATGATAACTTTCGAAAGTTTCTGCTTTACTGAACAGAACAACATCTGTTCTGCCTCTTCCCTGTCTTGCCACACTGAAGTCCAGAAGTGCATTTTGATTACTGAAAGGTAGGGTGGACCTTTCCTTGCTGTACTGAAAAACAGCAGCCTGGAGCTTGTGGAGGGGTATGCATTGTGTCACCATATGCAGCAAATGCCAGTTTCTATGGGAATACTAATTTTTTTTCTCCTCTGTCACACAGTGTCCGAGAGCTCTTGTTCCTGTTAGTGTGGAACTGCGTTCAAAATACACCACCGCAGCTGTTGTGGTTACTGTCATAATCTACACCAGTCTGAGAGAGAAGAGGCGCTGGTGGATTTGGGAAAGGCACCTGGCCACTGAAAAATGAGCTAATTGGCTATATGCCTCTATATGTATATTATGTATATCAGTGTATCATTTTGATACTGATTTGAGGGTTTCCAGGGTGAAAAGGGTGTTTCATGGGGAAACTCCAGATCTGTGAAACAGTGCTTTTTATATTCATACAGCACTGTAAGCAGTATAGGTACTTCTAGTAAAAAAAAAAAAAAAACAACAAATTTGCTGCTGCAGAAGTGGCTACATGGTAATTGACTGTGAAGTGTTTTTCTCCAGGCAAAGAAAGTAAGTAGTTGAAGGGGAATACAAACTTCTAAAGCTCTTGTCCCAACTAGAATGACTAGTACTAACTGCTGATTTTTATAAAGGCAATGGAGGCTATGTATGATGTATGTGAATGCTTATGTAGCCTTTTCTGGTATATGATGGCTAACCTCAAGGAAACACTGGGACACTTAATTATTGATAATATTCAACTAGATCCATCATAGGATTATGGCAAATGTTAGCTATTTTACCTCAGTTTTTGCTTAGTGTGCATTTATTGCTCCGAGTCCTTTGCTGCTTCTCCTCTGGTTTCCTTTTACGGGTTTGCATAAATACAGTACTTTGCATGATTAACCCCAGAGAAAGAAAAGTTGCATTTTGTGGCATCGGTAAAGGCACATTTCATCCTAAGCTGATTCTTTGATAGGATTTTCCTACAGTTGTAATTAGCTCTTGTATGTGAATTTTCATAGCTGGTTTCACTGTTGCATTTTATTAACAGAAAAGATTATTGGCAAGCAAGTCTGACCTTCTCCCTAATGCAAGTCATGGAATGAAACTGTAATGTTGGTTTTCTCTGCCGCTAGCATTTTGTCTCTGAAGGTGGTCTGGCTTATTGTTTGTAATGGGATGTTGTAGATAGAATGTCAACATTGATTCTGTATTTTAAGAAGTTTTATTGGGAAAACGTTTTGGACACTTATGACAGAGTTGAAGAAAACCAGTTCTATAACGTTTCAACATCAAAGGGAGGAAAAAATGTTTTGTAGCATTGCCACAGTGAGGTGTAAGAGGCTGTCAGTAAAAAATTTGAGAAAGCAATCACAAGTACTAACAGACTTGGCAGCTGTTGAGAGATGTACCTCCTGATTTTAGAAAAAGATTTCTTATGTGGAAATGCATTTGGAAATTATATTTGCAATGTGGAGTAACAGCAATGAGGTAGTATGCAGTGTGGTGTCGTCATCAGTTACGTTACATACTATATGTCCATACTGTAGGCTTGCTTGTTTTATGGGCTTGTTTGATATTTACAAAGTTACGGGCCTCTGTTGTACTGTTTCCATTGTCTAATAGTTTTTAAAGATACTTTTGAATACCTCAAACTAGTATTTGGCAGTAAATAGGCAATACTCAGTTCTGCTTGCAAGGAAAATTCTTGTTTAATTAACCATCTGTGTGTTAAATGGAACTTGGTTTCATAAACAGTAACAGATGAAAAGCGTAACAGCGAATTTTTTTAAATTTACCTTCATTTGAAAGGGAGAGCTTTTCTTCACAGAATCACACAATCACAGAATGGTAGGGGTTGGAAGGGACCTCTGTGGGTCATCTAGTCCAACCCTTCTGCTGAAGCAGGGTCACCTACAGCAAGCTGCACAGGACCTTGTCCAGGCAGGTCTTGAATATCTCCAGAGAAGGAGACTCCACAACCTCCCCGGGCAGCCTGTTCCAGTGCTCTGTCACCCTCAGAGGGAAGAAGTTCTTCCTCATGTTCAGACGGAGCTTCCTCTGCTTCAGTTTGTGCCCATTGCCCCTTGTCCTGTCACTGGGCACTACTGAAAAGAGTCTGGCCCCATCCTCCTGACACCCACCCTTCAGATACTTGTAAGCATGTATTAGGTCCCCTCTCAGCCTTCTCTTCTTCAGGCTGAACAAGCCCAGCTCCCTCAGCCTCTCCTCGTAGGGGAGATGCTCCAGTCCCCTCACCATCCTTGTAGCCCTCTGCTGGACTCTCTCCAGTAGTTCCTCAACTTTCTTGAACTGGGGAGCCCAGAACTGGACACAGTACTCCAGATGAGGCCTCACCAGGGCAGTGTAGAGGGGAAGGAGAGCCTCCCTCGACCTACTGGCCACACTCTTCTTGGCCTTCTTGGCAGCCAGGGCACACTGTTGGCTCATGGTTAACCTGTCGTCCACCAGGACACCCAGGTCCCTCTCCACAGAGCTGCTCTCCAGCAGGTCCACCCCAAGCCTGTACTGATGCATGGGGTTGTTCCTCCCCAGGTGCAGGACCCTGCATTTGCCCGTGTTGAACCTCATCAGGTTCCTCTCTGCCCAATTTTCCAGCCTATCCAGGTCACGCTGAATGGCAGCACAGCCTTCTGGTTCATCTACCACTCCTCCCAGTTTGGTGTCATCAGCAAACTTGCTGACGGTACATTCTAACTCTTCATCCAGGTCGTTGATGAAGAAGTTAAACAAGGCTGGGCCTAGTACTGACCCCTGAGGGACACCACTAGTTACCAGCCTCCAACTAGACTCAGCGCCGCTGATGACAACCCTCTGAGTTCTGCCATTCAGCCAGTTCTCTATCCACTTCACCGACCACTCATCCAGCCCACACTTCCTCAGCTTCCCTAGGAGGATGTTATGGGAGACAGTGTTGAAAGCCTTGCTGAAGTCAAGGTAGACAACATCCACGGCTCTCCCCTCATCTACCCAGCCAGTCATGCCATCGTAGAAAGTTATCAGATTGGTCAGGCATGATTTCCCCTTGGTGAATCCATGCTGACTACTCCTGACAACCTTGTTTTCCTCCACTTGCTTGATGATGGCCTCCAGGATAAGCTGCTCCATCACCTTTCCCAGGATGGAGGTGAGGCTGACTGGCCTGTAGTTCCCTGGGTCCTCCTTCTTGCCCTTTTTGAAGATTGGAGTGACACTGGCCTTTCTGCAGTCCTTCAGCACTTCTCCTGTCCTGCAGGACCTCTCAAAGATGATGGAGAGTGGCTCAGCAATGACATTCGCCAGCTCCCTCAGCACTCGTGGGTGCATTCCATCGGGGCCTATGGATTTGTGGGCGTTCAGATCGCTTAAGCGATCCCTCACACAGTCCTCCTCGACCAAGGGAAAGTCATCCTCTCTGTAGGCTTCCTCTCTTACCTCCGGGGCCTGGGATTCCTGAGGGCCTGCCTTGGCACTGAAGACTGAAGCAAAGAAGGCATTCAGTAGCTCTGCCTTCTCTGCATCCTCCGTCACCAGGACACCCGCCTCATTCAGCAGCGGCCCCACATTGTCCCTAGCCTTCCTTTTGCTGCTGATGTAGTTGAAGAAGCCCTTCTTGTTGTTTTTGACATCCCTTACCAGCTTCAATTCCAGGTGGGCTTTGGCCTTCTGCATCGCATCCCTGCATGCTCTGACCACATCCTGTACTCTTCCCAAGTGGCCTGTCCCTCTTTCCACATTCCATGGACCTTTCTCTTCTGCCTGATCTCCACTAGAAGCTCCTTGTTCAATCATGCAGGTCTCCTGCCTCCTTTGCTAGATTTCTTTCTGAATCTTGAACAAGGAGCTCCTAGCGGAGATCAGGTGGAAGAGAAAGGTCAGCCTTTTCAGCCCTTTGTGCATGAGTGTCTCTCCCAGTAGCTTTTCAGATCAATTTCTGATGGTATTCATCACATCAAAGGCCAGTTGCATATATTGGCCACGATACCCCTTATGTACTGAGATGTCACAGTGCCCAATGTGATTTCCTACAGTGAAACTGATGCAAAGCTCTTTTTAATAAATGAAATGTAAATTACAAGTTTGAAGCCTCAGTCTGGCAGGACTATACAGTTGTGAGTAAAGAAAGAAAAAAATGCAAAAACCTGAACTGTCTTTGATCCAGCTCAGGCTGTGACTTATTCCAGCTGAACAGAAGGCTATGGTGTTTCTAAATCTTCAGTTACATCCTTCTGTATCAGTTTCTTCCACCCACTGAATGTAAAACTTCACTCACTTTGCATTGCATTCCTCATTAACACCGAGTTGTGGACTCTCTGTGGGTTTAACTCTACACACTTTGGATGGCAATCTCTGTCATCAGCAAGCAGGATGCGAAGGGAAGGAACAAAGCTGTTATGTCTGCTGCTTCTTGGAGGGTTTTTTTGGGTGGCTTAAGTTGCTGCTGCTTTTATCTCTTGCAGCTCAAAATACTGATTTGAATACTGCTCCTTCTATGTAACTTCTTACATGGAAAAGGAATGTAAATGGTAAGGCCAACTGCATGAGAAGAAAGCATGTTGCTGGGAAGGAAGTTGAGTGACATTTTTTTTTTTTAAAAAAAAAAAAGAGAGCTCCCCCATCCTTTCATTAGTTAATGTTTATTTTGTCTTAACTGGGAACTCTTCAAGGATAGCGTAACAAAGATGTCATTGTACTGCTAGGAGCTTTCCTAGCTGTAGCTGCTGCTGCAGTTAATCTTGTCTTTCACGTCTATTCAGATGAAAACGAGTATTACTGCTGTTGTAGAATATTTGCTGTAATGATCCAGTTTTAAAATTGTTAATTGAAATTTGGACTCGGTGTGGCACCAACAGCCTCAACTAATGGAGGAAAAAGCAATACTCGTCAGGAGGAGCCTTCTGTCTGCAAGTCTTTAGTTCAGAACAGAAGTGGGAATAACAGTTAATATCACCCACCTTCCTGTTCTTATGTTTTAGGAAAACCAAGGAGGAGTATGAAATGGGCTTTTTTCTATGGGTTTAATGCAAAAGGGTAAGTGTGTGACTGGATCTTTTCTGGCATTTTTTTTTTCCTTCCAAGAAAACGCAGGGGGACAATTGCTGGTGACTTCACCAGTCAGTTTTTCTGTATCTGTGCATCAAGCAGAGAAACTAGAGTAGTCATCTGTTTGCTAAACTGGGCCACACTTTCTCTCTGACTGCTTCAGTATGCCTTCTTTAGATTAAATAAGCTGTCTTTAAACAAAAAAATGAAATGTGAAATAACATAGTTGAGCTGGACTAAGGCCCTATGCTGATCTGTGTGCGTTTACCTTGCAGCTTGATTTGAGTAACTGTTTTTCTAGTTGCTACTTCATTCCGCATCATCCTAATCTTCTGTTTCATGAAACAAACCCAAGAATAGTACTTAATAACACTTCTTTTGTGGACCAGCTTTCTGTGGTATCTCCCAAAGAAGCAAAAGTAGCAACAATTCTGAGGAAAGAGCAAATGTGTCGGCATTGAGACACTGTCCGACAGTGTCCTGGCCCAGCTAGACTTGCTTTGTTTCTGTGCCCATGGCTAGCAGGTTTCCTTTTAACCTGGAACTCTCCGCTTACGTGCATGTTCCATCTTCTGCCTGCCCAAGCAGGCAGTTGCCTTTGGGAAGAGGGTTTGAAAAAAAAGCACTATGGGTTTTAGGCCGTCGCAGTGTTTGTGACATCCGTGCGTTCACAATCTTTTACAGCTCTGTCTAGAAGAGAAGCAAGTGTTCACTGCCAAACGTGACCAACCCCCGACCTTATTGTCAGACTAGTGAGTATAGATCTGCAAGTTCATGATTTTCTTACACATCGTGGCTTGCTGTGAAACTAGTTTTATGTCTGGATGAGGCTGCTCTTGCTTTATATGGGTAGTTCATTCTTACATCCTCATGAAATTGTCAGTTACAAAGAATACTGTTAAGTATCATGACTGTCGCTAGACTGGTCCAAAGACGGAATAAAGAAGCAAACAGATTGGGTTTTGTATACTAAGCTTTCTCCCATAAAGCGCACACAACATCAAATAAGCTCCTGTCTGATGGTAAGCACCCATAATATGTTGAACTATGAATTACAAATTATTAGCCTTCTTGCTATGTGTTCCTTTTTATTTCCAGTTTCTGCAGTTTGTAAAACAAAGCACATGGTGGCATTGCCATCTAGGCACATTTCTAAAAAATTAATTTATTCAAAGGGACTGTGTATCAATTTTGAATTCTAGTAACATTTGTTAATGAAATTTTGTGTAGTTCTGTAAAATAAGTCTCTCTACATAAGTGTGTGTCTCTTCTGAGTATGAAGAATTGCTGAATGAACCGGGCGGCAAACCAAGGGGAAACAGATAATGCCACCCAGGAGTAAAGTCTTGTCTTTACGGTCCAAATTCAGTTTGGTCACCGTAAGTAGGCTGTATATTACATTTTTTAAAAAGAGCCTTAGTCTCAGTGCTGCAACGAGAGGTCAGGGTTTGCATACACTCTGCTAAATCTACCTGTCAAGCTGAAAATTCTGCAGCTGTAAATAATGCTAATTTTTACACAAGACAAGTTCCTGCTTCCTAAAACATGTCTAATGATCTCATTCACTATGTAAGGAGAGTTTTCCTTATGAAAATAAGTCATACAATTAGAGTTAAATTCAGTGTAGTGTAAATGCAGAGGAAATTGGCTAAGTTTGAATTCACATCAGCAGAATGTGCACTTCAGTGCAGAATGTTATGCCTAATTTCTTGCTTCTAAGTGGAAAAAAGTACAATTATTTTTTTCCAGAGTGCTGTGTACTAGAATACTTCCGAGTAGGAAGATTATTACAATTTGTGTAATTTCTTTCTTTTTGCACATGCGAAATTTGTTACTGAAGAATTTTCCTGTCGGAACTTCCCTGCCACAGAAGAAACAGAGATCATTTTCTAATCACTTTATATCATTTAAATAATGTAGAACTCATTACATACAAAATTTAATAATCCAAAATATTGGTATAAAGGACCTGCAAATAAACTCAAATGGAGGAATGACATTGCTGTGCTTTAGAAAAGAAAAAGCAGCAGTGGTTACTGTCCAGCTATCTCAAGAAACAGTCCTGCAGGAATGGGAAATGACAAAACAAAGCATGTTCAAAACTTGTTTTCCATTGTTCATTATCATAGTTTAATATGTTGAACAACAAAAAGTTTGCATCCCTTGATGTGTGTATTAACACGAGTTTGTAGAATTCCATACAGTATCTGCTAAATAAACAATTTTGGCAGCTTAGCAAATATCATATGATTGCAGTGTCCATGATCTGAATTCAGTGATTTATTCCCCTGCAAAGAGTTTCTAAATCAGAGCAGCACGCTCCTGGGTTCTGGACGGTGTCGGACCCCAGTGAGTCTCAGGAAAACATCTTTTTAGCGCATGGCCCCTGTGCAGAACTACCCAAATCAAACAATTGTCTCCTTCGAGTTCCTTTTGAGGGACTGCAGGCCCAGCAGGGACTGCTGGTTGGAGGGGATGTTGGCAGGCTTTGGAATTAGGAGTATCACCTGCTGGTTGGTCCGGCGCCATTCGTTGTATAATCTGCAGTGATACCTAAAGGATACCTGGGGAGAGAAGAGAGACACACTGTCTTTAGAGTCACCGCGGTCCTCCAGGGAATCAGCTGGGGTTTGGGGGGAAACACCTTCAAGCGGAACAAAAAGCTGCTAAGCAGCTTAACTGGGGGGGTGTAAAAATGAGCACAAAGTGGCAGGCAAAGATGAGACCTGCCATGTTCCCCAAGTGGCCACAGCAGAGAAGAAAAGCAGCCTATGCCCTACTTTCTGCTGTTGCCCACCTCCCATTCCCTTTTGTAATAACATGAAAAATCTGATATCCTGCCTGTGTCTTTCCCAGGAGCTGGTTACTCCCAGCCACGTGCAATGAGGATGAGTTTGGGGTACTACCACGCTGCAAGTTGTTAAGCTGACAGAGAGACAGTGTAATTGGCTGGATGGTGGAGGCCTGCAGGTAGCTGACAGGAGTGCAGACACTGACAGACAGGGTTGTGTGCTCTGCCTCGTAACACGTCACTGCTGAATGCGTCAGATTCAGGATTGCACAGACGCTACAAGGCGAGTGCGAGACATCTGCCAATGTGTGTATCTCAGCTTAGTCTGTCTTTGAATTTTTTTTATTGTCAGCTAACTGATGTCAACTGTAGTGTGGTTCTGCTGTTAGTGGAAAAGAAGTGACTGACTGCTATGGATGTACCAGATAGCTTAGCTCTATATGTTTTTAAAATAGTTTGCTGCTTATTTTAGTGACAGCCAAGGGTAGTGGGAATTATGTCTGTGCAAGATGATGTACACGTGCAGTTTAAAAAGCAAAAACAACAAAACAAAACAACAGACCAACCTGTGAACCGCCCTGGGACCTTTTGGATGAAGTACGCCCCATGACAATTATTGTGTTCTTGAGCTGTGGGCAGGAGCGACCCATGCAGCGAGCACCGGAGGAACCTTCTCTCGTCAGCGGTTCTGTCTTCGTGTGCAGCCGGTCGTGCATCACCAGTTTGTACGCAACTGTGCCACTTCTGTAGGTCAGTGCTATTCAGGGGACAGAGGGTGCCATAAAGGCCGGAGGTAACACACTTGGTTTGCGCGGGTGGCGGGAAGGAAGATGCTGCTGACTCGGTCTGCAGAGAATTGGCAGTGCGGTGGAAAGGGGCTGTGCTCCTCACCTTCCTACACCTACAGCAATGACAGGCCGGCTGCCTGTGCAGCGTGAAGGGATACTGAATAATGCACATATCTGGGAGCCTATCCTTCCAAACCCCTTTCTTATTGCAAACAGGGTGCTTTTAACTAAATAATTTGTTTACCTTTCTGTAAAACCCTGCTAGGGACAAAAAAACACTTTCTGATTTCTTTTTATGTTATCTTTACACAGCTGTCTGCTGTTAACGAGAGAAACCTACAGGGCTTTTGTTCACTAACCATTTGCCCAGAGACAGCTCTTCCAACAGATGAACTGATTCCCCACCTTTCCGTCTCCTCTGCTCCCCGTGAAGGTAGAGCAGCCTGCATCTTCGTTCCTGTGGAACATTGTATCTGAACGAACATGAGAAATCTCTTTTTCAAAGGCACTGCAGTATAAGCAGAAATCATCTGGTAGAGGGAGGGCGGGGAGGGGGGAACCCCAAACACCTGCAGAGACGAATGCCATGCAAAAGGCAGTGGCTGCTTCAGAGGAGTGAACTACGGTTTAGGTTTTCAAGTAGCATCACATGAGATTCTTGGAGCAATTGCTGCATTGTTAAGCCAGGTTTTAACCTCGTGTTTGTTTAAGGCATTTTCATGGGATATTCTAGTTAAGTCTGACAGGTTGTTTACCATGGGTTCTTGCCCGGAGGCAGTTCCCAAGTGATGTCAGCTACTGAACGTCAGCAGAGCTACGGTCACCCACCCTGAGCTGTTACACTGGATGCAAAACTCTCCAGATGGCGAACAAAGGCCAGATTTACACTGGTCCTCGGCACACTGAACTCCTTTGTTCGACTCTCCAGTAGGACAGCAAGGGGGGGGGAGTGTCTGTCTTTCTAACTTACTCTGAATTAATTCGGGCTAGCCCGTGTTTAGAACCAGCAGTTACGTCATACTGGAAGCTGTAGGGGCAGATCCTGTTGTACTCCAGCCCGCTACCTGATCTTACAGGAGTCAAGATGACCTGTGTGTAAACAAAAACAGAGTGTGGCCCCGAATTCTTAGTTTAATAGCAATCTCTGGATTGTGTCTGAAGCTGTCTTCTTGGGAGAAGCAGGCTTTTTTTGTGTGCGTACATCAGTTACAGTGATTAAATGCAGAGGAAAAAAAGCAACAGTGTTTTACAGAATATTTGGCTGTTTTAGGGGAAGGGATAAAATAGCTTCTTGGATGCTAAAAACAGCATCTCTCCTGTTCTCTCCGGGAGAACTGTGATGTGTAAATAATCTATATGCCAGCTTTTGCCTCCAGAGAAAATAAGCTGATTTACTGGAAGTAAAATGAAGTTTTAGTTTTCTCAATTTTCCCAGGACCTAGGGGAGCATTATATCACATGTTGTGTGTAATTTACCCTGCAGCACTCAGTATATTCCCTGCACAGCCGTAACTAAGTGAGCAGTACAGAATTCTTCCATTTCCAAAAATTAAAGAGCAGGTGCTGCTGCAGCACTTGACAGGGTTAGCACTTCTGCGTGTGGGTCCGTTCCCCGCTGCAGGGCAAGGGGAGCCCGGAGCCAACCCAAGGCAAATGCAGGCTGGGGCTTTCCTGCATGACCAACGGGTCTCTGGCTGCTGAGCAGAGCTCGGGCATGTCCTCTGTGTGCAGGGTGCTCGGTGCCATTTGTAAAGTAGCTGTTTTAAATCTCTACCTTGACTTTGCAAATATGCCCTCTGAGCAGGTGTGTGAAAACACCGTCGTTCACGCCTACTGACCTCATCTGCAGACATACTTAAACCTCCTCAGAACTCCCACGTCCCATACTAATGCTGTGGGGGCAATGATGGCACCTTCTGGACCGTGAAGAGAGCCCAAAGAGAGCCCAAGAGTCCTTCCCACCACGTCTCCCTGCCGTGCCTGCTGAACTAACAAGGGTTACTGTGGCCTGAAAGCCTTCCTGCCTTGCCCTGCCTCATGAACACAGTGCTTCATTAGCGCTTCATTAGCCCATCCACCTCCTGCTGCTCTGAATAACAGATTAGAGTGGAATTACATCTTACACTACTCAGCAGACATTAAAGATTCTGTGTTTCAACTCTATCAACCAAGGTATGCATTTACATCAGGCTCACTATCACCATATTCTTCAAGTGCCTAGAACACATTTCTCCATATGCTTTTGGAGGGGTAAGAGTTATAAAGTGAATAGAAGGGATTTTTGTTACTTCCAATGCAAATACAACAGACAGTGTTAGGGACTACAAATGAGATGCTGCAGAAGTCTTAATGAGCAAGGTCAGATATGTCCATGTGTCATGAGTAATTAAATCCAACTACTTAGCCTGACTACCCTTTCCAACTTCCAGCTGTTTTTGGTGCTTGTGAATTACGTGTGTTAGGTAAATCAAACAGTGTTTGGCTTTCTAAGACAGTCATACACAAACGAAACTTCAACAATCTTTGCTTGAATACCTGACAGACGTATCTACACACAGTACTGCAGCACATACAAGTGCCACCTCACTGCTGGAGTAAATGGCCACCCTGTGAAAGGGGAGTGCTGCTGCTGCTGCTTCACAGAAAATGGAATTAGAAACAACAAAAACAGAAACTGCAGGAGACTGAGGCAAAACTCCGAGCTTTCCCTACTGTCATGCGCTGCTAAAAAAAGCCTGCAGTCCTCCACGGAGGAGACAGGGTTTCACTGTTATGAATGAAGTGAATGAGATGTTACCTTTCATAGCTTTCTTTGAGCTAGTTTTTAGGTGGTGTGGGCTTTTTGTGTCTCCCCTCACCTCCCTTTTTCCAAGCTTACTGTGGGCTCAGCACAGGGGTTTCTTGCTGTGGACTAGCTCTGTTAAGGCAGTTCTTGAAGTGTCACCTCCTCCACAGCTGGGGCTGACCAAACACTGCTGGAAGGGGTCAGCCATACCCACAGAGGGGGAGAGCTGGGTGCTGGCCCGCGGCATTCGTGGCCGTGCCAGCACCACAGGCAGGGTGCTCTTGCCCCCACCCAGGGCAGTGCAGGCTCAGACGAGCTTTTCCTCCCACACCAGCACAGCCCTGCACCGTCGTGCAAGCATCACGCTGTCGGTGTGAATGCTCCCCGTCTGCGTCCGCTGTTCTGCTCTCCTTCCTCCACCAGCGCTGGAGAGGTGACATCTCAGACTCGACAGTAACATGGGGTTTTCAGTGAACGACTAGATCACAGCTTGATAAACACTTGTTCTGGCAGCTGTCCTCTGGGTCCCCTTCATTTCTGCTGGGCCAACTGTTTGTTGGTGTGCTGGGGCCAGTAACTGATCTCAGTTTAACATCTTGGCACAAAACAAGCAGCTTTTAGGACGGATTGGCATCCAAGAGGCAGCACACCTGGGTGCAGGATGGGAGTAAGGCAGCAGTTTAATCTGCACTGCACAGGCAGCTGCATTTCTACAGACCTGGGTGTACGGTGTGTTCTGCCATGGACTTGCCACAGCGCCACGAGCACGAGGAATGGCAAAAGCATGGGATGCACCCCCATCTACCCCTTCTGAATTTTAAAATTGGTCAGATCTTGGATTAGAATAATATCTGAGTCCTCTTGTGGTAGCCAGGTTGTTCACCTAAAGCTTTTTTGGGCACTGTGTCTTCACCTTCTGCATATTATTTTTGATGAAATTCCCTCCTGTAGCATCTGTCTTGAACTCCTCTATGTTAGTTCCTTGTTTTCATCTCTGGTGTCTGGGATTTGGGAATTACTGACCCCAAAGGCAAACTGTCTTTCTGGTTTTCCAGAGAACTTGAGTGGTGTGGAACCAAGAGGTTTCTTGCAGATCTAACTTAAATTTTTCAGTGCAGAAGTTATCAGTGCAGAAGGTAAATACACGCAATGCTGTGTACAATGGTCCACCCACTCTACAGCAATCTGTGTAATTAATTTTCTAATTTGTTCCTTCCCTTATTCCTGTGAGTTGAATAGAAAAACAATACTTACTAGGGTCCAAAAGAGGTAAATAGTGAAGAGTGCGACAGTGAGTGCAATGAGGCCAACAGCTTCTAGCCTGCTACTAAAGTGCAGATGGTCCACTGCTCCTCGTAAACACAACCAGCCAGAGACGGTCGCCAGCGGAGTGATAAACAAAAAGCACACCATGTCTCCAAAGAGAGTCCGTTTCTCGTGCTGGGCACCTGGGTTCCTCAGCCACTGTAGGCAAAATGAAGACAAAGCAAGTGTCAGCACAGGGAGGACATTTTACCCAAGATGAGCTGCTCGCTTGCAAAATGCAGACCTGCCCCTTCGAGGAGGGAACATGGACCACACGCAGGACGTGGCTTTGGCTGTCCCTGAAGAGCTCCCATCTGAACTTCTCCTCTCGCTGCCTGCTGGTGCCCACCTTTAGCCATGCGTACCTACTTGCATCATTTACTCAGCTGTAGTAAAAGCTGCCTTGAGAAGGAGAAGCGTTTTGCGTAGCGCAGCCCCTGGGACTCAGCTGCTGAACTGTTTGAGAAACTCCCTTCTTAATGTGGAAAGAATCACATGCTCTCCTGACAACTTCAGAGTGCAGAAAATGTTTGTTAATATTTTGTATGCTATTTTAAATTTTTTTTTTTTACCTTCTGATTGTAACATTGGCAAACCCATCTTCAACTTGCTTTCAGATATCCGCATGAAAGCAGAGTTGAATGCATGCAAGGTTACTTTTATTAAGATGATATTAATCTTGCACAACAGAGTGCCTGAAAGTCAACTGCTGACGCGAGGGTTGATTGAACAGCTATCAAGCCCACATGCCCATGTTTCTATAAAACAGGGTTTTAGCCAGCAGAGGTGAAAAAAGTTCAGCCTACAACAGTACACTGAGACTTTTCAATAAAAAGTCCTCATCACTCAAGTTAATATTTGAACAGGAAGACTACCAAGCCCTGCAATTTTTACCAATGCAAGCCACAGGATTTGGTCAAAACTGCTCTGCGGCACCCTTTTACTTTTTTGCTTGCTCTTTGAGCTGACAACCGTGTGCGTGGTACTACCAAGGGCAGCAAGTATTGCTTACCGTGGCGCTGGGGAACCCCAGCCAGCCTGGGGGCTGTCCACGTTACGCTGGCCGCTGAGGGCAAACCCACCACGCGCGTGTCTGCCCCGGGGAGCCCCGCTCTGAGCAGCGGAGGCGAAGCCGGGCAGGGGCAGCAGCGGTGGAGTGAGCTGCGCAAGCCCGGCTGCCTGAGCGGATGGAGCTGGGCGCGGGGCAGGCTGCCGATGCCCCTCACGGGCCCTGGCTCTGAGCGCAGGGGACACGCTGAAGGCAAGGAAAGCTGCGCTCCTCGAGGGAGCTACTGCGTTATCTCTCATCAGAACAATGAGAAACCAAAGCCACTGCAGCTCTGTGCCAGCGGACATGGATAAGGGTCATGCATCTTTACACTGTCTGGCCCTCTCGTTCCTCCCAGCCTATTCTATGTGGCAGCAGAAGTCCTGTCTCTTTAGCTCCAGAAACTAAGGTTGGGAAGGCAACTGCATCCCTTCACCAGTTAAAGTCCTTTATTCCCATTCACCTGGGTCTTTTTTTCTTTTCCTTCTTCCCTGTTACAGTTCTACAGCAATGACCCAGAGGAACAGCAGGGCTCAACCATTTTGGCAAGAGAGGGCAAGGCTAGAAGTGTTGTGCAAGGTAATGAATATTTCTCATCTAGGTATCCAATGCCTCTGTTATTTTCAGAACCCGCTTCATCTTTTCCCACACCATGAAAACAAATATGGCATTTATGTCTCCATCTTCTCATAGGGTAAAACAAGAGTCAAGAAACTGAATGCAATCAGTAACAGGTAGTCACTAATCTGGCACTAGCAGCAAGATGCATATCAGTAGACAAATTTACCTCATACTCACCATCTCTCAGATGGAAATAGTAAATTATCTACTTCACAGGATTTTTGTGAGGTTTAACGGCAACACAGTAACTCAGCAGCCTAAGATCCATTTTCATGTATGATTTGGGAATTTAGGAGAACACAAAGATAGGTTCATAAACATATTTTTTGCAGGATGTAGGCTTTTAATTTGCTTGAGCACTTTTACAATCCTAAGGAAGCGGGAAGTGCTTCGTAACTGCCATGTACTACTACAAGCAAGAGGTTGCAAGGGAAGACACTAGTTAAAGAGGGAGGCTCAATATTGGCTTTTTCCTTTTCAAGCAGCATCTTAAGTGCAAGATTATTTAAAACACCAGGATACTGGGTGTGGTGGGTTCACCCCAAGCAGCAGCCTAGCACCCACACAGCTGCTCGGTGCCCCCCCCCAGCTCCTCGGTATGGGGAAGAAAACAGGAAGAGGCTGCAAGCAGCACTTTCTGCAGTGGAGCTTGCACAACATAAGGAGACATATATGTACATTTGAACAGCTTTTTATTTTACTGTATCTTTATAGAGAACGCTATAAAGTCATGTATGAAAGGCTCACACCACTTTCCTTGGAGCTTTCATTCCATTTACTTAAAAACACCCCCAAGGGTGCACGCTTAACGGTTCCAGGTTATATTTGGTTGCTTCTAGACAGGACCGATTGCAACCTTCAACTTGTTCAATTTCCACTAGTCCCTGTAATGTGAAACTGCCAGGAAAAAGAGAGGAACTGAAAGTCCCTAGTAGTGGAGATTCTGCTTTTAAAGGTGACTGTGAAAAGTTTTTGTGAAAAGAATTTGTTTAAAAGGTGCTTCACAAGGGAATTCCTGAGCACCTGCACTTCTTGATCTCAATGGGAACTGCAGCTGTTCACCACTTTCCCAGGCCAAACCTTAAAATGCCAGAATCTCCTTATCTCAGCGCTATGTGGTGACTGTCCCCCTGTAACTGGGTGGTGGAGAATGCACTGCAGCATTTCAGAGTCAAATTGCAGCCTGTTGTGATCCCTTTGGCATCCATGCAGCTCAGCTAGTGCAAGAAATACTGTTTATTGATCTGAGCAAGAAGGAAGCACAGCAAGAATACATAAATGCGAGGAAGCACACCCATTAAGGCATGTGTTGTCGTCTCTGCTCTATGACTTTCATGAGGCACAGTACAATGCATTTGAATTAAGACAACACTTTACAGTGTGCCCTCTAACTTGACTGAAAGTTTGAGCAAACAAAAATGGTGTGAGACAGTTTCACAGGCTGATGGCTCCTTACCCTCCTTATGTCTTGTCTGACCCATACAAACAAAGAATCAAACCCAAGCAAGCCAGATATTACATGAGGCTAGGACAGACGAAAGCAGCATTAAATAATAAATAAACCCCCCACCATTCTACGTCTGATCTTAAAAGCTGGAGAAATTTCAGTAGCCAGTTCTGAAGTGGAAGTCAAAAGCAATGTATAAGTAATTTCAATGGCTGTATGGATTTCAGTCACAGCATGTGTTTTTGTCCTGAAGTAGTATATATGTGTTTGTAAATCTGCTTCTGTTTAGATTCTAGGTTTCAGTCTTTTGTTTTGGAAATATGCGCTGTCAAGTTACTTTATAGCTAAAAAGCCAAGTCAGCAAATTTTTTGTGAAACTGAAACCCACACAATGATCCCAACAAAGCGCTGAGCTGTGCAGTAGGGACTACCCTGCTGGCAAAGAACGAGATGTAAGGCCAGATGCAGCTGTTAGATCTGCACTATGATACTCTGAAATCTGTCCGATTAAAATGCATCAATGTGCTGAATTATTTCTGCAATAAATTGAGACTCTCACAGTAATAATTTCCATTTTGGGAAAGAAAAAAAAAAACAACAAAAAAGGGGTCATGAAAGAGGTCATGTTTGAAGTAAAATGCTGGCCTGCCTGGCAAAGTGCTATTTTATCAAGTGCTATCTTAAAGTGAATAGTGACTCCTGTTCCTGATCCACAGGTGCAGAGCCAGAGTAACGAGATACAAATTGACTTTAGCAATGGCAGCAAGCACGAATTCAACAACAGGTAAGCGCAGCGCCTGATGCACAACCCAGTATTGGCTCGTGACTGACACAAGCAAAATAAATGCTGTGCCGGGATACTAATATACCTGGTGAGAATCCAGCCCCTCAAAGAAACCTGGGGTCCCACCTCGTCTGTCACAGCAACACACACCGAACTGGGTCTTCTCAGAGGCAAAACACATCACAAACCCTGAGCTGTGGCAATCAGTCTGGGCAGGGCAACATCTTCAGCCATGCGTCTTGGCTTAGCAAACATGTGCCTGAGCCCGCAGGCAGCGGTGAGCACTCCGCTGAGACACACCGGTGAGCTCCTCCTGTGCTCAGACGGCATCGCTTGAACTGGAAAACAGAAAGGGCATCAAGAAAAGAGCCCGCACCACACGAGGGGACTTCAAAAGCTTGACTCATTTATCTCAGTGTCTTGGAGATGGCCAAAAGAAGGGAGAACTGAAGGGGCAGATGGGTGAAGGGGAAGTGCGACTAAAGCTAATGGACAATGTTGGCTTAAGAACAAAGGGATAATAGTTGGCCATAAATAAATTTAGGGTAAGAATCAGAAAAAAAATCCCAGCCTTCAGAGGATCCATCTCTGGAAGAGCCTCCCGAGAAGAGTGGTGTAGGCTAAAACTCTCAAAGCTGACAGGGTTTTATGAAGGGACTTGCTTACATTTTAAAATCGAATTTTTGATGTACTGCATCTGATGTGAGAAAACAGTGTTAACACACCCGAGGCTCCTCCACCTCACACGCTGACATCTGTAATACACATACCAGGATTTGTTGCAGTTACTTCACACAGCAGAGTTGAATTTAAAGTATTATCTGCCCTAGAAAGATTAAATTGAGCTCTTGACCTCCATCAGAGGGTCTCCAAACTTCCTTCAAGTGAATGCAAACACTAGTGCTCAGGAACTTCATGTGGCTTTGCAACAGTCCCTAGGACACTTTTGGTCTATGAGCCTGCTATTGGTTTCCAAAATTTTACCTGATATTTAAAACTGTACGTGAAACCAGATCTATGAAACTGCCCAAAATCCACTTTCAGTGAGAACGTAGAGAGATGTTTATCTGACATTGTCAAATTATCTGAAACTTCAGACTCCTCTGACACGAGCGAATGGGCTCCATTTTCTTTTAACTGCTTTACTGCATCCTGCCTAGGCGAACGTAACTGGAGAACTGCTCATCTGAAAGGGGAGACAGGCTAGGGCAGCCGCGTGATGTGCCAGCGAAGGGGAGCTTGGCATTTGGAGAAGGAAATCATCAGAACCAGCAGTAACTGAGGACCAGAACACACTGGAGAGGCTCAGACTGGGAATTTATCTAACCCACCCAAAACAGCTGCCAGCAGAAAACTGCTGTAAAACACCTCCACAAAGTTTGAGCTGCTTCACTAATGCCAAAGGCCAAATCCTGGAAGGACTCACTTCCACAGGTCTAACTTCAATCAGATGACTCACAAATGATAAGTAAAGTATGTGTATAGTGTTTTCCAGATTAGATCCTAAGGCTACAGCCTGTTTCTGCTGGGAAGCCCTTCTTAGTTCATTACATTTTCCTTGGAAAACTGATTTTACATAACTGTTGCTGGAGTTACACCAGCAGCAATGAAGATTCCACAGAGTATGAAGCAAATCCACCACACTGCTTTTTACTTAAAGGTATTTAAATAGTTATAACATATGAAGCTGAGGGGAGAAGACAGGAAGGAATTGTCTTCCCTAAACGTGTTTCCCTTTGAACTAAAAATAGCTTATTACACATTGAACACATCAGTTCATTTTGTTCTTTTCACGCTGATATAGCTCTGCAGTGAACCTTGATGAAAGCAGTCTGTACACAAGCAAAACTGCTAGCAATTATTGTCATTTCGGGTTTCATGCCAGCAGTGACCAACAGGAGAATTTTGCCTTGGGCTTTAAGCAAAGAAAGACTGATATTGTCCAGTTTTTTTGAATGAAGGACATTTTTAAAGACCAGAAGGACCTTTCATTGGCAAAAAAACCCAAAACACAAAAACCAAAAAGGTTATATCTGAACAGTTTTGTTCAAATACTTTTTTACTTGAAAAATTTGGTTTAACCTTTTTCAGTTAAATGTTTTGAAACTAAGCCTAACTACATGTAACTCAGAGTAAAGTCTCCCAGACCAGAACGGTATGCATGTTTGTTTTCAGTGCAATGAAACATTTCGGGTGACTCAAAGCTTTTCTAGGTTGTTGTTTTGCCAAGGAAAACAAACATTTGACAGTTACTTTTCAGTTGAAAAAATATTTATTTTTCAGTTTTTGGTTTTCCTGCTCAGATGAAACATCCAGTTACTGGCACAGTGTTACTATCTTCAGTGGCTTTTGGGAAGGCCATGGTGACAGCTCACAGAGATGTTCCTCTGGTCCCAGAGACAGAGGCCTGTCTATTTGACAGCTAGAAACTAAAAGATTCAATGTCTGTAACTTCATTATGCTAATGTTATGGCCTCTTTGTAACTGAGCCTGCTCTTATTTAAGTTTAACCCTTATTTTAACTCAAGTTCTAGGGAACATTTCAATTGTGGATGTCTGAATGAGCCAAAGCTGATTTTTGAAATAGAAATGAATTTTATTTGTATATTTTTTTAAGTGAAAAAACTACATTATTCATTGTAAGGGTGCTGTATGACACACCTTTAATTTTTTTTGTTTAGTAAACAGAATAAACTACAATGCAGACAGCAACCAACCCTAGGTGGCAGGTAAGTGTAAGGAGACTACTGCAGGCTGTTGATATCACATCGTAAGTGAACTTGCAATCTAGACCTTGGGTAGTCTGCCAGCTGAAAAACAGGAGTTTGATATACAGTGCTCCACCGAATAGCAATACTACAGTGGCTGATAGCTGTGATGTTCAGTTTCTGGATTATACAACTTTAATGTCTAAAAAGAGGATTAGTAATTCTCTGATGGTGAAAGCAAACAACAGAGCTTGCTAAGTCATGCTATAAAAATTTACGCAATTTCTCGCAGGCTCAATTAAACAATATTGCATTCTTTAACATTAATGTGGCTTACTGCTATTCTGTTTTCCTACTATCCACTTTTAGTTCATATTTCGGGTGATGCTTGTATCAGGTAAATGATTTCAAGACGAGCCAAGAAAAAAATTTTCTGGAACTCTAGGAGAATCAGTATTTCCTTTGTTCCGTGTGTTTTTCAAAGCTCCTGTTCTATTTAGGATGAATGTATTCCCAATTAGGCAGACAAATGTACGGATTCAAGAAAATCAATCAACAAATTTCACGTTTTGCATTTCAAATCAAAAGAATTCACGTTTTGCATTTCAAATCAAAAGAAAAGCAGGTTTGCTACTGGCAACACATATTTCAACATATTGCAAATGTCCTGATCTACAAGATCAAATATATGGAAATTAAAGACATGATAGATAATAAATGTGTGGTAGCTCTCCAGAAAGACAGATGCAATAAACTTTTTCATCTTAGGACTTTTTTCTTCCTAGAAAAAGAAAACTTTGTCTGGCTCCTATTGGTAGTAGGAAATCCTACCAGTAGGACAAAGATGACAACCAGGCAGTTTAGAACTGTGTTACAGAATCATGATGTTCAAAGAAAAGTCACCAATACCATTATCTAAACCAAAAACAGCTGTACCTTTGAAAACCCGCAGCATTTTCCCTCATCTTGCTGGTCCTTAAAGAATAGCATTTGGCCTTTTCCAGAGCAGCTGTTTGCCCTCCGATTGCTCAGCTTTCTCCTGGGAACATTCCTCAACATTTTTTGCCCTGGATTGCCAGTCATTTAAATTTAGGAAAGACCAGTTACAGATGTGATGGCTTGAAGGCACAGTCTGTTCACTGGCAAGTAATTTTTGCTTTTCCCTTTTTTTTATTTTTTGGGGGGGGGGTGGGTGTTGGTTGCTGTTGTTTGCATTCTTGCTGTCAGTACTATGAGAAAGATATGTGCTTGGGAAAAGCCAAGCACTGTAGCAAAACTCTTCTGCAAAGAAAATAAAATAACTATTTCATTTATCTTTAAAGGAGAGACAACAGCTTGTTTTGGTTTCTGGATTTTTCCCCATTAGGAATGATTAGAGTATGGCATTTTAGGTGTAAAAAATGCATCTTGAATAGGTTATGTTTTAAAAACTATATGTGTTGGGGAGTTTATTGTTTATTTTTGTAATACTTTCCTTAACTCAGACATACTTCTACTGGAAATCTACATGGCTGCTTCAAATTCCCCAGTGTGACTTGGGTCTTGGTGGGGGCGGGTGTGTGTGCATTTTCACAGCTGAAGACAACTAGGCACAAAAGCATCTCCATCACCTTGCCCTTCTTATTTTGCCCTTTTTGGGTCAACAAAGGAGGGAGGATGTACATACTTAAGTTATCTGCTCCCAGCCCTAATGTGCTGTATTGACAGTTGCGGTTCTTCCAAACTTGGATTTATGAAAGTTTTCCTTGTTGGTGACTACACCGAGTCACCATTTTCCTTCTGGCTGTAAGAGTGATCCTTCTACAAACTACATGCAGCAAATCTGGTGTCTCTTCATTACAGTAATTTAATGTTAATTACTTGCTTCAATGAGCAGTGGAGACGAAAAACAAGTAAAAAGAATCCCAACAGATAAAACCAGCATGACTCAAAGTCTTGCACAAAAAGTAAATTTATATTTCAGTGTCAGGCTTCTGGAAGTTATAAATTACAATGTAAGATCATCTTAACTGCTTCATGCATAGACATAGGTTTTAGGTTTTTTTTAAATTTATCTTTTTTTTTTCCTAGCATGAGCTCCACAGCCAGCAATAAATTGGGAAAACCTGAAGTTAATTTCTGCCCAACGTTGTGATGATTATCCTAACTTTTTCACATAGTCATGTTGTTTTGGTTATGAGTTTTACATTGTTAATTAAGTGCTATCTGTTTGTTTGTTTTTCTGTTTAATTGCAAAAACAGAACCAAGAGATACCAAATCCTGGTTGGTTTAAAGCATATAAATAACTTACAAGCAATACAAGTGTGACTTTTAAGGTCACATAATGTTCTTACACCCTATTTATGTTGCAGCTGGTTGTTTTCTAACAACACTTCATTGTACATAAATACGTTTGTACTGCCATGTTTTGTGTCTGTTTCTGTACTAAGCCAAGTGGAAGCAACATAGATGCAATATCAAGATTGAAATGAAAATGATATACAGTACTTACATAAAGCTCGCCTAACCTTCATGCTGAAACATAGCAAAAGCATCTGCATGAATAATACCACATATTTTGAGAGTGGATTTCTTTCTGTGGATTGGCACCATTAAAAAAGCAGCGTATATAAAAGTGGAAGGTCTACAAAAGTCATGAACTGAAACTACTGCAGTCTGATCTCACTGTGTTTGTTCCAAGATCCTTGAAGGTTTGCCACAAGGCACATCAGGTTTATGCATATCAACCACCATATTACAGACTTTTCTTTCTTCCAGTGTCCAGAGTGTCTGCTACTTCAGCCTGGGTCCTCTGCATTAAATGTAGCCAGGTTCTCACTGGCAGTGGGGTGACCAAGACATGGGAGAGAGAAGTAGGGCTACTCAGAAACAGTTGCTTTTTTCTTCGAGGTGCATCATCCCTAGGCACATTCATAATGAGGGGTCCATGTGCCCAAGTGCACCTCCCACACACCTCTGACTTCCAGCAGACTGTACAGGGGTGCTGCGCATCTAGCACACGGTAGAAGAGGCCGGTTCAGACCTTACCTGTACTTCTTGAATCGAATTTTGCAGCATCATGAGCCCTGGGACTGACAGGAATGTGCATATACTGGTATGTGCATATACTGGTAATGTGTAAATAGACAACGTCTTTTGGATTGCTGGCACGTAGCTCCTTTTAACTGACTGTATGGCTGTAGCTGTCTCCAAACAATGCCCTTCTCTGAAGGAGGAGCTCTGAAATCAAGCGGAATGGCTAGACTTGCTCTGCTGATGCCTGACAAGCGCCTCATAGGCAACATGTTGTCTAGCAAAAATGTGACTCCAAATGGTAGCTCCAAAGATATTACAGAAAGCTTACACTCCAGTAGGTTATGTCTGGTTGATGTCAGTGCTTTCAGTTTTCTCTGCCACAGCTTGCCAGATGCTCTGAAGGGAGATGAACAGAACGACTCAGTGATCTTTAGTATGAAAAAATCTCTTCTTCTATCACAATCCATCTCTTGCTCCTTTACAACAGCATATCACGTTCTCTCCAGTGCAGCTGTTGTGAACAAGTTCACAAGTGACTGAGAAACAAGGAAGCCCCGGGTCCCAATGGGGATCTGAGGAGCATCAACCCAGCCTCTGAGCAGAAGTGCCCCCAGAAGCAGGCTCATCTGGAAGGAGTGCGACAGTTCCCAGTTAGCTCACTCCACAAGCAAGGCAGTGCAAGCACTGAAAGTCAGGTAGGGCACGAGGGGGCTCCGCACTTACCTGCAGCGCATTCGCCACCCATTTCACAAAATCTGTGCAGGTCCAACAGAAAGCAGTTCTTACTGGCAACTGTAAAATCACACAGGGCACATCTGATACATGTATGCCAACAGGATGGACACAAGAAACTGTAAAGAAGACCATCCTTTTGGGTGACCAACCTTTGACAGACACCTGTGGAGAAGGTGAAATGTGCGCATTCCCCAGTGTGTATTTCTTTGACTTGATGAAGGACAAGTCACGGAGCACCTCCAGCCAATGCAGCAGGAGGCAAAACACATAAATGGTGGATGGCAATAAACAAATCACTTTCCTTGAACGCTGAAGGAGGTGTTAATCACCACCATAATGCCAGATTCATGATTCAGAAACAGAATTCTTCTGTAAAAATAATCCGAGTTAAAAAAAGGAATGGACCAAGAATGTCTGAAGCTTCACACATGCAGCGTTCAGAGGATGGACCTACCTGACAAACTGTACTACCCTTCCCGGCTGGTTTTGGGCATCAAACAGTTGGTAGATGGAACATTTCCTGGGAGATCTTTCTCCGCCAGACAACCAAAACATGTCCTGTGACATAGATAAAGGAGTGTCTTCTTTATGAAGTATATAGTTTGAAACTCAGATGACCAGCAAGAAGCATATGGTGGAGAAAAGATATGAAGGATAAAAAGGAAATGGAAGTCAAAATTAATGCTATTTTTCCTTTACTTTTCCTTCCAAAAGAAATCCAGGAAGAAATCGGCTGCTGTGCATAACGTAAGGTGGGGAGAGAAAGCAAAGGTGAGCTACCTGCATTTTCCCATCCTAGGGATGATGTACGCAGGAGGTGGGACACAGCTGTAGGTAAGTTCCTTGTATCTGAGCTAAAGATCTCCTGTTTGAGTGCATGGGCCTGCATCCTTAGTGTGAACATGGGCAACCACTTAAAAGAAGGTAAAAAACCATCTTGCAACAAATTTTTATGGAGCACTTGCTTTCATTTCGTAATGAACTAATAGCAAACTACAGCACGGCAGGGGAAGAAGGAGAGGTGCTATAGCTTCAGTAGCCCGTTCCAATCAAATCGTGAAGCGCAGCAAGAAATCCTCTGCTGCTTTCGTAATAATGCACACAGAAGAGGAAGGAATACGGCTGAACAACCAGCCACGTCACTTACTGCTCCATTCATTTCAAGCCCACTACTACTGCAGCCTCTCCTGGGTGCTAACAGCAGGAATGAAGTCAGATAGGACACTTCTAGATAAAGCAAGTGAAGCATCTCAATTTGTTTCCGTTGAGATTTCCTTCCCACCTACGGCTAAGCCACTAAGATGCGGTGATCAATTCAGTGAAGGGATGAGGAGAAAACACAACACCGTGTTCTCTTCTATGTTTTGGTCCCTCTAAGGAAGTGAATAATACGTCTTTGAATAGTCAGAAATACCATTTTTTTACTGATGGAAAATCTCTGGGAGAAAAGATGAATATGATGATTGCTTCAAGCATTTTTATACTACTTGTCACTGACCAATGGACGGCATATATTCTCTGCACGAGATAGGGCCTGCTGAGGACTTACTGTATAAGCTTCTATAGACTACGCTCCACAAATTAATTTATGAGTACAATAGTCTCTCTTGACCTGCCAAATGCGTTGGTAAACTCATCATTCACCTCCACTGAAAGGACCATTTACCATTTCCATTATCTGTTTCACAGGAATCTTTGCAGAACTAATTATCTTACTAAATGAAGAGAACTTTGACTCCCCGCCCCAAACACACAAGCACATGATGGTGTTAAAAGCCGCTGGCCACTCTGGCTTGTCACTCGTCCAAACATTACAGCAGGTTTTTGTGAAAGATGGTCTGTATACCCTAAGTAATACAGAGAGACAGGCAAGACAGTGCTTTTAGGAGACAGAAGATGAGGGAATCTGGCAACTTGCATCTGCTTTAGTTATGCTTTAGGAACTTTCAGATTTGCTCTAATTATTTGCATGATGAGATCTTTGGATTTCACAGCATTGTATATTAGATAAGTGCAAACTTTGGGGACAAACTTAAATTATACTAACAGAAAACTGCATGTAATTCTTGATTACTGCACTAAAATACCGTGGGTATGGCAGCTGAGAAGCCAGAAAAGATTAGGTAGTAAAAAGAAAAACATCATTTAATGGTGTGCACTACGTTTCAGAAGTGTTCTTGCACCTGGTTCTCATTTGTCCTCAGCTGAGAAACAAAAGACGGCTTTATTATTATTGTTATTATTATTGTTGTTGTTGCTATTATTTATTACTGCTTTTGCTAAAAAGAAGCCTCATTTCATGAAGGAAAGATCAAGCGAACAGACTGCCCCAGCCTGGCCAGGATTGGCTTCACTTTCAACGTCCTCCAGTCACCATCAGCTCTGAACAATGTCACATCCCATTTGTGCAAAGCAGGCCTCATGAGAAGCTGTTGCAAGGCAACAGCTTGAAGAAGCTGGACTCTAAAATCAAACGGTTTACTTTGCACTAGCTCAGCAACGCTTATCGTTCTTTTCAGAAGGCAAACTCAGCGTGGCTTTGTCGTCGCACCAAAACTGTTACCAAAAACTGCGTGGCGCAGGCTTAGAGCAGCTGGATGAAAGAAGATGTCACCATCTTCACTGGAGAATGCTCAGTCATGAAGATTTTAATGCTCAGACACCCTGAGAACACTCAACAGCAGTGCTTCTCAAACTGGGACCAGCTTCTGGAAGAAGCTGGAATCCTGCTAGAGGCACCAAACAACAAACCAGAGGCAACTGAACACTTCAGAAGACTACAGGTCTTGTGCTAAATACTGTGTCATGTATCTCTTTTTTGCTGATCCTAAGGAAGAATGCAGATGTCCTTAGGCTTAGACACAAAACGCGCATGCCTAACTTCATCCAGCATAAAGCAATTTTGGTAGACTTCAACGAGAACTGCTCACCCCTTCTCTGCACAGGCCCCTCACCCACCTCCCAGCAGTCAGGTTTATCCTGTATCCTGGAAAACAGCAACTGTGAACTGGGATTTGCAAAGCCACGAATCCAAAGCTGATGGGCTCTAGTAACTATTGTATTAGTATATAAGGTATTCACTTGAGCAATAAAATGATTCTGATGAAGCACAAGGCTGGGGTCCGTGAAGTCATTCACCACATATCCTCTCATCTGTGAATAAAAGGAAAACAAGATGCCCCTCCTCCCTTTCATTTTCAACACCGTATCTGCTTCAACCAGTTCTGCTGCGGTTTGCAGGTACAATGAAGATGCACAGGAAGGACACGAACCCAAGCTTAGCATGTGAGCACCTGTGTCACCAACTGGTACAATAACATGCTTCTCATTACTTTTGTAAAATGTTACTATTTGTAATTCACTTTTAATTCCAACACAAACTATAATTTTAAAATATGTTTCCAAATTAAAATAGGAGAAAAGAAAGATCATTAACAGTGTAAAGATAGTTATCTTGCCTTTTTTTTTTTCTTTTCCTGAGGACAAAAAAAAAAACCTGGCAAACCTCATGCAGCCACTAAAGTATCTATCGTTGGCAAAACTTGAATTTTAATTGATAAGGGAGAAACAATTGTCCAATTCACCGTTAAGTCTGGTACACAGGCAAGAGGAGGCCAAAAGGTCACTCACAAATGGCTACACATGCCGGACACCGAGCAAGAACAATTCCTTCTTGTGGGCTTGACGTAGAAACCAGGTTTCTAAGGCTCCTCGGTTTGTTACCTCTCTCTCAAAAGCAAGAAAAAAAAATATTCTTGACTTAATATGCTGAATACTGATGCTTGTTTCGCATTCCACAGAAACTGTTACTTACCTCCCTTACATTCTCTACCAAGTTGGCTGGTATACCAGGAATTCACTGCACACTGTTCCCCAGATCTTCACTCATGTTCACAGTGAAGCAAATCCATCGATGCCATTCTTCTTACTTGTTTTGAATAGGTTCAAAATAAGGGTTTTGTTATTCCTGCCCTCATCTTGCCAATCCCAAAACTCACAGCTTGCTTTGGCTTTGGTGGAGCTGCATAGGCTTTGCGAAGCCTATATAAAAATGATACCCGTAAATGTAAAATTTCCACTTACTAGAGCAATTGTAATTAAACTAAACTAGATCCTTGCTGCTTTGAGAAGATAGGAAAGCTATAAAGAGGCTCCTCAATAACACTACTTAGACAAATCTGACTTGATGTTTTTGGGGGGGATAGGAAAGATCTAAGATAGAAAGACTCCCAAACAATGTTAATGGACAGCTCAGCCTTGGGAGGGCAGAAGCACCAAGCTACAGAGATAAAGAGGCACCAACAGGGCAATGAGACCAGAGCAAAACAACCTGGAAGGACACAGTAAACTGATCTTAGAACTGCGTTTGCGCAGAAACAAAGGTCAACCAGCAGACACTGTGATGAGGAGTATAAGCCTTCATCTTGAGACCCCAAAGACCACCCGAGGATGCTATCAGACAGGTGTGAAGGACATTAACATATGCTGATTGGTTCCTGGAAAATCCATAAATATGGTATAATGAATATGTATACTGTGATTGTATTTAACCTGAAATGACAGGGTGTTTGGCGTGCACATTTGGAGGAGAGATCCCCCGTGTGCCCGGCGCCGCAATAAAGAATAACTGCTTAATAGTCTGCCGAATATTGAGTCTTCAGTTCCAGCTTTTCACAGCATCAAAAACAAACACAATTTGTTCATTAAAGCCAAGCTTTTGGAGATGTGCCACAGGTACTGACCTCCACCAATGGCCTGGGTTTGCGCTCCACTGCAAACCTGAAGTGGCAAAGCTCACAGTAGCTGGTGTTTGAAGATGACAGCCAGTGCTCCAGGCAGGTGCGGTGAATAGTCCCCAGGGTCCCTGTACATTCACAGGGGGAAAGCAGGTCTTCCTGACTGCTGCCCTCATGGCAGATCCTGCACATTGGCCGGTCATTGAAGGGGCTGCTGGAGAAGGAAAAAAAATTGCTCATCAGTATAGAGGGCTGTGATGTAGCCTCTCTTCCTCTCTGTACGTCACGAATCAACAAGGTGGGAAGCATTTGCAGCTCGCATACTTTGCTCTGCAGTTAGTACACCAAGCTGCTGGGCTAATGGCCACAGGCACTTTGATATTCTTGTTTAAAGCATTTCTTCTGTGGGGGGAAGAAAGTGGAGAGCAAAAAACACATCAGAGTGGCAGATGGGAGACAGGCAACCGAGCAGTTCTGCACCTTTGTATTTCCCACCTCTTCACAGTGCAGCAGAGCAGCCACTTCAAGAAATCTCTAAATGCACCAGGCAAGTATTAAATCTGTCTCAGCTGGAGGTCACCTCTTAAGCTAGTGATGATCTGTGCCACCGCTCCTTACCTACAGGGCAGTATCTCTTATGCTAAGGATGATCCCCTGACCTACAGGGTAAGCTGTTCTCAGTGATCAACAGGAAAGGACTACTGGACCTGAAGCAGCAGCACCTTGCCCATGGGAATGTGAAGGCAGGGCCACAACCGCAGGCAGGCGTGTGCGGGCAGGAAGCTCCTGTCCCTGGGGAGGGTTTCCCTTTTTTCAGGACAACATCCACGAGCAGCTCAAGGAGCGATACTAACGGCACTGGAAAGCATGACTGTGCCAAACACATCCCTCTTATATTGCTGCCCGTGAATATTTCTCCTGCATTGCCTCCCCCAAAGCACCCACCTTCCTTGTGGCGGGGTGCTAACGTGCCAAAGGAGATGCGTGCTCCTCCTGCCTGTGAAAACCTAAAGCATCTGATTTTACATCCTGAGATTCTCTGTTTTACAGAGGAATCTTTTGGGAAAGGCAGTTGCGCTGCTTCCCAGAGTGCTTGGGCTTAGTGCCGTGGGAGGAAAGCAGGAGCAGGTTGCAAGCATCAGTGCTGCTGAACCATGGATCCACTTCACTGCAGCTCCAACTCACACCCACCCAACTGCCAAGCTGAGAAGACTGATCTCTTGGCTGAGGTCTTGGAAAAAAAAACTCTCCCTACCACATACACTTCAGGTGGTCTCCTCAGAAAAGCAGGTTTTGTCACTGTCTCTGACAAAACCTCGTTAGCGGATAGCATATGGTGGCACACAGCTGTTCCCCCTGTCCCTCTCCCAGCTCTTTGCAGGCTGTCCCGGGTAGACTTCACTCAACTGTAACTGCAGGAAAGTGTAAAAAAACCAGCCCGCTCCTTTCAGTCTGCCTGGCAGAACAGCATGAAGCTGTGCGTGATGCTCTGCACACACACCTGAGCTGTGCACAATGCATGCGGTTTAGAAAGTTGCTACAAGTCAAGAGAAAAAGACCTTTTCAGGCTATCAGACGGCACATGCAGCAGCAGTTAATAATTTCACTCTTCACACAAGTGAAGCAGTGGATTGGATTATGTTCGCTGTTTTGTGAAAATCCTGGGCTGCTTTAAGATCTGTGCAGTACTTCCAGCTTCAAACCAGTGAAGTCGAACTAAATTTTGACCCAAGTCTCAAGCTGGGATACGGCCAAACCCTGAGGGGTCCTCTTTCTTGCTTCTAATGCAAACAAAGACCTAACCCTAACCCTAACCCTAACCCTACATTTTAGTTTTAAAATCCATTCTGAAACTGTTTAACAAGAATATTCAGCAGCTGAGCAGCTGCTTCATTAAACTTAAAAAGCTGAGGCAGTGCCATGCTTACAGACCCATGCTACAGAATTATGTATTTCTTTCCTGGTTGCTTCACTGACCTCATTAAGTACAACAGCGGGTTTCTTGTTGCGTATAAAGTGACCATCCAAGCCTTTACAAACACATCCATCAGCCACTTGATGAGTTCAAAGCATTTGCTGAAGCATCAGATGATGTAACTAAATGCAAAGCTTTAAAGCACACCAGAAATACTGTAGCTATATCCTGGCAATGATGTTAATTCAAAATTCTGCATACAGTACTGCATTGATGTCCCACTTTGGCATAGCAAATACATGTTATCCCTTTCTACCTAACTCTTTTTTTTAAAGAAAGTTGGAAGTGACAACATATTTTCCTGATTTCGGAAGAATCATTTTCACACAAAATGTGCATGAAAGTAATACAATTGTAGAATTAAATAATATGTGCTTTAATACTGAACCCTGTGGTAAACAATGAAGATTAATTGCCCTGAGAAGCACAGAGATCCTAAGCAAATCTGAAGTCAAAGCTGACATTAAGGAATTGTAAATCTCAATATCCATAAACACCCCAAGTCAGTATTTACTTGTATGTACGTATTATGTTCTGTCAGAACATTTTTCACCTGAAAGAGGTGGAAATCTGTCACAAATAACAGAAAAGGAAGAACGAAGAACAAAAGCAGAAGGATGTGTTTAGATAGTATTTAGGGAGAGATTAGCCAGAATACAAAAATTTATTTCAGATGCCAGAAAATTCAGAGAAAAATGGCTGAATTTGGTATGATTGACGCATGTTTGAAGAAATCTAGTAATTAGCTCTCGGTTTTTTTTCTGTGTTACTGCTCTGACTCCTCTTGCATGTCTCTTACCTATCCAAGATCTATTTTAAGACTGTCTTAATCCTGTAATATTTAAACCAGATCTTTTCCCTGTTCTAGTTTTTCTGCTTTGCCTTTGGTACCTCTCTGTGACTTCCTCTTCTCACCTCCGTGACACCAGATCTTCTGGTGGGAGGTGGCAAAGTCTAATTGTCTTTCAGAGTGATTTTCCCATTTCAGCACTATCTTCCAACTGTCACTGATACGTGTATAGTTCTTGGGATATTTCTTCACTTTCTTGTGAAATTACTTCAATAAGCTTTATAAAAATCCCATTTTCAGGGTTGTTTAGTTATCACAAATTGAAAAATCATGAGATAAGAAGAAATCCTTTTTTAGTCTGTTATATATATGCCAGCTTATATATATATATCTCTCTATGGATTTATGGGTATCAGAGTAGAAGTAAAGATACTGCATACACATTCTTTGCACCATATGTGTGGAAAAAAAAAAGAAGCTGTTAAGTTCTCAGAGCTGTTCTGTGTACCCAGAAATTTCAGATTCCTGGCTGCACAGAGGTCAGTACAGATTTTCCTGGTGGGAGGACACAGTGGAACAGCATTCTATTAGTCATTGATTAGAGTGTCCTAGTTGTGATTTATTCCTTCCACTTTATTCACTGGCTTATGGAGTAAATATCCCTCGGCAAGAACTGCAAATCTCACATATGTTCTGTTACTTTTGCATTCAGTGCTCTGGTTTACAGACATGAAAAGCCAAAGTCTTATAATAACAAGTCTACTTTGTTCAATTTACACAGTTACAGATGCAGAAGATCACAGTAGTTTGGGGTCATTTACACTATTTCCTCAAAAAAAGTGCAGGCACTATACAGACAGACTTAGTAAATTAAACCTAGCTGTCACTGTGAAGCAAGAAATTACAGAAGGGAATGAGATGCAGTGTACTCTAGCAAATTATCTGAGGTCATAGAATCATAGAATCATAGAAAGTTTTGGGTTGGAAGGGACCCCTAGAGGTCATCTAGTCCAACCCCCCTGCAGCGAGCAGGGACACCGCTGACTAGATCAGGTTGCTCAGAGCCCTGAGCTCATGTTGGAGCTGGGTAGAAGATCCACGTGCATCCTACATACTTTGCCCCATAATAATTTCTAGAATGCTATTCTAGCAAATGTTAGGGATAATGTACTCTCTTTTTTCTCTCCTGATCTGCTGGACTTACATTTTAATGCTACCCCCAGCATTAAAATGTAAGTCAACATCACCTGATTATCTTGCCTCTCTTTGCCCTCTCCTCCCTCATCTTTTAAATCATTCCAAAGTCCAGACTGTTTTCTAGGGCTTCAGGAGTTGTTAAAGAGGTATCTGGAAGTATTTTTCTTCTGGACATTATATGAATGAATGCAAATATTCTGGAGAAGTGGCTTAAGCCCACAAACAAATGCCACCAAACAACTTCAGTCTTTGTTTCAGGGACAAGCTACTTCCGGGCTTAGTCAACTGCTGATTATCGCTAACAATAAGTCCCCACTGAGCCAAACAAATGTTTCTTTATATGCTGCGAGGTATTTATAGCATATCTTCTTTCCCTTGCTTGTATTTCTTTTTATGAGATTTATAACTTCTGTATCAAGAGAAACCATAACTCAACAAAGTGAGCAAGTGCCAGTGAGCAAGACACTGCTACTCTTACTGAACTGCACTCAAGTATGAGATGTTAAAAACTAGCATTACTGCCCTGAAAAGCAATTTAAATAAGCCATATGTATTTACAGGAAGCACCTACAACTGGAATCCTTGTTGCTTTCTTTCCTACTGTGTGTGAACTGACCTAATTTCTTAAACCCATAAAGCATTATCATGCTGATGAGTGTAATTATCACAGCAGACTTTTTCAAGCAGTGGTGCTTTTCTGCTGAAGCTGTGAGTGGCTTAGATTTGCATGAGTCAAAAAGATCTTATACTTCAAACAGTGCGCTGTTAAACAAATATTCACGTAGAGATTGTGTGTGAATCAGTCAGGTTTTTTTCAGCATCTTTGCTAAGAATAGCGCATATTGCATCTTTGGTAGACATACAGTTTCAAACTTGGAAATTCGTTCACCTTTCGTATTCCATGTTCCTACAAGTCACCCCATTAGTTTCAAGAAATGCAACTCAAGTATGCAACAGTCAGCTTCAAGACAAAAACACGCATGAAAAATCACTACCTTCCCATCTGGAGGCATCTTCCTAAGAAATATTGTCTCATTAAAAAAACACAGCCATTATAAAAAAAAAAACCCAGCTTTCAGAGATGTATTTTTGTTTCCTATTTAGGTACTTTCACATGGCAGAAGAATATTTCTCTTTCCACTCTATCCACATGCCACTGTTCAAGATCAACATTACAATCCAGTATCAGTTAGAAATGGCAAACTAGTTGTCCCAAAGGCCAGGAGTGAAACCTAGCCACTTACTGACACTGCATGACTTGACAGGGCCGTGTCTCCTACATGGGCCCATGATCGCCTTAGTCTGCCTAACAGATTCTGCAGGTACAAAGCAGTCTCTTTTGCACAGATTACTCTAACAGTTTGGCCCCCAGTGACTTGTGTTCATGGACAGATGTTTTACTCCAGGACAGGTCAGCGGATTTGGAGCACGGATACAATTCCGCATTGTACTGCAATCTGGAGGAATGGTGCACCTCGCAGAGAAATGTCTTCCACCTATATTTCTTCTATCAATCCTAGTTTGTTACTCAGAATGCAAACAGTTGCATTCTAAGTAACGAACAAATTACTGTTTGCGAAAGTTGTCTGCAATATAGTTATCAGAGGCTGTGTGAAAAACATGTTCTTCACTGGTTTCAAACCTATCAAACAAGTATTATTGTGTATACTATGCTTTGTTTTTTGAAATGGAGAATAGGAACCCATCTTTCTCTCACAGAGGTTTAGAAAATATTTTTATGCCATCCTGCCTCTGAAGACAGTCCTTTCTTTTAGTAGTTTCTCAATATAAAACATGTCTGTCTTCCAGTTGTCCCGATTTTGCATGATTCTTATAGAGATAAACCACTATGCATAAAAGACCTCTACTTTAATTAAGCTATTATTAGGGGTTTAGTTACAGCACGACAGAAGTCAGGACTGGTTGGCAAACCTCTGTGAGCCGCTAAATACCTAGGTGGTTAAGCTAGCTGTGACTAAGCTCCATCCCATTGCAGCTGTGTTAAGACATTCCAGAGACTAAAAGTGGCATTGCAGTGACTGAATGTCTTGCTTCTTTGTCTCTCAGATTCACGCTCCAACTGCAAAATGCAAAAGAACCTCCAAAATTCTCAGCTCTAGAGTACTGTGAAAGTGCCTAATTTTTTACTTGTTAAGAAACAATACAGGCTACTGTGAAGATGGCACAGCCAGAACCTTTCTAAAAGAGCAGGACACCCTGGGGCACCTGAACCTCTTATTTTAGTAACTCTGACACGCATAAAGGAGTTTTCTGCACATCATTTCCAAGGCATTTATAGCTGGAATTGTTCTAAACGTTACTTAACTCTTCCCTCCATATTCCACCACACAGAGCTGCATGGATTCCCTCCTGGTTTCAATCCCACTGAGGCTCCCAAGTAAAGAAACTGATGGGGTGACTGCCTGTTCCAGCTGTAGCCCTAGATGCTGTCCACCAACATGGGGGATAGATCCGTACATTTTTCAGCATGTTTCTTTGAAATCAGCTGGCAACTATCAGCTGATAGTTACAGCTCAGGAACCTTGGGCCATTGGCCCAGGCTCCTAACCTGCAGCTCCTGTCCCCAGTGGCATGCATCTGGCCATGCCCCATCCCTTCTGCATTTGCCTCCCCAAGACCCCAGATCAGCAGCTACTCTTACTTTTCTCTCTGGACTCGGTTCCAGTCCTGTTGTACGATCGTGTGTGTGTGCCAGGGTTGTTCTTTGAACTAAGACTTTACAGTAGCCAAGCCCAGAACTCGTAATGGGAAATGCCAGCTCTTCTACAGCCTTAGCAGATGTAAGGATCAGTAAAACTGGTACACTTGCTCTGTTTGTTTAAAAATAAAGAAAATAAAAAGGTACAGAAAGTTTCAGCAAAAATATCTTAACTCCACAGGAGGTCCACATAAGACTCTTAAATCCTCCAGAGTAAAAAATTAATTAATTAATTTCTGCAACTTGAGAAGATTAAATAATTCCTACATCTGATAGTCACACATGGCTTAGTAAACAGGAGAGTATACAGGAGACACAGAAGACGCTGCCTAACCCGTTCACTATGCAGGTGCAAAGCACTCACTGGCATTAAGCCATCAGTGAGAAAGGCAGAGGGGAACCGGCACCAGCGCACAGCAGTTCTGGGACACGATGACATGAGGAGGATGTTGGGGAACATTTTTGCTACTAATCCATAAAACGTGGTCAACAGCATTCAGTTTGTAACAGCTACAATACCACCACCATACTCTCCCAGGGAGCTATGAGGGACAACTGAATGCTGCAAGAGGAAGATGCAATATTTGTTGACCAGTTGAGAAGGGCAGTAAACTTTACACTCCTAGCAAGATTTCACTTTAAAGCATGTCAACATATAGAAAGTTGCACAATACCAAACCCCACTGATATTAGGCAATTTTAGTTTGGCTGTTTCAGTCCGCAGCTTACTAATTTTTCATGCTGTAGATAGCATTTTCTGCTCAGCTCGTCTGACTGCAGAAAGCTCCAGGGCCTCTTAAAAGCTACCATGCAGTAGGCTGCATGTAAAGTGTAATTTTATAAACAACTACATCAAAAAACTGAGAGCTAGTCTGAGGCAGCAGCACAAAGCAATTCAGCATGAATAGTCCTTAAGAGTCTTCCTATACTGTCCACCCGTAAATCAATGGTTTTTTTTGTAATGTACTGAACCTCGAACCACTTTTCATGAGAGCAATGGACTACTTTTTGGCACTGCAGACTTTAATAAATTGCTTTATATGTCTCCACAGCCACTAACTTAAGTCTCTTGCTTAGATTTTTCTTCTTTTGTTGATTGTCAAAATGGAAGATATCACATGATAATACATACCATAAGTACTTATGTTGGTGGCATTTTAGTCTTGCATTAACAATAAAAATGAGAAGACACAAATACAGTTTACAACCGATCTGGAAACAGTAACGATAACTTCTTTTCTTTTCTAGTGTTGGTCTTTTCTAGTGAAAATGTCTTTCTTCATAGGAGTTGGAACGCAAGAGTTGTCTGTCTCATTTTTTCTAGAAGACTTTTTGGTTTATTAGACAAACATGAGGAAGTTATCATTCAGCATACTAAATGGTGCTGTCAACAGATTTCCCGTCCTGAGCTGAACAAGCTGCTTCCAGGTTTTCTGGAGAAACGTGGGTTGCAGAAAACCACTATTTCCACAATTGCCCTTTGCATGAATGGGCTCCCTGCGCCTGCAAAGGCTGGTAGAACACAGGCATAAATAAAACAGCCTAATGTTCTTAATTGTACCCTTACTAAGCATAATCCAGGAAACAATTGTGTGTTTCTATATATGCTGGCAATTTTGCCTTTGTAAATTCCTGGCAACACGTTGGTATTGCGAGCCAGACTCCCAGCATTGCCACTAAATCTACACTTGCCTGTTGCACGCATGGGATGTACGCACGAGCTCTGCTGAAGTCCGTCTTTTTCTCTGCCTACCCAGCACTCCTTGTAACTCTGCTCCAGCTGCCCCAGCCCACACAACCGGCTGTTGCAGCTTCAAGCCTGGACTCCATTTGCCAACACAGGTTCTTCTGGTCTGAGGGCTCCCTGAGTGCCCATCTCCCTGGAGTGGGACGTACACGGGCTTCCGAAGGCACAGTTAGGGAAGGAGGATAGCAGTGTGAGTGGTGAAGGTTACTCTGGAAGGGGGTACAAAAGACACACTGCTCCACGATAAGCATCCTCAGTGAGGAAGGATGTAGTAGTTTTGCTGACAGTCTTGAGTGGAGGAGTCAAAATGATGAAGTATTTTCCAGTTTCTTTACCCAACATCCTCTCTGCTGCTTGCCCCTACCAAAATTTTTTACTAGGCTTCCTTAACTGAGAAAGCTGAGAGTACTTGGAACTGGAGGCTAAGGCTTGCCTACACCTATTGCTGGGTGACTACTCAGGCTGAATCCCAGCAAACGGAGGAAGGCACTCACCTTAACACATTCCTAAATTCCCATTTTTTCATTACCATGACCTCTTCATACTCCCCCCCCCCTTCTCTCTCCACTGCTGCCCACCAACTTTCTGTTTATTCTGGCCCTGTTTAATGACAAATTTTTGAGGACAGTGAGATGAAGCTTCCCCCAGGCAACTCCTTTCTCTTCTGCCAGCCTAGCTGTGGCTGTGCCTGGGGAGCAGGTCTGACGTGCACCAAGCCTCTGCAGGCTGCAGCCACATTGCTTGAGTTACCTCTCCAGAAGAAACCCAAAGCTACCTTTATTAGGAGACCAAGTCTAAGGCTGCAAAATGATGATTACTGCCAGAATTATGCTAAGTGCTGGGACAGTGCTTTTCTCCATTTCTTTCGATTAGTGGGTACGAACTGGGAAGTGTGACTTCCCTCAGAAACAGTGTGGCTTAATGAATGAATACAGGTCCTGAGGTCTGAGCCAGAATGAATCTGAAGAGTGGCTTCCTCCAGGGGGGTGTGGGGATGGTACTACCCTGAGTCACTGTTCCCAAGTGATTTATTTAAACCTTATGTCATCCCAGGACATGGCTTAAACCGCAAGTGTTTTCACACTTAAGCACCAAAATGCAATGACAGAATTAGTATCTACTTATTTGCTGGAAGCTTACAAGTTAAGAGGTCTGGAAGTTTGTTTTCACACTAGAAAGTAAGTTCTAGTTTCTCTTTCGTTTTCCTAGACTAGATCACTTTATCCAGACGAGACAATGAGATTTTGTAACCAAATGCCAGACGTGTGCTTGCTTCTTGGCCTAAAACCTGTACGATGAATCTTGCACCATGAGAACAATTCTCTTCAACAAGGGCCAAAGGACAAGGAATCCCAGGTCAGTCTTTTAAAGCCAGGATTCATCTCTAAAAATTACTATGTACTTTATTCTGAAGAGCAGCAATCTTTTTTTGCACAATATGTATTACTGATAATGCACTTCCTTTAGCACAGGAACTATAAAACTTTCAGCAATCCCTTTCTCTGCAAGTATCTAGGATTTCATCAGAAAACCTGTCACAATTTCCAACAGCAGCAGTACTAACTGCATCAGTCTCTGGACTCGCTTCTGCCTGTCTCCTATTTAGATTTTTCATCTCTGGTGCTTGTCTTATCAGAAAAAGCGTAATCCAAGTGCACGGGATGCTCCTTCCACACAGCACATCTCGCTGCACCCTCTGAGACTCACACTACGTCTGCACACTTTGGGGAAGCTAAGGGCCCCAAAGAAATGTAACAGAGATCACACCTGCTACTCTTTGATGTTTTATAGCTCCCTATGTGAGGACCAATGTCTCTGTAAAACACAAAGTATTAAATACAAATGTGTCAAATACAAAGTCTTAAGAGAACAAATCAAGTCAGACCCAATCCAAACGCCCTGCATTTGAAGGAAATGTTACTACTGACCTCCTCCAGCTTTACAAGGGGCTCAAAGTTACTGCTCAGCAGCTGTAGGACGAAGCTCAGGGGAAAATGCTCCAGGTTAAGTCTTTATGTACTCTCAAGGCCATATTTTCCCCAGGGAACATTCAAAAATAGCTTTCACCACTCACCACTCTCTCTGTGGGGCTAAAAGGAGGGCTGCTAACATCGCATGAATTACAGCCTGTCCCACACAATAAATCCCTAACTGTGCTTCATTTTCTACTCACACAGGTAAACATCCGCGGAATTCAACTGATGATTCCTGACCAGGTAAGGTCAAGCTAAAAATTACTTCCTTAAACTGTAACTGGTGTAAATATTGCTTAGCTTCGTGCCTGGGGTTTAGTAATGAATTCCTGTTCATGTAAAGCTTGTGTAAATGAATTATTTGACAAACGCGAGTAGTTTGTAAACCTGTGGTTTTACATGGCTTACAGTCATCTAAATGTTCAGTAAGACTCACAGTAAATCTTTAGTAAGACTATGACCGAGCAACTTCTCTGTACCATGTGCTTGCACAACGGAGAACACAGGCAGCGCTGATGGGCAGCCGAGGCAAAAGTCTGAAAACTGCAGGGCAAACAGAGCCAGGGACAAAAAGCAAAATGTTTTTAGTTATTAAAGAGGAATATTTGGGGAAATATCGTCACAGTGTTTCTACAGAACACTTAACTAAAACGCTCATTCTTTTGTTCATTGCTGCTAAGTCAATTATTTGCCCACTTTTAGTATATTTGATTCTTCCAGCCATCGCAGCTGAGACTGCAGTCAAATATGATCTTACTAAAAATACCACATTTATGGTCCTCACCATTGATGGAAAAACAGGTGAACATATCAAAATTAAAAAATTACACTAAAAACACTTCCAAATTAAAAAAGTAGAAAACTAAAAATCTTTATCTTATTAATAACTTTATATTTTAATTCTAGAGTTTAGGAATATTTGCTATGCCAGTCATACACTTTTTAACAAAAACATCATTAGAAACTGAAGGAATATGACTTCTCCTTAAGATTTCAGTTTTGAAATCAAGAAAGAATTATTATCTTACGCTGAATATCTCTGTTTTGATGCACGATAATTTAACCTGAAATCATTCAGATATTAATGTATATAATTTTTTTTCCTTAATCTTACTCTGCATAAATATTTAATATTAACATTTACTCCCTGTACGGAGCATGTCTCTCCTTCCTATGTGATGAATCCCAAACATCTTACCCTGTGAGGGCTTCCAGTAGTGCTCTATGCAAGGTATTTGCATTAGTAAAAGCATTGTCTGGTACTCTTTATTGAAGCGTATGTGCATTAAGTACAATGGAAATTTAAGCCAAAGGAAGTGAAGGCTTCTACCTCTTGTCCCTTGGATACCGTGTTTGTCAGTACTACAGTGAGACTGCAGACTCCTTTCGGTAAAGTCTTCTAATGTTTTATTCAGCATTGAATCAGCTGACAACACTCTGTAAATACATGAAACAGCTTGTATGTGATGCTTTGCCCCAAACACACATATTTATATGTAAAATACATGCTTTCTCTTATTCTGTGACTGATCACCCCATGTGTTTCTGAAGCTGTCATCTAACAAGCCCTTCTCCTTTACTAAAGAGAGGTTACTTTGTATTACTTTATCTTCTGTTCTAGTTGGCAGTAGTTGAGATTTTGATGTTCACTGATGAGGGAATTAGTCTTACAAAAATACTGTTCAAAAAAAGAGAAAACATTCTTTAAAGAAAAATTATGCAAAATTCATCTCTTTTCCCTTTTCTATTTTTACCGTTCAGACAAAAGCAGCTCAAAATACTCTTGCTGCATTTTGCTCCACACAGGAACATACACTGATCTAAGAACAAAAAAGAGTTTATTTTTCTCAGCAGGAGCAAAATATAGATTCTGTGGGTTTCTACAATGTTTACACAAAGATTTCCCTCTGAACTTGAATTCTGGTGGGAGTCAGTCTTTCATCAAACTCCAAGTCTTGCTCTCTAGAGATCACTCCAGATGTGACAAGCACATGGGAATATCGTGAGTTAATTAAAACCACTGATGGTTCCCTACACTAACTAGTTTTACATGCATATGTGTTGTGCTGTGTAAAACTACCTGCTGCGGGGACCGGACAGTCTCATTTCTTTCCCAGCAACCAGAACACCAAGAATGGTTTTAGTCATTGAAAGGTAACTTGCCCCTTCTCGAAGATGAAGCATGTCTGTTGAGCCCAATATGTGTAGGGACAGAGAACAATATTAGAGAGAAGTGGGCTGCTACCTTGCCACCAACATGCCCTGGTTTGGAGTTCATCCTGCGTGTATGGATATGATGAAATGACTCTGGCCAAATTCTGTAAGAAGGCTTCACAAAGCATCACTGATGGCACAGAAAGCATCCAGAAGCGTGGAAATGCCAGAACGTGGCTGAGTATGTTGGCAAAGGGCAAAATAACTAAAGAGCTCAAAGTTTTGCCTCGGAGGCAAAGTTTTTGTCTCATTGTTTTGAGACTGCTGTGTTGCCAAAGGTTAATTACATTTCCCATACCATCTGGGCATTGTTCTCAGTCATGTTTGTCCTTAAATCTGTTCAATTTTCCATCAAAAGCATCCCCAGTGTTTTTACTAGGAAGCTTACATCCTTCAACAACTCCCCTTCATTCCTACCTCCTAGCTTATCTTTTATTGCAGCTGCGGATGCAGAATGAATTCCTCATTATCACATCATTCTATGAAACATATGTTAACACTCATGACATACTTGTCTATCTAATATCCTCCAGGCATACAATTTATTTGTAGCCCTAATGAAAAACATTGATTGAAAAGAATGACAAAAATTAGCTAAAAATAAGCCAAAGTCTTGTTCAGACTCCTCCCCAGTGCAGCTCTTCTCCAAAGATGAACAGTACTATCCTTGTAATAATTAAAACACATATGTGCATCTAATACTTGTGAGATCTGCCTGTTCTGACAGTCATTATCTGCTTCACGCACCTTACATTCCTGGCTGCTGACACAGCCAGTGGATGGACTAATTATGGATAGGTACTTGCGACCAAGTGTTCCCAGAAAGTAAACTGAGATCATCTGTCTCATTGCATACAGCCATCGGCTCATAACTGCCAAGCAGTGCTGAAAAAAGCAAAACTGAGGTAGAAAATTCCCTGTTTCAGACCCAAAATGCTGAACAACCTTGGCCCCCACCAGAGCTCAGGTGTCCTGTTGAAAGCAAAGCAACAGGAGCCTAACACTGAACGAGAGCAACTGCTTGCAACAGGCCAGTGCAGGAGGATGTAAGGGAGTCCAGATGTTGGGGTTTTTTTGTGCAAATGAAAGGCAGTAACTGACTCATCACCATTCAAGTTTTCAGGGTGGAAAAAAAAGACGTACCTGCTTATAGTCCTTAACATGCTGTGCTCCTAACAATGGATGAACAAGTGAACAGTGAAGGTCTGTCAGCCACTACCCAAATGGATGAAGACATCCTTGTATCATCTGGCTTTAACTCACAGACATACACAAAACGTCAATTCCCATGGCACAACTTGAGCCATAGTCACTCGAGTTTGTAATTTTTCATTATATCACTTTGATTTATTTAATAGAAGCTTTCAAATCAAACTAAGCGGATCAAACTCTGTCTGAAATCTGTAAAATGAGCTAGAATACAAACAAGTGGGTGAGAGAGCAAGCGCAAGCAAGAGCAATATGCACATGTATAAAGCATCTCAAAGGACTGAGAGAGCTGACTGTTAGTTCCTAAACCTTAATGGCAGCAGAGTATGATTATAACAATAATGTCCAGTGAAGTACTTCCAGTTCTTCTTCCCTACCGCACGTTTTGCAGTTCTTGTAAAATGTGGGCTGTTCATATGGGTAGCACCTGAATGACAGGCAGTCAAACAGCAGTTAGGAATTAACTCTATGTTGTAGGCCACAGCTGAGAGTCACGCTAGCCTTGCAGCTCCCAATTACTTCCAGCCTAAGATGTGTCCTTAGAAGCAGGATTACCATAGCTCTGCAACACAACCCCATAGATACAATCAGCGACCAACTGACTGACCATTCCTGCGCAATGAAGTCAGCTTACAGCTACAAAGTTAGCTTTAAGGGCTTTATTATGCATGAGTTCCTCCTGTGCTGTTGAAAATACTTTGATCTCTCAGGTTTTAGCACAACCTAAATTTAAAATAAGCTGCTATCAGGGAAATTATCCTTTTATGTTGCAATTGAGCTGCATGGATTGAAGGGTTACAGGCACAGGTAGGAGGAAAGTAGGAATGGGAAGATTAGCTACCCCATTCATCTTCCTGCCTGCCCATGCAGTAATCACAGAAACTACAACTTCAGCAGTCATGAAAGAGTTGCTCTGCATTTTGCTGGGAAGTGAAAAGAAAGAGATAGGATTCAATTTCCAGCTTCTTAAGATTTTATAATCTTCAGGGGTTGGCTCTAGAAAACAAAGCTTATTCTGTCTTATTAATAGTCCCATTCACACTCAGTAATTCTCCTTCCCCTGCCGCACCGGTATCCCTGAGACAGGAGTTAAGCCGTCATACTACAAACTGTTATTTCTTTTGTGTGCCTCAGAAAGGGAGCATCACAAACAACACTCTAGGTCTGTCTCAAAGTCAAGCTCTCAGAGTATGCCGGGCTTGTTGCTGGCTCCTTTGCTCTGGGTAGCAGCCCATGCAGCCATCTGGGGCCCGGTCAACGCCCAGCATGGCTCCTCATGAAGCAGCCAGGAAGATACCCCCCCCTGCAAGCTTCGCAGTCCAGCTGCCCGCTCAAGACTTGGTCACATTCAGCTGCTGCTGCCCACCGGATTGTCATGACCTGCCGTGCCTAGTGAAGTGCCTCAAGCAGGATGGCCTCCAGCGGCTGAGGATCCACGCCAGCACCTTCTTCAGCCCACACAACCCTTACATAGTTCACCTCAGGAAGACTCAGTCTGAGGATCACTGCAACAGTTCATAAGGTCTCCAATGGCATCCACAGAGGCTATTTTATTCTGTTTCACAGAGACCTTGAGCTCAAAGAAAATCAGACCTTAAACATTAATTTGATGGTTCAAATAGCTCAGAGGATGAGGCTGTAAGGCTGTGCTCATGTGAAGATACTATGATGACTTTGTCAATACCAAGAGCTTAAACAAGCCCTGTATATTTACTAATTCCAGCTACAAACATGAACTGGTACAGCATTTTATTTCCAAATATTTTAGAGATAAATGCATTTGATGCTTCTCATGAACAGCCTAGAGCAGATAAGCAAACAACTAACACTGACATTTGTGTCAGATTTAGAATTTTATTTTATTTTTTAAGCTCTCAGGAAACCAATTATCTAAACCCTGAGCTAGTTAGCAGAAAACTAATCTTCCAGTCTTCAACCCAGTGAGGCTTGAAAAGCATCTGGCTGAGGCAGACACAAGACTGCCCTTCAGTATGATAATGTGCCAGCCACAGAACAAATTCTTTCTGGTTTTGTTGCTCCAGCACTGGCAAAAGTCAACCGCCAATGCCCACTGATAAAATTTCCACCAGTCAATCAGAGCCGCTACTGGAGTATTATGGAAGAACAGGAACACACAGCAGTTACACTACACTTTGCATTTTCAAAGGATTACACAAACGCTAATAAATGATAGGTCAGATCCCCGATTTACATCATCAATATTACTCAAATTCAGCCGAAGGCCATTTTCTCTGATTAAGGAAATGAGGGGAAAGAAAACTTCCAAAAGGCCTCAAAATGATGCCAAGGCAATGCCAAGGCAAGTTCTCATGCAGCTCACACACTGATAGGAAGAACCACGTGGCTAAGCAAGGATTGCAAACTATTGCAGCTTTGACCTCAGCTCATACTGCTGTCTCTCCGGCATAAAGCACCAGTCAACTACAGCGAGAACCGGGATACCAGAGTGCAGTTTTAATGACAAAAGAAGAGGAAGGTCTATTGCACTTCACCTGCAGTCCAAATATCTTGGATTATCTCTTCTTCCTTCATGTCACTGGTGGCAGGTTAAAGGAAGAATTAAGCATCAGTGAGGAACACCAAGCTACAGGTAGGCACCACATACTGACCATCCCAAAACAGCAGTCACTATTTTTGAGGGTGCAACTTTAAACTCTTACTAGGTGTTAACTCTCCAAATTGCACATTGACCTGTAAGAATCCCCGGTCAGTTGTCTACAAAATAATGAAAAGGAGAGCTGAACAACTGCATCTGTCTCTGCAGCTGCATTGTATCTCCTGACTGTCCTCAGACCTCATCCCCACCTGCTGCTCCCCCCAGCAGTTTCTACTTAACTGCCTGTGCAGATGTTTTGTTCCCCAGCACCAAGACCATTAGCTGTTAGCATTGTCCCTCCAGAGAGACGTAAGAAGGAAGTAAAAGGAACGATGAAGACAGTCCCAATGATAACTGGCAGTCACTACAAGTTGTTACAACACAATCATTGGATAAAAGTTAAATTGCAGGATGAAATCCCATTCCAGGGCTCGAATATGGTACAGTTTTTCCATCCTAGTTTTTATAAAGGACCAAACCTCAAATGCTTCAGACTGCCTGGGCTATAACAGCTTCATGACACTATTCATTCATTTCTGTTTACTGTCACGTCCTAATAAATATCACAGTCAATAAAAGTTCTATGCCAATTGCCTGTATCCTTTGGCTCACCTTTTGCGAATTTTGCCTATTCACCATCACTGTCATCATTAAGCCAGAAAGAAGTCTCTTTTGCTTACTTTTTCACCGTTTATGTTGAAGAGACCACATTTACAATTTTTACGTGTTAAGTTTTTAATACCTGTCCAGTTGTCTTACCACAGTTGTTGCAAAGATTGGGCAGACTGAAGTAAACTTAAGAGAACATAAAAAAAAACATTGGTCAACTGTATCTAATGGAGCTCTTCTCCCAGCTCCCAAAGGGGGATCTGTGCATGGACATTTCTAAGGTGATGAGCTTGAAAGCTGGGCCAAGTGACACCAGTGGCCATCTCCTTTCCCACCTTCCATCATGAAGGAAAGCATGGCTTCCTCTTTTGAACTGTTCCTTCTAAAAAGATCCGCAACATTTGAGCAGCAGCTTATCAAGGTCCTCTGGCAAGTTGCATGACTCACAAGTTTATTTCATGGCTTTGACTGTTAATCCACACTCTAGCAATCCTTGATTTTGCAGGGATTGCCCCAGGGCAAGACATATCTCCACACCTCCCACAGAACAGCAAACATAAAAAAACCCAGTAAAATTGAATAGATGTAAAAGAGCCCGTCAGAGTGCTCTGTTCAAGCCACTGTGCTTCTCTCCATGTAGCCATGATAGTTAGACAAGTTATTTGGTTCTCAAAACTCAGCAGATTCATTCAATCTTAAAAAGAAAAATAAATTTAAAAAAGGGGGGGGGGGGGAAGATGCTCGCTCCTCATGCACAGCTTAATCTAAATACACAAACACACTAAAAATACAAAAAATGTTTGCATGACTATCCTGAAAGTGGTTTGTGGGTTTGAGAGTCATTTAGTCTGGAATAGAAATAACTAGAGAAACGTTAAGTAGCTAGCAGTTCCATGGGACGAGCAGTCACTGTTCATGGCAGGAGCTGTGGGAAATAGAATGTGAACATGCCATAGCCAGAAAGATCATTACATAAATCCTTCAGTGCACTATTCTGGAAAACAAACAATAGTGAAAAGTTATGGATGAGTATAATACATAATGATAGGATGATATCACAGCTGATTTCTCTTGTGCACAAGCGGTTGAGTTTCTGACTTTGTTAGGAATGTTGATAGCCAAGATAAAACACAGCAAAGATCTGCAAGAATCAAAGAAAAAGGATCCAAAATCTGACTTGAGCATTTAGAGATTTTTTTACAAAGTGTTAGACTAAATATTTTGTCTTTGCTTTGGTAATGCCAGCAATGGATTAATCACCACTAAATACTGTTGAATAATTAAAACCAGATGATATTTCTGTTCTCTTTTAATAACATTTTTTTCTTCCTCATTTTTTTTTCTTTAAAACAAATGTCTACCAGTCAGTTAATTAACACTAATTTTTCTAGGATCTGTTCAGAACAGGAATACACTAACTCTTCAGGTGAAAGTAATTTATAGCCTACAGTATCGTAAATTTTGTTTTTATTTTGTCCTTGGCAGAGCAGTGTCGCAATGACAACCAACAACTTGGAGCCGGTCGGGTTAACAAGATTGTTCATTTCCTGATTTCTGCTAACAAAAACACTCACTATTAAAGAAAAATGAGTGGCAACTATTACCGATTTTATTATTCTTCCACAAAGAACAGACACTACCGATAACCAAATCCTCAGTTCAGTGAGCTGTTAATTGATTGAAAGAATAAATCCCAGATCCATTAAACCTCTTATTCTCTACATTGTGTTTCTTCACAAGATGTTGCTGTGAAAAGAATTCAGTTCTGAGTAAGCCTGAGAGGGCATCTCAGACATATGTGAAGGAGCTGCTTTGCCACATAATCACAGAAAGGCATTTACAGAGGAAAAGGTTGAGTCCCTCCCATAAAACTTAACATTTGGGCATAAACTGACAGTGTTCTACCCATTTCACGGGTGAGTATGGGGATCAGTACACTTTGCCCAAGTTGCACTTGTGCATTATCTCACTGCTTGTAGGGCTGCTGCGTGCGATGACCTGCAGATAGGACTTGGCTATAGTCAGTGGGATTTTCACACAGAACCCCTGGACCTGTTTTTACAACACAGTAACATTTGCTTCCTTATATACTAATCAGTGGAAAATCACATTTTATTTCAATTAAAAGAGTAAGAGAGGAAGAAAGGCAGTTTTCTCAAGCCAAATTGAGTTTTATGCTTCATATTTAGTAGTTTTTAGAAGCACTTAGAGTTAAATTATATGGAAAAATGAGACACCACATTAGGACTTTTGGTCACTTTAAAACAATGCCTATATTAATTCATTTTTTTCAGAAGACAGGCTTTCCTGGAAAACTCAGGATAATCTGGAGAGCTGGAGCCGTGACTGTTGCATCAAGTTACTAATTCACTTCAATTTCAGAAGACCTTCCTGGAATCTCTGTATGCTAAGTTTTATGAAAGCATAAAGCAATTCACGTTTGTATACCTCTGTGCATGCTTAAAAAGCAGACAAAACAGTTAATTTAGCTTGGACTACAACTTCTCACACACAGCTTTTCCTTTCATACCTGATAAGGAGGTATCAGCTTTATTCCACCACTGGTAAGCATTGTAGCTTAGTGCTTAACTTATTAAGAAGAACTATATATTTTCAGAGAGAAATTTACTTCCTCCCAGTTTGGAAGGTTCTTAATATTCTGTATGAGAACTTTTGTGTTTGTAAGAGCCTGTTGGAAGTAACCTGAGCTTTGGCTGTGGGCAGAGGCTGGGTGTTGTCTGTGACTTTTGATCTCTTTCACCCTAATGCTTGGCATAGTTTTTTTTTGGGGGGCTAGTCTTAATACTGCATCTACCAGTATTTTATTCTTAAACCCATTCCTGATGTAATCCAACATTTCTGTCCTTCTGCCAAACACAATTTTTTAATGTCTTTCACTTTATTTTAGTCTCTCTTTTTTTTTTAAAAAAAAAAACATCCATGTATTCTCAGGCACAGTATTTGACCTGATTGCATATGTAAGTGTTTACTTATTTTCCACAAGGGCTGAAGTTAACAAAAAGAATGCTATTTTTAATTTCAGACTTTAAATTTTTAAATAATTGCATCCCTAGGCACCATACAGCAAAATACGGAACAACAGACATGTTTGCTTCCAAAGTTTATTGCAGCCGAATGGGGCCCAGCAGCTTGGTCCTGTGACATGCTGTTGGACTGGCCCAACAACAGCATCAGCCACATATCACCTGAAAACCATGACAGCTTTTTTTAAAGCTCCAGACTGGGAAAACCCCCGATTTTTGTAAAGTGTGTGACAGAAACAAAGCACAACAGCAGACAGTGAGGTATGCTCAGCAGGACAGAGTTTAGCCAGGCACAAATCCAATAAAGCAGAAGAAAGAAACAAAGAAAACCATCCTTTCGTGGTGACCAGCTCAGTATAGAAAGTCTACATATTTCACCAGGAGCTTTCCATCTACTTCCAGCAACTCTCAGGGCTGTTTTTTCCTGTAGGGATGCGGTCTGAGCACCACAGCAAGAAGCTGTCAGCCATTTGCTTTCCTAATTTAAGAAACACCTATACTGAGCCTTGGTATTACTCTTCAGCACATCTGCCATCATAAACATTTGAAATGGTAAGTCTCCTAGCAAACACATTTGCTGTCACTAAGGCCTGTAATTAAGGTGATAGATTCAGCACTGCCCCTACTCTGGACCAGGTGTGAGGGACCCAGTAAGACATTCAGGTATCTTAGATACACCACACATTAACATGTACCTTAAATGTTTTCCAAAAGCAACAATAACAGCAACAAAAACTGCGTTAATGCAGTTTCCACATGCTCACACAGCTCTGCCCCACAGGACATGAAGCCACATCCAGATTGCAGGTGGTCAGCTCCTCATCCATCCTCTAGATCCAGCCATCGAGGTGATGTCTAATTTTCACAGGCTTTTTCCATGCAACATATCTTCTTTCTAAAACTCTCACTGAGGCCTCATCATCTTACGTTATTAACTTCCCTTCTCTTGGAATAGGTAGAAAGTACCACTTCTGATCCAGCACCCACAGCTGACCTCTGAATCTACGGACTTTAAGGCGAGGTTTGCCATGGACTTCAGCTGGGCCAAGATATCCTTGCTGTTAAGTAAGGCCCCATTGCACTGGCCATCACCATCTTACTGCATGCGAACAGGGACATCTCTGCAGGCTTTTGGCAAGACCAAATATTCTGCAAGCTTGCAGAACGAGACTGGAAACCCAGTTCACAAAATTGCTAATTAGAAATGCTAATAATCTTGACAAACAGAATTTACACCAATTAAACTTAGTTCCTTTGTGCCAGCTGACAAAATTACTATCAAGCAATTTCTCTCTGATTCTTCACTTGGTATTCAGCTATTTTGTGTCAAATATTTGGTGGCTAATTTTACTTTCACTATCTCAAACCTTAGAAATTCTAAGTCAGCCAGAAATGGGTCATACCAATATTGAGGCAGACTGAGCAGTTCTTTTAACAGTTCAGCTGAGATTACAGAATGCCAGAACTGAAATCATGCTGTTCCTACACTACTGATTATTTGCCACAGCTCTACATAGCAGGACAGAGATTTGCAACAGCAAAAATTCAGCTAACCATCCAGTCAATCATACAAAAAAATAGTTAAATTCAGCTTACTGCTCTTTTCTTTTGCTCTGTGACTGTTTCAGTGGCATATGCATACCACAAGGACAGGCGCTTTAGAGACAGTGGAAGTGCAGGCTGCAAATGCATCTGATCAGCGAAGTAATCACAAAACACCTGGAAAGCCAGCAATGTAAATGATATTTGTAAGCAACCTGCCAGGCAGGAAGTCAGCACTTACTACGTGGATATTTCTACTCTTGATAATGGAAAGGAACTTCATGTTTCTTCAACTGTACGTCCACACAAATACAGAACTGCACATGTTCCCAGAATGCTGGCAATAATTAATCATAAACACTTCTAAGACTGATAAAGCTGAAACTCAATTCATAGAAAGTATGTCTGTGACATCGTCCTAGCTGTGGAATTAGTAACTATCCAGGTCACTCATTTCAAGGCTAGGCACTTCAGAGCATACACAGAGCTCAATGCAAGTGAACCAAGTGCTGTTACTCAGCATTTCTGCAGTACTCCACCCTCAGAGAGGACAGTGCAACTGCTTTCTAAAAGGTCTTAAAAAACAAAAGCACCTTACATCGCTGTGAGCTTGAAATGAGAGCATCTGCTTTGTGCACCCAGTCACCTTCATCTTCCCAGCAGATACTGTCTGTGTTTGGGACAGGGACAGAACAGGTAGAAACAGCTCTTGGTGGAGTAAGAGCAGCCTGCACAGGGGCACAATGCCCCATGAAGAGAGACAGCAAAGGTCCGCTTACTCTTTGAGGAACCTCAAAGTGGGTTCGGTTAGATGTTGCTAAAAAACAAAGCTGCTGAGGAAAAGATGGGCTGCACTATTGCAGCAGTGGCTGAAGAACTTCCCTGCAGTGAGACTTGTTTCTAACCCTGGTCTTGCTTGGGGTAGATTAAGTCGTTGTAGGGAGGAAAGAAAGCTTACTACAGAAAAATGCCGAGATGTGGAGGGAAACACAGTGTTTACAGAGAGACAGCTACAGTTCCGAGCTCTTACATAGCAAGACATACTGACTCATAGCTAAAGAAAGAACATACTCAAAATGAGGCATTTTAAAGAGGAAGGGTTACCAGTGGATTATTATCAAGCCGTTTTATTTGCCTCCATCACTTAGAGGACTGGATCTCTTGGATCTAAAATGGAAATCTGCTTTAGTGTAGTGTCTTCATATTCACTTACATAGTTGGGGAAAAAAAATTTCTTTCACTGTCTAAGGCTTTATGGCATGAACTTCAGCAGCTACTTCACTAAAAACAAATCTCCATTCTCAAAGCACCAGTTTTTCACCATTTACTCTAATAGTGGAAAGAAAGAAAAGGAAAGGGAGGAAATGAAAGGAGGAAAAGTCTGCAAAAAAACCCACAAAACACCAGGAAAAACCCCTCACACATCACAGTCATGCAGCCATTTTACAAAGTTACAAATTGATAAGAGAGCTCTGACTGAATGCATGAAGGAAATGGATCATCATGTCAGTGATACACAGCAGAAGATTTCAAGGTATTAGTAATGACTGTTTTGTTATAATTTAATGTATCATGAGACCAGCAGATGGAAGAACAGACTTTCACGTGATGCATTACCCTAGCACGCTCGAAGTGACTATTTAAACTGAAGCCATGGAGACAGCTTTTTTGATCAGCTGGCTACCCTTTTTCTATTAAAGTTTTAATACACGAAAAGCTGACCTACAGTTTTACGATATCTGCTTTGATTTAGAAATTATAATGTAGTTCCAGAATAGCATTGGAAACTATAAACAGCACTATTGCTTGACCATCCTTAAAAGGACAGAGATGACTTAAACTTATCCGTATCTTTCTTGCGAATGCACTGCTTTACTAGAACATCCCAAGCCAATTCTGCGAAAGCACAAGTGCATTTGTTTGTGTGACGCAGAAGAAAACACCAAGTGCTTGTAACCCATTTGCTTATTCCCACCCTCGATAAACAGCTTCTCTGAACTCACAGCGGTAAATTCAGAAGGTTATTTGTTTAGCATCTCCCACAAAACTGCAGAGATATCTTGTTGACTAAACATAGTCAAGTTACTTGAGAAATCCCTGTGGACAAAGCTGCCGTCTGGGGGCTTCTGCTTCCACTACCTGAATTCCAAGCACTCACACAAAGCTTTAAGTGGTTTGGTGTTATAGCATGCATTTATCTAACAAAACTGAGTACAATGTATCCAGAAGACTTTTCCGACAATCCCAAACAAACTCAGAAGCATTAAGTTTGTATCCGCATATCAGTACAGAGCCATACGCTCACACTAACATTGCACAAAACCCTGCGTCACTTAGTCTCGTACAACACTGCACCCCCAAAATACCGTTTTCTCAATATTATCATAGGGCCAAATAAAAGAGTTCCTATTTATGTTGTGAACATAGGAAACTACTCACTGTACAAAATTCAAACCTATCCTCTCCTACCTAGAGGTACCATTTTCTCCTGGCAGAGGATGTAATACTCTTACATGTCTGACACTTTGGGCTTGTGTCTTCTCCAGTCCACATGAGCTTCAGGAAAGTATCCAAGTGGGAGCTCTTTATAATGCTGAGCAGACTAAGTGGTTACCAAACACCAGATGACAAAGGACACCTCAAAAATGAAAAGGTATCTTCAGAAGTTTAGTTTTTCATTAATGTCTACAGGAAAAGTGTTTCTTGCCCATATTAAACAGAATCAAGAGGAGAGCACGTACAAGTCCATGGAGACTCTGAACTAGAAAAATCAGCATACCGAGCTTGTTTCCTTACCCACCTTCCCAAATTTTGAGCACTTAAGAAATGTACTTTTGCAGTTATGCATATTGCATGAGCAGAGTGTAATGGAGCCTTTACTCTAACAAAATGCAGACAATAATTAGATAGGTGTTACAGAGGTAGTCAAATTTACTTAGACTTATACATCACTATTATTTCTCTGGTCTTCAGCTTTGAACTTTCAAATGCTTCAGCTATCAGTAACTGTGATATTTGTCTTTTAAAGCTACTACATTTACTTTCACAGAATCTTGACAGAATTAGTATGAAAAATTTGCAAGGAGATGTCAAAGCTTAGCATGCCTAAGAAAAGAACACTTTCCACTTCCAGAAACAGCTTCCTGCTTTCTCAAGATACTTGGTAGACTATGTATAACCCATTTTCTATCATATACTGAAGGTTTAAAAGAACAAATACAAACCCTGTGTACAAATCCTTTGCTCTACAAACCACAGTCACATACTTCAATATCTGAAAAGCAATGTATGTAAAGCAAAATCTAGAAGCAGTCATGACCCTGGATTTATTTTCCTTCCTTTCCTCTAAACCCAAAATGAAAGTTCCTGTGCTGTAGCTCCCTGTGTACCTTTGGATGTCAGCAGTTCAAAAACAAACATATGCTTTCCTGGTAACTTTTTTTTTTAAAATTTTGTCCATGCTGATTCATAAATTAAGTACCTTATAAACTTGGGAAAATGTACCTGTGAATCCTCTGCAATGACTAATTGTGCATAAAATCACAGAATCATTAAGGTTGGAAAAGACCTCTAAGATCATCTAGTCTAACCGTCACGCCAACACTATCATGCATACTAAGGGATGCCCTGAAGTGCCACATCTACATGTTTTTTGAACACCTCCAGGGATGGTGACTCCACCACTTCCATCGGAGACCTATTCCTGACCACACTTTCAGTAAAGAATTTTTTCCTAATTTCCAATCTAAACCTCCCCTCATGCAACTTGAGGCCATTGCCTCTCATCCTATTGTCAGTTACCTGGGAGAAGGGACCAACACCTGCCTCACTACAAACTCCTTTCAGGCAGTTGTAGAGAGCCATACGGTTCCCCCCTCAGCCTCCTCTTCTCCAGACTGAACAGCCCCAGCTCCCTCAGCCACTCCTCGTAAGACTTGTTCCCTAGACCCCTCACCAGCCTCACTGGCCTTCTCTGGACATGCTCCAGCACCTCAATGTCCTTCTTGTAGTGAGGGGTATTCTCTCAGCCTCATCACAAAGTCTCTTGCCTGTCCACAATTCACCCCCAAAGCCTCACAGCACATTTTGGAACCTATTGTTACAGCCTGCTGTGCATCCAGTAGCAATCAAGGTGATCTGTCGTGCTATGGACTGTGCATATCACACAGACAACCACATGACAGCTCCAAGTTACAAAATTCAAGGAAATTTAAAGTTGTTTAACACCTTTTTTTCAAAAAGACTGCAAACCCTCTATTCTTTTAACTGAGGCCATAGAGGATGCATTCCAGCAAACGGAGAGACTCCCCTGCTGTACGGAGCTCATCTACTGTTCACACTTGTCAGCATAACTTTCAGTACTATCAACAATACAATACTCCTGACTAGTGGGCCCTAGGACTAGTGAACAGGAAGACAAGGACTAGTGAGTGACATGGAGACTCATGACCCCAGTTCCTTATGCACCTGCAAAGTAAACTCATGAAGCAGCTAGAGTCATCTCGGCTACCATTCTTATGGGCGTCTTCCCTGCTCTTCATTTAATGGTCAAAAACCCTTAAAAGAGTTGCAAGTTTAGAGGCTTCCTTGTGATTTGTTGAGCAACAGAGTGTAAATCACTTCTTTCTTTAAATCAGAAAGAGGTAAGTAACTTACTCTGTCACCTTGGCATTTCTCACTCCTCCTTCTGCCTTTACTTTTTTTTGGGCGGATGGGGGTGGAGTGGCTTTTCCTCAGTTGAATTCCATGTGTTTCATCTTTTGCGTTTAGACAGACAGAGTTTTTGCACCCTCTCATTTCCCCGTTCACTCCTGCATGTCAAGCTTAGACTTTGTCTCCATGTGCTGCAATTCTCTTTTGCAGGATATCTTCTCTTCCTCTCTTATCTTCAACCAGCTATTCTCTCCTCCCATTTCACATACATGCTGTACACACAAGAGCTAGAAATGGTAGCATTTAAGAACGAGGGAGCTCAATCAACTCAACCAATGAGAAAACAGAGGTTTGCAAACATTTGTAAGGCTAAGTCTCTTTCTCAGAGTTCACACTGTATCCATGGATTTTTTTCTGTAGAAATCTCTTTTCCATAGGCCTCCAGCTAGGAAAATTTCGTAGGAAAAATTAAACCTCCGACATTGTGACTATTGCAACAGAAACCATTTCTTTTGTTGTCCCCTCACCCTCTTCCATCACGAAATCTGGTTGCCCCAGGAGTGGGAGGACAGGATATCCATGACACTGCCTTTTCCCAGGTTGGTTTTAATCATTCTCCCTGTGAATTATTAACAACAAACAGAAACTTGCAGCTTCTGCATCTTTTGCTGATCTTATTTCAGCTTCATGGTAGTTCCACACCGGTCGTGTCAGAGGAGGACACAATTAGCTGGAGAGACAGGCAGGGGAATGACTGGCCTCTCGTCAGGCTTGCTGCTGCCATCGTGTTCCTAACATGCAACTCCTGTAAAACTTCATTGTTCCTTCGTTAATATCTTACAAGGATGTTGGGAAGGAATGTGCTGGGCTCAGAAAGGAGTAACTGCCTGATGGCATCACACAAGAAAAGCCCTCTCCGCAAACACAGAAAGCATTCTGACAGATCTTTCCACATTAAAAACTTATTGCCCCTATTTTCTTTTTCCAAAGCTACGTGTGAAAGTCAGACTTTCAACACAACTGAAAGGTTCTGCCCCTTGTTGTACTAACGACAAATGTTAATGCTTCCAGAGAAAACTGACTTAAGGTAAGACTGAAATTAGCCCCACTTAGGACTGACACACCAGGCTGCCAGTACAGATTTCAGCCCATTAAAAAGATGCACAAATGACAGGAAAATGTGTTGATGCACTCAGTCTCTCTTTTCACACAGAAAGACCCAGCTTTATCACCATGAAAATATTTATCTCTGCTTTTAGAAATACTAGAAGTTTGACTTCTCCATTTCTGAATAAAGTAACCTCAGCAAGCTAAAAAATCCTACTTTCACCACAACATTTTAAAGATGAAACCCAAACAAGTAAGCGGTGAAGGATTTTAAACACTGGGTTTGGACTTAAATCTAAATAGCTTCTAACAAAAAATGAAGGTCATATAGAGCTGTATGAAAGACACTCTTCCCTGTTCTTGCAAGCACAGGCTGACCAAAATCTTACTCCAATTTATGAAAATTTCAATGAACCCTCAGGGAGAATAAAAAATACAAGAGGAGACTGAAAAGAAATACCATATCTATGCCCTAGATGCTTAATAAAAATATTTTCATGCATAGAAGGTGATGAGACACAAAATGCATCCTTTTTTCTCCTTTAAGCTCTGTGTCTGCATGTAGAGAGAATTCCACTTTTTTTCGGCAGTGTGTACTAAAAGTCTGCTGCTATCTCCTGCCAAGTTACTCCTCCTCCTTGTCCCCACCAAAAAAAAATGCTGCATGAGGACAAGGACTTTATGGGCAATCAAGAATATTCACATTTCAGTTACACAGTTCTGTTTTTTCAATACACTGGCACATGCTGTAAATCAGCTTAAAGAATTTTAATATATGGTTTAAAGATAAATGTGTGTGTGTGTATACACACACACCACAGCTTCTGGCAGGACCCTAAAAAACTGGGAAGAAATCAAGCTACTGACTTTTCCTTCAACCTAGTGAAAACAGAGACAACCCTTCCAAAAGATGCACCTAGAGATTAGCTACACCTTCCGACCAAATTAGTCCTCCACGCTTAGCTTCACTCTGCCTACAGTCCTGCTCTAGGATGCAGGAGTTATCACAACACTTCCAGACTTCAGATAAACTATTTTACAAACTGCATAAAAACATGAAGCATTGAACACTGTTGGCTTTGATTAGTTATTTCATTCTTTATCTAAGGTCAGACACTTAAAAACAAAGGCAGGGAAAAAACAACACAGAAAATCAGCATCAATTTACAATTTTAATACTGAGTGGTGGTTAAAAAGAAAATGAATTCACATTGCTTGAAAGTGGAGTTTTTAATTATTCATATACACATTGCTTCTTTTTTTATGAACAAATACTGGACTAAAGCCACCATTTATACTTTTCTGCATAATCCCTTCATGAAAAGTAGGTACAACACACTGCCATTTAGCACTTGTCAGAGTGATTACAAAGATGCAGGCAGTCTCTGAATTACGTGTCATACTTTTATTTAGAGGTACTTTTTTCAGTTCCATGTGTCTGTTTTTTGCATGTTTCCTCCCTTCCTTAAATTAGACCAGACTGCTTTGTATAAATAAAATATGATAATCCATAGATGCTAAATGCTCAAATGTGAATGTACAAATATTGCGATTAATTTCTCAAACTCTGACAAAACTTGACAGTATGTTTCTTCAAGAAGCATTTTTTTATTAAAAAAAAAAAAAAAGGATTTACTATATCTGGCTTTTGATTCACATTCCTACTGATTGTTTGACAGCAGTAGGGCAATGGACACATGGGGGTGAACACAAGCTGTTGCTTAAGGGAGCAGTACTTTTTAACCCCAAGACTACAAGTGACACCATCTTATCAAACACAAGAAAAATAAGCTTTTGAAAACAGTCTCGTAAAAAAAAAAAAATTCCAAAATTTCTCTTCCCTTACAAAACCAGAACAGACCCCAAATCATGGAGTAGATTCAGGTTCAGATCATATCTAAGACATGGATAATACTAAGGTCCAAGACATTGCTTTGGGCCTTTCCTGATTTTTTTTTTAATAAATTCAGCACATAAAAAGAGAAACTCAGCCACTGCTGTGAACGTCAGTGAATGACTTCTTGCTAAATACTGTAAATTGTACCTGTAAGAAATCTGAACAAATCATCACTGTATTAGTTGTGGTTTGGCACAGCTTCACTCTGGCTGCTTATTCCGGATGGAGCACAGGGTTTGAAGAGCTGCCAGTAGAGCTGATAAAGGCAACCAAACCATAAAACGTAACACATGGTGGAAGAAAAGAACTCTTTTCCCAAGTAAACACTGTTGGCAACAGCACAGCATCCTCACATACACTTTTAAACACCCTTATTGCATAACACTTCAAAAATCTTTAATACGGTATGAACTTCTTTCTTAAATAACAAAAATTAACAGCTGACAGCTACTTCCATTATTGCTTTTCCCCATATTCATTAGTTCTGTCTTATGTTCCCTGTTAAACACATTCCCCAGAGTGACAAATGTGCCTAGCAGAGTGCAGGCTTAACACACCAAACTAACATAACTCTCCTTAGATTTTCCTGTGTACTAACGACTGTTCAGAATTGATTTATAGTTTCTGCCAGTGGCATTTTATTCATGCTATGTGGAATACAGAGAAGCCATATACTTAACTGCCCGTGATGCACACCAAACTGGGAGGAGTGGTAGATACACCAGAAGGCTGTGCTGCCATTCAGCTTGACCAGGACAGGCTGAAAAATTGGGCAGAGAGGAACCTGATGAGGTTCAACAAGGGCAAGTGCAGGGTCCTGCACCTGGGGAGGAACAACCTCATGCACCAGTACAGGCTTGGGGTGGACCTGCTGGAGAGCAGCTCTGTGGAGAGGGACCTGGGAGTGCTGGTGGATGACAGGTTGACCATGAGCCAGCAGTGTGCCCTGGTTGCCAAGAAGGCCAATGGGATCCTGGGATGCATTAGGAGGAGTGTGGCCAGTAGGTCGAGGGAGGTTCTCCTTCCCCTCTACTCTGCCCTAGTGAGGCCTCATCTGGAGTACTGTGTCCAGTTCTGGGCTCCCCAGTTCAAGAAAGATGAGGAGCTACTGGAGAGAGTACAGCAGAGGGCTACGAGGATGGTGAGGGGACTGGAACATCTCTCCTACGAGGAGAGGCTGAGGGAGCTGGGCTTGTTCAGCCTGAAGAAGAGAAGGCTGCAAGAGGACCTATTAAATGCTTATAAATATCTCAAGGGTGGGTGTCAGGAGGACAGGGCCAGACTCTTTTCAGTGGTGCCCAGCAACAGGACAAGGGGAAACGGGCACAAACTGAAGCATAGGAAGTTCCGTCTGAACATGAGGAAGAACATCTTCACTCTGAGGGTGATGGAGCACTGGAACAGGCTGTCCAGGGAGGTTGTGGAGTCTCCTTCTCTGGAGATATTCAAGACCTGCCTGGACAAGGTCCTCTGCAGCCTGCTGTAGGAGACCCTACTTTGGCAGAGGGGTTGGACTAGATGACCCACAGAGGTCCCTTCCAACCCCTACCATTCTGTGATTCTGTGAAAACACTAACAGTTCTAGAAAAAACGTTTACTCAGCACAGGTTCCTCATCCAACACCTACAGTGTAATGAAATGGCTCTATTCCTGCCACTGAGCCAGACCCATCAATACAAGCACGTGATTATTTTTACCTCTGCATATGGCGCAAGGCTAATTACTCCACCTTTGACTCTTTATAGATCTACTACAAACTTCCAGTCAGAGATCCATAATCAGATGTAACTAAACACCATTACATGCACGCTATTGCTTACTTACAATTCTAAAGCCTAGGATTTAAAAGTGCTATTCTTGTTCCTGTAAATAATTCAAAACTAGTCACGATCCCTTCCAATTAGTATTATTATCTCCCTTTTGGTAATCAGTCATATACTTCAACAATTTGGGCTGAGTGACCATTAGCCAAGCTGCATCAGAACAGATTAGTACCCAAAATACCTGGGGTCACACATGCTAGAGCAGGTGCCCTCTGTACTGGAGTATGCATCACGATGGTGACACAAGACAAGAGACATAGAAGGTTGAGATTCAGGCACTGCTTCACTACTTAAAATGACACCTTTTATGAATTTATACTCAAAATGCCACAAGAAAGTAATTGGCCTTGAAAACTTGTCAAATACTGCACCAACCTTTCCATTTGCTCACTGCAGTGGGATAAGAAATTTAACAGCATGTCCGTCTGAAGTTCATCTTGCACATGTGCTGAGTGGAAAAAATTAAACCTACAAACCAAAAGCCTAACCCTCCCACATAAGGATTCAGTGTATGCTCATGACAGACAGCCTTACAGAAGAGAGTATCATTACTTCTTTACCTGCAATGTTCCTCTCTTCAAGTACAAAGACCCAAATATCTAACCGTAGTTCTGGGAGCCCACCAGTCGTTCGAGGTAGAACTAGTGTATAAAGGAACATGTCCCTCTTGACAAAAAGTAAGTCTGCTGGGAGAGCTTTCCTTCATCTACAAGATTCCTCTCTAGCTGACCAAAGCCCTACTTTGTGATGACAGAGTCTTAATTTGCTGTCACCGTGAACAGATGTACTGCAGATGGCTGGAGTTTTCCATACATAGCAGTGAATTCTCTACGGAGGGTAGCCTGGATCCATGACCACATTAAATGAAGCAGACATTATGTTTATATTCCTACTCCTCAGTCTGGAAAGGTCTACAGATCCATAACTGGATTTTATCAGAAGCAGACAGCTATAAAGGACACTTCCCCCCCGCCCCCCGATGGATAATGAAATAAATTCTGCTTACTGCACTGTTTCTGACAGGATGAGGCACTAGTATAGACTACAAAAAATGTTTACTCATCAGCCTTGAAATATTCCAGAGTAGGTTTACATCTTACCAGTCTGTTCTCACAGTGTGCACGTGGAACCCAAAAAACACGTCAATATCTTTCGTCAGCATCTTGGTTTCTTAAAGAGGCACACTGTTAGCATCTGCTACCTTGGATATTCACCGTCAGATTTTCCTCAACCTTCAAAGACTTTTTGTCTCATTTCAGCTAAACAACAGAGATAAATGATAAGCTCTTTCAGCTTGCATCCATTTATTTTTCCGGGTGTAATTGAACAGCTTTTGTACAATGCTACAGAGCTCTGCTTACGAGAGTCGAAGACGTTAAGACCACAGTGCTATCTCCTGTTATTTACCGTATATGCAGTGGATTTCATAGGTGAGTGCCGTGTTCATCTGAAGAACCTCTTTTTCAGCATGAAAAATGCAGTGCGAAGGCTCTGCAAACAGCATTTCATCCTAGTGCTCACCTTGTCAACATGAATTACTGGAGTTAAAAGAGAGAAGCTGGTAGCAGCTGATGTTAAGAAGCCCTGAGGGGTGTGGATGGGGAGATCACCAAGGACAGGAGAGAAGAGGAACACTAAGGGAAGCAGTAGAGAAAGCAGGTAATAAAGCAAAGCAGATACAGAGAGAAAAGGAAGAATGAAATGGTAATCAACCAGCAGTAACTCATCATTGTAAAAGCCAAACTAGAATTCAGGAAAAAAAGAAAACAAAGTTTTCTTCTGGAATTGAGAATACGTTTGTAAGACTAAGAAAATAAACCAAGGGCTATCAAAATTTAAAAATAAGGAAACGCTATTCTGTCCTTGTTAATGATCTTTTCAAACTCCTTTCTGAAGTGAAGCTTTGATCACAATCATTTTATGTAGAAGACCGAAGCAACCTTGAAGCACAATGAACTGTGCAACTGCCTCAGCATAGGAAAGTAAAACACAAAGCTAGAGAAAAGACAAATCCCTACGCCATTTGGTTATAATTCAGGAAAATCTAGTGATTGATAATCACTGCTGAAAGGGATAATAATCTATGAACAGATGTGTAGTGCAGGCTACCTGAAGTAAATCAGCATACCTGGTACAATTTTAGAAGATATCCTGAAGGAGTCTGGTCCTTCAGCCATCCCAGACAAAGAACACTGCTACTGTCAGTTTACTGAAGTTAGCATGCAGACCTACCACACCTTTCTAGCAAAGGGTATAAGTACTAAAGTATTACTCAAATCATCATTTTAAGGCAGTAATTTTCATTTTACAAATTAAAAAAAACGAAGTAGAAACAAGTATTGCCTGGCTTTTTCACCCTTGGACACAGAATGAACGGCAGCAGCAGAAACTGGAAGCCCTGGCTGGCAATTTTCACCTTTTAACTGCTAGGCTGAACTTGCTCTTTCCAGATGCTGTGCTGCCATAGCAGCAATATTCAGTAAACTGAAGTGTAAAAGTAAGTTAGTTTATACAGTAGCAGGGGTCTGCCAAGTTACAAGGACATTTTGGCTTCACTTTCATCAGCTGCACCTCAGAGCACCAACGTACCACACATGCCCTGCACTGTGCTTCAAACAGCATAACCAAAAACTGGCATAGGATCCCACTCAGATCAGTTGTGAAACACATGTTACACAGTCAAATCTAAAGCATCTCTAGACAAAGCCTTGCTTTCAGCCTGAAATTTTACAAAGCACAGTTCATGTTTGCTGCTGCTAAGCTTAAACTCCAGTTCCCATGCCAGACTGTCCGTACACAGTTCCTCAGATTCCTTTTGGGATGAAACCACACATGGCTGATCTGAAGCCCCTTTCCACAAGGAAGGTCCAGTTTCAGAACTGAAAGAGGCTAGTGAAGGAAAAATATCCACTACTACACTTTGTGTATTAGATAGAAATTCGCAAAGGCTTAGATTCTGTCCTGGCAATTTCCTTTGCCATGGGGAGAGGAAGGGAGAGAGGGCTGAGAATATTTACATACTACAGGTTAGAGGAGAAATGTCTGCCTTCTGCTGTTCCCCACAACATGTCTATAAAGCCATGACAAATTGTGGGGAAGATCAGAGAAAGTCAGAATTAAACTTCTCCTTAAGGAATAGGGCAGTTTCGTTCACAGATCTGTTCCTGTACTAATTAACATTTTTCTGAAAGGCTTTTTCTGCCCGTGATTTTCTACCCCAGTTTAAAAGCCCGCGTTGCCTATGGTGCTAGGCTCTCTGGTGGCTGCTCCAACACGGCGCACAAAAATGAACAGACACGAAATGGGAGGAGTTTCAGGTTTTGCTTAATAGAAAAGTTACTGAGGTAAAAGGTGCTCATATCCAGACAACTCACCTTTTATAGTGCTACAGTGAGTATTTATGAGATAGTGCTGTTGCTTAACTAAACTGGACTGTCAGCTCTGATTATATATAGCTAATGCTGAAAACTACTGGACAAGTGGTCAAGGATAGCTCTTCCAAGCAGAATCACAGAAGAGCTGAGGCTGGAAAGGACCTGTGGATGTCACCTTGTCCACCCCACCCTGCTCCAGCAGCAATATATAAACTGTTTGCAATTACCCTTCATGTGTCATTATTGGTCAGCAAGTTTCCTTCAGGCTTTGTGGCAGGCATTTATCTTCCAGAAGGATCTGGAGGAGGAGAGACAAATTTCAGAGGACAAAGTCATGAACAGCTTCCCACATGTGGTGGCACAAATGAAAACACAGACATGATTACAAGAGACTCATCCAAATAATGTAATGCAGCAGGTCTGAATGGTCAAACAGATGACAGAAGTGGCTATAACATACTACAGAAGACAGGTATCAAGGAGGTGAAGTTATGCAAGACTTTGAAGTGGATTTTAATTTGGTTCTGCAGAGACATCCAAAGAGGAGGTGGCAAATCTATGTCAAGGACTGCTGTGGCCATCGGGAAGAACATGGTTAGAGCATTCTACAGTTAATCACCTGCAGGACAGGGGTAGAAAGAAAATCAACACCCACACAGAACATAGAAGAAGAATTAAAAACCCTGTTCTTGATATGCAGTACAATTGAATGGGAGATCACAGTACAATTGAGCAGGAGATTACAGGTGCTGCCTGAGAGTCTGACAAGCCAGACTGAGAACAAGGAGAAGCAAAAACCACCGCCAGATTTGCACACAAAGGAAAATATAACCGGTCTAATTTTTTGTGCTCAGTTTTCTGGAGACCCTCATTCAGAAAGCCTCTGAGAGATGCGCTAATGAGTAAATAACAAAGGGATAAATGTTACACAAGGAGAGACAGGTTTAGTTGTTACTCATTAGTGACAACTACAGGGGTCATCCAAATTAAGATGGTGGAAGGCAAGGGACGGGACCACAAAGGTCTCAAAACTGACTCTGCCTGCAGAGCTGGGTAGAAGAGCTCTTCTCTGTGCTCTGAAGTTTCAGTCTCTATGCACGCATCAGCACATCCTGATGGTGTAACAAGTAGTCCCCCAGAGTCCGCCACACTGGCCAGTCACCCTGGGGCACCTCTACCACCTCACTGCAGTACACCTCCTGCCTGCAAACAAAGTTTTCTTCATAAGGAAGCCATGTCTGTCCTGGACTGCTGACAAATAAACAGAGCCAAGGGAAAAAAGAAAGATGATACTCTGTTGAAAGAGAAGACATTGGGAGGTCCAGAGAGGTCCCAAGAGACTCACATTGGTATGATCAGGAAGATAAACATCATTCTATGAAGCAGGAAGAACCAAACAGTAAGAGTTGCCTAGAAAATGCATTGAAGGCCTTGCTTTAAAATGGACTGATTTCCATTAGGATTTGGTGGTGACACCAATGTCAGAAAGTAAAGTTTGGAGACTTCTTCCATGTGATCTAACCAAACTGTTATCTCTTGGTTTAGTATATTCTTAAAACAAAAAGCACACAATGTTTCAACTTCTAAGTCTTCCCTTATCTGAGGAAGCAGAGAGCGTTCAGTCATTTTTAACTAATTGTTCTACTTTGCCATCTTCATCTACTGTGGCACAAATTTTTCAGCATGAAATGCCTCTGGCTAATGATAGCAACTCTGTTTCTAGGACTGGGGACAATCTCAAATGCATCAGCAGGTCAAAACAACCAAACTAGCTCAGACAAAACATCCCATTGAAAAAGTGGGGGAAAATGTAGGTGCTAATGTAGCTTAAAGAGATCACTAACACAGCACAAGCTACCAATCCAATCAGTCACTCTTTCACAGCAGCCTCATATCAGGTATGCGAATTAAGGCTCTGGTTTTTGCCTTCTGAGCAAATTCGTAATAGGGAAATAAAAAAAAGGAGTTGATTAAATAGCCACAGTTACTCAAGATTGCTGCCTCCTTTGTAAATAATATGTGTCACTGCAGTATACACAAAAGGAAGAACTTAGTTATTCCTCATTAGGAAATGCATATTTACACTATGTAGGACAGCATTCAGATTAACTCATCTATTTAACTACTTGTCATCCATCACTCACAAAATCATCCTCACTTCACAAAACAGAAACAGATTTTATCTTGTGTTTACTGGTAGCACTCAAAACAAAGAAAATCAAAGCTTAGTTTTGCCTCCATGTTCCCAGGGTGACTCCCAGGTCCTGCCAAGGCCAGCAAGATCCCAGACTGCACTGGATCACAGGACAACACACAAAAATCTGCACGTGCTTCTCATCTCACAGCTAATGACCTTCACATCTGCATTCAAGAAGGAACTATGAGACGTCTCCCTTACCCAAAAGAAATGATCATCAATATCACTTTCTGTTCCGTTAAGAAAAAAATATCAGCAAAGAGGGTAGCATCCTCCTGGGAGACAAATCCCGTCACCTGCCCCAGGCTCCTGCTCCCAACTCCTTTGCACAGTGCTGTGGTGGGCTGACCCTGCTCAGCAGCCCAGCACTCATGCAGCTTCACTCACTCCCCATCCCACCTGCCTCCAACAGGGCGGGACAGAGGACAGGGAGAGCAAAAGCAAGAAAACTCATGGGTAAACGTAAAGACAGTTTAATAGGTGAAGAAAACGTGTGGGGGGAAGGGGAGAAAGAAGTGATGCAAAGCCAGTCAGTCATCACTTCCCACAGCAGACGGATGCCTAACAATGCCCACCTCGGAGGGCAACACCCCTACTCCATCCTCCCTGCCCCAGGTTTTATTGCTGGTCATGAAACTATATGATATGGAAAATCCCTTTGGCCAGCTCAGGTCAGCCATCCCCCCAAAAACCTACAACCTACTCACTGCAGGGGGCAAGGGGAGAGAGGCAGAGAAGACAGCAAAAGCCTTGACAACGCAGTTCTAGCCACAAAACCAAAACATAGCACCTTACAGCCTGGTATGAAGAAAGTTATCTCCGTCCCAGCCAGACCCAGTACAAACATGAAAAGGAGTACAAGGCAGCATAGAGCCCCACTGCAGCTGACACGCTTACAGCAGCCCCATCCCAGTTTGGATAACTTTGTCCAGAGAGCCCTCTGGTATCACATGCTGCAGGTCTGCACAACACATTGAGTGGTGCAATGCAGTGGCAGTCCACACAGGAGTTTCATGGGCAAAGCACCATTGACCTGCTTCATATTTTCTCCAAGAGAAGCCTGACTACCACAGACAGACAGCAAAATCCCACAGCTGCCCAATGACCTGTACCAGCATCTTGCACATCACTGGTTTCTGTCGGACCTCAAACTCGCTTTAACAGTCCTGAAACAAAACTATTGCTTGGAGAGGGAGGGAATTCCGGGTCACGCCTCTAGACCAGACAAAGATTATGGATCTGAAACTTAACTAAAGGGTCACATGCCATTAGAAGCTTCCTGACAAGAAAAAACTCCCCTGAATGCTCCCTTCAAAAGGCTGCAAGAGACCAATTTGAATCCTGATGCTGAAAGTGAAAAGTGTTTAATCCAGACAACTGTACATGCAAGTGTGAGCCTAGAAGTTTCTGCACGTTACTGTAGGAGCCATCTGCACGGTGTACTGTATTTACAAGCTTAGGTTTTTTCTGCTCAGGACTTTCAGTGAGTGCATGAATGCGCACTCGCATAACACGTTAAAATTCAGTCATCACTGCATGACTCTATCTACTCATCCAAATAACCCCAGGCTTTTTGAGCATATATTTAACTGCTTAATCTAGCATGACGGGATGGTTCGTATCAGTAACCAAAGCCAGGTCTGTCTGGCACCAGCAAATGTACTCCTGTAAGCAGATGGGAGGCAGAAAACCTTTCATGGTGCTCCAAAATTCTGCTAAGTTGATCTGAAGCTTCCTTTCTTTTTTCTTTCCTTTTTTTTTTTTTTTTTAAGAATTACTATTTTCAAAGATAAGTTGGGTTAGTTTTTTTCCACTACTTAGAGAAGCTTGAGAATTGTCCTATAGAAGGCTGAGGATTCCCATAGATCTATGAAAGTACTTCTCTCTTGCCTCTCCCCTTTCTGGCTCACAGATCAATTTGCAATCCATTATGGAACTTAAATATAAAAATATTTTTTAGCAAGGATATCTATTTAAGACATTCATATATCTTAAAGAAAAAAACAGCTGAATAGTCATGGGATTCTCTGACTAAAGAGCGAGCAGACAAAACACTGACAAATTATTTACAGTCATCATGTTCATCTTAAACACGAGCCAGGTATTTGGGGTGGGCAACAGAAGACTAACAGCTAAGATTAGCTAAGTGAAACAGTAAATCAGGCAAGCTGGGAATTTAAGTAAAAGCAGCTACATAAGTTTTACCTGATTATATCTAAGTGTTTTTTTCTCTTGACATCATATTCCATACTTTTCATAATGAGAAGATTAAACTAAAACTATCTCTAACAGGGCCACAGAATTATTTCAGATGATAAGGCTAAGCATTTCAACAGCGTCTTGACTTCCATGCATTAACTAATCACTTTTAAATGTATTCTCAGACAGGGATACTAAGGCTCAGCTATTTCACAAGGAAACAGAGGCAGAGATGAGAAGACTTAAAATCGGAGAGGGCCCAATGAAGATTCTGCTGTAGAGAGTTGGTCAGCCGCGGGCAAACCTATGCAACTCTTTATTTTTTCTCACTATAAAACTGAGCTGTCTGGAGACAACAGGGAATGACTGAAAAAAAAAAAAATCTTCCTAAAGTTGTTCCTAAAGTTCTCTCTAAACTGAGAAATTCAGTCCACATAGCCTTTCAGATACGCACAATGGGCAACAGCAAGGGTGGCAACATGCATTGGTTTGGATTCTGTGCTAAGCTGTAATGTTTCTTGTCTCATGTTACACTACTGAGTAACCACCTTGCTCCACTTTTACATGGGATTTTCAAAAGTTAAAACTCAGATCTGAAATTTCAAAACTGCATTTTACATCTCCTCTACTTCTTGGCCAGAGACCCTCTATGACTCATATCAGCAAAATCTTCATCTGAGATACTCGAATCGCTCTTGTAATTTGCTTTTGAATCATTGAAACTCTGGGGATGTAAATGATGCACAATAATCACAGATAGATTATTTCTATTGTTTACAGTTTCTTCAAAACATGTAATGAATGATCTTTACCATTATGAAAAGTTTTGCAGAATGGAAGAGGAAAATAACTGTTTTGTGACAAAGTTTTTCCACAGCAGGGAAAAAACTTACAAAAAGACATTGTCTTCAACTTCTTATTCAAATTTTACAGTGGCTAACATAGTAACCAATTAGTTCTAATCTCCATCCGATTTTATAGAATGCCTCCACAAGAGCTCTTAACACAAAGCTAAGACTCAAGCACAGTGTAAAGATGGTGAGAATTCTGCTAATATTCTCCTCACAGAGATAGCATAATTGCATTTTCATGTGTTTTTGATAAGAAGTATTACGGGCATAATGTTCAAAACTGTCTTAAAACTGCTCCTTGGGTTTACATTAGCCGTGGCTGCACAAAAGCAAACTTCCTTGCGCAGTCACTGGAAGTACAGACAGCAAAATTCAATCCAGAGGGGCAGAAGTACAAAGAAAAAGAACAATTACAATCCTGGAAAGCAAAATGAAAAGATGAAAAACTAATTTTAGTTAATCACTGGGATTAAAAGACTGCATTAAATGATAATATTTTTTATCAGAGATATTTGAAGAACTGTAGTTTAGAAACCTCTCTCCCCTTCTTTTAAATACCTAGTTGAATGCAAATTAACTTTCCGCAGACTTGCTGAAGTTATAATGATTATTTATCTGGCAAAGTCTACTCAAAATCTGTTTTTTTTGCTAGCTTTGATCTGCATATTGTAAGCGAGCTGCCAAAGGACTACTTCACTATGAAAGCGTAACAATACTGTACCTCCCACACCACTGCTGCTAGCACACAAACGCATTCCCAAAACTCCACTCTCCCAAACCTTCACAACAAGACGGAAGGAGCTTGCAATACACCTGGATAAATGCATTTCAGAAACTCTGAGGCCACTGCTGCCATAAAGCTGCCTTTGTGCATCACAGAAGAGCTTTCAAAGCACACCACGCACACACAGAAAGGTGCATGCCGAGCTCTGGCTCCGGCAGAGCAGACTCACTCGCATTACTTCAGCTATGTGTGTGTAACCATCACAGATTCCTTCTAATTGCAACTGCTTCTGCTACGCATTTTCTGTAAGCCCCTGCTGTTTCCCACCCACACAGGCTGCAGAGTACAACTGCCTTCCCGTCAAACGTTACAGGGCTATCTTAGCAGATAGGGAAATGCAGACATGTATGTAGAGGCTGGAGTCATCTTCAGAAAAATATTTTTTAATTACCAGTGCTCCAGTATCTGTCTTTTCTAAAAAACCTCATTAGGAAATGCCATTTTAAAACTGTTTACATAATACATTTAATGACTGGAAATTCTGATTGGAAACCTATACAAATTTCAAACATCCTTTGGTTAAGCTGGCTCTGAGGAGATAGCTGGATTTAAAATAAATCATGGTAAGCAAGAAATTTTCCCTATACAGAACGCAAAATATGTGTGGTTGAGACAATCTGCTCTAACTTTCTCCCATGTTCAGTCTTCCCATAATTATGACTTTAATGAAGAAGAGGACATTCCTTAAACTGCTCTGACAGACACAGTATGAGACGCATACAATCATTTTTGGCAGCACACTTAATAACCTGGGGAGAAGTGAAAATACTCCACTTGTCAAGATCTGCAAAAATGCATTTGCTATTCTCTGTCACAAGAAACGGCTTCAGTCTGCTAGATATTGTGGAACAAAAGGATAAAAAACTAAATCTGCATGCCTAGAAGAACTATGCTCCCAGAAGAATAATTTCCATTTGCAGAAAATAGTTATAGCTTGTTAAAATGAACGGAGATATTCCTAAAATTAATACAAGTATCTTATGCTGATAGCTTCAATATTCAGGCCCAAATATGATTTTACCAAAAAATAGAAGAACATTACAAATAAGCCAAAAGACTTCCTATTTGTGTATATTACCACAGGGTAGCTATAATGAACAGATTTGTTCATAACCTCCATTTACAGAAATACTGAATTTAAAGGCTTACAAACTGTAGACACTTTCGCTGTTGCTTCTTTCAAGTACACCTTGTTTTCTTTGTCAGTCCACACTGGTTACCAATTTTTTGGCTATAATGTATGTACAATCTACATATAATCTACGTATAAATAGACCCCTCATCCTTTCTGCTTATTTTGAGATACCATGATGTCAAGCACTGTGTTTCATCAGCAGGAATAAGTCTGATGTTGTTAATGATTACCTGTGGTATAAGGAAATCAAACTGAGTGACTAGAAAGAGAAACTAAAGGAGAAAGCTGGTTGCTCAGGAAGCAAGCATGCTAGTAATCGGTACTTCTCAGAACGAAACATAACAAATGCGTTGCGGTTAGATAGGAATTACAATTTGGGCCAGTTTTCAAAAAATCAGCTTATAAGAATCTGGCTGGCAGCAGCAAACCAACAATAACAGAGTGAAATAACGCGAGGAAAAGGGCAACAACAGAACAACTTACGTGCACTGGGGCAGGGACCAGAAAAATGCTTCAGACTGGCTTATGCCTTTGGCCAGTCTTGGTGCAGAGACACACCAACTTGTGTGTCCGCGCAGGGGAGCCCTCTCCAAATACTTTGACAGCTGCTGTGACAACTGTAAAACTCTGTCTACGTATTTCAATGTTGTGTCTGTATGCATATGCTGCTGGGCATGCCATGGATCTTGTTTTATAGATCTGGGATATGAAGATTACATTTTGGTTACCGTCCAGACGGTCACTTCTCCTGCCTATGGCCAGGGCTGTGTTTTGCCCCATTCCTTTACTGCACATTTCATTAGACCAGCCAGACGTGACAACACACGTTAGCAGGGTTAGTAGGGCTTCATGCTCTCCAGAGGGTAAATGCCCTATACTTTGCAGCTGTAGGCTGGTCTTCATGGGGATACACATACCTGCTTGTAGCACTGGTACTGCTAGAGCCTGGAAAAGCTCCAGCCCAGGGTCAGTGTGGGACACCGCAGCAGGGATGATGCCAGACGAGCATACGTTTACACAAGCTTTGCAGCCAAAGAGGAACCTCGACCTACGTAATGCTCCCAGCCAAGCCAGAACTGCGTGACTGTTTGTTGGCACATGAGCAAATTCGAGGTAGTAACTCTAATGCAGCCTGGATCAGAGGCAGAATAATTTTGCCCCTATCTGCAAAAAAACTCCTTAAATGTACCGTGAGGACCCATTAGAGGAGGCTGGGTTGCATGCTAGCACAGCTACACAGCTTCTGAAATAGAGCTGGCTTCTCCCTGCAGCTCTGAACATGGGAAGAGTGAGCAGACACCTCCCCGTACCCAAGGATGTACCCATACCTACCAGTCTTATAGGCACACTGTACTTGCAGAAGACCTTAAGCATATTGTGGCTTTCACCAGCAAACAAACACTATTTTCACTCCTATTTAGATAAAATCAAACTGGCCTGAGGAGTAATTCAGAAGCTCAGGTACACACTGCAGCTGCTTCCAGCCTAACCCCAACCCAAGGCCTAAGCTTGTTCAATGTTGTTAAACAGCTGCTCTTCGTACAGCCGAGTGGTCTCTGCATAGGAGCTATGAGGCTGTCACCTCTCAGTCTTGCTTTCTGCAGCTAACTGGAAATGGCAAGGCTGGTTAAGCTTCAGCAGCCAGGCTGGTAGTTGCTTTATCCATGAATACTGTATGGATGATGTTATTAGCCATTACTTCACATTAGGCAACATAAATTTGTGAACAGATGGCTCTGTTTGTCGGTGTGTGCCAACTCTAAATAACATCACTGCTGACAGGGAAAAATTAAGAATAGGAAGGTGCAGCTAGTGATTCAAGCACCTTGGTCCCAGGAGACAGAAATTTTCTAGGTGACATTCAGCAAACCACAGGGGCTACAGTTTCCCCATTTAAGCCAAATTACTTCAGTGTTAGGACTGCGTTCCTTCCCCTTCCCCCTTTAATCCTGGTACTGATCCTTGTTCCCTCCCTTTCACTGGTAACTTACAGTGGTTCGCCTCTGGGTGCTGAATTGTCCCCAAATTACTCCTACCAGAGAATAAACAAGCAGTTTTCTGCTGGTGTACCTCGCTGAGCCAGCTCACCACTGCACCAGCTAAGCACTACCCCTGGCCCATTTCTCCAGATTAGCTCCTTTCACCAGGCTCCTTCCCACTTATAAGGGACCAGCTTGCCTCTTGCAAGCAATGCTGAGAGCCCTCTGGCCGCTGCGAATCCTCAGGCACAGCAGATTTGTTTCAGCTCTACTGAGCACCCAAGAGAAGGGAAGGAGGTTCTCCTTCTAGGCAGCTGTGGTGGAGGTGTCCTGCCCCAGGAAGATGTTTGAAGGCTCTCTTGGCTCACAGGGAGAGGAGACAAACTCAGAGCACAGAGCTGAAGTTTGCCATATCCCCCCGTTCAGATTCCCACAAAGCTTCAGGACTGGCTCTCTCACAGCAAGACAAGGGATTTTGTGGGGAACAGATTAAGGAACAGCCCTGGTCTGCTCTTGTGGTATAGGTATCTTCCACCAGTTCCTCCATCACCTTATATCCTGAGTATGTTTCCCTGCGACAGGGGAAGATGTTCCCCATGTAGGCAGCTCAGGTAGCCCATTTCCCACCCCCGAAGCCCACCTCTGTTGCGTTGTAGGAAGGACATCTGTCTGTTCATGATGCTTACCTGAATTGTTTCATTCCTTTTTCATATCTCAGGCATTGAAAAGCTCTCTGTATGATTCAGTAGTCCCAAGCACAACGTGCTCTGTGTTTGCCATTTCTCCCCACAACAGAAGTTTTTGTTTGTTTGCTCTTCATGTAAAACACACTGCTGAGAAGCGAACACAATTCAAAACAAACTGTAAATGAGGGGAAATATAGAAAACACACATAGAACATGGAAGTTTACCTCTTATACTGATCTCCCTGACATAATCAGAAATATCACCATGATTACTAGAGTAGTGCATGCTGATGTCCAAGCATGGGGACCTACCGCATCAGGCACTATACAAACCCAGAAGGGCAATTGAAATTCTTGTCCTGAATTGCTTAGAGTGCACCGGCTGACACTGAGCAGAGAAAAGGAAAATACAAAAGCAGAATGATGATGTTGCCAAACATACTGGTTCTACCACTTACATTTTTTTAGAAGGGGAAGGCCAGCAAGGAAATCAAAAGTGCGAGGTAAATACCGGTGAAATGGACAAACAGTAAAGTGCAAGAACTCAAGGCAGAAAAAAGGTGGAGACAAGGAACTGTGGAATGATGATGAAGTGCCAAGACTGGGGATGTAGGCGTATTCCAGGTCAGAAACAGACATGCTTGATATAGATTCAACATGTGGTTTTGTTACAATTAAGTGTTGTGTGGATGTTAGCATTTAAAATTCCAGATTTTTCAATGGAAATGAACAAGGCATGGTAAAACTATTTTGACTGAATGAGACTCATGTCAAAAATAAAGGTTTTCAACATGAAGTCCACCCACAGGATTCTACACCCTTATATTGGGGAAAAACTTGCTGAGGCATTTCATCTCAGGTCTTAATCTGAATCTAAGCATTTAGTTTCTGGGAGCCATTAATCTGTGAGTACTTCTGAGATCCCAGTGACCCCTGGCAGAGGCCGCCCTGCTCGGGAGCTCTACCAGGAAGGGACACCACGAGTACTCGGGAGACCAGGGAGCACCCTGTTGGGCTGAGGAGGATTTGTGCTGGGATTAGTGGTGACCTCAAACACAAAGTTTGGAAGCCGAACATTTCATCTTAGAAATGCCAAAAAAACCCAAAAAAAGTTCCAATACTTCCAAGGGGAATTTTTTTTTTTAATTTTCCACTGAAGACTTTAATTTCAGGACTGGAGCAAGTACCAAGATACCAGAATTTTTAACATAACAAGAACCCCCATTTTGAGAGTTTACCCAGGAGAGCTGTGGCAGAGTTGTCTTAGTCTTCAGGAATAAACACCTCTTCCCTCTCTCCCTCCCTCAAAACGCCAAAAACACCACAACTTAGACTGCCATCAGGCTAGCGAGAATTTTATATTAAATTATTGCCCTCGGCCACTCTGGGCCATTCAGTGGAATTAAGTCAAAGAGACTGCTGTCAGGCTTAAAAATAGGCATGTGTTTAAGAGCTTTGCTGGCTTTGTTACTGCAGTGAAAATGAGGAAGTTGGAGAGGCATCAACCTGGAATTGAAAATATCATCAATATCACCAAGACACAAAACATAATTGGAATTAATAATTAATTGTAGTCTACAGTGCCTTGTACGAAACTTAACTGAGAGCAAAGTGAGAGATACTAGCTCTTTTTCTCTTCTTGTTTTTTTAAATTCTTGTGAAAACAGGTTCAGTAGTCAGAAGAGAGATAGATGCAAGACACCGTGCTGTGGGAAGGGGTGTATCATAGCAAGGGAACTGAGGAATAACCACAGCACAGCACCGAGGGGACTGACACAGCAAGGACGACACAGGTAAGGGGAGAATTCCTTGGTAAGTGTTCTACTTTGTATTGTCACTTTGGTGATTTTCAGTATTCCAATTTTGTGACAAGCCTTCCTGCACAGTGTCATTAATTTATTTCTTCCTTTCAGACTGTGGCTCTAAGCAGAAGCAGTATTTCTTCCTGCCAGCTTCCAGAAGGAGAGGAAGACACTCCCCTCAGCAGTGGAAATCTGCTGTGCCTACCTTTGTAATGCTCTCACATACTTACCTTTGGTCTATAATCTGTGTTCTTTTTTAAACAAAGGACACCCATAATGCCTCTCCTGGGCTTGCTCTAGCTAGCTGGAGTCATCTTTAGGGTAATATGTCATTCGATCAATGACATTCTCAGGATGAACCCATTCAGAAACAACCCCCCTAAAATATGTATCAAGGGACCTGGAGAAAAAACTAATTGCAAAGAACAAGCTACACAGAGGCTAGCTGTGTTTTCAAATGTAGATGAAGCTTCTAATACTACACATATCTCTAAAAGAGTTTGTATCTACTACAGGGAAGGAACCAGTAATACTCTATACAAATTCAGGAAGGTACTGGAAGAGAGTAAGTGGACCTATGTCAATCTTCCTTTTCGATAAGCCACACATTTCAGCAGCAACATGCCAGATTTCCTCTCTTCCCCTCTGTCTTTGTTGTCTTCCCTTTCTCTCCTACTTCTTCTGATGTTCTCCAATGCAACACTGCAGGTTGTAAGCATACACATTACAACCAGTGTTACGGGAGTCAGCTGAGGAACAGTGTGAGCACATTAATACAGAAGACAAATCGGCATGTGTGAAGACCACAGTCAAAGCACAGCCAGTACCCGAGTTTGTCCATCTCTGACTAGTCCGGCAGCCAGAGGTTTGGCAAGGCAGGACTGCCTTTTTTCTCTCCACGAGGTCTTACTTCACTTACATGTCACACCATCCCCCAGCTGTGGGGAAGAGCAACTGAGCAATCCAGAAAATTGTCTCCCTGATTTCCCCCTTATTTTCCGTGTTTTCCCCTCCTGTCTCTCGCAGAGTCAGGGCTGCCCCCCGCAGCAGCGCGACACTAGGCTGCGGTATTTTTTTGGCAGGACTCTGCCAGAGGGCCGATTATTATTGCTGTTGTTATCTCTTTAATCTTCAACCGCATATGAAACATTTGAAGCTAATCCAATTCCAGTAGCGTCAGAGGAGGATGCAAAATAGTGTTCCTCTCTACTGTCCAGCCACTGCAGACAGATGGACTAGTCTCGGGCCGGTTCCTGAAGGTCAGTACCCACAGTGTCTGCAGCTAACCAGTGGTGGAAGGATGAATTTTAGAACAAAATTAGCAGCTACCACAGAATGTACTATTGTAGCTGCATTAATTAGCTGTGCTATCTTTGGAGGAGCTCTCTTGGGTACTGTAATACCCATTGCCCTATGCCATTTCGACATGCTCCAGAAGTCTTAACTATCTGCTCACACAGAGGTGGCTACATTGCTCTGGCTGCTCTTATGCACGCTTTACAGCAAGGTTCTTCCAAGGGGAAACAATACGGACAACCACCTTACAAGCTACATCTAACGGGAAGGCACAATGGCCATAAGCACATCATGGGATAGCAGAGGCCGCTCACCTTCCCAACCCTACATGGGGCTGAGAAGGCCAGGTAGGACCCAAAGCATTTTCTCCTCTTTCTGCAGAAAATCATGGCAGGGCAAGGCAGAATGCCGCACCAGAATCTGACCGTTGCACGACAGGCAGATTCAGGAAAGCAGAAGGAACCAGCAGAAACTAGGGTAGTGTTTTTGCACCACTGCTCAGAGAGAATAGAGAACTTCCCAACAGCAAGTCCAAAGTCACTTCTGAGGAGCACCCAACAGTGTTTCATCCTCATGCAAAGAGGAGAAGGCGGCTCTGCCAGTACATATGACACAAGAACTATAATTATCCTGATGCATTTTAATAAGCATTATATGCAAAATCGTATTTTGATAGACCAAAATAACTCTCATCCTAATCACAGTCGTTTGAAGTAGTAGATATTACTCACCCACTTAGAGCTCAAGCCTGTGAGTGCTAGGCAGTTTGAAACATTCTGGAGCTCCTGCTGTGGATGGAGCCTGGCTTCAACAGCAAGTGAAGACCACACAAAAGTTAACAGGCTGGATACAGAATCTTACTTGTGAAATCCTGTGGCCTATAATAAGCAAGGGATCAGAACAGATGACAGACAAGGTCCCTTCTGGCTCGGAAATCTGGCAACCAGCTAATCCGTATGCTCCCAGACGAGTCTGTTGCCTGAGTGAGGCTGTAACTACCGCACACAAGCACTCCATCATCTGGATGTTTCAAAACAGACACCTCGTGCACCCCGAGATGCTGTCACCATACTCATCAACACAAAAGGACAAGTTGCAAGTCGTCCGCTTCATCAGCCGAAAAGACCGCAACAGACCAAGCCATCAGCGATTAATTAAAGGTCAACGACATGTAAAACCCTGAAGAACGCACACCCCAGACTATCCACAACTGCCACACACACTTAGATGAAGCAAGCTGTAATCCCATAGCTGTTGTCGGCTGCCGCTCTCCACCTCACCCCCCTCACCGTACAAGCCGTGGGGACCGCAGGCGGGTCACCGAGCAGGGTGCCCCGCTCGGGATCAGCACCAGGCAGTTTCCAGCACCGTGCACTGGCAGCCTGGTCTGAAGCCCACGGACGTGAGTCACCAGCAGTGAGAGTTTTCCTGTGTATTTCAGTGGGCATTGGATGGGCTGTAAATGTCCTCGCCAAAACCAGTCACTTCTAGCAGATAAACGTCCTCTGCTTTCACCGGTTCAATGACTTTGAAATGGCTGGGTTACTCCGCACAGCCAGAGCGGAGCTGCTACTTGGCGTGCCTGCCGCACGCACCATCAACTGCCCGTGTCCAAAGACAGGTGCTACACGGGGTTAGAATTAAGTTTAAAAATTTGTTGACATTGAAAGTTAAAACTCCTATGACGTACGCGGGAATTATCACTTAGCAGTTTCATGAGCCCTCGCACCTGCAGAGAGCCGTACGATGCCTGGCTATTAAAGGGAAAAGAAGAAACGGCAAAAGGATATGAAACTCTGAGGCTGAATCTCAGAAACACCTAGGGTTTGCATCACCTCTGCATCGGAAACAAACCGTATTTCTCGTCTTCTTTCCCTCCCCCCCCCCCGCCTCTCCTCCCGGAAAGTTCCGAATGCCGCTCTGCCTGAGCGAGCCTTCAGCTGGATCGCTTCAGCCTTTTTACCGTTAGTACTGGGTTTTCTTTTTTTTTGATGGTAAGAGCTCAAATGAAACCCCAGCCGTACTACCGACACCCAGACAGCAGCAGCCGTGCGCCCCCGCGGGGGCAAGGCTCCCCACTTCACCCAGCCGGACCCCCCCCCTTCCTCCCCCGACGCCGGACCGCGCAGCCGGGCACCCGGCAGCCGGGGCCGGGTGGCAGCGGGGACGGAGCGAGGGGGCTGCAGCGCGGCACCCCTGCCTAGACCGAGGAGAAAAAAAAGCCCCGACAAAAACCGAACAGACGCGGAAAAGCAACTCACCGGCTTCTTGCCACGCAGAAGACAAAATCTCAGGATGCCTGTTTCTGGGCAATCGGAGAGAAGAAGCCTCCGGTGGAGCTGACCGGCCGCCGGTCCGATCTGCGGTGGCACGGCTGCCGGGCGGGAGGTGCTCGGCGTCACGGCGGTGCAGAGGGGCCCCTCGGGGAGCAGCCAGCCGGCCGACACGCGTGGTGGCTGGGACGTGTGGACGGAGAGATTTCTGTCACCTTCCTGGGTGCGGATCTTCAGGGAACTTGTACGAATGTAGGAGTCCAGGGGAAAAAAAAAAAAAAAAACAACAAACAAACCGCAGCTGCATCGCTTGGTTGAACTGGTGCCTGGGTAAATGTTCCTGGGAAGGAGTCAGAGAGGAAGGGGAGAATGGAAGGAAAAGAATTGGACTGGTGCACGACTGCATGGTCCAAGCCTCATTTCCTTAGGAGACAGCCTAAAAAATATATGGTCTATGGTAAGGCCCTGAATTAAAGCTGACATTTTTATATGCCCTGATCACCACAGTATCTAGATGCATTCCAGTAGTGCGTGTCACACGTTGTTCTTTCAGCTTCTCCCTGGGAGCAGTGCGTGTCGTTGTGTCTCACTGCAGTGAGATTTGTGTGTGTGTGTGATTGGGGGGGATTTATTTTATATTCTGTGCAAAGAGTTTTGATCAACTGTATACACTCCAGCAGGCAACATCAAGGAAATATGTGGAAGGTCTGGAGCGACCTCGGTCCCTGCTGTTCATCCCCCAGACAGGACAGACACCTGAGAGTATTTGTCTCTTGGAGCAACCCATTTTACTCTTTGGATATCCTGGTCTTCTAAGTAACTGCCTTTTTTCTGTGTTCTTTTCCTACCATTAGCTCAGTGTAATTATAAACATTAGGTGTTACCAGCTTTGGAGCGGACACTGTCTGTAAAATATGCAGCCAGCTTCAGAGAAATGCAGTTACTTAGAAGAACTTAACTGCAAGGAAGATTCATGAAAAGAGAACCAGTTCTGTTTTAACCAAAACGAGGAAAGCATGTGTCACGTATCACCTCAAGGTAAAGACCAAGAAGCAGAATTCGATGTGAAATGCTACGAGGTGAGCGTAGCAGACAGCAGGTGGTTTTGTTGTTCTTACCGTGCCTTTTGCCAAGGCAGCACAAGTCAGTACCTGGCTGGATTTCCCTAACTGCTGAAACTTTCCTGTTCAGGTGTGCCTCACAGCTCCTGTCCTGCCCTGCAAGAACTCAGGTTTGGGTGTCCGAGGTCCAGCAACTTCACACGAATGGGACAGAGCCTTCTTGCCAGCAGGACGTGATAGAAAACAGACATGATACTGGTGCAGCAAAGCTGACTGGAAAGTGATGCTGTCACTGAGCAAAAAAATGAGCTAGGAACTGGCAAACACTTGCACATGTGGCTTTGTTTACTTCCACGTGTTGCCGCACTCGTAGTTAATCCAGATGGCCATGCAATTAAAGATGAATGCATGCACAAGACTGAAACAGAGTTTAATACTTTCAGAATTGGCTAAGCCTACATGCAGATTTTTTGTTATTTGGGGGAGTTAGATGCTAATAAGAGAGATAAAATATACAATATAAATAAGAACCATGCTGTACGGAGCTTTCTTTAAGGAGCTAGGAGGGAATCTGAGATTATGTGTCACAGGCCAGTTTGGATGGGAAGACATTGTGCTAGGAGTTCTATGCTTAAAGAAACTGAGACGATCCCTCCTATGTAAAGTGTAATTTAAAGACACAAATAAAGAGTTGGAGAGTAGAACATACAAGCAAGTAAGCCTGGTGGGTATCTGTTATTTATAGCTACTGGAAGAAGACAGGACATTGTGTATGCGCTTTCTAATTGGCCAGAAATAGGTAATAAGTTCTTCTTGTATTCCAGCTCTTTTTACATTACAGGGATAGTACATTATGGAGCTTTGCAACCCTGCCAACGTTCATTATCAAAAGAGTAAATTTCCAGTTTTCACAAAGTTGCATATGCCTCCATAAATATATATTCAGTGGGGGTATATGCCTTCTCGTTTTAAGGCTACACTTTAACACATTTGATTAAAGAGATGCATGTGCTGGGAGCCTGCTGGATTTATTATAAAGAAGAAAACCCCCTCAAATTTACGTATGATACATCCTTTCTTGTTTTTGGAAAACGAAGGTGGCAGACCTGCTAGGCTTGCGAAGTCACAGAAGGACTTGTTCAGTCTCCCCACATGTCAAAGGAAATGGAAAGTAGTTCACTATTTGAAGTAAAATTCTGGTCCCATGGAGGTTAATAAATTATTTTGCCTATGGGATCACAAATTCACATGACTATTTTTAGGACTGATAATGGCAGGGAAGTGGAAGATGACACTGAAACACTTCTCTGTCTGATCTGCTACTTACAAGATGCAAACTCTCGGTGAAGAGAGTCATTGAATGCCGTATTCCTCTAAGCAGAGCTGTCTGTTTCAGAAGAGACGGTGGCCTCCTGGAGATTTTACTTCAGAATTTTGTATTTCTCAAAGAAGGTAACAGAGAAGGGAATAACATCTTCAGCAACTTTGACACAACCAAATTTTGCAAGGAGAAACCTGCAGGAGCACCTACAGTCCAAAATGAATCGTCAGCCTCTTGCTCATCACCTTGTCCTGCGGTGCTTTTATCTGGAAACAATTACAGCACAGCTCCCGCTTTGAGATGTGCCGCCAGCACTCCATATTGACATGTTGCCACCTCCTATCTTTGTGTCCAGACTGATGAGAATATGGCTTCCACTGCCTTAGAACAGTAGAACAGCAGCATCTTCTCACACACTGCTGGAAGATTTTGGCAGTCTATCCCAAGTTTTGTCTTTGGAAGGACAGGGCGGTGTTTGGAGAAGAGTGGCTGGCTGTGATCTTTCCATACTATAGAACATTAACCCTGGAGTCCAGGCCTGTTGCTTGCACATGGGTCTACAACCTTTCTCACACACCTGAATCCGCTACTTGTGTTAACAAGGAAAACAGGGTTGAGACATGCACAGTGCAGGGTTGTGTTTGACTGTAGGCCAGAAGAAGAGTTGGAAGAAGCAGTTGGAAGAAGCAGCCACCCCTTCTCTGTACATTATATGCAACTAGCACCCCCAGCTGGAAATAATGGAAAACCTCTATCTCACTGATAAAGGCTATGCCATAGACAAAAGCTATTATAAAAATCCTGTTTTCATTCACTTTACAGAATAAAAGGGGAAAAAAAAATCTGGCACTGGCTACAGAAGAAAACCTCCATAGTCAGAATGAATAAGGAACAAGGGATTCATTATCTCTTACATGATTAAAAAGTTTGCTTTCAGCGTCCATTTTTCTTCTTCTCAAAACAGATCTTATTAAATATCAAACTAAGGCAAATTGCTCTCTGATGGCTGTTCCAGCCTCTGTCAGTAACGTATATTGGGAAATTGGGCAAGTCCACATGACCTCTGTCCTCCATATCTTTGAGAGAATAATGAAATATTTTAGAAAAGCCCTTAAACTATGGTTGAGAAGTGCTGTACGCCAGTTCTCTCATTACAAAACCTCAGTAAGGAAAAAACTGGGCCCTCTGAAACCATCTCAGATTATAGAAGAAAAGCAAATGGCACTAGCTTGCTGATACAGGGATAATTCAGACCTATCATTTAACAGTAACTTGTGATACACTTAAAGTTTGACTGTATCATTATGAACTGCAGAAAGTATAGAAGTTTTTGCCTCTAGGGTCCTATTCTTCTGCCAATGGTGATGAAAAGCACTGTGGATAGGGCAAAGCTGTGCTGCAACACACAATTTGAGAAGCACCTTGTTATTTCAAGTTTTGCCTTTTTTTTTTCTCCTCATGTTGGGGAAAGCATCACACCTAACACTTTCCCACATTACTCAAGTTCAGTTACTTAGTCCTAAGAAGTTTCACCTGGTTTTGTTTTAACAACACCCTCAACTTACTCTTCCTCTACAATGTAAATGACCACTTCAGGGTAAAGCAGCAGGCTCTAAAGGTAAACTAAGGCTACAAAAAGAATAAACTGGTTACTTAAAAGTCAGCACGAGTGTTTTCCTTTAGAAGCAACAGTTGGCTGTATTGTCTGTTTTGGATCAGTTACAGAATTGCCAAAGAAAAGACTTCAACAGGTTTAAGGAGATACTTCAACTTCCAAGCTTCTCTTTAGTTCTTGCAAGTCTAGTAAATCCATCCTCTTTGATGCCGCTCTCTTTCTGTAGACCTCTTGAGGAAAGTGAACTGCTATGAAATGGAAGTTTCTGAAGTCCTACAAATCACAGGGTATGGTTAGATGATGTGGCTGAGCTTTCCTAAAGCTCTCTGCTATAAAACGGGAACGGCTGTCCCTCCTGAGATCTCTTGGATACTTTCAGATCCCTTCCTGAGTGGACTCAAGTTGCTGAACTGGAAGAAAATTTTAATTTTTCATGCCCTGCTGCCCAGAAATTTTTCATCTTGCAGAATACATCAGAATCAGGTTGCAAATGATCTGTCAGACACTAAAGATACTGTAGGATGGGGCCATACAGCAACTGCCCACTTTCACCATAGCAGATCAGCTGGCTTCCTACTGAACCATACTCCAAAAGCTGAGGTCCATAATGAATCCCAGTGAATTTCAGTTTGCTATTCTAACTGGGTATTGTGTCTGGATTCTCCCCGATGTGAAGACACATCTGCCAAGTGTCCCTGTTCAAATTCCTACTGATGAGAGAAGGCCAAATACCACCATGGCAGAAAGGACAGAAATGCAGCAGGTAGCGATTCATTTGTGTGTTAAAGGATCTATTAAGGAGATGAAAAACACCAACAACTTTCTCCAGCGCTTATTACAGACTACTCAACTTAAAACAGTTGACATTTCCTTAATCTGTGTTTCTCCTCCTCCTGGAAATGTATTTAACTTAGGCATTCTGTCTACCTCACCTCCCTACGCTGCCAATGAGGCACTAACAGAACTGTGGGAACCCTAGATAAAAACGTATTCTTGCACACGATAAACAGATTTGCAGTTGTGTTGCAGACAGAATGGAAATGTGATTCCTTTCTGTCAGAACGTGTAACAGCTGGACTCAAGTTGCCACAGAACTCTAGTCCGTAGGACCAAGCACTGTTCCTGTAATATCAGAGAAACATGTTTTCTGTTCACTGGATTTGTAGTGATGGGGAACTATGCCACAAGCATCACTAAGCAGGGCAAAACACCATATATTAGCATAGTTATTTTTTAAGAACATAACTAGAGTCTGAGGGAGAAGTGTCCTATCTTAGGCCAGGAAATTTTGAAAGACACTCAGGCTTTCTTACTTTCACATTATACTCTGAAATTTGTAGCATTCAGAGAGACATGTTCGGAGTTAGTAAATGCTGTGTTTGTTACATCTTTGGTTCTTTTGGCTCAGTTATAGCTCATTCTTCATTTTTTCTTGTGACTGGGACTAACTAAAGTACTACAGAGCTCAAAGCTTGCTGTAGTAGATAAAATAGACTTAAGTGCAACATATGCTCATCTCGTTACAAGAAAAATAAACTGTTCAGTGTTCATGTGTTAGTAACAGCTGTATCAAATTGTGATCATTGTTCTACAGTGACTCTGCTTCAGTGAGAGTGTGCTGTCTTTAATGAAGTTTCATTTACAGTAAATGCTCTCTTCTTCATCTCAAATGAGCACTTAGGATAGATTCCTAGACTTCTTCAAGGAAGTCTCTTACAGACCTACAGCTTACATGTACTAACGATCTTGAAACACTGTGGTGGGTTGACCCTGGCTGGACACCAGGTGCCCACCAAAGCCGCTTTATCACTCCCCCTCCTCAGCTGGACAGGGGAGAGAAAATATGATGAAAGGCTCATGGGTTGAGATAAGGACGGGGAGAGGTCACTCACCAATTGCTGTCACAGGCAAAACAGACTTGGGAAATTAGTTTAATTTATTGCCAATCAAATCAATCAGGGATTGAAATCAATCAGCCTCTTCCCAGGCTCAACTTTACTCCCGAATTCTCTACCTCCTCCCCCTGTGTGGCGCAGGGGGACAGGGAATGGGGGTTGCTGTCAGTTCCTTGTCTCTGCCGCTCTTTCCTCCTCACACTCTGCCCCTGCTCCAGTGTGGAGTCCCTTCCACAGGAGACAGTTCTTCACAAACTGCCCCAGCGTGGGTCCTTCCCACGGGGTGCAGTCCTTCAGGAACAGGCTGCTCCAGCGTGGGTCCCCCACGGGGTCACAAGCCCTGCCAGCAAACCTGCTCTGGCGCAGGCTCCTCTCTCTCCACGGGCCCACAAGCCCTGCCAGGAGCCTGCTCCAGCGCGGGCTCTCCACGGGGTCACAGCCCCATTTGGGCACCCACCTGCTCCGGCGTGGGCTCCTCCCGGGGCTGCGGGTGGAGATCTGCTCCGCCGCGGGCCTCCCTGGGCTGCAGGGGCACAGCCTGCCTCACCACGGGCTGCTCCACGGGCTGCTGCAGGGGAACCTCTGCTCCGGCACCTGGAGCACCTCCGCCCCCTCCTTCACTGATCTTGATGTTTGTGGACTTGTTTCTCTCGCATCATGTCACCCTCCCCCTGGCTGCAACTGTCTAGTTTTTTTCCTCCCCTTTCTTAAATATGTTATCCCAGAGGCACTACCACTGATGCTGATGGGCTCGGCCTTGGCCAGCAGCAGGTCCATCTTGTAGCCAGCTGGCATTGGCTCTATCAAACATGGTGGAAGCTTCTAGCAGGTTCTCACAGAAGCCACCCCTGTAACCTTCCCTGCTACCAAAACCTTGCCACGCAAACCCAGTGCAAACACATTTCACTTTATCTGCTGTTATGAAGCAGCATTTATTCTGTCAATGGAAAGCCAGCCTGGGAGAGCAGCGAATGATACAGAAAAGGTTGCTACTCGTGCAGCAGGACTGGATGATTTGTACAATATAAAGTACAAGTCACTCAAGTGTTTTAGGACACTAGATCCCTGTGTTCTTAGAAATGTGAGGCCATATAATGAATACTGCTTTTCACACAATTTATGTTGCACAGTTCTTTCAGACGCACATCAGAGCAGCTGCATTTTCTTCACTGGTTTCCATCACTTTGCAACTCCAGTTTCATAAGGTGGTCCTCAAACTTTTGAATGTCTACTTGATGCTTCATTAGGAACTTCCCATTTAAATGAAAAACAGGTATGTCATATTTGTATTTATCATACCACGCCGAGTTCTCCGGAAGGGTAATATCCACCTCCTGCAAAATAAACTGTGACAGAAAAGAAATATGTTAGTACCTAAGGGACACTGAAAAGCAATACCTGCTTATCTTTTGATCAGTATTTTTTTCAGAAATGCAAGGCTGTTTTCTTGGTGCTTTTGGACTTCTTCTTCCATGTTGCAGACAATTGCCCATTTTGTGGATACAAAATATACGTAGCCATAATCACTGGCTGCGTGTCCGCAAAGGACTCTCTTCCTAGGCCAGGATGATACTCCTGATCCTTCGTGCAGAACCGCTCTATGAACACCAGCCACAACAAATACGCAGCTGACAACACAACAGGTGCTTGTTAGGGAGCAGAGTGGAACACCTCTTAATGCTTCTGCATTTCTTCCTTCAAGAAAAGAGATCAAAACCTGGTTGAAGAATGGCAAAAATTGCAGTCACACATCGTTCAAATATTTGAAGGCCCACGTACTAACACTTTTCCAGAATGATATAATTACCTGCCTAATAAAAGCTGCAAACTCCTCTATCAGACAAGACAATAGTATTTACAAAAGCAGTGTTTTTAAAAACTATTGCAACAAGGTGTATACTGGTTTAGTTTGCCAATACTTATTTGACAAACATTTGTCGCAAAATGCTTTTGGATAATGAGTTTTATGGAAATCAGTGCTGAAATTGTCTTGAAGAGGTCACCCGTGAACGAATAACAAATGCAAATAAATCCAAGCAATGTTCTTTTATAAAGAGAGAATCCTGATTAACTGTTCTTTCTATACAGAAAATGTATACAGTACTGCAATACATTACCCTTCTCTTATATGGCTCAAGCACTTCTTTTGCTTCGTCACATAGAGGGCATGGTTTCTAAAGGAAAATATTCGGACCAATTAAAGCATACAGTAAAACACACAGATCATTTGTACTGTAAAGTGACACACACAGACAGGAGTGACCATTATTGCAAATGCGGGTTCCCTCCCCTGTACCAACCTGTCTTACTGCTTTCTAAATCTTTATCAGCGCAGCATGGATGAAAATTCACTGTTTAGCCACAGAATTTAATTATTTCTCTCTTGCTGTTATTTTTTCTCATGGTGCAAGTTAACAGTTTTCAATGGCTCTTCTAAAGGCTGATTCAAGGGCATGGTTTGGAAGGTCATGCACAGACCCTTTCTTTTGGTCAGCAGCAATATTCAAAGCATTTCCATCATCAACTGAAAACCACTGTGGGTGCCACTCTTGATAGAATTTCCCTTGCTGGAAGGGGAATGAGGAAGTCACATGAGTAATTTCTAATGTGTTTCAGATCAAGTCACTTGGGTCAGTTCAAACAGCAGAAGAAGGTGATTTAAGATAACCTGGCTGACTTTGCCTGAATGGAATTAAGCATGATCCTCCAACTGGCAGAGCTTGGAGTACAGTAACCTCCAGCAGGGAGAACTGTCAAACAGCTGCAGCGTTCTGACCTGTGGTGTGGTCAAAGAAAACCTCTCATTTTTGAAAACTCCTTGGTCTTCCACTACAGTTACACAGCTGACTTCTGTTGATCAGGCATCATGATCATTAGAGCAGTGCATACCTGAAGAAGTGACCCACATGAAGGCACGCTGCTTCAGTGTTTGTAATGGCAGAATTTGGCCTATAATTCACGTAGCAAGGTATACAGTGGTGAAGGTGATGGCTCTGTCCCTCTGCCATGAAATACCTTTCACAGCTGGAAAAGGCCGTCTCCTCTCCCTCCCACTTAGAGTCTTACTAGGGTTTGTGTAAGCATGGACCTAATCTGAAACAGCTAATTCTTATTTCCTGCATGTGAATTAATTTGGATTAAATACTCTACTTTTAATTCACTTCTAATCTAAACTGATGACAATTCGTGGAAGGTGACAGTTCACAAATGGCCATTCCTGCTCACCACATCTGTTTTCTAAATATGCTTAAGATTCCTACCCGCTCACGGCACAGACAAACCTTTGCCTGCATTTTATTCCCATTAGCATTACACAACCAATAAAGCAGAAAGAGGGTAAAGCACAATCTACTTCTTCCTCGTTCGTTACCAGCACTACTTGGATATATTTTCAGTCTCATGGGCAGTGCTGAAATTAAACATGAGTGTTTGGAAGACCCTATTTTGGCTGTTGAGGGTTGTCCTGGGCAGATGATATATAACAACTCCTCTTTGTTCTCCACTTCCAGGATGAAAAGCTGGCAGTTAGAGAACAATTTTCACCTAGTAAGGGGACCGTAGCATCACTGTGACACAGCCATATTGAAATCTTCATTTGTTGGTTGCAACTACTTGCTTGCTACAATGAGTAGGGGTGTGTCATAAAGCCTGGTGTAAAAGACACCCCGAAAGTAAAATACCCAATACTACACAAATTTGAAGGGACAAAAAGCATGGCCAAGCCATCTCGTCTGGGACTCATAGATATCAAAGCTGATAAATACACAGTCTTGCCTAGCTTTATTCTGTAAACAACTTTTACCTTGGTGAACAAAGTCAACACTGGCTTATTTGTGCTGGCTGAACAGAGTTGTCTTCCCAGTGGACAGGATGAACGTCTTGCTAGTGGCAGTGTTCTGCTCAGGAAACAAAGCACCATCATCCTGTTAAGGCAAAAATAAAATAATTGTTTTGTGGCAAGCTATAGCTCATAAAATTAATGTTAAGATAAACGTGATACTTCAATTGCAGTTCTAAAATACACACAATCAAACCCTTTTCCCAGGATTTCTATGTTCAGAGTATCAACACATTAATCAGAAAAATGGTTTACTATGCAGCAGGCCAGAAGCATTGCGTAGCTCAAAAAGTGTAGTTCCATTTTAAAAAAACATCTGTGTTTTCTTGCTGAAAGGCCTCTTTTAAATTCTGTAACACAAATGCTGACATAAACGCACTATGCTGTTTCAACTGTAAAGATGCCATTAAGAACTATATGGTATTAACAAAATGCAAAGTGCTGTGCTTTGAACCTCAATAATCTTGCTGCAGTGTTTGACATATTCTACTTACTCAAAATTATTCTACCAAAAAACTAAACGGTACCTAATTGGAATATTAATATAATGCTTTCTGCAATGAATAAAAAGCTGCAGCCAAGATGATTTAACTTGGTAATATTAAAAACACGCACATTGCCCTGAGTCCTTCCTGCAACAGCAAATTAATTTATGAAAGATCTCAAAGGGTTTGTGATTTCTTTAGGAGAGTTTAAGTAAATTTAGTGTTGTTGAAGGGTGCCATATTAGAATCATAGAATGCTTTGGGTTGGAAGGGATGTTTACAGGTCATCTAGCCCAACCCCCCTGCAATGAGCAGGGACAGGTTCAACTAGACCAGGTTGCTCAGAGCCCCGTCTGACCTGACCTTCAGTGTCTCCAGGGATGGGGCCTCCGCTGCCTCTCTGGGCTGAGAGAGTTCCAGTGTTTCACCAGCCTCATGGTAAAAAATTTCTTCCTTATATTCAACCTGAATCTCCCCTCCCTTAGTTTAAAACCATCACACCTTGTCCTGTCACAACAGGCCTTGCTAAAGGGAGTCTTGAAGTCACCTATTCATAATAACACTAAAAACAACAGTGCTTCCTCCAAACTTGCGCCTTAATGAGACTTTTACAGGCATTTTAGGACCAAAAGGCAAAAACCAGAAGCAAAACAGAGTCTGCACGGAGACTACTGGCAGACATGACATGACATCAGAATTTACACTGGGAAAATCAAGTCCTTTTTACATAAAGCCAAACTGCTTCTGTTCAGTTTCTGTTCAGGCACAACTTACCTGTAGCTCTACTAACTACAGCTTACCACACACACACACAATGTAACGGCACAAGTTTAAACAACTTAAGTGTGAGCAGGACTACATTGCAACTGATAAGCATGTTTTAGGATGTTCAGTAAAAAAAAGCCTAGCTTTTTTTTAAGAGACAGCTTACCAGCATAACTGCTAAGGAAGAAGAAAACATTGCAGTGGCCTCTAAACTCCAGGCTACTTAACTGCTATTTTTCTAAGCAACAACCACAAGAAAAACGACATGGGTGACAGAGCACTGCTCTACCAGCCCTACTGCACTGTCAAAGACACCTTTTTTTCCAGAGGACTCTGGTGAGGTAACTTGCCATGTTTCCAGAAGAAGTTTCAACAGAGCAAGGACAGGGAAAAGGTATTACTCTTTGAAACTACAGCCTGAACTATCAAATTTCAGATGCTAGGAAAGTATCAGATTTTTTTTTAATTTGATCACGTAAAAACAAAGTTGCCTAAGACAGAGTATTCTGCAACGAACGGGCTTTGGGTTTACTGCTTAGTTTGGGACGGACAGGGTTCTTCATCTGTACGTGCCAGGCTTGATACCAGTGAGAGTCAGCTGCAGGGGTGGTGCGCTTGCTGTCACTGCAAAGTTGCAGGTGCCTGGCACAGCACACACTGCCATTGGTCATAGTCCTTGGCAGCTACTGCATTTGTTTTACTTAGCCAGGTGGAAATCTAATTGTGAGGGATTTTACATAATAAATATGAAAATAAGCTTGGAACCCTTTGGACAAGTGCAAATCTGGATGACAGTAAATAGCCTCAGTCATACTAAGAAATTTTTACATACAGTAAATACGTGTCCAGAATGGACGCAGTTTGAGTATAAAAAATTGCAGCATGTCGGCCCACTCACATGCAAGATAAAAATGCCAAAACAAATAGTTTGCATTCTGGCAAGTTTTCAAGTGAATGCTTTTGTTGCCAGTCTAGCAAGTCAAATTTTCTGCCTCCAAAACTAGGAAAATGCCCTCAAATTGTTCTGTGAACAGCAGAATGAAAAAAGCCTAGATTTCCACATTTCTTATTCCCCTGTATATACACGTATGTGTATAAAATGGCCCCGGTTCACTTCTTCATGCCTCCTTTTTGATCCCTCCACTCTGGTAAATTTGAGTGTAGTAGACAACTTCTACCAAGACGTCAATTGAAGGGGAATGAATTAGACAACATCAGCAGCTAAGCTTCAGGATCTCACAAAAAGAAATAAGCTAGCACAATGTCTTACTTCCTTACTAGTTTTAAATATTTAGAAATTTGCTTTTGCATCAGTAGAATTTACTAATCTTATTTTACTGGAATAAGTAAAAAGGTCGTGGATAAAACCAAATAGCAGTGATTTTGCATAAACTATACTGTGAAGTGTTAAGTTGCTGCTGATCAGGAGCTGATGAAAGCGAGTACCCAGACACTCACCGGGCACATCTACTGCAGCAGCCCATTTTGTCTGAACAGCATCCCACAGCCGCATGGCAGTTCAGTGCACGCGCACTACCACTGTGCGAACAAGCGGGTTCCCAGCACTGGCCTGTGCTAAGCTGAGCGACATTTCAGGAATGCAGAGCTCCAACCTCAGAGATTAGTTCCACGCTGGCTCCATCACTGACAAAAAGAAATGGAAGTGTTGCACAGACGCCCCACGACGTTCACGTCCTGCTCACATCTGTATCACACCTGTCTTTTGTTACGAAGAAACTAAAAAGCTAAAAGCACACACAAAATCTTTCAATGTGATTATTCTGGAGCTTTAGCCTACGTCCAAGTAATTATAAAGATTTGTTTGAGGAACAAAATTAATGCATACATGTAAAGAAGGATGCTTCCAAACTTCAGAACGTACCCTCCCCTCTGCTACAATGCTACAGAACGATTTCACAGATAATGCTTGGAAGTCTGGACTTGGTCCATGCCGTATTTTGCAAAGCCAAACTGGACTAATTTCCTGTTAATAGAATTTCCATAACCTAATGCATCCTCCTCTACTGGAAAAACAAAATGTGACACTAAAACTAGCCATTATTTAGATTAAATAATTATCTGTATAAACCTTATCTTAGCACCAATCAAGGAAAGACGAGTACGGCAGATTTTTTCTCCAACTATGGACCTTTTAATGATGCTATATACTCTCAATCTCAGCTTCAAGTCACCAATATACTCCTGCTCCGTGGCTCAGAATGTTTTATATGCATAATCATCAACATATTTGGACTGTATTATGTCCTGTTTTCCATGGATTTGCATATACATACAGGAGGATAAAATTATTATGAACTTGCAGGCATTAATCTATATACACTTCACGTTCACATGGTATTTGATGTTGGAACCCTAACCTGGATTTGACAGAAGACGGGGATGGCCTGGACAAATAACACTTCTTTCTGCATGGTAACCAGGAACACGGAAAATGTTATGTTGAAGATATCCTAGACATTTTCAGCTATTTGTCTTAAAGAAACACAGTGTCTGTTAAACTGACTCCTACCCGCCATTTAATCCTCATGCTAGTATGACAAAGGAGTATCAACTGAAAGAGAATGGGAAAAACAAGCAGATGCAAATGTAAGAACACGTCCTGACGGTGCAAGTCAGCAGTGGTTTAAAACAGCCTTCTTCTGTTGTCTGTTGCCCAAAACCAACTACGGTCATCAAGAAAGTAAACTTGCTGACAGTCTGCTGTTGTTAAGCTTGATTTCTTACCGGGGAAATGCTGAACAAGAAAACGTGGAGCCACAGCAGGAGATCAAGGAGCATGCGTGAGCAGAGATACCAAACCCTGCAGCTGCTGAGATCCCCACGGGGCTTTTAACTCATCAGCCTTTCAGACGAGGCATGCGAAATACAGGAGAATCCTGAACAACTTTTTGCAAACGCACATAACTCTAAAGGTCTTTAGGGAAGAATCAGTTTTTACATCAACTCAACAAACAAAAATGCCATCAGTGCTGTCACTTGTTTCTGTGACTTGATGCTATATATCAGTCAATGTGTATTTCTATACATTTTCTCCTCCAGACTACAGTAACCTGGGGTAAACGCCACAAAGCCACTGCATTCCACCCCAGAAAGAAGTGTCATTTCCCCCTCACGCACAACAAGTTCCGCTTGGGGACCCCTCCAGGGGTGCCCGTTCCAGACGCTGGTCCGAGGGCCACCCTCCAAACCTCGGGCAGTTCACGACGCGTCCCGTGGGTTGCTGTCACGGCCGCGAGGCCATTTCCGAACGCGGAGGAACCGGCGCGGACGACGGACCGTCACCGTACGGCGAAATCACGTCAGAGTCTGAAAGCCCGTTTCAAACATCTCCGTTTGGAAACTTTTCCAGCGGAATGACCCCGTCCCCCGCCCCGGGCCACGACTGCCGGCAGGCCCCTTCCCGCCAACACCCGCCGGCGGGCCGTCTCCGGGACAGCAATGCCCCCTGCAGACACACGGGGCCGGAGCCCACCGGGAGCCCACCCAGCGCCGCCGCCCCCCGCCCCCCTTCCGGCCTCCGGCGCGGCCTCCTCAGGCCCGGCGGCGCGGGGGGCCGCGTCCCGGCCCGCCGCGCTCCCGCCGCCGGCGCCGGGGAGGCCCCGCGGCCCGGCGCGGCCCTCGGCAGCAGCCGGCCTTAACCCGGGCGGCCCCGCCAGCGCCGGGCGAGGCTCGCGGACGCGGCGCCCACCTGTCCACGCGGCCCGCCGCCTCCCTCCGCCCCCGCGGACTCCCGGGGCGGGCGGGCCCCGGACGGGAAGGACGCGCGGCGCGGCCCGGCCCGGTGCGGCGCTGCGGGAAGCGGCGCCCCCTGCTGGCCGCCCGCCGCCGCCGCTCCCGCGCTCCCTCCGCCCTTGTGGCGCTTGGCCCGCCAAGAGGGCAGTCTTACCCTACTGGCGTGACGTATCTAATTAACTAGCAGACCAAACTAACAGCAGGATCAGTCAGCTCTGGATCCTGGGGACCCGTTTTCAACCACTGTCGTAATCCCTTCTGTTGAACAGAGACGTCATGCTGGCAGCTGACACTGGCTGCTCACTTTCGTGTCAGAATCAGAAAATCCAGTATCGGACACTGGTGGCTGGCATTGCTACACGCTAGACCTGTCAGGCCTCACGTGAGGGGACCACTGAACTGGCTCCCACCTGGCTCTCAGCTTCTGAGAAGGGGTGGAAGGAAGGCATTCGGGGAGAGGGCCATTTCAGCAGAGGCTTGTTGAAAAGCAAGGGTAAGTAGAGAGATAAGCATGATCTTGACATCTCATGTCCCAGGTTAGTTTTACCCTTTCTCACTTCAAAAAAGGGTCTAGTCTAATTTAGGATCTGTGTCCAGGATTTCCAAAGGAACCTAGAGGAGACAGGCACACAAGTTCCAAAACTGGTCATTTTATTCAAACAGAAGTGCTGCTGAGGCCAAGTGGTGCTCTGGCTGTGTTTCTTTCCCAATTTCAATGTCATTGTCAGTTTGCCTAACTCGGTTCAGCTATTAACCAAACCACCAAGTGGCCCTGCCAAGGTAGCTGTTCAAAACAGCATTCATTTGATTTTTCTCCCGTTTGCAGGAGAACATTACATTTCGAGAGCTTTTGGTTTACATTGTCACTTGCATTTATTTGTTCTGTGTTTAGGTGTATCTGGTGGGGGCTTATTTCACCCTTAAACCAAGCTATTTTTAATCTGGGGTAAATATGTAAAAAAAAAGCAAGAGCAGAGGCTTCCTTATACCACAAACTTCTGCAGAGAGGATTTACTTTTTAGAGAGCTTTGTAATTGACCGGTTTTATTTTGGTGGGTTTCCAGTACACCATTTTGGGTAGTTCAGCACAAAATTACCTCTGGTTTTAATACATTAGTTATGTGATGAATCTTCCTTAATGCTCATAGAGATCTGAGAAGAAAAATGTTACAGACGCAGAAAGAATCATTACCTTAGAACGTGCGTAATTATCGTACAGCTTAGGAATAAGAGGGATGCTGTACAGTTTGCTGCATAAGAATGTATTCTGAGATCTGAAACTAGTGCAACACCACCCTATTTTTCATTCTGGTACACATGATGTCTTTAAATATCAAGGGCAATTATGACTCAATGGTTACATTTGCTGCATAGGCATCCCGCTATGGTGCACAAGTCTTCCTATCTTTTTTTGCACATCTCTTAAATAAAGCGTGGACTTGCTTCCACAATTTTGGACTAAAATGAACTTATGTTGTGATGGATTGCTGTTCCAAGTGGTCTTCACATAGGTTCTCTTTCAGATTTCTTTTCTAAGTTCTTGCTATTTTGACTTAATGAATAGCTTCACATTTTTCTATCTGGTGTATATTACAATATGCTTGATATCACCTTGCATGGTTACTTTTATTTAGACATTTAATAAATACCATATTTAAAATGCAGCATAAAATTTTTAAAAGATTAATTGTCCATTCCTCTCTTCAATCAGTAGGTAGTAAAAAAACCAGAACAGAATAGAATAGAGTAGTTCCAGTCCATCATCGTCAAGTCTTCGCCCAATGTTTTCCTCCTCCTGCTGTTAACACACTTAAAAAGCCCTTTCTTGTTGTCTGACACAGCACTGGCCAGTTTCAAATCCAGCGGAGCTCTGGTCTTCTGTGCCTTTGGGGCCTGGGAGCAGCTCTAGGTGCCAAAGCCAGCAGATGTCTTCTGCCCCTCCCTCACCTTGCATGGATGTCTGGGCCGCAGAGGGGGTCGCGGAGCAGGGTGTGAGAGGAGGGCGAGGGGCCCTGGGACACACAGAAGATGTGTATCAATTTCTTTACTGAAGGAGTGGTCAAGCATTGGAACAGGCTGCCCATGGAAGTCATGGGGTCACCATCCCTGGAGGTGTTCAAAGTAAGTGTAGATGTGGCACTTTGGGACATGGATCAGTAGGCGTGGCAATGGTGGGTGGACGGTTGGACTTTGTGATCTTAGAGGTCTTTTCCAACCTTAATGATTCTATAATTCTATGACTCCATGAAAATAAATGAAAAACTGATTTGAAAAGTAAAATTGCAAGATATAGAGGATAAATGGGGAGCTTAATTCTGATATGTCAAAATGCTCATCCAATGTGTACTTCATTTTAATTGTTAGGTAATTTACATTCTGTTCTGGTTTGGGCTGCGGCCGGCAACACAAGCACCACGCGGCCGCCCCTCCCCTCGCCGGGATGCAGAGGAGAATGGAAAGAAACAGGCAGAAACTGGTGGGTCGGGATAAGGGCAGTTTAACAGAACAGCAAACAGAGGGAACAGGAACAACAACGATACAGATAAGGGGAAAACACGACACAAACTGCACGACCCAGAGAGCCATTCTCCCGGACCGCACCACTGCTGTGCCCTCCCGAGCCGTGACAGTTCCTGCCGCGCCGCCCCTCCCACCGCCTCCCCCCACCGGAACCCAGCATGACGGCACATGGTATGGAATACCCGGCTCTGTTTGGCCAGGTTGGGTTGGGTCAGCCCACCCGGCTGTGCCCCTTCCTGGATTCTGGTCAAAATTAACCCTGTCCTGGCCAAACCCAGGACATTATGCACCCCTTATTCCATACCATCTACGTCATGCCCAGGTCCCCCATTGTCCAGTTGATCACCACCACTTCTCCTGTCTCCAGATATCATTCCCTTAGTCTATGGATCATCACTCTAAAGTGTCCGTTGAGTTCATTTAATCCATGACTTTGGGCTCCATCTGTCGTAATGGTCTTCCGTGGCAGGAGAGGTGATGTGTGGTGATGGGCGGTCACTTGCTGCATCCGGAGCTCACGGCTGATGTATCTGGTGCGGCCCGTGCCCACAGTCTGCAGGTCGGAGACGTCGATCTCGATGAAGTTGCTGGGTGCCAGTTGTGGAAAACCAGGTCCAGTCACACCATCGCTGTGCTCTGCTGGGTTTTCATCAAAAAGTCCATCCTTCTTTAATCTGGACGATTCTTACTGCGATACTACTGGTACAACACATAACAATTATAACAGTGATAACAGACAGTGACAGGGTTATTTAACAATTAACTTTATACAATTTATTTATTTATGGACTGTTCTCACCCAAAATCAAATCCCCATGAGGTACACATTGGACTTCTCCATCCTTCCGCATTACCCACCAGGTACGCCCAGGTCCTTGAGCAAAAGCAATCCCGCGGACGGGCTTGCCTTTGCCTGAGGCAGGACTAACCCAAACTGTCTCCCCTAACATGTTCCACATGTGCACTACAGGAACTTTATCCCCTTCTACAGGGTGCTGAGGTTTTGACTGGGCAGGACCACCCGGTTGGTGGATCCTCTGGTGTTCACCAACCAGGTGGCCTTTGCTAAATGGGTATCCCAATTTTTGAAAGTCCCATTCTCCATTGCCCTCAAAGTGGTTTTTAGCAGCCCATTGTAACGTTCAATCTTTCCAGAGGCTGGTGCATGGTAGGGGATGTGATACACCCACTCAATACCGTGTTCTTTGGCCCAGGTGTCTATGAGGCTGTTGCGAAAGTGAGTCCCGTTGTCCGACTCAATTCTTTCGGGAGTGCCATGTCGCCACAGGACTTGTTTTTCCAGGCCCAGGATGGTATTCCAGGCGGTGGCATGGGGCACAGGGTAGGTTTCCAGCCATCCGGTGGTGGCCTCCACGATTGTGAGCACATAGCGCTTGCCTTGGCGGGTTTGTGGCAGTGTGATGTAGTCAATCTGCCAAGCCTCCCCATATTTATATTTTAGCCATCGTCCTCCATACCACTGAGGCTTTACCCGCTTGGCTTGCTTGATTGCAGCGCATGTCTCACATTCATGGATAACCTGTGCGATGGTATCCATGGTCAAGTCCACCCCTCGGTCACGAGCCCATCGGTATGTCGTGTCTCTTCCTTGGTGGCCCGAGGTGTCATGGGCCCACCGAGCTATAAACAGTTCACCCTTATGTTGCCAGTCCAGATCCACCTAAGCCACTTCAATCTTAGCAGCCTGATCTACCTAGTGCTTGTTTTGATGTTCCTCAGTGGCCCGACTCCTAGGGATGTCAGCGTCCACGTGACGGACTTTTACAACCAACTGCTCCAGCCGGGCAGCAATATCTTGCCACAATGGGGCAGCCCAGATAGGTTTGCCTCTGTGCTGCCAGTTGTTCTTCTTCCATTGCTGCAGCCACCCCCACAAGGCATTGGCCACCATCCAAGAGTCGGTGTAAAGATAAAGCACTGGCCACTTCTCTCGACTGGCAATGTCCAAAGCCAGCTGGATGGCTTTCACCTCTGCAAACTGGCTGGACTCACCTTCTCCCTCGGCAGTTTCCGCGACTTGTCGTGTAGGGCTCCATACAGCAGCCTTCCACCTCCGCTGCTTCCCCACAATGTGACAGGACCCATCCGTGAACAGGGCATACTGTTTCTTATCTTCTGGCAGCTGGTTATACAGTGGGGCCTCTTCAGCACGTGTCACCTCCTCCTCTGGCGATGCTCCAAAACCTTTGCCTCCTGGCCAGTCCATGATGACCTCCAGAATTCCTGGGCGACTGGGGTTTCCCATTCGGGTGCGCTGGGTGATCAGCGCGACCCACTTACTCCACGTAGCATCGGTGGCATGATGCGTAGAGGGGACCCTCTCTTTGAACATCCAGCCCAGGACCGGCAATCGTGGTGCTAGGAGGAGCTGTGCTTCAGTGCCGACCACTTCTGAAGCAGCTCGAACGCCTTCATATGCTGCCAGAATCTCTTTTTCAGCAGGAGTATAGCGGGCCTTGGATCCTTTGTATCCCCGGCTCCAAAACCCCAGGGGTCGACCTCAAGTCTCACCTGGTGCTTTCTGCCAGAGACTCCAGGTTGGGCCATTCTCCCCGGCTGCAGTGTAGAGCACGTTTTTAACATCTTGCCTTTACCGGACTGGACCAAGGGCTACGGCATGAACTGTCTCCCGTTTAATCTGTTCAAATGCCTGTCGTTGCTCAGGGCCCCATTCAAAATCATTCTTCTTCTGGGTCACGTGGTACAGAGGACTCACGATCTGGCTGTAATTTGGGATGCGCATCCTCCAAAAACCCACAACACCCAGGAAGGCCTGTGCTTCCTTTTTGCTGGTGGGTGGAGACATAGCTGCTATTTTGTTGATAACATCCATTGGGATCTGACGGCGCCCATCCTGCCATTTTATTCCCCAAAACTGGATCTCTTGCGCAGGTCCCTTGACTTTACTTCGCTTAATGGTGAAACTGGCTTTCAGAAGGATCTGAACTATTTTCTCCCCTTTCTCAAAAACTTCCTCCGCTGTGTCACCCCATACAATGATGTCATCGATGTACTGCAGGTGTTCTGGAGCTTCACCCTGTTCCAGTGCAGTCTGGATTAGTCCATGGCAAATGGTGGGACTGTGTTTCCACCCCTGGGGCAGTCGATTCCAGGTGTACTGGATGCCCCTCCAGGTGAAAGCAAACTGTGGCCTGCACTCTGCTGCCAAAGGGATGGAGAAGAATGCATTAGCGATGTCAATTGTAGCGTACCACTTGGCTGCCTTTGACTCCAGCTGATATTGAAGTTCTAGCATGTCTGGCGCGGCAGCACTCAGGGGTGGTGTGACTTCATTCAGGCCACGGTAGTCTATTGTCAGTCTCCACTCTCCAGTAGATTTTCTCACTGGCCATATGGGACTATTAAAGGGTGAGCGAGTTTTGCTGATCACTCCTTGACTCTCCAGTTGACGGATCAGCTGATGAATGGGGAGAAGGGAGTCTCAGTTGGCACGATACTGTCGCCGGTGCACCGTTGTGGTCGCGATTGGCACCTGTTGTTCTTCAACCCTCAGCAACCCCAAACGGAAGGATCCTCCGAGAGACCAGGCAAAATGGACAGCTGTTTAATTTCTTCTGTCTCCAAAGCAGCTATGCCAAAAGCCCACCGATACCCCCTTGGGTCCTTGAAATACCCTCTCCTGAGATAGTCTATCCCAAGGATGCACGGAGCCTCGGGGCCAGTTACAATCGGGTGCATCTGCCAGTCCTGCCCAGTGAGGCTCACTTCAGCCTCCAATACACTCAGCTCTTGGGACCCCCCTGTCACTCCCAAAATGCAAATGGACTCTGACCCTTTGAAATCTGATGGCATTAAAGTACACTGTGCACCATTGTCCACTAGAGCTTTATACTCTTGTGGATCTGACATGCCAGGCCACCAAATCCACACTGTCCAATAAACCTGGTTATCCCTTTCCTCCACCTGGCTGGAGGCAGGGCCCCTCTAATCCTGGTCAGAGGATTTGCTGTTCACCTGCTGTAAAAATGACTTGGAGGTCCCCTCCAGAGGATCGGAATCAAGATCAAACTGCCTACCTGGTCTGGAGAGCTGGCTTCTGGAAACTGGAGCGGCATTTTTCCTAAGAATCCCCTTTCGTGATTGTTTTACCTCGCAACTCACAGACTCGTGCCTCTAGACTTGAGGTGGGTTTTCCATCCCACTTCCTCATGTCCTCTCCGTGGTCACGCAGGTAGAACCACAGGATGCCCCAGGATGTGTAGCCTCTGTATTCGCTCTCCTGAGCAGACAAACGCTTGCCCCTAATAGCTGAGACACTGGCCCGTACAGGTGGGGAGTAGGACATATTCTTTTCTAGTCGCTTGATCAGTTTCTCCACGGCTGAGACAAGGGAGGAAGAGAGACTTTCCTCATATTGCCGGAGTCTGACAGCCACCTCATCCACTGTTGGTGCCTCTTTACCTTTCCAGTCTACTATTGCCAGTGAGTTGGCATGTGAGGATGGTGCGCTCTGCACAAACTTCCTCCACATGGATTGTGAGCACTGGAGTTCATCTGGGTCTGTGGGTACCTGCTCATCGTCTGTGTCACAGTAAACCAGCTCCCACACAGCTAATTCCCTCAAGTACTGAATACCCCTCTCCATATTGGTCCACTTGCCAGGATAGCATACAAAATCGTCACTGAAGGGGTACCTCTCCCTCACGCCTGACAGAAGTCTCCTCCAGAGGCTGAGGACTCGTTCCTTTCTCCCAACGGCCTTGTCAATGCCCCCATCCCTGGCCAGGGATCCCAGCTGCTTGGCTTCCTTGCCCTCTAATTCCAAGCTGCTGGCCCCGTTATCCCAGCCCTGCAGCAGCCAGGTGACAATGTGCTCGACAGGGTGGCGGCTGAAATCTTTCCGCATGTCTTGCAGCTCGCCCAGGGACAGGGACCGGGTGATGATCTCTGCCTCTATCTCCCGCGATGACCCTGGCTCATCGTCCTCCCTCCCGGAGCGATCTGCTCTCTTTGCGTCTTTCTTTAGTTTTACGGGGGCGACTGCTACCGGCACAGGTTGGTCATTGGGCTCAGTCACTGTGCCTGTGGCTGGAGCTGCAGCAACTGCTGTGCCTGCTGGGGAAACCGAGGCAGACCCTGCAGCTGTGGCAGCGGCAGTGGTGGTGCCGGTCGAGGGGGCTGTGACTGCCTGCTGGGCTGGAGCGGCTGCAGGGCCGGCTGGGGGGGCAGCGCCAGTCGCAGCGCCTGCCGCTTCGTTTCCCTCCCTTCCCCTTTAAGGCACTGAACAGTGTTGAACAGGGCAGCTCGGTAGGCGTGGGCCAGACCCCAGCACGTTGAGGTGGTTTCTGTCTCTCTGGAGTTCCCAGGGTGGCAGCACACTTTTTGCAGGTACTTTACTAGTTTGTCGGGATCCTGCACTTGTTCAGGGGTGAGTTTAAAAAACATCGGGGGTGTCCACTGCCCTAGGTACTTTCCCATGCTGTCCCACACACCCAGCCACTCACAGCTATCCTGCCCTGGGGCAGGTCTCTGCACGATGTTCTTAACTACCTGTTTAACCCTAAACAAGACCCAAAACCCATTCAGGAGGCAGGACAATAGAAGAGTGCTGGCCTGAGCATCCCACGGGGACTCGAAATTCTCAAAAGCCATTAGGACCAGCCTGAAGGAGAGAGGGGGGGCGAAAAGAGTGGGGGAAGGTATCCCCTCCAGTTTTCCCCACAGATTGGGTTCGATTATTAACAAATTTTAAGACATAGGATCCGAGGTATGGAAATGACCGCAGTGCCGCAAGCAAATACAAGCCTAATTTCATGCACAGTGATGTTATCATGTCATAAGTCGATATCGTACAGTACAGCAAAATTATCATCCTGATCTTTTTCCCAGCGATGATGAACAGCACGGCATTGAATACATACTGCAAATAAGGATTCAAAAACCACAGTAATCTGATCTAAGTCAGCAACATTTTTTACCGGCGACTGTTTAACTAACACAGAAAAATGCCTATAACAAAATTTAACAAAATCTAAGAAAGCAGTTTTAACACCCGCTGCTCAGCCCTGTTGTTATCCCAGCCCCACGCTTGGGTGCCAAATTAAATGTTGTGGTTCGGCTGCAGCCGGCAACAAAAGCGCCACGTGGCTGCCCCTCCCCCCACCGGGGTGCGGAGGAGAATGGAAAGAAACAGGCAGAAACTGGTGGGTCGGGATAAGGGCAGTTTAACAGAACAGCAAACAGAGGGAACGGGAACAACAATGATACTGATAAGGGGAAAACACGACACAAACCGCACGACCCAGAGACCTGTTCTCCCGGACCGCACTGCCGCTGTGCCCTCCCAAGCTGTGACAGTTCCTGCCGCGCCGCCACCCCCACCGGAACCCAGCATGATGGCACATGTATGGAATACCCGGCTCTGTTTGGCCAGGTTGGGGTTGGGTCAGCCCACCCGGCTGTGCCCCTTTCTGGATTCTGGTGAAAACTAACCCTGTCCTGGCCGAACCCAGGACACATTCCCACTTTGTAATAAAAATACCGAATCATACAAACTGCAATACTAACTAAGATGCCATGCAGCTGTCATAGAAGCCTCAGGAGCATGATCCTTAGGAGGGGATGGATATGGTCTCAATCTTCCATTTATGCTTTCTGAGAATAAACAAATACAGAAACATACCCTCCCCAAGCCCTTCAACATTTAATTTGCAGATGCGTCACTCAGTCTTGTCTGTGCCACGGAGCTGCGGCTCAGCGCCAGCCCCACACATGCTGCCTCCATGCGAGGCTGCTGGGTTGTGGCCATGCCATTAAGCTAAACTGAGCCACAGCAGTAGCGTGAAGTATTGGCACACAAGTGTCTACAGCATTTTCTGGTTAGCTTGCTCCCTTCAACTTTTCTGTGGAATGCATCTTCTAGGACTCTTCTGAATAATGCTAGGTATGTGCAGGTGAGCGCATAAGCTAGGGTCTGCGCTGGCCGGCATGTTCTCTGAAAAAGTGAACATTTGTTTCTTTGTTTCCAAATGGAATTATGGGGATAAACCACATTTATTCATAGTGGTTCAACGGCAGAAGGGGCTTCCAGGTCTAGGGATGTGGCAAGCATAATTTTAATGCTAAATGTTTTTCCTTTCAACAGTAAGATGAAAGACGAACAAAGGGAAAACTGTGCAACTTCAAAATCCATATAGAACTTGTCTCCTGAACAGAACTATTCCAAGGCATGAGAATGGTTACACTGTGGATTTATTGTTCTTTTCTTAAAGAGGTATCTAAAGGCATGGAGGACTGTCTTCATCATTCTCTGCTTGGCCCTTTACGTGGACTTTCCTCTGTAAAATATGTTTCTTTTTTTCACCAGCTGTTTTAGCATGCCAAGATCACAGGGTGATGGTCCATGGGCCTTTTTACGGAAATCTGGGGGACCATTAATATATTGTGGTGAGGCAGGAGAGTCTAGAAAGGAAGAAGCTAGCTTGAAGGTTTGTGGAGATGTCTGTCTTTTGGGATATTTGCACAGCAATAGTTTCCTTAGTCTGAGGATGCCCAGACAAGGTTTAAACATGCTGTTTGGCTCTTGTAGCAGACCTAGAATGAGTTCAGGCCGTTCTAGTTTACTGCTTGACTTTGGCAACAGCCATATAGATAGACCTTTTATTTGTATGTTTAAAGGAATTGGATTGCCGAGATGAAAAGGGTTTTATTTCCTTCAATATAATGTGACCTAGCTGAACGTGATGTTACTATTCTTTTTTTGCAAAAGAGGGCTCTGACTTTCTGTGTAAAGCTTGTGTTACCTAAAATATGTTGAGCTATATGAACTTTATTATGTAGAGATCTCAAGGATTTGGTTTGACAGCAGCAAAAATCAGTTATGGTATGCTGCGTGGATCACTGAATGGATTAGATCTCAAACGGCATTCAAAGCTAAACTTCTAGAAATGGGTATCTCCCTAGCATGCAGGGCAGCACTGTCCCTGATACAAGAGAGACACATGATAGGCTAATTCATACCTTGGGTGTTGCTGTAATTATGATCTCATGGCAGAAAAGTTGTAAGGTGACAATGACAGTGACACCTGATTATTGCTACTGATGTAAAGCTTCTCATTGTGCTTTATCAGCTGCCACGAGGCCTTTGTAAAATAAATAGCCAGAAAGGATGACAGCTTTATTTCAGCAGCATTGCCCAGTTAAAGCAATTCAATGGCAATTTATGCAGAGATGCTATAAAAGATGAGCTTTTGGTTATATTCCTAATCAATACAGATACACCACACCCCACACACCCCTCTCCCTTCTTTCTGTTTCACTTAATTTCACAGTATTTCTGTGACTCCATTCAGTACCTTCTTTGAACTGTTAGGTTAAACTGGAGATCCTACAACTTGGACAGACAACATGCATATACTCAGAGTGGGCATTTTGTCCTTTCTATCCAAAAGTCAAGATTTTATCCAGCAGTAAGATTCAGCAAGACGTGTGTTTTTCCTTAGGTGTAAGGGGGAACGGAAGAAAGAATTTACTGTTTTCTAATCAATCCTTCAGCATTGGGCTTTTCATCACCTGAACAGCTTGTGTGTTTGTGCATGTGTGCATCTGTTAGCGGATTGAAAATAGGTAAAGGAGAGAGGGTCCCACAGTATTCACCCCTTTCTTCCTTGACACCTTGTCTCTCTGTGGGAGATCAAATCCTCAAACACAGATTCAGCTGCTGTTTTAAACTGAAGATTCTTTATTCTGGACCTCTCTCTATGGTCCAAATAGAAGTGTAGCTCATTAAGTACTTCTTTTTTTCCTTTCTGTTTGTTTAATTGTTAGTTCTGCAGGAGAAAAACAACATTAATCTCCCTCTGGGTTCTCCATTGCCACCTTTTTTTCTCTGTCCCTGTGGAATATCACCATATTGTGTGTTACTCAGGCTGGGCAAATTCAACTCAGATCTCTCTTTCAGTTGTTACTTCTCTGGTCCATCTTGAACTTGTCATAAAACATCTCTAATCCATGGCCTTTCCTCTTTATTTATCCAGCTAACATTCTTGACTGGGATCCCAATTTGCTGCTTGGTTGCTGCAAAAGCCTTTCTTTGTCCTTGAGAAGAGGAAAGAGGAAAGATGCAGTCTTGCTTCCTATGCATCTGTTCTCAATGTAAATAAAATTTCCTTAGCCTATTGTTTTCATCATGTCACCTGTCTAGTTTCATTCAGCCCATGACTTTTGCTCTATCAACTGTAAGCATACTCCTTGCTTACACAGCCCTCAAAGCTCACCTGTCATCTCTGATTTTAAATATAATCTATTATTTTTATATATAGTCCAGTATTCATTTTGCTGTGATGATGACCTGTTCAGTCATACTAATTGTCCAAGCTTCTCCAACTATCCATTTTTATCTCTGGCCTTATGCTTAGGTTAGATCTTTGCAGCAATTATCATAGAATCAGCACAGAATCATAGAATGGTTTGAGTTGGAAGGAACCTAATAGATCATCTGTTTCCAACCCTCTTGCCATGGGCAGCAACACCTTCCACCAAAGCAGGTTGTTCAAAGCCCCATCCAACCTGGCCTTGAACACTTCTAGGGAGGGGACATCCACAGCTTCTCTGGGCAACCTGTTCCAGTGCCTCACCACCCTCACAGTACAGAATTTGTTCCTTATATCTAATCTAAATCTACCCTCTTTCAGTTTAAAGCCATTACCCCTTGTCCTATCACTACGTGCGCTTGTAAAAAGCTCCTCTCCAGCTTTCTTGCAGGCTGCTTCAGGTACTGGCAGGCTGCAGTAAAATCTTCTCTTAGCCTTCTCTTCTCCAGGCTGAACAGCCCCAACTCTCTCAGCCTTTCCTTATAGGAGAGGTGCTCTACTCCTCTGATCATTTTTGTGGCCCTCCTCTGGACCTTCTCCGACAGGTCCATGTCTTCCTGTGCTGAGGGCTCCAGAGCTGGACACACGACTCCAGGTGGGGTCTCACCAGAGTAAAGCATACAGGCAGCATCACCTCCCTCAACCTCGTGGTCATGCTTTTTTTGCTGGAACCCATCCTTAATATGTTGCATCTTTGTATGAGTCAGCCTTGACTCTTGATTAGGTTTCCAAAACTGCTACAGTAATGTTAATATGAATAATATTATCTGTTGCACACTGACAGCCAACAGAGAGATCCATGTGTTGACAGCGTAATGTTCTCACAGCAGTCAGCTTCTGAACTTTGCTCAAGATAACGATGCAGTTCATTAGAAAGACTTTCTACAGAACAGGCTATTTTTGTTGAAGATAGCTAATTTTATTATTTCAGAAACTAACTGGACACAAAACATGTAGTCAGTTGGTACCTGTACTATTCATACATGTGCCTTCATTTTCCGTGGTTTTCTTCCACTTCCTTCAGCTGTTCTTTCATACTCAAGATAAAAGGACAGTGCTGTCAGGCAGCCTGTAGCTTCAAGAAAAATTGTGGCTAGCTTCTTGGTACATTTGTATAATGCAAAGCACAGCTGGAATGTCAACAAAATTGATTTCTGAGAACAACTCCAGAGGCTTCCGCAGTTATATTACCAGACTTTGTTTCAGTATGGTGTGTTGCATTGTACTTACTTTTGGTGAGAGAAAGGGATTGAAAGATATCGTAAGAGTGGTTCTGAACAAGGTAAAAAGATTTCTAAGTGGGGAAGGATAATTAAGTAACTCAATTTTAGTCCTGCAATGCAAAGGACAAGCTAGTTTTATCTAAGCAGTATAGGCAGAAAGTTTTAAAAGAAAATGCATAACTCTTTCTTTGGCTTCGTTGGGGCTGTGTAGATAGGGATTTGGTGAGTCAGTCTACATAGAAAATGAGCTGCATCAGAGCTTCCTCACGAAAAATTCTTTAATTCCTTGATTTATCTAATTTATTAATCTCTCAGACATGCTGCAAAACTTATTCCTTTGGGTGAAATTTTGGGTAAAAGGTGAGGAACAGTCCTGTTTTACTATCTTCCTGTCAATTAGTGGAAATCCAATATCTTGGGAAAAGAGTGTTAAGTATGGACAGGATCAGTTCATACTGTTTGACATATTTTTAATTCATACTTGGGTGCTAAGTATAGTGCACGAGTACCTACATGGTCAACGCAATACTTCAGATCAAAGAAATGAAATAACAGATGAAGTAACATATCTGGACTTATGATGATGGTAAACTTGAAGTGCAGTATTAGTAATTTATTGTAGCCACTTCTTTCTTTGCTCTCAAAAAAATAAAATTAAACTAGTTTGAGTGAGAAGCAGCATTCAGGATCTCTTTTAAAAAGTATTCCTCATGTGTCAAGGAAGTTCAGTTTTGTTTCAGAAGATATGCTATGATGTGCCTTTGGTTTCAGCTCAGTGGAGTGCTTGTCAGGAGGCAAAATTCAATTTGCCTCTGAAGCCTTGAGACTTTGTACATAATTATCTATTCAAGGACTTTCAGTTTGTCAGAACAGAACAATACACCCTGATTAAAAAGCTGTAAGCAGGACAGATTGAATTCTTTTAAAATGTACCTATGATTCTTCAGCCAGGCAATATAAATCCATCAAAGACTTTGAAACAAGCAATCAACTTTTGCAGGTGTAATATTTCATTGTAATCAACAATTCTTCACTGTAATGAGCTTCCTAATGCTTCTTGCATTTGTTGAGTTTCATAAAGCCATATAAAATTTTAAGTACTTTTAATCTTAGGTTTAATCATGGTTACAGTGTGCTAACATGGATAAAGAATGACATTGGACTTCCAGATATTATCCTTGGGGATAAACTAGCATTGTCTGAAAAACTGGACAATTAAACAGTTGGCAATGAAATAATCTTGAAAGTCTTGGAATCCCTATATTTAATCCTTAAAATCACAAGTTCAGTAGCATCACTGGAAACTATTATTTAAATTTGTGGAATATAACTGAAATAAATTCTAGTGTTTCAAACAAACTCAGATGCAGGGTCTCTGCCCAAAGAGTTCAATCTAAACAACAAAGTTCATGAATTGACAAATTAAAAGAAAATGGGAAGCCTCAACGTTATGTAAAAAATATCAAATCAATAGCTAGATGTTTTGGTTTGGCCTGGATAAATGCCAGGTGCCCACCAAAGCCGCTCCATCAATGCCTCTCCACAGCTGGACAGGGGAGAGGGAATATGATGAAATGCTCGAGGGTTGAGACAAGGACAGGGAGAGATCACTCACCAGTTACCATCACGGACAAAACAGACTGAACCTGGAGAGAAAAGGAAAGTTTAGTTTATCACCAATTAAATCAGAGTAGGGCAATGAGAAATAAAAGCAGATCTTAAAACACCTTCCCCCCACCCCTCCCTTCTTCCCGGGCTCAGCTTCACTCCCGAATTCTCTCCCTCCTCCCCTCGAGTAGCTCAGGGGGACGGGGAACAGGGGCTGTGGTCAGTTCGTCACACGCTGTCTCTGCCGCTCCTTCCTCCTCAGGGGAGGACTCCTCGCACTCTGCCCCTGCTCCGGCGTGGGCTCCCTCTCACGGGAGACAGTTCTCCACAAGCTACTCCAGTGTGAGTCCTTCACAAACTGCTCCAGTGTGGGTCCTTCCCAGGGGATGCAATCCTTCAGGAACAGGCTGCTCCAGTGTGGGTCCCCCATGGGGTCACCAGCCCTGCCAGCAAACCTGCTCCAGCGTGGGCTCCTCTCTCCACAGGGCCACAGGTCGTGGCAGGCGCCTGCTCCAGTGCGGGCTCTCCATGGGGTCACAGTCCCCTTTGGGCACACCCATCTGCTTCGGTGTGGGGTCCTTTATGGGCTGCAGGTGGAGATCTGCTCCAGCATGGACCTCCATGGACTGCAGGGGCACAGCCTGCCTCAACATGGTCTTCATCACAAGCTGCAAGGGAAAACTCTTTGCTCCGGCATCTGGAGCACCTCTTCCCCTGCTTCTTCACTGACCTTGGTGTCTGCAGAGTTGTTTCTCTCACATCGTCTCACTCCTCTCTCCTGACAGCTGTTTTCCTGCAGGTTTTTTTCTTCCCCTTAACTGTGTTATCCCAGAGGCACTACCACCGTCACTGACTGGTTGGCCTTGGCCAGCAGCAGGTCTGTCTTAGAGCCGGCTGGCACTGGCCTTATCAGACATTGGGAAAGCTTCTCGCAGCTTCTCACAGAAGCCACTGCTGTAGCCTCCCTGCTACAAAAACCTTGCCATGCAAACCCATAACACTATATAAACAGAAATGAGAAGAGTTCTGAAAACTATTTTGTACAAGAAGATATTCTGGCTGCAAAACTCCAACTCTTTGAATAGGATTTTTATGCACTATTACTTGTGCCTAAAGTCTCTTTAGCCATTTGCTGTCTTCTCTTTAGAGCAGCTGAGGAAATTCTGAGCTTTGACTTATTGGTCCCATGAATACTGCTCTAACACTGCACATTAGAGAAGAGATGGTACCGTGTTGCTTTATTCTTCTGCTAACATTAAACTATTTGCAGTCAAGTGCTTGTAAACAAAGTCTTCAAATGACAACTACAAAGAGATTAAGTGTTTTTCCTATTGCAACTTGCAGGACCTACTTATTACAACTTCAAAATTTACACAGTACCCTTACAATTGCTTTTTATACGTCAAATCAACTTACAGGTCATTCTGTGATGCACATGATCTGGTGAAAAGTAATTTGACAATACAAGATAAAAGAATCTGTTCCTGGGACACAAACTAATTGTATACTTCACTCCATATGGGCAACGTAGCAGAATTCCGTGGCTGTCTCACAGTCATTAAAGGTTTCCTTCCATATTGAGCCTTCTTACACTGACATTTGATCAGCAAATTTTCATTTGTGTCCTTGCCAAAACAGTGTAAAGCAGCCTAAGCAGAAGTGAAAGTTTAAATGCATTTGCAAACTTGAACTATCCAATGTTTATTCCTTTTGAAACTGTTGTATGGAAAGATATGCCTAAAAATGTTTTGACATCTTAAGGCTTTAACATAAATTCAGGACAACATATTAGTCACTTTTACTTCATTCCCAACTTTTCTGCAATCTTTTCATTCAAACACTTACAATCTTCAGTAATTGCACTGACTGCATTGACCTACCTGAAATTCATGAGGAGCCTGTGGATATCTCATGTTACAATGAATCAATCATTATTCATTACTGAATTTTAAAAAATAAATTTTACCCATGAAGAAAAATTCCCATGTCACAACAAGGAATTCCTGAATTCCATGGAGTTTCTGGAGATTTCCTTCCACAAAGCATTCAACAGTCAGTCTGGAAATCATATCCCTTTAAAACAAGACCATCCTGGGAACAGTCAGATTTTTTTTTTTAAGGGCTTTTTTTTGTTATATAATGATAACTGTATGGTAGTAATTAGCATGTACACTCTTCACAAATCTAAGAATTGAACCGAAGTGCTATGAACACTTGCTCTTTGATAGCTGGATGATAAATCTACTGAATATTATACTTCCATGTACTAAGAAAACCCTAATAAATAATCACAGTCCACCCTTTCTCCATGATATTTTGATCTTATCTGCCAATATAGCAAGCACTCTAGTTCAGCGGCATAACATTTTTCACACTGACTGATTTTCCATCCCTGATTATGTTCAGTAGTGAAATGGTATGCACAGAGAATTTCTAATGGTTTATTATTATTTTTGTTATTATTATTATTAGTAGTAATACTCTAACATTTACTTAATAGGTTTGGAGGTCTGGGTAAATTTATAGAATGATACTGGAAATACTGTATTATAGTGAATGGAATCAAAGCACAGTCTCTCAACAATATTTATGTGTAGTTGCACAGACAGGTGGGAAGTTTGCAAAGAAAATAATTGTGTATTTATATAGGAATGAGTACAAGATTAAAATAATTTTGACAGTTTATGCTTCGATATTCATTTTAGTGTTTACCATCCGTTAATTTTTTAATACCAAATCCTATCATAGATGTTTTTGGTATTCTTTAACCCAGCTTATCTCTCTCTGCTGCACTGCATGACTTTTTTGTAGCGGCTTTTTGAAAATAAATATTGCAGTGTCCTACCTGTAGTAAAGTTAGTTGCTATGTATTTTTTTATTTAGCTTTGCAGTTGGTTTTGCATTGCCATGAGGAGGTGCTGATGACTGGATTCCATTCGTATGTTAGAACCTCAGAAAAAGGTATAGGAGGTAGTTTTCGGTTCTTAGCTGAGAACTAAGATGAGAAGTGTAAGCAACAGAAATTAATAAATCAAAAAAATCTAGGACTTACAGCGAGCTGAAGTAGGATAGTCTTCTGTTTGTCATGTTTCTACAGCAGTTGATAGAAAAAGAATGAAATTCTCCTCAGCAAGGTAGGTACTAAAAACCAGGAGAATCTGTTATTCTTGAGAATTAGCACTGCAAGCTACTACAAAGTCAGCATACATTTCAGCAAGCACTTCTGCACTTTACGGTTACTACAAGAAGCAACTGTGAAGCATTATAATTTCCTTAACAAGGTACTTGCAACTTTCCTTACAAAGTAAACAAATCAATAATTTCTACTGATCAAGGAGAGCTGACCTCTGCCAAGGTGATTTTATTACAGATTTTAAACCAATCAGTGCGGACCATTTTTTTCTTGAAGCACACACTGGAAATAGCATTTAACTACTTAAAATATACTTCATATACGGGAACCGGTTGCCCAGAGAGGTAGTGGAGGCCCCATCCCTGCAAACATTCAAGGCCAGGTTGGATGGGGCTGTGAGCAACCTGGCCTAGTTGAAGGTGTCCCTGCTCAGTGCAGAGGGGTTGGGATAGATGACCTTTAAAGGTCCCTTCCAACCCAAATCATTCTATGATTCTATGATTCCGAGACTTCCAGAAGGCATTTGCAGCTGAAGAATGCGACAGATTTTAAATTAAGGAGAAGTCTGCGCATAATACCGTAACAGGTGGAGCACCATGATCTTGGGAGATCAGCTCCAAAACGTTAAGAGCCTGTCCAAGTATGGTACAAACTAATTACACCATAGACTAAAGCATCTGATCAGAATTTTATTTGGTGAGGGAGCAGAAAGAAACAGCGTTGTTTGGAGTTTGTCTGGCTCTATCTCTGTGCCGTATTCCCTTCTGCTCTGGATTTCATTCCTCATTTTCATGGGTTTAATTGCAGTGAAGAAATCATAACACACCTTTTAATTCCTCAAGGAGAGTCTTCAGGATGCAAAATCATTCCTTGGCTCTTCTAACTGCATTTCCAGGTATCGTCACAACTTTTCCTATGGTCCTAAATTTGCTGGGCAAGTAAAATGGGGAAAATGTTGGCTATTTGACAGTGAGAATAGCGGCACCCTGTGGCTTGTGCCTGGCTTTGCTTTGCAACATTTAAATCCTACAGTAAAATCTCTCTGGCTCCCTCTGACACGTGCTGATTATTATTCTAATACACATCATACTAAGTGATTTATTTTAGCTCATAAAAAATAGCATTTTTTATTTTAGAAACCTTGATTCTCTGTATATGAGATAGAGAGTATTTGGGGCAAGAATGCCCATCTTTGAAAAGTTATTAAAACACAATAACTTTCATCCTCTGCTGTTTAACTTCTCTACTTTGTGTCTTCATATTTTGTTATTCACAGAAAGCTATGAAGCCACCTCTGAGCTCATGTACAGGCATGTATATATCCAACAATATGGATTACGATGAATAAAAGTGACTTGACCTCAAGTAGTGCCTCAAGTAGGGCTTTGCCAGCCTAGTCTCCTGATATTTAGAAACCTAATATGTATTACTTCAATTCAGTTCTGAAATAAGGGCCCTGCTAGTAATTTCTGGAGGCCCTGTGTACCCCTCTGTCTGCTAGTGCAAAGGACTGTCAGTAATGAGACAGTGTTCTGAGCACCTTCCAGTATTAGACTTGGTGTGTCCCTGTACACCTGGCCCCTGGGATCTGGGCTGGGGGGGACAGAGGGAAGCTCTGTGACACCTTTGAGTGTCATTATCACTCATGGCATTTTGACAAAATTCTGCCACACCTGTCACAAAAGTGAGGCAGTGACATAGTAACAAAGGTGCCATTGCTTGCACTCTTACTCTCGTTTTATTTATTCTTTGTAAACCAACCCTAAAATCACTACAGTTTGTTTCACAGCCTATGCAATGATATTCCTCTATTAGTAAATCACTCCAGAGACTGGTGCTTTACTTGGAAACAAATGCAAACATTGATGTGGTTCTGGTTCACTAGCCACCAAATTTTCAGTGCTCAGCAGGGCTCAAACAACAGAAGACCTTGGTAATGGATTTTGTTGAAGCAACACAGACCTATGGATCCTGGCTTGAGCATGCAATATAAAAAACGGGTGCTGTTTCTTCATGAGTTAAGTACACCTAAAGCACCCAGAGAAGTATAAAGGATGTTAGCTGGGCTGAGTTTGGGTGGAATATTGGTTATATAGGTGAAAATGGCGCTTAAATAGCCCATGCTACCCAAAACCAAACCAGGCTGTGAAACACTTCCAGGAGTATCTGCTGGCTGTTGCATTCACACATTGGCAATGCCAGAGGTGCTTGCTTCATAAGACACACCCAATGCATCCTGATTTTGCACCGATATTTCAGGGGTTTGCCTTAGATATCAAAACAACAACCAAGTAGCCTGTGCTAGCTGACATTATTTCTCAGACACATTCAAATGAGAACTACCATTTCAGTGTGAGTGATTGACAGTCTGGTTGTGGCTGGAAGGGAGGCAACAGCACTGAAGCAAGAAATTCAAAAAAATCCCCCCAAAAATCCCAAAGCAACTTGACAGGAAAATGTAAGAAAAAGGGGAAAAGGGCAGAGAAAATGGGTTGGTGAGTGTACATGTGCATGAACGAGAAGAAAGATCTTTTTATTTTGTTTTTCATTTTGGACATCTAGCTGTCAGATATCCTTCCATTCAGAAGAATGACAGCCACACAGCAGAGATACCTGAGCTTTCTATGAACTGACTGCACAGAATACCAATCACGTTAGCTACATCATTGTAGAGGTCAGTGGGGAATTTGCCCTAATGAGAAGTTAACCAGCACATTTATGTACTAATGGCTATTTAGTGTTGTTATCAATAGTACTAACAGGTACTTGTTATCAATACTCAATGATGCCAATAATCTCTTTCTGGTTTGAGCTGTTAGATATTCTGTCAAGGGTTTAGGAACCAACACTTTTAGAATTATACAACTATATAGCAGGAAATTTAATTGAGAGAACTTGAGAAAATATTGCATTGTCTGGACTGAGTGGATTTGTGAAAAGAACACATGATTTTGGCCTCTGATATAAACATCAGGTTTCATAAGTACATTTACAATAATATATCCATTGTAGTTCTAATGCAGAACAGAAGTAATATTTTTGACACATTGTTTTGGTTTCGGCTGCCGCCGGCAACAAAAGTGCCACGCGGCCGCCCCTCCCCCCGCCGGCGTGCGGAGGAGAATGGAAAGAAAGAGGCAGAAACTGGTGGGTCGGGATAAGGGCAGTTTAACAGAACAGCAAACAGAGGGAAAACAGGAACAACAACGATACAAATAAGGAGAAAACACAACCACGAACCGTACAACAGCCGCTCTCCCGAAACCGGACCGGCGCTGCGCCCACCCAAGCCGCGAGTGCCTTCCCGCCGCGCCGCCCCCCCCCACTGGAACCCCGCGTGACGTCACATGGTATGGAATACCGGGCTCTGTTTGGCCAGGTGGGGTCAGCCCCCACCCCCCGGCTGTGCCCCTTCCTGGAGTCCGGTGAAAATTAACCCTGTTCTGGCCAAACCCAGGACATTATCCACCCCTTATTCCATACCATCTACGTCATGCCCAGGTCCCCCATAGTCCAGTTGATCACCACCACTTCTCCTGTCTCCAGATATCATTCCTTTAGTCTATGGATCATCACTCTAAAGTGTCCATTGAGTTCATTTAATCCATGACTTCAGGCTCCATCTGTCGTTATGGTCTTCCGTGGCAGGGGAGGTGATGTGTGGTGATGGGCGGTCACTTGCTGCATCCAGAGCTCACGGCTGATGTATCTGGTGCGGCCCGTGCCCACAGTCTGCAGGAGAGGTTGATCTTGATGAAGTTGCTGGATGCCAGTTGTTGAAAACCAGGTCCAGTTCCATCATCGCTGTGCTCTGCTAGGTTTTCATCGAAAAAGTCCATCCTTCTTTAATCTGGACGATTCTTACTATGCTACTACTGGTACAAAATATAACAATTATAACAGTGATAACAGACAGTGACAGGGCTATTTAACAACTAACTTTATACAATTTATTTATGGACTATTCTCGCCCAAAATTAAATCCCCATGAGGTACACATCGGACTTCCCCATCCTTCCGCATTACCCACCAGGTACACCCAGGTCCTTGAGCAAAAGCAATCCCGCGGACGGGCTTGCCTTTGCCTGAGGCAGGACTAACCCAAACTGTCTCCCCTAACATGTTCCGCATGTGCACTACAGGGACTTTATCACCTTCTACTGGGCGCTGAGGTTTTGACTGGGCAGGACCAGCCCGGTTGGTGGACCCTCTGGTGTTCACCAACCAGGTGGCCTTTGCTAAATGGGTATCCCAATTTTTGAAAGTCCCACCCCCCATTGCCCTCAAAGTGGTTTTTAGCAGCCCATTGTAACGTTCAATCTTTCCAGAGGCTGGTGCATGGTAGGGGATGTGATACACCCACTCAATACCGTGTTCTTTGGCCCAGGTGTCTATGAGGCTGTTGCGAAAGTGAGTCCCGTTGTCCGACTCAATTCTTTCGGGAGTGCCATGTCGCCACAGGACTTGTTTTTCCAGGCCCAGGATGGTATTCCGGGCAGTGGCATGGGGCACAGGGTAGGTTTCCAGCCATCCGGTGGTGGCCTCCACGATTGTGAGCACATAGCGCTTGCCTTGGCGGGTTTGTGGCAGTGTGATGTAGTCAATCTGCCAAGCCTCCCCATATTTATATTTTAGCCATCGTCCTCCATACCACTGAGGCTTTACCCGCTTGGCTTGCTTGATTGCAGCACATGTCTCACATTCATGGATAACCTGTGCGATAGTGTCCATGGTCAAGTCCACCCCTCGGTCACGAGCCCATCTGTATGTCGCGTCTCTTCCTTGGTGGCCCGAGGTGTCATGGGCCCACCGAGCTATAAAGAGTTCACCCTTATGTTGCCAGTCCAGATCCACCTGAGCCACTTCAATCTTAGCAGCCTGATCTACCTGGTGGTTGTTTTGATGTTCTTCAGTGGCCCGACTCTTAGGGACGTGGGCGTCCACGTGACGGACTTTTACAACCAATTGCTCCAGCCGGGCAGCAATATCTTGCCACAATGGGGCAGCCCAGATAGGTTTGCCTCTGCGCTGCCAGTTGTTCTTCTTCCATTGCTGCAGCCACCCCCACAAGGCATTGGCCACCATCCAAGAGTCAGTGTAAAGATAGAGCACTGGCCACTTCTCTCGACTGGCAATGTCTAAAGCCAGCTGGATGGCTTTCACCTCTGCAAACTGGCTGGACTCACCTTCTCCCTCGGCAGTTTCTGCGACTTGTCGTGTAGGGCTCCATACAGCAGCCTTCCACCTCCGCTGCTTCCCCACAATGCGACAGGACCCATCCGTGAACAGGGCATACTGTTTCTTATCTTCTGGCAGCTGGTTATACAGTGGGGCCTCTTCAGCACGTGTCACCTCCTCCTCTGGCGATGCTCCAAAATCTTTGCCTTCTGGCCAGTCCATGATGACCTCCAGAATTCCTGGGCGACTGGGGTTTCCCATTCGGGCGCGCTGGGTGATCAGAGCGACCCACTTACTCCACGTAGCATCGGTGGCATGATGCGTAGAGGGGACCCTCTCTTTGAACATCCAGCCCAGGACCGGCAATCGTGGTGCTAGGAGGAGGTGTGCTTCAGTGCCGACCACTTCTGAAGCAGCTCGAACGCCTTCATATGCTGCCAGAATCTCTTTTTCAGTGGGAGTATAGCGGGCCTCGGATCCTTTTTATCCCCGGCTCCAGAACCCCAGGGGTCGACCTCGAGTCTCCCCTGGTGCTTTCTGCCAGAGACTCCAGGTTGGGCCATTCTCCCCAGCTGCGGTGTAGAGCACGTTTTTAACATCTTGCCCTGACCGGACTGGACCAAGGGCTACGGCATGACCTATCTCCCGTTTAATCTGTTCAAATGCCTGTCGTTGCTCAGGGCCCCATTCAAAATCATTCTTCTTCCGGGTCACGTGGTACAGAGGACTTACAATCTGGCTGTAATTTGGGATGCGCATCCTCCAAAAACCCACAACACCCAGGAAGGCCTGTGCTTCCTTTTTGCTGGTTGGTGGAGACATAGCTGCTATTTTGTTGATAACATCCATTGGGATCTGACGGCGCCCATCCTGCCATTTTATTCCCCAAAACTGGATCTCTTGCGCAGGTCCCTTGACTTTACTTCGCTTAATGGCGAAACCGGCTTTCAGAAGGATCTGAACTATTTTCTCCCCTTTCTCAAAAACCTCCTCCGCTGTGTCGCCCCATATAATGATGTCGTCGATGTACTGCAGATGTTCTGGGGCTTCACCCTTTTCCAGTGCAGTCTGGATTAGTCCATGGCAAATGGTGGGACTGTGTTTCCACCCCTGGGGCAGTCGATTCCAGGTGTACTGGATGCCCCTCCAGGTGAAAGCAAACTGTGGCCTGCACTCTGCTGCCAAAGGGATGGAGAAGAATGCATTAGCGGTGTCAATTGTAGCAGACCACTTGGCTGCCTTTGACTCCAGCTGATACTGAAGTTCTAGCATGTCTGGCACGGCAGCACTCAGTGGTGGTGTGACTTCATTCAGGCCACGGTAGTCTATTGTCAGTCTCCACTCTCCAGTAGATTTTCTCACTGGCCATATGGGACTATTAAAGGGTGAGTGAGTTTTGCTGATCACTCCTTGACTCTCCAGTTGACGGATCAGCTGATGAATGGGGAGAAGGGAGTCTCAGTTGGCACGATACTGTCGCCGGTGCACCGTTGTGGTCGCGATGGGTACCCGTTGTTCTTCAACCCTCAGCAACCCCACAACGGAAGGATCCTCCGAGAGACCAGGCAAAATGGACAGCTGTTTAATTTCTTCCGTCTCCACAGCAGCTATGCCAAAAGCCCACCGATACCCCTTTGGGTCCTTGAAATAGCCTCTCCTAAGATAGTCTGTCCCAAGGATGCACGGAGCCTCGGGGCCAGTTACAATCGGGTGCTTCTGCCAGTCCTGCCCAGTGAGGCTCACTTCAGCCTCCAGTAGACTCAGCTCTTGGGACCCCCCTGTCACTCCCGAAATGCAAATGGGCTCTGACCCTTTGAACTCTGATGGCATTAAAGTACACTGTGCACCAGTGTCCACTAGAGCTTTATACTCTTGTGGATCTGACGTGCCAGGCCACCGAATCCACACCGTCCAATAGACACGGTTGTCCCTTTCCTCCACCTGGCTGGAGGCAGGGCCCCTCTAATCCTCGTCAGAGAAATTGCTGCTCACCTGCTGTAAAAATGACTTGGAGGTCCCCTCCAGAGGATCGGAATCAAGGTCAAACTGTCTACCTGGTCTGGAGAGCTGGCTTTTGGAAACTGGAGCGGCATTTTTCCTAACAGAGTCCCCTTTTGTGATTGTTTTACCTCGCAACTCACAGACTCGGGCCTCTAGACTTGAGGTGGGTTTTCCATCCCACTTCCTCATGTCCTCTCCGTGGTCACGCAAGTAGAACCACAGGGTGCCCCGGGGTGTATAGCCTCTGTATTCCCTCTCCTGAGCAGAGAAACGCTTGCCCCTAATAGCTGAGATGCGGGCCCGCACAGGTGGGGAGTAGGACATATCCTCTTTGAATTGCTGGAACTGCCGGGACAATTTATTCACAGCTGAGACAAGGGAGGAAGAGAGACTTTCCTCATATTGGCGGAGTCTGACAGCCACCTCATCCACTGTTGGTGCGTCTTTACCTTTCCAGTTTACAACTGCCAATGAGTTGGCATGCGAGGAGGGTGCGCTCCGCACAAACTTCCTCCACATGGATTGTGAGCACTGGAGTTCATCTGGGTCTGTGGGTACCTGTTCATCGTCTGTGTCACAGTAAACCAGCTCCCACACAGCTAATTCCCTCAAGTACTGAATACCCCTCTCCATATTGGTCCACTTGCCAGGATAGCATACAAAATCGTCACTGAAGGGGTACCTCTCCCTCACGCCTGACAGAAGTCTCCTCCAGAGGCTGAGGACTTGTTCCTTTTTCCCAACGGCCTTGTCAATGCCCCCATCCCTGGCCAGGGATCCCAGCTGCTTGGCTTCCTTGCCCTCTAATTCCAAGCTGCTGGCCCCGTTATCCCAGCACCGCAGCAGCCAGGTGACAATGTGCTCGCCAGGGTGGCGGCTGAAATCTTTCCGCATGTCTTGCAGCTCGCCCAGGGACAGGGACCGGGTGATGATCTCTGTCTCTATCTCCCGCGATGACCCTGGCTCATCGTCATCCCTCCCGGAGCGATCTGCTCTCTTTGCGTCTTTCTTTAGTTTTACGGGGGCAACTGCTACCTGCACAGGTTGGTCATTGGGCTCAGTCACTGTGCCTGTGGCTGGAGCTGGGGCTGGAGCAGCTGCCGTGCCCGCTGGGGAAACCGAGGCAGACCCTGCAGCTGTGGCAGCGGCAGTGGTGGTGCCGGTCGGGGGGGCTGGGACTGCCTGCTGGGCTGGAGGGGCTGCAGGGCCGGCTGGGGGGGCAGCGCCAGCTGCAGTGCCTGCCGCTTCGTTTCCCCCCCTTTCCCTCTTAAGGCACTGAACAGTGTTGAACATGGCTCGGTAGGCATGGGCCAGACCCCAGCACATTGTGGTGATCTGTGTCTCTCTGGAGTTCCCAGGGTGGCAGCACACTTTTTTCAGATATTTTACCAGATTGTCCGGATTCTGTATTTGTTCAGGGGTGAGTTTAAAACACACCGGTGGTGCCCACTGCTCTAGACATCTGCCCATGCTGTCCCACACACCCAGCCACTCACAGCTATCCAGCCCCGGGGCAGGTCTCTGCAGGATGTTCTTAACGACTTGCTTAACCCTAAACAAAACCCAGAACCCGTTCAGCAGGCAGAACAAAAGGAGAGTGCTGCCCTGAGCATCCCATGGGTACTCGAAATTATCAAAAGCCGTTAGAACTGGCCTGAAGGAGAGAGGGGGGGCGAAAGAGTGGGGGAAGGTATCCCCTTCGGTTTTCCCCACAGACTGGGTTTGATTATTCACAAATTCTAAGACATAGGATCGGAGGTACGGAAATGACCGCAGAGCCGCATGCAAATACAAGCCTAATTTCATGCACAGTGATGTTATCATATCATAAGTCGATATCGTACAGTAGAGCAAAATTATCATCCTGATCTTTTTCCCAGCGATGATGAACAGCACGGCATTGAATACATACTGCAAATAAGGATTCAAAAACCACAGCCATCTGATCAAAGACAGAAACATTTTTACCGGCGACTATTTAACACAGAAAAATGCGTATGACAAAATTTAACAAAACGTAAGAAAACAGTTTTAACACCCGCTGCTCAGCCCTGCCGTTATCCCCGCCCCACGTTGGGCGCCAATTTAATGTTTTGGTTTCGGCTGCCGCCGGCAACAAAAGCGCCACGCGGCCGCCCCTCCCCCCGCCGGCGTGCGGAGGAGAATGGAAAGAAAGAGGCAGAAACTGGTGGGTCGGGATAAGGGCAGTTTAACAGAACAGCAAACAGAGGGAAAACAGGAACAACAACGATACAAATAAGGAGAAAACACAACCACGAACCGTACAACAGCCGCTCTCCCGAAACCGGACCGGCGCTGCGCCCGCCCAAGCCGCGAGTGCCTTCCCGCCGCGCCGCCCCCCCCCACCGGAACCCCGCGTGACGTCACATGGTATGGAATACCGGGCTCTGTTTGGCCAGGTGGGGTCAGCCCCCACCCCCCCGGCTGTGCCCCTTCCTGGAGTCCGGTGAAAATTAACCCTGTTCTGGCCAAACCCAGGACACACATCAGAAGAAAACATGACTGAAATCTGTAAGTGTGACTTTTCAGTGATTGTGCTCCATCCTGTCTGTAGTTAGTGCAGGATGGAGTTGTTACCAGTTCAAGACCTTCCATAATTAGGTTTTTTGAACATTAACAAAAGTCTGAAAATTATATAAATGGTATAGAGAGCTTCTCAGGTCAAATCTGCTTGTGTTTAATTTTAAATGTACACAGGTGATAGTGAAATTTTAAAAAAATTCCAAATATTCAAAATATTTTTTGTAGGATATAAGCTTTCTTTGCAAAATATGTGTTGTGTTTCATGTTGAAGGATATTTTACCATTTACAAGTATGCACAGCTTCCTGTGCTGTGCATCATGCAGGGGGCATCTAGCTGAGAGGCTGGCTAGGTTATTGAAAAAAATTTTTAGAAACTTAAATAAAAATTCTTAAACTGTCTAACATATAAAACTACTTTCTAAAAAAAAATACTATCATTTAATGATAATCTGATTTATATATATATATATATATCAATTTCTTAAACCAAATAGCTGCTTTTGAACCTTCAAGGATTTTTTAATAATAGAAAAATACTTACAAACTATACTCTTAGATGTTCTCTCTGAAAATTTCCTGATTAATAATAAAACTGCAGAAGTATTACTTTTGCTTTCTTCATAATGTCAGCTGTTTTTTTAAGTTGTTATTCTATGGAAAAAAATATTGAGCTATGTAAAGTACCATCATCTCACCAATCTGGGTGTAAAAATATATACTACTGTAATGGGTTGTATGCATTGTAACTCGAAGAAAGCTATATATTTGCAAATACTAGTTTGTGAAGAGCCCATTCCTTAAGTCTATGCATCCAGTTTTAGGACAGCTAACAATGAACTGAATGAAAGAGGTGGAGGTTTCATCACAAACTCCATTCATGTAAAGCACAGAAAGATATTAGGCAGAAGCAGCCTTTCTTTTTAAATACTATGTGGCACATAAAACTTTTCTGAAGGAGGAGAATAAAACTCCTTAAACCTCTGGTAGCTTGGAAAGTCCTTCTTAATTTTAAAAATCTCTCCACAAGAACTTTACTCAGCAGAAGACTATGCCTCAGAAATTTCAAGAGGAAAATAATTTATTTGATATGTGCCAAATGTAAATAGCTGCTTAACAGAGTATAGTTTTATCTATAAACTAATTCATACTTCACCATAACAGTGGTTTTATAAGCATTAATGTATTTACCATAGTAACAGTCTGCTCATAAACTCTTGCAGAGAACAGGGACTAAAGTTGTGTAAGTATCCTTTTGCTGTATGTATCAAAATGCTAGAAAAATGTCTTTCAAAATAAGAACTCTTGCTTTCAAATACCTTTTTTTCAGCTAGACTTCTACATGAGACAGGAATATCTGCTTTGAAGTGTATTTTGGAGAACAGAAGACAGAACATGAGGTAACTGTTCAGATTTTTGGTAATCCTTCTGGTAACATTATGGAAAAGGCTGTGACAAAATGAGTCCTGATGTACATGGGCAGTCCTGGCATCCCTACCAGCCAAGTGCTGCTGCGGGTGCTCGACCCTAGGCTCAGCCCATGCTTGTTGCCTTGCTTGGTCTCCATTGTCAGTTCAGGGCAGTGCATACATACTTGGGGTAGCTCTGAGCAGATTCTTGCATCCGACAATTTTTATTTTCACCTGATGCTCTGCTTATACAAAGATATCGCTCTGCAGATGATGTCCTTTGCAAAGCTCTAAGCTGATGTGCATAGGCTGCTTAACAGATACAGAACACTTGAAGATGTCATTCAGACATACACTGAGTAGCCTCATATGAGCCTCATCTAAACCATCAGTGAGAGTGTGGCCAGGAGGAAGAAAGCACAGAGACAGTATCCCTGTTGCATGACTATCCCTGGCTTACAATCAGTGGCATTCCTAACTGTGCACTGCAAAGTCAGAGGAGAGCAATTTCAGCTTAATTCTGGCTTTCTGTGCAGGTCACCGGAAACCTAAAAATCAATACACAGATATCCATGCTGACATTATTAGCTCTGTTAGATGCTTTTGATTGCAGTTTTGGGTATGAAGTTATATTTTCTCTGGAAGTGCCTAAAACTGCACAATAGCTTTGACTCCTTTTTCCTGGAAAAACCTACAAAAAGAGTCTTCTTTGCCCCTAAGACTTGTGTTTGCCGTCTACTTTTCTTGATATTTATACTTAAATGCATCATAGCGTCTGGAGTGGCTGCAATTGTTCTTGAGACAGTGCAGTGAACTGCAGAGTAAAGTACCATGCAAGTGTTCCCCTGCTACTGTGTTGTGCCTTTTCTGATTGTGAATCTATAACACGGTTGATGGACCACACATTAACAAGCACCACATCAGCTTTTGCACCTTTCAGTTGGTGAAGTGCAAAAATAGTGTGTCATTTCTGTTTTATTATGTGGAATAAAGCAAACGTTGTGATGGTAGACTACAGCATAAAAAAAAAGAAAAAAGAAGAAAAAAAACCCCCAACAAAACCCAAAGGTAATTAATAATGCTAAAAACTCATACTGAGCTGCTGGGTCCAGTCTGAGGCACACTGAAGCTTCTGTGCCTGATCTACTGCCCTCTACAGCATAGGTATTTTGCTGTCAAGACTGCATAGCTGCAAATATGATTGCCTTATTGATTTCTTTCCCCTTAGACATCAATGTATGCAGCAGTAGTGGAGAGCTGTGCTAAACATAGACAAGTGTGCAATGTCTTGGACTTGCAGGTGACACCTGCACGCTTTCTTTGCAATTCTTCTTCCACATACCTTTTTCAATGCAACCATCCCTGGTGTGCTGCTTTCAGAGTAGTGGGCTGCACTTCCAGATGCCTGCCACGTTAGAAAATTGGAAATGCAGAACTCCGTAAAGAAATGAACATTCAGGACTTGAGATAAAGCAAAGTGCTGGTAGGAAATAACCAGTGGTACCTAACTGAACTTCAGGCTACTGAATGACTTTGGAAGGTATGTGGCAGTATTTCCCACTGTCGTTTTTCTAGCCTGGCAAGCTTTTCTAGTCTTTCAAATTCCCAGCTCTGACAGAAAATGTAGCTGCTAACGCAGCTTGCATTAACTTTGAAGAACATCCCTTTAGTGAGGAAGACTAATTAGCTGTTCAAGCCAAATTTGCAATTCAAAAGAATAAATCCCAAAACACAGTTTTCTTAAAAAAGTAAACAAGAAAGCACTAAATCTTTAAGGATAGTTGATTACTCCCCCCTCTTTTAAATGCTACAGAATTTGCTATATTTAAACCCTGAGCTAAACATATGAGGCATCTCTGACGATTCCCAGTGCAAGCTAGTTGGGCAGCATTCAGCACCAGGCAGCATGCAGCACTCCAGAGACATTGACATAATTGGCTGATGCTTTTCTTCTGTTTTCTGCATATAAGAGGTGTGATTGATTTAAACTGCACTTCGTTTTATGAGGCCCTGAGCATCTTAATTTTCTGGTCCAAACTTTGAGGATGAATTTGACTAAAAGGATATAACTTATTATTTTGTTTTTAGTTTTCTTTAAAACAGATTAGACTAAAAAATAGAGCATAAGCTGAAGAAATTTTTAACAGCCAATTTACATATGGCTTTGCCTCATCTAACTCTTTTCTAATTTCTCTTTGATGTTAAATTACTCAACATACCAGCCTCTGTTTTTTTGTAGCAGAGTTGTATGTAAAGATGTTTACGTGAACACCTCTGCCACCAAATCTCAGTTTCCTTTGTTTCCATATGCAAATGAGATCTATCTTATCAACAGGTCACAATGAAGTGGAAAATTAAATTGTGTGTTCTTATAAGGTACTAAAACCTGCAAGGGAAGCACTATATCTTCTTGTGGGTTCAAGAAAACCATTTGCTTTTATGTAGTGCAACAAACATAAGTGTTTAAATGTTACTTACACAAATCGGATCTAACTTGCAAATAAGGCTTTTAATTTATGTTTTTTTTTTCTTACTGTGGGATCTAAATGCAAGTATGGCAACATCAACTTCATATTCTGTACTGAAAAATGTGTTAGAGAGCCACATTAGCAAATTTTTTGAAAATTATAGAGTTTATCCATCACCTCAAAGAAATATACTAATATATACCATTCATACACATAAGATCTATTACTTGAATAGGAGAAATTATGGTTTTATGCTAGACACTGAATAAATAAAATTGTATGCCATGACTGTTTTGACTATAGGCACTTCACCCGGAGTATGTGAGCAAGTGTCTAAGGAGCATTTCTGTAGCGCAGTGGTTATCACGTTTGCCTTGCATGCAAAAGGTCCCTGCTTTATAACTGGGCAGACGACACTTAATTTTTTCTATAAAGTTGGACTCGAAGATTTTACGGGTCTTTTCCAACCTAAAGGATTCTATGATTCTGGTTACACAGAGCAGAGGTTCATCTGTTGTCACCACGTAGATAAAAATTACTTTATTAGATTGGAGTTTTGTCTTGGAATGGTTGACCTTTACATATATTCTTTTTCATTTATAGGTAATGTATCAGGCTGAAAACCTGCAATTATTGATGCAGAAAAGCAAACATTTTCCCGAAAATTAAATTTGAAGACTTTATTGGAAACCTTCAAGAAATTGAAGTGGCAGGTTATCAGACTCTAGTGCAATCAGAGATTTTGGGCTATGTTTTTCAGAATACCAAAATTTACTTGTGATGGAGGGAAAAACCATTTTTAAGAAGTAATATTGGGAAGCTGTGAAATTAAAAAGTAAATCTTCTTATTTTCTGCAATGATGGTAATCTGTTGTTTTTATTTCTACTCGGTGGTCTGTTAACTTACATGATGTTGTCTTAAAAAAAAAAGAGATTTTAGCTAAGAAGTCTCTTCAGAGCCATACTTTTAAACTGAGAGGTTCAAAACAGGAGATTACCAGAAAAGTTACGGCAATTTTTACTGTGTGTTATTTTCTTTTCTGCATGTGGTTAGCTAGTGTTTAATTAGCTATTTCATTGAAAGTGGTACTGTTTTATATCCCTTTTCTATGTCAGCGCTCTGAAATCAAAAGCATATTTGAAATCCATGGATGCTGCACCGATGGAGGGATAAATTCTTTGCAGAAATGTTGCACATATATTCATATATGATACAATAAATAATGCCTATGTATAATGATCTATAAAAATAATTTATATACATATATGTGCACCTACACATATAAACTTGGGTTTCTGTGACCTAAAATAAAATTCTAGTGAATGTTTGGACCTTATAGATAGTTATTTCTGTTACACTACAAGCATAATACCAGCTATTAAATGAAGAAGATACGATAGCTTTACTTTCAACAGTACATGTAAACATGTGGTAAAGCACAGTGATTGATTATGCCAATGGCTGTGTGCTGTTTATGGCCTAATAACTCCAAGGGACATAACTAGGTTTGTTGCATAAACTAGACATAGTTTCTTTCTTACACAAGCTTTCTGTGATTATATTGACTTGACTGTTCTACAGAACAGAAAATGGTTTAAAATTTGGCACCAAAATATCACAGAATGGTAGGGGTTGGAAGGGACCTCTGTGGGTCATCTAGTCCAACCCTCCTGCCGAAGCAGGGTCACCTACAGGAGGCTGTAGAGGACCTTGTCCAGGCGGGTCTTGAATATCTCCAGAGAAGGAGACTCCACAACCTCCCTGGGCAGCCTGTGCCAGGTCTCCGTCACCCTCAGAGGGAAGAAGTTCTTCCTCATGTTCAGACGGAACTTCCTATGCCTCAGTTTGTGCCCATTGCCCCTTATTCTGTTGCTGGGCACTACTGAAAAGAGTTTGGCCCCATCCTCCTGACACCCACCCTTCGGATATTTGTAAGTATATATTAGGTCCCCTCGCAGCCTTCTCTTCTTCAGACTGAACAAGCCCAGCTCCCTCAGCCTCTCCTCGTAGGAGAGATGTTCCAGTCCCCACCATCCTTGGAGCCCTCCGCTGGACTCTCTCCAGTAGCTCTTCATCTTTCTTGAACTGGGGAGCCCAGAACTGGACAGAGTACTCCAGATGAGGCCTCACTAGGGCAGAGTAGAGGGGAAGGAGAACCTCCCTCGACCTACTGGCCACACTCCTCCTAATGCACCCCAGGATCCCATTGTCCTTCTTGGCAGCCAGGGCACACTGCTGGCTCATGGTCAACCTGTTGCCCACTAGGACACCCAGGTCCCTCTCCACAGAGCTGCTCTCCAGCAGGTCCACCCCAAGCCTGTACTAGTGCATGGGTTTGTTCCTGCCCAGGTGCAGGACCCTGCACTTGCCCTTGTTGAACCTCATCAGGTTCCTCTCTGCCCAACTTTCCAGCCTGTTGAGGTCACGCTGAATGGCAGCACAGCCTTCTGGTGTATCTACCTAACATTTCTCCCATTTTTGTGTCATCAGCAAACTTGCTGAGGGTACGTTCTAACTCTTCATCCAGGTCGTTGATGAAGAAGTTGAACAAGACTGGGCCCAGTACTGACCCCTGTGGGACACCACTAGTTGCCGGCCTCCAACTAGACTCAGTGCTGCTGATGACAACCCTCTGAGCTCTGCCATTCAGCCAGTTCTCAATCCATCTCACTGACCACTCATCCAGCCCACTCTTCCTGAGCTTCCGTAGGAGATGTTATGGGAAACCGTGTCGAAAGCCTTGCTGAAGTCTAGGTAGACAACCTCCATGGCTCTCCCTTCATCTACAAATAACACATCAAGTATGTTAAAAGACGTCCAGCTTCCAAGAACGCATACATGTGCTTTAGTATGTTATACAGGAACACTGAACTCAAATGAAACGGAACATGTGCTTTTGCATTAGATTTCAGAGACTAAATAGCAAATCAACAGGAAGTCCTATGAACTTCTTTGTTACCCCAGACCTTACATTAAGCATAATTTTTGTACAACTGTAAAAGTTGCCGTAAAACTCTATTTCTTAGATAGGCTGTAGCTCTGTTGTGCTACAACAAACAGGACCTCGTGCTTGGCTAATCTGAAATGTGGCTGTCGTTAGGGTACCTAATTTGAATCACCCCGAAAGCCTTCATTTCTATTTTCGTGTTTGCCATCTCAGTGCTGCTTCTTAGCGGTTCCTCATCATCCAGCCTGGAGGTCAGAGCAAGCTCGCTCCTCCTCCCCGCCATCCGGCTCTCCCGAGGGACCCGCTGGTCCTAACATTTGATTTCGTGACGGCGGGAGGCTGCCTCGGGGCGGCGGGGGCGTGGCCGGGGGCGCGCCCGGAGCCGGGGGCGGGGCCCAGGGCAGGCGGAGGAGGGGCTGCGCCCCGCCGGCCCCGCCGCACAGCCCGCCCCTCGCCCGGCGGCAGCGGCGGCTCCCGGCGGCGGCTCCCGGCTCCCGGCCGGACGGGGAGGGCGCCCGCGGGACAGGTAGGAGGGACCCGTCCCGTCCCGACCGGACCCGCAGGTGCGGCGGAGCAGCGCGGCGGCGGCCCGGGGGGCGGCGGGACGCGGAGCGGGGGTTGCCCCGGGCGGAGGTGCCGTCGGGGCGGCGTGCGGGCTGGCCCGCCGGGGACGGTGCGTTCCAAAGGCTGCCGCGCGTTGTGGAAGGCGAGGGCACGCGCTGGGGCGTGCGGGGTGCGGGGCGTGCGTGTGTGTGACCTGCGCGCCGAAACGCACATCTGCTTAATAACGCGTCTGCGTTCCAGCCTCCGTCCTTCAGCAGAAGCTGCCTACAGACGCTCTCGGTTGCGCGGTGTCCGGTACAGATTTTCTTCTGGCGACGGCCACAGTAGTGTAAATATTTCCCGTTTCGCGTTCCAGCCAAGAAGGGGGCTCTGTCTGGGAGTGCAGGCGTGAATCAGTTGGCAAGAGCAAGCAGCTGCTTTTCCGAGAACGAGCTGGGAATGCAGGGCTTTTTGTAACCCTACGAATTACTTCAGTGTCGCTGCCAGTCACAGGGTCCCTAAATGCAGTCGAAACAGCCACGCATTTCTCAGAGTTGCGTACGGCTTCGAATTTTTTCTCAAGTACCAACTTTTGATTATAGAGCAAGTTTGAAAGCTCGGCTTGGAAGGTACTGTCAGTACTGAAGACGTTTCACGGCGTGCTTTCTCAGGTTTGTAACCGAGCTCTGGCAGCGGCACTGTGGAAAGCAGCTTAACATAACGACTCTGTTTAGGAAAAATGTTTTTATCCAGCAACTTGGAAGAACAAAAAAACCAAAAAGCCGAGCCTGGAGAGTGACATTTGTTTCCCAGCAGATAAGCTGCAGACCTAAGCTGGAAAGTCTGAGATGCTTTGACTGAGCAGCCTGTCTGATGCGGGGCTGAAACTGAAAGCTGGCTTCAGGCCTCAGTTTCCCTGTCCACACCCCGAAATGGGGTTTGTGCCCAAGAACACAATACAGGGAGCAAAGCATACGCAATGAGGTATGCGCGGCATTCTTGAAGCGCAGGGCGGGGTGTGCAACTGTCTGAGCTGGAGACAGAATTTAGGAAAATAACAGCCTGGGTGGCCGAATTATCTGTATCGCTTGCTACCCAGCGGCCCTGCAAATGAAATGGTATCAGGAAGCCTATTTTTATTTTCCGTCTCAAGTCAGAAAGGCCAGCTGGGCACATGTGCTCCAGATTTTTAATAAGCTGGACAAACAACGTAGTTTCGGCCCAAGTTTCGACTTGTTGGCTGATATAACTCATGCACCTGCACAACATCAAAACATGGGACCTTATCTAGTAAAATTTATTTAATTTTTCTTACACAGACAACTGTAATCACCACGTGGGCGTGTCATACAGTGAAATTTAGATGCGTATTACTCCCACAAGAGGTCGATCAGTTGCGTCATGTTAGTGCCCATTGTTAATATGCTGTGGAGTCAGCATGGTTTTGCGTTTGGCTTCTTAAGATGGTGCAGTTGTAAGTGTGGAGTGTTACAAGTCTCTGCTAGAAGATGAGCAGTTCACAGGCCTGGCACTGAATTTTCTGTGGCTCGCTAACTGGTTACAGTCTGTCTTGCAAAAACCTTCTCAGCTGCTGTCTCCTCAGTGACGTGTGTGAAGTAAGCGGATTGTATCTGTGCAATTGCCCTGGAAGTCACTTGTCAGAGTTGCCCTGTTGTGAGTATGAGACGGTGAAAACGGCCCAGAGTCTGCACTGTTCTCCGGAGGCAGGGCTGCGAGTGCTGGCTCTGGCTCCCCGCAGACAGCCCCGGCTGGCTGAAGGAGCACTGCCTTTGCCGGAATAGCGTGAGGCTTTAGCCCTTTGTGTACCGCGGATTTTACCATTTAGCTGCTGCAGCTGAAATATGCGTGGCTGGTGCCAACACTTTAGATGCGACTGGGGGTGTGGGATTGTGCCCTCGCAGGGTGGGCACCGGGAGGACCTGCCTGGGGGCTGCCATGTGGAATGAGCTGTTCCTGCCCTCTGCGTGAACAGAAGAGTTTGACCCAGTGAACAGTCTTGCAGTGACTCTCAAAGCGCCACTTTCCACAAAAGGATGTGTTCTGCTGTATGGGGACATACACCTAGGGAAGCGAACACGGTTGAACAAAAGCAGTTAACTCATCTATGCAAAGAACATGGGAACTGTGCATTAACGTACTTAGGTTTGATTAACATCTAGCAGAGTTTGGAGTGGGCTTTTGACTGCAGCTGGTAAGGATCCCTGGAATTTATATTCAGATCACTTGGCAGGAGTTTTGCACCAAGTCTCTGTGTACCTTTTTCTTGCCTAGGCATTTACGCTTCTTCTCATTAGGGGAAGTAAGTGGCTCTTGAGGAAGGGATTAAAAACCCCCAGATTCTTTGCATATGTGCTACAATTTTAGTCAGAACAAAGATATGTTGATTCTTCCATAGAGAAAACCACAACGTGGATGTTATCCAGTATATTAATTTTTTAAAAGGAACAGTGAAATAGAGCAGTGAAAATCCTCTGTAAGCCTATCTTTAGGTGTGGAGTAGAATGGTATAGTGGAATTACAGTCAAAGTTCTTGCATGCTTGTTCCCATTAAGCAGTGTCTTCCTTGATGAATGATGCCAGTGGCACCAGATTTCACTTTATAGTAGTTACGTTACCGACTCACTGTCAGCAGTGGAATTTGAGCCTGATTTTTAGTTTTAAGAGATGAGTTTCCCAGTAATTGGTACTCATATTCCCCTTTGAAGATTTGAAACATAAGCTAGAATCAGCATATCGTGAACTTAGATATAACTGTGTTATTTTTTCATCTATGAGAAGAATCTGTGTCTTGATATTTCAAATGTTCATATGAAAAGAATATGTATCATCTAAAGCCATCTGTCAGAAAAATAGGAGTAGTATTCTGAGGATGGATTGGATTTACTAGAATAGCTTTATTGATTGTGTCAGCGTTCTTGTTAATTAACCCATTCAAATCGTCTGGTCTTTAATTGATGTTTTGCTTGTGTAAGGATTTGTGGTTCATGCCTTTGGATGTACACATAGGGTTTATATTAAAATGTAGAGAGCCAGCTCTTCATGTTTTATCTGTGTTTTGTACCTGATTGTCAGAGAAATTAGCCCATACTCAGCAAGGAGGTACTGATCCTGAACCCTTGCGATGTGCAAGACAACAGAAGAATATACATTGGGAAGCAGACAGCATAACTTTAACTTTGACACTGACTTATTGTGTGACCTCATGAAAGGAATTTAGTCTTTTTACTGCTGCTGTAAAAGAACACTCTTCTAAGCCTACCAAATTACTTTTCTTGAACACACAGAGGTGCAAGTTAATGCTCGTAAAGAAACTTGAATATAAAGGCTTCGTATTAATGTGTCTCATATTTAAGATAGAAACACTAGCACCAACAGCTGTAGGTTGTATGGCTCTAGTGTCCCACCACTCCAGTCACAGGAGCTGTACAACAGCACAAAAACAAGCAAAAATGATCTTGCCTTTTATAATGTAAAATTTAAGACAAAAGACAATAGGAAATAAGGAAGGACAATGAAATAATGAAAACAGCTGTCAAGCCAGTCCTATTATTATTCATAAAAAATAATGGAAATTAAAATGTTTAAAGGGATTAATGATAGCTCTTTTTCAGGTTAAGAGTCTTCCAGTAGGAGACAGTGTAGAACTACTTCTCTGAAACTCCAGTATGTTACCAGTGAGGGCGGGTACTGTGGCCCTGCCAAAGAAGGGGTCAGCGTCTTGTTGAGTACGAGAAATGTCTGGCATGGGAAGAGACTGTGAAAGGCAAGGGGAGGCTCGGAGAAGTCTAACCTTAGGGTGATGCAGAGGGTGGGTTTGTCAGTCTGGACAAGAGAAGAACAACAGGGTTTTGTGGTGTGGGTGACGTTTTCCAGGCAGGAGGCTGGGAGTCCTGACGCAGCCTGGTGGTTTCTCTCATGGGTAGTGCTGGTCTGGGAGGGTGTGCTTGAAGCAGTGGCAGAGGATGTAGGGAAGAGGGAGGGCTGGTCGGGGCTGCTCAGGAAAGAAAAAATGATCAAGAGAGCAATAGTGCATGTTTAGGGCGACTGACACGCTTATGAGCAGTAGCAGGGTGGAATACAAAACCAGAGTTTACAAGAAGGTACCTTACGTTGAGGGACTGCAAAGGAAAGGGAAGTGAACTGAGCAGAAAACGACAAGCAAGCTGCTAGTTTGTTGTTGCGTGCACACTGCTGCTTCTTTTGGAAAGAAGCCGTTGCTTTGTAAGATTTTCTGTACACTGCAAGCAGTATGCTGTGAGTTCTTGCCGCATCACACCTTTCTTCTTCAAGGGCAGATCCTGTAAGCCAACTTCAAAGTGAGCAGCGCGGTGTTCCATAAGTAACTGCATGAGACAAGTATGTGCAGTGCAGAATGATTCAGAGAGATAGTAAGGGCAGGAGGATGTCGTTCTTAACATATTTTGGCCTTAGCCCCGTGAGAATATTTTTCATTAATGAAAACAAAGAAATCTGTGCAGGGTCTCAGTGAGTGCAGCGTGTTCATGGCATCTTTTGAAGCTTCTCCTACACAGAAATCTTGTTTATCTACTTTTCAGGACTTTTTCTGGGTACGTGGTGAATTTAAAGGATTTACACAGCAAGTAATAATATTGTCACCTGGTAAGCTACTCATCTTTGTCTTGTGGAAATGTTTTGATTTTATCTGGCAGACATTTTTCTGAAGTACAGGAGAAAAATGTTCAAGGTGGGGGTAACTTTGACTTGGGATTTTTCCCATCCCCAGCTGTTACATGGAACAAAACACCCTGCTGTCAAGGGACTTGGAAAGAGTCGTGATGAGATCCTCAATCATGGTTCGTGGTGATGCTGGCAGTGCCGCGCAGCCCCGCTGTCGTGCCAGCACCGGGTGCGGGAGCTGCTGGAGAGCTCTCCAGCTCGCTTCGGCGGGGAGCCGGCGTGTGCTGGGGGAAGCTGCGTGCTGCGCTCTCATTCTGACGTGCGGTTTTGACCGTTCGTGGTTCTTACGTGGAGATCAGGGCTGCAGGGTATGGCAGACGCAGGCGGGAGCAGCGAGGTTGCTGGCTGGTGGGACAGAGGGGAGGACTTTGCAGCTGCGATGCTGTGCTTGTCTTCTCCTAAACTGGGTGCTGGGGAGATGCCGCTACCATGGCGGTATCCTTTGGACCTCACATACTGCAGAGGTGAACTAAATCAAACTTATTTCTACATTTTCACTGTTGTTGGTTTCACTCAGACTTTCTGTACTATGGCAGTCTGTTTTTTTTATTAACCGTGTTGCTGAACACTTGACTTGGTGTTGACTCACACGCAGTGATTTAGATGATGACTATTTTATATTACCTGCCTCTTTTTTCCTCTGACCCATAGAGCAGCTTCAAAACCAGTTGAGACCTTTGGAGTTCTGACTTTTAAAATTTTGTCACTGCGGAACTGATTAACTAAAGAGGAGCGAAAGAGGAGCCCTTTCGATCACAGGGCTCTGCCAGAAAGAGCTCCCAAAGTGAGCATTTTGTGTGAAAGCACGCCTTGCAGTTTGAGCCTGGAGTGACAATGGCTGTAACGCAACGCTGTTCATGTGACGGCCGGACAGAGAGGCCATTGTGCGCGGCTGGCTGGCGTCAGGTCCTTCCAAAGCCAGCAGTCAGACTGCGCTGGGTCACCCCGAGAACGTGAAGAACTGGAAGAACTTGCATGCTGAAAAAGAAGACGACATGTGCACGCGTGTGTGTGTGCACACGTGTGTGTGTGTGCGCGCACCAGGGTCCGGTTCAGTTGTACGAACAAAATGATGTCGTTGATTTGTTTGTGTATTTTCGGAAGTTGCTGTCAGAAATCGGCAGAAGGCATGTAACGTAGCACTAAGGACAGACGTGGTGGGAGTAAGTCAGAGCGTGCCAGCAGGCCAAGCAGATCTTCCAGTTCCTTTGCTCTGTGCTACAGGACTGCTTCCTGCAGCGTGCTTTTGAGCATGTCTAACTGGTTCTTAGCTTCCTCTAAAGCGCTGACAAAATTTTGAACCACACTGCTGTTGACACACACATGTTGTGATCACTGGAACTTAGGCACAAATAATAGTTATGTGTGTTTGTGGGGAGCGTTTGTTTGGTGACTTATAAACCCTCTTCAGAGGACTCAAGACCACTGGCAGAAATCAGAGCACTTGACACATGAAGAAGTGTTCCTGACAACTTGTAAGCTGTGGCAGTCTCGGCCCCAAAGGCAGCATTCTTGCGTCAGCCGTTGTAAATCTACTTAAAAAATAGGATACAGCAGCTGGAGTGGAAAGCTCTTCAATTAGAAATGTATTTGTTTAAAAACAACTGTTTCGCCTTGCAGCCCTGAGGGCTGGATTGTCTTCTCCAGCGCACAGGAGGTGGCACCCGATAGTGGCTGGAGTTGTGGGTGATCACACCCGGCAAGGGCGCTCTGGCCTCATTCCCCAGCTACTGCTCTACGTTACTTTCTCTCCCCCTTTTTCTCTCCCCCTTTTTCTTTCCCCCTCTTTTACTATTTTTTTTTAATTCTCATTGAGGACCTTATTAAACAAGTGTTTGCTTTTGAATGGTGTTTGCTCCTAAACAGTTAGCTTAAGGGGAACACCTAATTTCCAGAGCAGTCTTTGCCTGTTTGTTGGTGTACTGAGACTGGTATAAAAACAAAGCACCATGAGTTCAATTTCTTTAACTTCATGCAAGGTTCAGATATGCTTTTTCATTTTGCTCTTCATGTTACACTTTCTGAATACAGAAATTCAAAATATAAAACGATTTTATATTCTACAGTTGTGTTTTGTTTATACTGATGCATTTTCCCTACTTTGTTTACACTTTCCTAGTGAATATTTTACTTTAGAGAAGCTTTTGAAGTGCAAAGAGGAACAGAAAGCATTTTTTGCAACTGGTGACAGACTAGTATTAAATAATTCATCTTTTTATTTATTCAGTTCTCCGTAATTAGGCTTTTCTTTGGAGGGCTTCTCGTCTATACTTTCGGGAGAGACGATCACCAAAATTACGTATGCCTACATTAAGAGTTTTGTGTCATCAAGAATTAATCTGAAGATGGTCAGGCTGGTTTTTGTGTTTGAGGTGCAAATGATAAACCAAGAAGCGTGGCGTATTGGTAGTTTTATTTAAATACACAAGTGCCTGAAGGGCTGATGATTCTTTTACTCCTGCCTGCACCAGCGAAGGGCCAAGCTCAGTCCTGCTGGGTGCAGCACCTGCACTCACCCCCCGCGCTCTGAAAAGACGGCTCTTGGGAATTGTTACAGGCTCTCTATGAACTTGGCACATTTGCTCACAAATTCCTTTTTATGCCAGCTTGCTAGCGGTTGAGGATCAAAACTAGGATTTTGTCTGGATTTTACATGTCAGTAAAAATCCCAGCCAGTTTTGGATGTTTTTTTGGTGGTGGTTGCTTCTCTCTTTAACCTTAGTGTTCTTGAAGAGTCTCGCTGCTCCTAGGAGAAAAATGGGAGGTGTTTGGTTTTGGGGAGCAAGATTGGCATTCCAGCCATGAACAGCTTCTTCCTCTGGTGTTTACCCTGTGTGATGTTTTTGATAGAAATACTGAGGATATAGTCCAGCTGGTGTCAGAGGGACACTGAGCTGTCAGTCCAAGAAATTCAGTGATCTGTCTTGGCAAGTCAGGTGAATAAATGCTTGCTGAGGGCAAAGCTGGGCTAGACACAGTGTTTTTGTTCAAACAGTCCTCAAGAAAAGGACTGGCACTTAAAAGTTTCTTTAAACTGTGTTAGAAGGGTGCTAGACCGTGTAGGAGCTAGGATTCACTTTTCTCTTGCAAGCACTGTGGAGATGGTTCTTGTGGTCTCTGTATGTGCTGCCATTAAAGGATGTTCATGCCTCACTGCACAGCCTCATGGCAGCAGTGGATTTTAATTATCCATATAACTACTTTTTTGTGCGTAAGAAGCTCTTCAAGTATAATGTGACTGTGGATGTCCCAAAAGCGCGTGGAACAGCATGTTGTCTGTCTCCTGAAGACAGCAAAGCAAACCGCCTCTCCAAATCTGAAGTCCCATCTCTTGTGTGGCCCTTTTACTCCGTGAAAGGAAATTATTACTTCTGAATGCTAATGTTTGGGTTTGTACAAATGAAGTCAGGTGTGCTTTACTGCTTGCATTGCATCCGCCTGTACCATGTGTGGTTTTGGAGCCACAAAAGACAAGGACATTTGAGTAAGTATTTTGAAAATTATGGGTAGGGCTTAATGCAGAGAGGGTGCTGTTGGATTCCTGCCCGCTAGATAACAGTTTGGTATAGGTGTTGCTATCTTGCATGGTGTGAGCTCTCAACGATCCTGTTGATGTTGTCAGCTCCTCTCATCTTTTTGGCATTTTCTGATGCTTTGGAAGTATCCAAATTACTGTATTTGGTGACATCAAAATACGGGAACTTTGAATCTTGTGAAATGTATCACACAGCTAGGAGACTTTCAGGAATCTAAACACCTCAAGAAGATTTTGTAGAAAGATGTGAAGGAGATTTATCAGCTGTGTCCAATGAGTCTCAGTTTATATCCTCTCTAGACTGGTTTTTACTTTTGTAGGAGATAATAGATGATTGTAGTAGGAATAAACAGATGCTGAAGTCTAAACAGAGTTTTTGTGAACTCAGAAGTGGCAGTCCCATTTGTGCCTTTGTCCTGTCAGCCCCTGACTTTGCCATGCTGCTTCCGGAGCCGCTGCTGGCGTGCTGCTCTGTGAGGGCGAGTGGGCGGATGCCCACAGACCCTGGGCGGTTCTGCCGTCGGAGACGGCGTGCGTGTCCTTTGCTGCTGCCTCACAGACCCTTCTCCCGGAGAAAGGCCGCGCTCCTCAGAGCGGCAGCGGTGAAGCGGCGGAGAAGTCGTTGATATTCACATCCGCATGGGCTGCGTGTTGGCTGGAGAGCACGGGCGAGAGGCAGGAGAATGCCTGGTGCCGCTGTTCCCTCGCTGCTCTGCCCTTTGGTGGGAGTTTCTGAAGCACCGCAGCTGAGAGGCGTTTCACTGGCTGCAGTGCACCATTATTCTTGTTATTTTGTTTTATTTATTTATTGCAGTGGTTTTTTATTAACCACGTGATTGCTTTTCATGCAACAGAGTGCCAGTTAAGACACTGATTTTTTTTCCTGCCATGACGAAGGTCCGGGCATCTGTGGCTGGACAGCTGCTGCCCCTGCTCTGTGCTGGGCGTTGTCTTCCTGACATGGCCCGTAGGAAAGAAAAAGTACGTAACGCCATGCAGTTTCTCAGCATCGTATTATCAGACATAACATCGTGTTATCATCAGACATGGCTTGGGCAGCGCAGGGCCCCGGAGGGGGCGTTCGCCCGCGGCGCGTTGGACCCGCGGCTGCTGCTCTGACCACGCCACACGCGGGTGACCCGAGCAGACCCCCGTCAGGAAGACAGAAGCCCTGTTGTGTGTTTGTTGAGCAGTTGCTCGGAAGCTGATGTACAGCTGTGGCCGGGCTTGTTTGGAAGTGGAAAGTAACTCGATCTTTTAATCTTTTTTTTTTTTTTTTTTCTTCTTTCTTTTTTTCCCCCCAGGCTGATATTGTAAATAACAACTGTTTCTGAAGTGTGCTTGCCAGTGAGAGTCAAATGTGTATTTTAAATTGAGGGGTAGATTTCATGAAGACTTTAGCTGTGTGCAAGGAATGTGCTGTATTTTCTTTTTATAAATTAATTTTAGCTAGTTTCATTTCTTTTAAAATAAAAGTCATAAGAGCACAGAGGCTGAGACCCTGATTTTTCTTACTTGCATTGGGTAAACCAGGAATAACTCAAGTGAAATCAGTGGACTTTCAGAGTGATTGAGCTGAGGTGCACGAACATGGTTGTGCATCATCCAAGTAGTGCGTTGTAGGATCTGTGAACACCCACGCACGTCTGGGTCATGCAGGTACCCTAAAGCTGTCTCCACCAAATCCAGAGCAACTGGCCTCTTTTAACAGATTATGATATTTTCTTTTACAAAAAAGCTGAATTGCCAGCTCTGTAGTGGACTCTGCTGAGAATGTGTAGCAGTATTAGTGCTCATCAGGGTTGTTTTGGATTAAAGGCGCTGCATGTTGTGCATACTGCTACGCAGGTGTGCCACGGGACTTCATGACTTTCAGACAGAAGAAGATGGTACTGAGTAGAAGTGAGTTCCACTAGTTGCAGGGAAGTTGTTGAAACCCTGAACCCACAAAAGAGTGCATTTTTAATCTTTGAATAAGAAGATTGGGTGAGAAGTTGTTGAAAAATAAAAACACAGCAAGAGAGAGGCTGCCTTGCTTGAAGTATCCCCGCTGCTGTCAGTAGATTTTTCCATCCCCATAACCCATTTCAGAGGGCTGGGAGACTTAATCTCACCTCTGGAACAATATTGTTCCTCTGCAACTTTAATGCACTTTTAAGATACACTCGATTCTTTTTTGCTAAACACTACTTTGTGCCAGTTTGCGTTATGTATGAGTAACGACAGCCAGGATATGCGTTCTTGGTAAGTGAACCTCAAAGGATGCAGTTATTTGGGGTTCTGGTCTGCGCTACTAACATACAGAAAAATTTTTTTGTCTCTTTGCAGACTGTCAACCTTTCTGTGTGTACCACACCCTTTAACAAGTCGGTTTTTGTTTTGACAGTGGCTCAACTTCAGAAAACAGATTTTTATTTGACTTGCTTTGGTTTGCTAAAGTAGCGCTGGGATGCAGGGAGGAAATGCTCTTTCTCGTCTAGCAGTGAGAGAAGAAGTAAAAAAAGTCTGAGGTTGCCGCCTCTTGGTCTTCAGTAGAAAGTTTCTGGAATGAAGTAGAGATCCGTTGCAGTCACGCCAAATGTGTCTAGTGGCATTCAGAAACATCTCTGGAGGCTGAATCCTAGGATGTACTTCAAGATTCCTCCTCTTCTCCTGTGGGAGTGTCTCACTTACACTTCCAAAAATTACCCAGCTTTCTGTTGTATTGCCTATCTCCAGGGAAATACCAAAGTTTTAGTACATTGAGGTTTTGTCTTAGGCATGTGTGTGGGTTTTCCTTCATTGCGGTTTGCAACAAGAATACCAATGGGAAAAATAAAGAAACGAAAAAGCAGACAGACAAGGGGGCATTATTGGCCTTTTCAGAGGCGACCCAAATCTGTTAAAAATTCTCTCAGTTGTGATACTGTGTGTGGTGATTCCTTTGTAAATAACCAGGACCCAGAAGTCTGTGTTTCATGGTTTTCATGCTACATTCACAGTGAGCGCTGTAGGCATGTTATTGCGACTGAGGCAAAGCACTGAACTGGAGGTGTACATCCTAAGGGTAGGCTGAAAATGGGGACTAGCAGACCCAGATTCTGTTTCCAGCTCTGCTGTTGACTTGCTTTCTGAAATGAGATAAAACTTTTAGACAGGAGTTCTAAATACTTTCCATATACAGTGTGGTTATTGAGAGTAGCCTTAAGAACAAAAAGCCTTACAGCGTTAGAAGAAGTGGTGTAGATCTTACTGGGAGGTACATTGGTAAAAATACTTTATACAATGTTATTACATAACAAATACCTAAAAAAAAGTGTGCTTGAGTAAGTGAATCCTGTTTTTTGCTGAATTGAAGAGGTTGAGGGGGATCAGGTACTTGGAAAAGGCACATGACCCGAAAGAGAGGCACGCGGAAACTTTCTGGAACCACTCGCAGCATGAAGCAGCCGTGGGCTCCTGAGAGGACAACAAAGACCTTCAGACGGTGACAGAGAGCATCTGCCCCGGCTCATCTCGCCCGTCAGGGGAGACTCTTCCCAAAAAACGGTCGCTTGCTCTCCCGGAGAGAGGGAATCGGAGTGTCCCAGTCTGCCCTCCAAAGAGAAGAAAGATTTATTCAGGGATCAATTTGCCAGGCAGCTGATGGGCTGGGTCAGACGAAGTGCCTGTCGCATGCCCCAGCCCGTGGTGGACAGCGTTACTTTAGCTTTCAACGTAAGGGCATCCTTCTGCCTTTCAGGAGCGGATGCAATGGATATCGGTACAGTTTTTGTTGCTCTTCTACGCATTCTTACCTTTCTTCACACTCTCTAGAGCAGCACAGAAAATCGGTGAGGAAGGTCAAGTAATCCCTTGCTCCTTGCTGGATGAAATGGATGAAAAGAAGTAATTTTAAGCAGTATGGCAGCTGGCCTGTCCATCTTCCTTGCTGACAATAGCAGCATACATTTCTGTGCTCTTAGTAGAAAGTCTGTGTGAAATTGGAAATAAGCAGTTAGTCGAGGGAGAAAGTGTGTGCTAGCTCAGAGTCGTTTTGCTGTGTCAGGCCTGTTAGGTACTACGAGCTTGGTTTTTAGAGCCAAAAGAAGATCAGCTGGTAGTAAAAACAGTGCAATAACAGTTATTGGCCAGCCCAAGTGTGGAGTTCTTGCCAGGTGTCGTGATTGTGAAGCTGAGTTTTAAGTCATCAAAAGTCGGTTGTCGGCAGCGCCCAGCACACGGCCGTGGGCAGGAGGGGGGATGCACTCCCTCCTGGCAGCATGTGGTCCCTCAGGGTGGCTCCTCCGACCTCTGCCTCACAGGTGGACTTTCCTTTCCTCTGCTCGGTCGCAGTCTTTATTACTGTTAATTTCCCTTTAAAAAACCCCATGCACAATTCGCAGTACTAGGTTTTATTTTTAATGAACGACTGAACCAAGGCCAAAGTTCCTGTAGTTTTAGCTGAGCAGCAGCAGAAGTTGTGACAGAGATGCTGCTCGTGCCAGTTGGTCTAGAAGTTGTAAGTCTGCTTACGAAGTTTGCCCGTTTTCTGGCACGGTCTCTGACACACACACTCCAGTCAATCACACTAAAGTGCCTCATAACAGATGTGGCAATTAAGCTGAAGAATTCTGTCTCTCTCTTTTAATTTTTATTACAGAGAATAACAAAGTACCTCATTAAACCCACCATCACAGAGATTTTTTTAATTTGGCATACAAGTGTCTGCAAAAACTAGATCTCTGAATAGGGCACCTTGTTACTGAAGGTGCTCCGTCAGACGATGCTGTGAATAGACCGTCTTTGTAACGACAGACATGTGCTCGTGTTACTGCTGTGCTTTTACAGCCCATACTGTAGAGAGGTACAGGTTTAAAAAAGGCAACATGTGTCCTGAAGGGTAACATTTTGAGGGATTTAGGGCCTTGGGCTCAAGTTAATAAAAAAGTGGTCTTGATTCTTCTGGGTTCAAGTTACACTGCCTTCAGCTGGAATCAGCAGCAGACATTTAGGAAGGTTTCAGATAACCTGTAACCAGAGTAAATTAACATATTTTAATAAGAGAAGTTATCTTGAAAAAAGATACTAATTGCAGCCAAAAATGTCTTCTTTTGATTGTTAAAGCTTCTAAGGCATTTGCCTTCATTAGTTTCTTTTAATGATGTACTGGGCATTCTTTTTAAAGGAGAGTCTGATTCATCATTAAAAAAAATTAATTTAAGAATTTAATGATTTGAGATGTCTTAAAGATTATGATAAGAGAAAACTGAAACTGATAAAAATCAGAACTGGGATCTTTGACATGAAATTACTCTTTTAGTATCAAAGTGTTTTTATGCATAAAATACAAAGTTGTTTGCTTTGTTGTTGTTGGAAAGAATGTGTTTTTTTACTGCCCATCACGAGTGTAGCAGTTGGTAGTAGCAGTTTTATTTTTTAGAGGTAGTAGTTATTCACCAAAGCACAGTGTCTTGTCTTACAGCTTCAGCTGTTTGTCTCAGTGTATACTGAAGCTGTCTGTGTCTGTGTACATTTAGCTGCGTGGATATATATGCGCCAGTGTGCAGGCACGCGTGCACGCGTACACACACCTACACAGACACAAGAAAAAGAGAAAACCTGCAGGCACCATTGGCACCCGGACAAGCTGAATTTCTCTATAGGAATATGGTTTTTTCTTTGCTGATGGATAGGGAGACTAAGCACTAAAATTATATAACTGCAAACACGGTTTTAACTTTGTAAAGTTTTTTAAAGAGAATGTAATGTTGAGTTTAGGTGTCGTAAATGTTGACCTACTCTTTAATCTGTTGTTTGTATTATGTCTATGTCTGCCACAGATAGGATAATGAGACCAAATTGTCACCCTGTAATGTCAAGGAGCCAAGCAAATCAAACAAGCTAGTGAGTGAAGGTCAGGGACAAGGTTCATGGATATAAGCATTGTTTCCATAACTGCATATGCTTATGAGCATTATGAAATCTGTACAGTTAGAATAAAACTGGAGCGTTGCCTCAGCTTTCCTGGGGCAGTAACAATGATATACAGCTGCCACCTGTATAAATGGACACGGTATGATCACTTGATGGCATCTCGTTAGGGCCTTCAGCAGTAGCAAATTAACTGTGTCAGGGAGAGAGAGGGAGATGGGTGAGAAGCGAAATTAGTAGGTGGGAAAATGGGTCTTGTCTTGCACGTCGGTCTGTAGAGCTCCTTCCGTTTATTCCAGCTAGTAGCAACTCCAAAAGATGCACTGAAAGAATCTCCCCATGTTATTGAGACCGTTTATTGTGAAAACCGCAGCCTTACGTGTTGCTCATCCCATAGGATGGCCTGATCAGGTCGTGCTGTGGCCTCACTGAAAGCTGTTCAGGGCAGAATACCCTCTAACGGGAGGAGGATTTGTCCTCTTAATTGTGGTTTTGTTAAAAAGGTGGAATTAACCAATCTGTCTTGGTTTTGCATTACGGTTGTCCATTTTCCCCTTTGAGGAAAGAATGCAGGAGTACTATGTCCATTCTAACCTTTGCAAATGCCAAAATAAAAGATGGAACTAGTGAATGATTCGAGTGTCAGAGAAGGTGCTTCCGGGTTCCCGATTCAACAAATCATAGATGCTTTGATCCGGATCGCTGGGGGTGGAAAGGGAAAGCTGAGAAGCAATGCATTGAAATGTGCAGAATCTGTTAAAATTAGATGGCATCAGACTTCATTTTTTTTTTTTAAAGCAGATCGTTGGGGTCTGTAACAAAGTACTGTGATAAGGATTTACGGGAGTGAAATGCTCAGTCTGAATCATGAAAACAGGAGCTAACTGGGATGACAACTTTGTTTTCTGTAGAGCCTTAGGTGCAAAATGGTGTTTCCTTGGGTGATTTACAAAGACAGATGTACTGAACTGGTTTTACCAGCAACTTTGTTCACAAATTGTAACACCTTGTTAGCAAATACGGATGTTCATATGTCCTTTTTCTGTAATGAAAGAGTCCATTAAAAGGTGGTGGCAAGTGTGGGGAGCTGCAGACTGAAGAATTTTGCCAGGCTGTGCCTGGGAAAGGGAAGAATCTAATGTATGATGGAAATGTGTGTGGAAAAAGAGAACATCCGTGTGATGGGGGAAGGGAAGAAACAGAGGCAGTCTTTGAAGAGGACTGAAACAAGACAGTAGAAGACTCTTAAGGGAAGGCAGGCATGTTTGACATGGATCCTAAATTGCATCGGAAGCTAAAGGAATTGTCTGCGTCCTGTGATTGCACTCCTTTACACGCTAGGAATAAACTGGAAGTGACAGAGTGTCTGGAAGGCTGGTGCTTGAGCTAATAGTGAGAGAGAGGTCACAAAAGCTGCGGTCAAGAAAGGGTAAAGCTGTGAATGAGAATTTCCGCAGCAGTGGAACCAGGGCAGCAGTGTGTTTAGGCAACCACAGGATTGTCCCAGGCAACTTGTCAGCAACCACAGAGTTTTCACAGTTGTGTCCATGAATACAGTATCCTTGCTTATGATTCCCATTAGAAAAAAATGAAACATCAGATGTCTGGTGATGCTGTCTGCTTAAGGGACTATGCTAAAAATTCAATCGAGATTTCTATCATGTTATTCTGTAATAAACAGAGCTTTCATACATGCCACTAACATCTAACTTGAGAAATAACTTTCCTTAAACATATGCATCCAGCCGTTTTTGCACTTAGCCTGCTAGCCTTCCCCTGTGCTATTAAAACAGCCCTAGGATTAATATACAGCCTGATGGTCCGGTAAGGAGTACATTATTTGATTAAAAAAAGAAAAGAGGAAGAGGGGAGAAAGGAAGTCTGTGTGAATATGGTTTTGTTATCAAGCCCTGTGCCATATAGCCGCTATTAAAATATGTGTTATTTGCTTTCATTTAACTGACTGTTAACTGTCCACAGCGACCCTGGGGAAGATGCCCAGGGCTTATAGGTGCCATCTGCGTGCGCACGGAGAGCTGCCGGTCCCTGCGTCGTAGCCGCGTCCCAGCCGGGTGACGCCAGCATCCAGCCCCTGGCTCCCGCCTGTCTCTGCGTCCTACCGCTGTGTCCTTCCAAAACCTGGCCTGTGGCTTCCCCGGGGGCAGCTGGCCAGCCCCGGGGCAATCCGCAGCTGTGGAGAGGGGCTGGAAGGGGAGGAGGAGGACCTTGGAGCTCTGGCTGGAGACAGCTGCCATAGCTCGCCCGTGGACAGGCAGTCGTCTGGGAAACGGAGACTGCCAAAGATCCGCATGCGTGTAAGGGAACCAGATGGTGGCTGAGGGCAGCCTCTCTAAAACCCATTTGCTGTGTGTGCTTCCCTGTGCGTGGAAGGGGGAACCGCTCTTGGTGCCGAGTTTTCCGCTGGTGACAAGCCGCGCGTCGCCATTACCCAAAAACACAACCTTGAGGCAATGCTGCTATCAGCACTACACACACGCTCTGGGAGCATTTTCATTGGTCTGTGTTTACAAAACTGGTGTGTTATAAATTCTTTTTAGAAAGAAATTCCTTCTGTTTGTCCTTCCTCATCTCGCATATAGCTTCTCTGTCCGTCGCTTACACTTGTTTCATTATTTGGCTTGGGATGAAGGTGCATCAAGCATCTTGAGGAATTTTCCCTATTTTTTTGATGTGAGATCCTGAAGTGAAAACAATAAATTATTGCCTGCTAATACCCAGACCAGAAATAGATAATAAGTATACTTTGAGATGGTTTTATATGGTTCACTTAAAGTGTCTTGTGTAAAAGGAGTATAGCAGAGTTTATGTTTTAGCTGTTATTTCATCTTCTGATAGTGTGCTTTTCAGATACTTTGGTATGGATTTTAGACAGCTTTGACTGTCTTTATCTGGTAACTTTACACCTAGATGGGAAATAACCGGACAGCATGCTTAGCTGAAAGAGTTCTGTTAACAGTCCATCCTGTTGACTTCTCGTGTGAATCATCTTTAAGCATACAGTACCATGTGCTGTAGGTAACCTTAATGATCACAGGTTTGCATGTTTGAGAGATATACTTGTTATCTGCCTGAAAAAAAAGAAGTCTTTAAGTGTGAATAATGCTCTGATTTAGTGGACAATGACAGCTACAGTGATGTTGGGCAGCGTGCCTCAGAGGAATGATAATCAGTCCTTCTACAAAGGATCTGGCATGCTGGCATTTGTCTTTACCATGCCTCCTTGCCCTGTGCAGACTTGACTTCCACTGAACTTTCTTTCTCTCTGCTTTTAATACTGATTTGAGGGAGAAAAGGGCGGATAAATGGATATATCATCCCTGCCAACTTAGTGGCTGTGGAAGCCCTTTCACTGTATGGTGAGAGTGTTACATGGCAGTAAGTGAGGTTGGTGGGCCAGAAAGAGTCTTGCTTTTCAAGAGACCAGAAGATTCTAGGGAAACGATCATCTGGTCTTTTACAGTAAGGACAAATCTTGTAAACAATACTGCCGAGTGATTTGCAGGGAGACGTGGAGTCCTCGAGGACCTGGTTTACACTGGTGATGGAACAGCGCTGTGCCTTTGGGTCTGTTCTGCAGTGTGATGATATGGAGGGGCCGGCCACTTGGGACCGTGCCGTGGCACTGGGTGGCATTGCTAGTGTCAGGCTTGGTGCTTGCTGAAGAGTTAAAGATTTCAGTTTCCTCCCGTGTTGGTAATTACCTGATTTCATTCTGGAAATTGAACTCTCCTTATAAATTCAGTCCAAGAGATTGTCACTTACAAAACAACATGCAGTGTGACAGCTCCCAACCTCTCCAGGCTTCCACCTGAAAGTTGTCGTGTTGAAGTAGAAGGTGACTATTCCAAAATACAGTTTATCAGGTGCTTGCTGTTATTGAAGATCAGATCATGTATTATTGCATTTATATTGAGAAGCCATTGTCCAGATATGCACCTTGTGAAATGGTAACAGTATTTAAAGGATTGCGATGCCATAGCTTTCAAACCAGGTTATTTCCATGACTTATGGGCAGACAAAGCCAGATCTCTTCCAGGCTTGCGGGTTACCAGTGGGTTCTCTGGAACCTGACAATTCAAGACTTCTGTTTAAAGAAGTGCGAGCTAAAAGGTCAGATTTGATTGAGCTGCATCAGGAAGGGCCCTTGTAATCTCTGATCATGTGGGGTGCAAAAGTGTTATTCAATTTAGGGCACTATTGGTTTAGCACCTTAGCTGTCCAGATCCCACACGTTTTCTGTCAAGCAGAGTCTCCGCCTTACCAGATGGGTTGCACGTTGGTCTCTTCTGAGCTCCCTTAACTGGTGATGATGCCTTCAGAGTGACAGTGACAGCCAGTCTAGGGTCTGTGTCACAATGCTCCTGTTCAGGTTAATTCGTATGTCGTTTAGGAGTGAGGTTTCATGTGAAGCAGCATCAGACCGGTTTACTGATTTCCAAAGGAAAAATGACTTCTGCTCTTCACCCATTAATTCTCTAATGCAATCAATAAAAGCAATCAGTTTTTTTCACAGAAGTTAACATGGGACTAATCATCATTGACAAGATTAGGTCAGGTTCAGATTTTGCTTTGCCTGACATTGGTAGTGTAGGAGATGATTGGATAAAGAAATTGTGCCCCTGGTAGGGGAGCTGAACCTAAGGAGTGAGGAGAGTGTAATGTTATGAAAAACACTACATAGGAAGTGAAGGACCAAACAATTCTTCACAAGAAAGTCTTTAGAAAAAGCCTTTGTCTTATTTGGAGCCGTGATTTCCAGTTGCGGGTAGCGGTCACTAGGTCTGTTACGGGGTGCTGGCTTTGTTGTGCTCTGGAGAGGGCGAAGGCAGAGGCACCAGCGCGGGACCCTGCAGTAATGACTGTGAGGTTCACCATTGAGCCTGGTAGTTCAGCTATGATGGACGGAATGAAGATTTTTAAAAATAGCATTTGCTGTGCATGCAGGTCAATGCAAGGTAAGTGTAATGAAGAACAGCCCATGGGATTACAGTAGTGAACAACTTGACGTACATGTGTGGCATCACTGCAGAAAGGCAGAAATGAGTCTTGGGAAACCGTAGAGATGCCGAGTACGAAAAGCTCTTACTATTCTAAAGTCTGTCTTCTATCTAAATGGCGTGTTCCTGCTGCATTTTTTATGTTGCAGTGGTAAAGATGCTTTTGCAACAGCAATGACATAGCTGCATCAGCATTTCCCTTGGTCTTGGGTCCATTATGTCACGTCAGCGATTGTGCCATACTTTTCTCTGTTGCTCATGCGATTCTAATCCTGCTTAATTCAGCGGCAGTGCTTGTTCTTACTGACCAAAAAATACTTGTTCACAGCCTTCAGCAACCTTCACTTCTCTTATATCTTGTGTTGTTTCACCTTCCCCTGCTCCCCGCGTTCCACTCGTGTTTATTTACCTTTCATTACGATAAATCCAAGGTAGAGCTGAGTGCCCAGAGTTTTGCTTGTGGCTCTGCTTTGGGTGGGTGGAGACACTAACTTGTAGCCGTGTCTCAATTTTCACTATGTAGAGGAGAAGCATTTGTTTACCTTTTTTAGTTATCTATTCTGTCTTCTGGTTTTGATCCTGAACTCCATAGGAAAAAAAACCCAAACCAAAGCAAAACGTGCAAAATTGTCAACACAGTAGTGGCACAGAAAATGCCTACAAATCTCAGGCGATGGGTAGTAGTGGTTAACTGTCTGCAGTTATAAGGAGCACCTACAGGCGTTTTCGTCTGCCTGCGAGCAACGCAAGTGTAGTTTGTGTAGCTGCTCACATTAAAATGTATTTTAGGGGAGTACCTGTAATTTGTGGGAATATATTTTTGGGATACCTGTACACCTGTTACACCATTTTAAAATGAGCTTGTTAGTAATTATAATATGCCTTGGGATGATCAGACTGATTTTTTAATATGACTACTATTGATGACTATTAATATCTTCCTCTGATGTAATAAGCGTGTAATGAGCTAAATTTCCTTAATTAGATGACAGAAACTTAGGGAGTAGTATCCAGTTACTTCATGCAGCTGCATTGCTTTTGTGTTGCCATTTTTAAACCGTGAGCCTCTCTTAAAGTCCAGGGAAACAGAGAAGTCTCTGAGCCAAACGGGCCTCATACCACACAGGACCTGCCTTACGGATCCTGCCCAAATGAGAGAAAAAGTGCAGCTTTGTCAAGTGAAGTTTTTGCCTTGAGTAGTATAAAAAAAGCTAAGGAATGATGAGATTTTAGCATTCTGTTGAGACATATGTGTTCTATCATGTACTTTAATGGAAGAAAGACCTGGCAGTAAAATGCCGTGGGCTAGGCTAAGTTTGTTGTGTGGTCGGCTGGGTTGTGAAGTCAGAGACTTCGCCTGCACGGAAAGAGTCATACGTGCTGGTTAACGACCCAAATGATTGGAAAACATATTTTGCTAACTCCCATATGAAGCCTGAAAAATGTCTTCCCCCCACCCCCAGTACATCCAAACGTGTTGCTGGATACTGGATAGCGTTTGGGAACAACCTTTTGCCCCGCTGAAGTTCTTTTCTTTGAGGTCAGTGGTGCTATTCACAGCAGAAAGCTCGATGTCTGGTATCAAAATTCCTGTTCACAGCTCAGGAACATAAACGCTACAATTTGCTATAGGAGGTCAGAGGAGCTTTCTGTTTTAGCATGAGTTATTTAATCTCTCATACATCTACTAATCACTAATTTGCCTAGAGAAGATGTTCTCCAACATGAGCATTTTCGGTACTTAAACCACAGGCACTGTGTGTCTGTAGATAGTGAAGTACCTGATGTATTATTGGTTGAGATAATTTAAGCAATGTATAATAAGGAAAGTGAATCCCTGCACAGGGTATCTCTGTGCAGGCTGTGGACGGCAAGAGTTAAATGAGTCATCTACATTTTTTATTGCTAATATAAACACTTTAGCAATGCTAATCAGTTGTACTGATTTTCTGTTTTGATTTTGCGTAATAATTAAGCAGAAGATCTGGAATGCAATCAAGTTTTACACTAGGGGGTTCATGCAAATGATTTTTTTTTTAATTTTACATTTTGTTAAATGTATCCAAAAGGAAAGTTACTGAAGTTGAGAATAAAAGAAAAAAATGAAATACAGGAAATACAGTTCACAGTCTGCATAATCAAAGTGACTATTTTCAATGAGGGAAATCATGACTTTATTAAAATTCTTAGTTGAAAATACAGCACTTATGACTGCTTTTAAAACAGCTGTACATTGGCTACTGTGCTATGCAGTGTGCATACAGAGAAATCGTTACAGACCATGAAATGTCTTTCAGCAGCTCTGATTTTTCAAGAGGGATTTAGCAAAGTGGGATGATCTCTGTATCCTCGGATATCTTAAATATAATAGTTTCTTTTTGTGAGCTTTTTTATGTTGACTTCTGAAGAAGGTATTGTAAAGTAAGTCTCTATTTTTTTTTTCATGGCCCAGTGGACTTTTTTCTCTTAAAGTTATTAATGTGCTTTGCTTTATTCTGTTCTGTAATATGTAATGAAAGAAATTTCTGTTTCTGATTAGTCTGTTAAAGTATTTGTATTCTTTCAAAGCAAACATTTATTAGAAGTTTTTTTCTTATTATGCTACGGATTAGACTCAATGATCTCGGGTTTTTTTTGGTGACCTCTGTAGCCACCTAGCATTACAATTTCTGTTAAAATGAGGACATGAGGTCAAATGTTCACCAGAAGGGAAATACAGTAGCTTAAGTCATTGCAAATTACCTATTACCAGCATTCATTTTGGCATTTGTGGATTAATAGCAGGTTAAAAGTGTTCCACTATGTAAATTCAATTAATTTTCTTGAAAGCAAAGACAGACCTGGTCAAAGTGTTAGGATAATCTTCTAGTTTTAGTTTTAATTTTTTTTGTTGTTACAGTAGCTTTTTTAAGAATACCTATTCTGTTTGGGAATTGTATGACTGGCAGAGGAGGGGTTATTTTTGCAAACTGTATTGGGAATTCAACTTAAAAGAGCAGTAACAATGCAGGATAACATGTGAGGCTGTCTGTTAACTGTGCAAAGCAAAGTCATTTAAACCCTTACCCTGATTAATTAATTTGTTTGCATGAGAACTATAGGTCAGTTAGTTAGCACCATACCATTTTTCGAAGTCCTGAGTTCGCATTGCACCTTCCAATAGTGTTCAGCATCTTGAAGAACTGATAAGGAGTATTCATGCATATATATAAAACTTCATATATATTTGTATACTTTTATTTATGTATTTGCTTTAAAAAATAAACAGCACCATGCCCTGAGTCCTGCAGAGTGTCTTTATACTGCTCATTGTCCCTCCGACTTGCATCTCTCCAGGTGCTGCCACTACCCGGCCCCGTGGGAAGGTGGTTTGTGGAGGTTCGCAGTCCGAGGCCAGCCTTTATTTCAAATTGCAGCTCTGTCACTTGGTGTGGACATACCATCACTAAGCAGACTGAGCCTGCCTGCCTGCCGTTTGATGGGACAGTGGGACCTCTCGACTGCAGTTCGTTCACCTGCCGCTCGTGAAACTGTGCCATTTGGGTTCTTCTTTCAAAATGGGCGTGATACTGCTGCCACTCGGCAAGCAGTCTCTGTTTCCTGAAGTACTTGTCACTTTATATCATTGATATTGATTATATATGGGTCAATAATTTTAGCTCCTTTATCGTTTGTGCAATATTGTTAATGTATTGTAAATATTTTTTCTTACAGCCACCTTTTTGGAAAGATGGCCCTTCATTCAAACTCCTTTTTTTGCTTCCCTGTCATACTCTTGTACCATTGGATGGGGACAGCTTTATCTCTGAATCTGGAAGATCCCAATGTGTGTAGCCACTGGGAAAGGTAATGCTTTCTTCCGGAAAATACATGACACGAATTCTGATTGTAATAACTTTGTTTTGTTTTACCTGGCACATTTGAAGTGGTTGAAATGTTTTAGCTGAGTAATGAACTGGGAAAAACATTTCACATTACTGCATGGTCAAGATAAGTTCATGGATAAGTAAAAGAGTATTTCATGCTGGGCTGAAATGAAGTCATCTTTGCGGTAGGGATTAGGGTGCAAAAACACTACAGCAATGTTACACAACCATCTGGGTACAAGAAGAGAATAACATTAGCTTTTGGAATTTAAGTGAAAAGAAGCTTTTACATATGCAAAATGTAATTAACCACACTGGAGTATGGCCAAATTTGATTATGCTGATTCTTCCCTATTCAGCATTCACAGAGTCTGAATTAAAATTTGTTGTTTAATTTTTTTGATGAGGTTCAGAAATTTGTAACATACAGAAATAAATTCATCAATTTAGTTGGTCCGTTCGTTCATCCAGTTTCGTGTTAGTTGCAAGGAGAACGCCACAATGGGTGGGAGAGGTTGAGCCACATGCGTTTTCTGTACGTCTTGTCACTTATAGTAGTGAAACCAAGCCTTACACAAGTGCTGTGTGCTTTAAATAATTCTACCCCAGCCAGTAATAAAACAGACTCTACAAACAAACTGCAATCACAGCGAGACGGGGCAGAGCATTCCCTGCCTTGAGCAAAGGGCGCGGAGCTGCAGGCAAGCGTCGGCACCCCACCGATGTTTTGTCGGACGAGGTCAGACAGCTGGGTGGATGAGGGTTGATTGCCTTCATGCAGACGTAGGAAAAACAGGGAGTAAGTTCTGGGCAGTTGAAGTAAGTGGGTCCGGATGTGTTTTCCCTCCATGTAGATGATGGCACTAGGAAGAGGAGATTTGTGGCCGCTGCCCTGCAATAGGTCAAAGAGGGCCTGAGTGGAAGCGAGTGAAAGCCGGACAGGCTGCATACTTCGTGGTGTGTTTTGGCTGGCGCTAGGAATTAGTTCTGCTGCAGGGACTTGCCGTGCATTCCCATATTTTCTGACCCCCTTGCGCAATCAAGGGCTGACTGACTGCCAGCACAAACAGCCTGCTGAAGAGTTTTCTAAGACGATTCAATATTTTTCCCTTTTGCAATGGGGCTCTACTCCTCTTGCCCCACTGACAGCCCTGGAGGGTCTGGACTTCATAGCGTAGATTTATTTCTAGGACAACGTGCTTATAATTTGGCAGAAAATAATAATAGGACTTCAGTATTTCTGAAAAAGAAAAGGTTTCTGCTAAAAATTAGCCAGTAAACAAAATAAGGTATGGACATTGATATTTGGTAATTTCTGATTGCTTAGTAGACTGTTTGATGACATGATTGTTGTATCATTTTCCAATCATTTTTACTTACATGTATTTCTGTGCTAACACCCACTTAGTATCCATGTACACTGTCAGACCTTTGCGCTACCAAAGATGACGTTTTGCTATGGATACGGCTACAGTTTTTGAAAGATACTTCTCAGAAAATCCAGTGAGATTTTTCAATTTTGTGTGATAAAGGAAGAAACCAGATTTTCTGGCTCCTAACTAGTTTTGCAGCTATCCACTGATGTTAGTAGAAGTTTATTGCCACAGGAGAACACGCACTGCACACTGCTTCAATTTGCTGCTGATTTGAGATACAGGTGTTTTGGGTTTTTTTAAGTTTAGGCTTGCATTACTTTTCTTTAAATGTCTCGTAGTACTGTTTCGTCAAATGTATTGCATGACATGATGGCTCTCTGCATATAGAGTTTTCTTTGCTTGGTGGAAGAAAAAACTTTCAATTGGTATCTTCTGTTTTATAAAGTTAGAATGTTTGTGTTTTACTTAAAATTTCTGTGAGTTTTTGTTGCATATCAGTATTTCATTTATTCCTTTCTATACCAGACATCTGTAAAAGACTTCCTTAAATCAGAGTGTACCATAAAGGAGTTGCTTGATAATCTGTCTGCTGTCTCTCTCTCTCTCTCCCCAGTTATTCAGTTACAGTGCAAGAGTCATATCCTCATCCTTTTGATCAAATTTACTACACCAGTTGTACTGACATCCTAAACTGGTTTAAGTGCACACGACACAGGTAATGTCTAATTGTTAGTATTGTCAAACTGCTGATGTTGTAGATATTTGTAAAAATTTTATCTGTCAAAATCAATCATGACATGTAGGATATTTTAGCTATTGTGACTACAGTCTGTGGCAACTGGAAAATGCTTGTCCAAGCAACATCACGTATGTTTTATTAGGAGGTCGGGGTGTATCATCCCATGGAGTGCTAGCAGAAAACAAACAGGCTGGGAAAAAGCGTGCAATGCACAACGTTAGCACCTTATGTGCTGGGGAAAATGTACACTCTGGAGAAAGTGCAAGGAAAATGAAGAGACTTGTTAAAGAAAACTCCATGTGCTTGCGGAAAGTAGGCAAGAGGTGAATGATTAAAAACTGGTGACAGCTGTAAAAAGCATTTTCCTTAGAGGAGTATGCCCATAAGCATGAACCATCAGCAGTGGGAAAGGCTCCCTGGGGCACAGCAGCTGGAGGAGACAGAGCAGTACAGGTAGCAGGTAAAAAGGAGATGCTAAGTTCAAGGAGAGATTGCACTTTGTTTATCTATGGCACCATTTATGTACGAGCTATTCTTTGCTGGGGGTTCAGACTGTCTTGAGTGTTGCGGGGATGCGTTTGCTGCTTGTTGGAGTATGTGGTCAGCAGCCAGGAGAGCTGGGGAGGGAGATTTACAGATATGGTGAGGAGCAGAGCGGAGAGAGCAGTGGGAGAGCCTGCTGCTGATAAATACTGCTTGTTCGTCTCAGAAGGAAGCTATATTTTCTGCAGTTCTTGACGGGTCTATGTGCTGATTTCTCTGTGTGCTGCTCAGCACTGCCCTGCACGGCTGCATTTGGCAAAATGAGAGGCGTGCTGCACTGCCGGCTGCCCAGGAGGTCCGAGCTCTCCTTTCAGCCCTCCCGTCTCTTGCCTTAACCAGAACTGTGCTGCTCACGACATCTCTGCCCCTAGAAAACTGGCTCACCCTTGGGAGGGTGATCCCTAGAAGTCTTTCCCTTGGAAACTGGTATCTGTAATGATCCAGCAAACTGATTTGTATTGCCAGGCTTTAGCCTCTGTAGGGGATGCTAATGGCAAAGGCAGCGATGCTCTGGTTTGCCTATTAGTTAAGCAGCCAAAATCCTTAACTTTTTTTCCTGCTGTCTGGCCACCCATGCACGTAAGGCTTGTTGGGCATCCACTAGGACTCTTGAACTCAGCAACAGATAAATCAAGGTCTCCTCGAGCTTCTTTTCTCTCCTCTTACTGATGCCTGAACGTTTTTTAAAATGTGTAAGAATGTGTATTGTTTTGTTTCTCAACCATGAGTGGTATGTAACAACCATTCATTCTTTTCTTTAGGATCAGTTACCGTACCGCCTACAGACATGGTGAAAAAACAATGTACAGGCGTAAATCCCAGTGCTGCCCTGGATTTTATGAAAGCAGGGAAATGTGTGTCCGTAAGTTTGGCTTCTTTTTGCTTTGAAATTTCATACATTTGTCACAATGCTGGTTTGACTTCCATTTGATGGGTGTCTTGGGCAATCTGAGTTACGGGGGCGCAGTTCTTCATCAGTGTTGCGTGTGCAGCTCTCGCTGAAGTCAGCTGGTGTTGTGCATGTGCATAGGATAGGGTGATCGGACCTCGGATGTCTAAGTATCCAGCCTTGATGTGATTCTAACTAGTAATCATGTGGAAAATGCACAGCATAAGTGTCGGTGCACTTTCCAACACAGTAAATAAACACAAAGTTCAAAACCAGAAGGGAAACACAAGGTTTTTCTCCTTAGCGTGGGCCCAGGTTGATACCCATGCTTAGCCTCTTCTCCAGGCACAGAGATCTGTAACAAGTGTTTAAAGGCGGCAGCACTGCCTTTCATGTGGCACACTCCTCTGTGTCCGCATCTTCCGAAGTCTGAAGAGGGAAGACCCGTGTCCGGAGCCTGGTGGTGGCCTTGGCTCAGCTCTCTTTCTCTCTCTTTTATGGCCTGGTGCAGACCTAGGAAGGTCTGATTCTTAAAGTGGTATTCATTCAAGAGCATAATAGATAGGCAGAATGAAAATGGAAGTGGTGTTAGTCCTGAGCCCTGGAAGTGTATGATTAGTAGTTTAACATAAGGTTGTTCAAAGTCATATGATGCTTGTGTCGGCAGGACTGACAGCAGGGAACTTGTGATAGGTAAACAATTGTGAAGGGTAGCGTGTCCTTGGAGATGAGCAAATGTGTAGGGCTGAAAATGAAATTAATTCAATAATATTTCAAATTGTTTTTCCCTGTGAATGTACATGCACAGCACAGACTGTAGTGGCAAGTTTTCCAGAAGTCGGGGAACTAAACTACTTCATATTTTCATCTCCTTGAAAAACTAGGCTCATCAGGGGCAAACTTTTGTCTGTAACGTCATTTGTGATGTTGACCTGAGCATATGATGTATTAATTTTAGGAGACAGAAAGTGCATGCGTTATAGTGGAAAACAGGTACGTGCATTCCCTGGTTTTGCTTTAGCTCTTCTAATAATGTTTAAAAACCTGCAGAACCTTAACAGACAACGTCAGAGGGACTGAGGCGGTATAGTTGAATTTTTTCTGGAAATGTGGGGCCCTGTAAGAGCAGACTGGTAAGGGGCTGGAGCCTTTGGACTGCTGGGGTTGCCCTTGGGCTTGCTGCCCAGTTTCTGAGCAGGCAGCCGATGGGCAAGCCTTGCCAATGGAAAAAGGTGAAGAGCCCAGCTTACTGGGAAAGACACAGCCTGAGCTGTGATGGCGGCTGCTTTGGCTCCTCTCACGTGCAGATCTGCGTCACGTCGCCGAGTCAAACCCCGACTTGGCTGGTCTGCGCAGGGAGCCCACTGGCACGGGGGCTGAGGCATGTGTGGAAGGCTGGCTCTGAAATGGCATGTTCTCCGCCCAGCTCTCTAAGGCACGTGGCTTTACCTGGTGTCTTTTTCTCAGCTGAGAACAAGAAAAATGGAGATACATTCGCTGCTTTATTGCAATATGTTATATGCTGTAATGACAGTGGTGAAGCATAGCCGTCAAGGTATGGAGAACCTTGTCCAGGAAGAGTTCTGTGAAATAATGGAGAACAAGAGATTTGTCATTTGTTTTGCAACCCAGCTTAGGAGGTAGCAGTGTGGTGGATAAGTGTTTCGTGCTTACCAATAAGCGAGAGTCTGAAAATCAATATCAGTATGTATGTTAAATTTATTTATTCAATGCAAATGCAAAATAGTTTCTTAATTTGTGCCTTTCTGAGGTGCATACTGGAAGTTACCAACAGGATTTATTTGTATCCCTGGGAAATTATACACTGGGAATGTCATAACACCTCACACTATCCTCATTTATATTTTTGTTTTACAGCACTTCCTGGAATTTGAAAATGCAGCAGTAAGATCTTTTGAATTAAAGTGTTTTCTGCACACAAAAAAGCAAGGTCAAAATTACATTTTCAAAAAACAATTTTTGAAAAAAATGGATCTATCTGATATCAGATTACTATTTTTTATTCTTTTTGCTCTTAACATGTTTTAGACTTACAAGAACCGATTTTTAACTACATTTGGTTATTATACAGCATTTGTGGATGATCATATTTAATTTTTTGATTAAGTAGTATACTTTTTGAAGTATGTAACAGTTTGATCACATGAGAAGCGTTATGATGAGTATCTTATGTGGCTACAGCTTTTACATAGTTATAGTATGTGTAGTAAATTAATTCTGTGTTAACATAGTGACACTCAGAACCCAGGAAATTCAGGTCACATTGGATGTATACATTTTTTACTGTTATTACATAAAAAGATATCAAATGCTGATATTTAGGACAAATCTGCTCTGACTTTCAAAGCAATTTTGGAGTGCCTCAGACTTCAAATGATGTAAAAAGAAAGATTCTTCAGTGCAGCTAACTTTACATTTGTTTGATTCTGCAATGGTTCACCGTGGAAGTCATTGAGAGACCTTCGGCCCTCATGATCTTCAGCAGGAGCTGAGGATTCAGGGCAAAGGAGGAGCTCAGTAGTCAACAGAAGGCAAAAAATATTTTGTGCTTTCCATTCTTTCAACCAGCTTTCTTCGTAGTGAACTTGTTCATACTAGAGTAGATGGTGCAAGCATACACTGTGATAATACTAGTCATCCAGTTTAACTCGGAAAGCAAGTGTGATACTGTCAACTGAGATCAAATGGTAAGAGACAGTGATATGGGGAGGACTTTTCTCCTATGTAGCAGAAATATCACTTCCAGAAAGGCAACATAAAATCTTTTTCTGCAAGAAAATGGCAACCACACAGAAAAACATGCATGCACTTCCTCCCTTTTTCACCTGTGTTTTGGTTTGGCCTGGATAAATGCCAGGTGCCCACCAAAGCTGCTCTATCAATGCCTCTCCACAGCTGGACAGGGGAGGGGGAATACGGTGAAAGGCTCGAGGGTCGAGATAAGGACGGGGAGAGATCACTCACCAGTTACCATCACGGACAAAACAGACTGAACCTGGAGAGAAAAGGATAGTTTAGTTTATCACCAATCAAATCAGAGTAGGGCAATGAGAAATAAAAGCAGATTTTGAAACACCTTCCCCCCACCTCTCCCTTCTTCCCGGGCTCAGCTTCACTCCCAAATTCTCTCCCTCCTCCCCTCGAGTAGCTCAGGGGGACAGGGAATGGGGGCTGTGGTCAGTTCATCACACGCTGTCTCTGCCGCTCCTTCCTCCTCAGGGGAGGACTCCTCGCACTCTGGCCCTGCTCTGGCGTGGGCTCCCTCTCACGGGAGACAGTTCTGCACAAGCTACTCCAGCGTGAGTCTTTCACAAACTGACCCAGTGTAGGTCCTTCCCAGGGGGTGTAGTCTTTCAGGAATGGGCTGCCTCAGTAACTTGTGTTCCGTTTTCACTTTTTGATGAAAATTCCTTTTGTGTTTTGTCTTTGGAGTCAGTGTGTGTGTATACACATATATGGAATATACGTGTATGTGGATATATATATATGTATGGAAAATATACAAACAGGCCTTTTTTATCACTCATATGAAAATTTATTCAAGAGTGAATGTTCCACTCTGCAGATATGCTCTGTTTCAGAAGTGGAAGTTGAATGAGGCACAGGAGTCACTTCACTGAGCTGAAATACTTTAAGCAGGTATAGTGATGGAGGAGCAATCTGTGTCTTGAACCGCAAGGGCTGTATAGCTGGACCTCATCGGCATATGAGTAGGCATTTGAATTTCACTCTTCCCTTGAGCTGGAGCACCATCTCCCTCTCTTCGTTGGTATCAGTACGAGACACGGGATCAGTGTTTGAAAGTGGCAGCTTGACCTAAAACAGTATTACACCTTCCATGCCTTTAGTGCCGTCACTGGCTTAATCTCCCCGATACGAGCTCCTCGCCCGAAGCTGTGGTGCTAAGGCTTGTCTGTGAGTGTGTTGGCCACGCGCTTGCCTCGCATTGCTTGCAGCTTGCTGTAGTAGTGGTGTCAGTGGCCTGGGTGTGTTACACATGGCTTTTCACATTGAGCCACTTTGCTGAGCTTCCTCAGCGGGGCATGTTCGTTCAGCTGGTCACAGTAAGTACCAGTGCCTGCAGCTGAGGTGGGAGCAGAGGTCAGGCAGCCTGGTGGATTTGTGTCCAGGCGACGGTGCAGCTCCTCCTGTGGTGCGGAAAGGGCTGCTACAGGGAATATCATACGCAGCAGCAGATATTTTATAGGTGCTTCAAGCTGGCTGATACTCTGTAATCAGAAAGAGCGTATCTACCTTTTGTTTTTTAAGAAAACGAAAGGATATGATCTGCTGAAATAGACCTGTAAGTTGGACAAGGCAAGATTTAGAGAAGATTTTGAAGGAAACAGTAAGACATAGAAGAAAAGGGGAAAGAAGATATAAAAGGAAATTCCAAGAGTAAGCTCAGATTGCTTTTTGTATGATAATTGATTTTTCCCTTACAAAAGAAGATACCACTTGCGCAATTTACTGCTGCCAGTGGATTTCTGGTGTTTCTTTACATCACTCAGTATCAAAAAGATTTCATGTTAAGTTTTTCGCTTGCTCTTGCACATGAGTATTTTCTTGTATTATGTCCAAGAAATCCGTAGAAAACCAAGAGAAAATAGTTTTTCTGTCCCTGATGTCATTCATGTCTTTTCAGCTCGTGGTAGTGCTTCACATGTTGTCCTCACCTTACACTTTTTTGTAGGTCACGTAGTAAATTTTGGTTCTCTATCCCCATGTTCAGGGTAGTAATTTTTTTACAGATGCTGTCTCTTAGGTGTGTTAGCTAGGATTCATTTGCCAAGAATCATTTAGCCCATAAGGTGTCTAGAGAATAATTTCTTTCTGGTTACAATATAGGTTTTTATGTATGTCCAGAGTGTAGAAAGAAATCATTCTTTGGTCAGATATATTTTGGAGCATTAAGAAACTTCACCAAAAAAAAAAAAAGAAATATTGGATGGTTTTAATTCTGTTGTATATTGTGAACATTTTTTGAAACATTCTTGGCTTCATTTTAGCTTCTTCAACGTAAAGAATTACATGTACGCCTTCTTTGAGAAAGAAATTTGTATACTTGTATGCCATATATATATATAATTTTAATTGATCTTCACTGATTTTATTTGGAAGCAGCAATATGTGTATTATCCAACTTCCTTCAGTGGTCCTTATTGCATATTTCTTTGTCATTAGAGTCAGCAGGGTTTTGGCTGTCAAAACCCCCAACATTGTTACCTATAGATAACTTCTGTGGAGACTTAGTAGTGGTACCCTGTTTTGAAGAGTTGTGTTTGATTTATGTTCTGCTACTGGAAAGCTGAAACACCACTTCAGTGGCTGAAGAGAAGCTATTGGTGATTTATGCTGTTGTGGCTGAGAAAAGAATACAGCTCTAATTTTCAGGATGACTCTGCATTGTAAATACTCTGACCCAGCTTTTCATCTGTTGTACATTTCTTCTAAGACAATTCTATTTTAATATGTGACGTCATTGGTGATCATTTGCAGAGCGCCATAGAGTGTGCTGTTACACAGGGATTGTAGGAAGGACCGGTGTGCTTAGCATGGCATGAGGACAGTGCAAGGGGAACCTCAAAGAGCTTGTTCTGTACCTCTAGCTGGGTCCAGTTTCACACAACATTTTGATTTTTGTATTTTTTATCATCTGTCTCACAGAGTATGCGATGAAATGCCGCTGTATTGTATTTAGCCTTAGTGGTCAGGAATTTGGGTTGAGTATGTTGGTATTCACCGCTATTTATACATGTGCACATGCAGAGATGTGTATGTGTACAGTGACCATCTGCTTTCTTACAGTTTACTAGTAAGATTTTTCACACATTTGATTTAGGGAGAGCTTCAGTGCCCAAGGCAGCACTTACTAGGCAAGAATCTTCAAAGATACAAGTAATTCCTGTCTAGTTATAAGACTAATGGAAAATTTTGTTGTATTATTTAAAGTCATTCTTTTCATAATAAATAAATACAGAACAATGAAATAGCTTTGTAGTAATATCTGGTATCATCTAACACTTAAAAATTCATCTTCTCCCTGTTGATTTCTAATGAAGATCATTTTAATGCACATCTGAGAAGCAGCTTATTGGAAATAAAGGCTGAGAATGAAAATCAAAGGCTGTAAAAACATCCAGTTAATGGCTGGGATCCCAGATAACCAAACATTTTAATAATATATATGATTGATCTCTGTGTGGCTTTCTTTTTTATTAGCCACACAAAATACAAAGATGACCAATATTCTTCGTCATGTTTAAGTAGGAAAAAAACAGGACATTTTGCAAGTATTTTTCCTAAGTACTATAGAGCATTTTCAATGCATTCAGAACCAATATGATTCGCATTAAACTTCTCATAAACAGCAACTTTGTTGTTTTCCCGTCATTCACCTTGTATTCATTGGTATACCAACCACATTCCTGTCGTATTTTCTCTGGAAGTGTTGGTACAAAGAAAATGCTCGCCCTAGGCACATTTTTAAAGTTTTGTTGGTGTTCAATCTAGAAGGAAAGTGTTCCAGTTTCTATATTTTGGAAAGTTAAGGGTATTTCATGATTAATATGATGCCATTAAACTCTGTCTGGAGATTCGTCCTCTTCAGTGTATTGTATTCTGAGTCAGTTACATCAATGTGCTGGGTATCGAAGCCATTTCAAGTTTTTCTGAAAAGTTTCAAATAAAAGCTCTATTTCAAAGTAAGCCTCAACTGTAGAAACACATGCTTGCAAATCATTAAAAAAAATTATAAAGAATAATTTCAAGCAACTCTGCTTAGCACTTAGAATAAAGGTTGCAGTGGTTCACAGGATTTATAGCTCGTGCCTTACCTTAATCGTCATCACTGTTGTGTTGTGATTCGTGTGAACTGTGCAACCATTCAGCAAAATTAATATTAAAGTACAATGTGTTGCAAATAGTATTTTATCCATGCTGTTGCAAGAGAACCCCTCTTTTCATGCATGCAGAAGTTCTCCTCTTTTTCTTCACATGAGAGTTGGCTTCAGGGAATGACAGGGTCCTTGAGGTTGGAAGGGACCTGCGGAAGTCGTCCAGCTTCCCTGCTCAGGCAAGGCCATCTAGGGCCTCTTGCCCAGGACAGTGTTGAGACGGGTTACCAACTACGTCGTACTATGACTCTTTTCTCATTAAATGTGGACAATTTTCTCTTTGTTAAATGCAAAATTATTTGAGTAGTTTTAGGTGGAGCCTTCAAACTTAGGAGAAATAGAAGAGAGTGAAATAATAAAATTAATTTTGAAGAGGTACCATCAAACGTGAATACATTACTGTTTATTTTGCTTTTAAAAGATGTTTGAGACATGAAATATCTGGATTAGGAATAAGTTTAGAATATTTTTCCTAGTGCTGGGAGTTCTTCTTTAATTCTTTGTTTATTTCCTTCTCTGACAGCTCATTGTGCTGATAAATGTGTCCATGGTCGCTGTATTGCTCCGAACACCTGTCAGTGTGAGCCTGGCTGGGGAGGACCCAACTGCTCCAGTGGTGAGTTTTCACCTGCTTCTGCCTGTCTCATGCTCTTTCCACGATGTTGTCCTCTCTTCTGGGCAGATTGTCGTCGATCCTGTGCTTGGGCTCCTGCTTTCTGGTCAGGCGTTGTTCCCAGTTATCAGGTTACTCTGCATGACCTGATTTTTCTTCATTTACTTGCAAATGAAGTTATCCCACAGCAGCACTAAATGTCATGAGCTATTCTGTGCTCGGCAACATGCCAGATAACACAGAGCTTAGTAGCTGGAGTAAAGTAGGTAAAATCATATTTTAACTACAAGAAAATCTCAAATTTTTTGTTCTCCTAATGCCTAAAGTATGATGGTGTCAGTTAGTGTTTAAAAGCTATGAGCAAAGCTTCTTCACAACCCTATCCTCCTTTTTTGCTCTGCCACTGGCTCGTCCATTTTTGCTCTCACTCTGTTGCACTCCTGCATCATTATTTGCTCCCTGTCTCCTTCCTTGTTACTCTCACTAACTAGTCAAGTTTCCCCAGCATTCTTCTTCCCCTTTGCCAGGAGAGTGGGTGCGGGAGGTGAGAAGAGCAGGACAGGAGCATGAAGGATACATGGGGCAGGAGACCAGGGCAGGCTGGCACCTTTCCTGCTTGGCATGTGGTTGCAGTCACATGCAACCTGACGAGCAGGTGGTCACGTTTAATAAAGAAATTATGATGATCAAGGCCATCAGACGCTTGATGCAAGAACATAGCAAAATATCAAAAACACAAAGCAGAGTAGCAAAATAATATCAGTTAATGACCTGTTCAGTCACTGCTCTTTTGTAGACGCTTTGAGTGTAAAACCAGGCACGGCAGGCTGCAAGAAGGCAGTGACATCTGGACAGAGGGGAGAAACCCCTCAGTGGCAGGGCTGACATTTTTGTGCACTGTCCCTTCCTCCGTCAAGATAATCCTTTGTGCAGACCACAAATTGCTATCTTTTTCTTCCCTTTGTCTGAAATAGATTTTCTCAGAGTAGTTGTCAATACTTTTTTTAATTATGATTTGTTATTTATTCCATCTTTCAGTTCCCCTTTGTAAGGTCTTTGGAAATGTACTATTTAGGCTAACGTTACAACCCTGTACTTCGTTACAATCAAGTTCAAAGTGGGTTACTGCCTGTCCACTTGAAAGGAACATATTTTGGTCAATAATAATAAAATATGTTTATAATTTATGTTTCACAGACCTTATAAAATTCTAATTCATAAACCAGAGCTTGATGTCTTGCAAAGATACTATGGTGCTAGTTGGCTTAGTATGGGATTCCTATAAAAATAACAACTGTGAAAACCTTAGATCATCAGCAGGACAAAAATAATATGGTTGTATTTTCACCCTCATTTTTTTCCACTTAACAAAAATAGGGAATTTTTTTTTTTTTTTGCAAACAAGGTGCTATAGTGAGTCTTCATCTGGAACTGATCTGTTGTTCAGGCAGCATATTTTGTGAAATTTGAGAGAGCAAGCAGGAATAAAAATAATTAATAATAAATTACATGAGGAAGAACTTAAACATTTAAAAATTATTATATTTGTGGTATAGTCTTTGTATATACTTACATGTGATTCTTTTCATAAAGAGCTCTAAAGAAACATCTAGTTTTGCACAAGGCATAAAGCTGAAAAAGTTAGCAAAGTGATGTTGCTGTAATACTGATCTTAATCTTGTGTGCTAAATTGTGAAAAGAAGTTGTCAGAAAATGTTATCTTTCCTTCTGAAAGCCTGATGTATAGACCTCTTTTGTAGCTAATCAAACAGGCAGAAGAAACGTGTATCACTAGATAGCATAGAATGGGGAGATGCTGTTATTGATTGAGATTTCCGAGTCTGAAACTCGCAGAGAGGTCACTTTAGGTGAGACAGGAACCTCTAAATCTGTCTTTGGAAATAATCCTTCCTCTCACAGGATTTTCTAGAGTCCATTTCCCTTACCTGTCTTGTATAATTCATTTTGAGTATATGTGCAGCTCTTTTCCTCTGCTTCGTCCTCAGTTGGTTGCCTTTGATTGCTTGTCATAGGAACCTCAATAGCAAAAATACTTTCTGGTGTGCATTCGCAACAGGCCAAAGCTGAAAGAGCCTTTGTTCATGTACCTTTGAACAGTGTGGTCTCTGGAGAGGCTGGTGTTCCTCTAAAGGCTTCTGAGCGACGTTAGAGCTACCTTGAACTGCTGAAATTTGTTTCGGATCACTAGTGTAGTCCTAGAAGAAGGGGGGTAGTCTGAGGAGGAGAATATATTTGTGCATGTGCTAGAGGGACATTTGTTTTGGAATTTATGCCATTCCATGTGGACAAACTTCAGAAAGATGTTGCTTTCACCAGATTGTCCTTCTGAGTTTGCTGCTGTGAGTGATTTCCTTATCCGTGTGTCTGAGAGCTACAGCGCAGACCAAATTGAATTGAAGAGATAGTGTTGGAAAGACAGTAAGTGATAGGGTTTTGGCTCTGTAGCACTGAGTTTTATTGTTACTTGCCTTGCATAGGACGTTTTCATGTTTTGCCTGTAACTGTATTTTCTGCATGAGCCCCAGCTGGAGTAGTTTTAGTAACAGAAAGGTACAATGAGATAAAATGAAGAGATGCATTTTTTTAATAGTCATTTTGTTGGTATGGCAAGTTATTCATTCAAGAAAAATGCAAATTGCCATACTGTAATTATGCCTGTCATGTAAACATTTCAACCATGTACCTACTTAACTGAGTAATGCAAAGAGACAATGATTAGGCGGGAGACCAGTATTTTTGTAAGGCGGGCACTCAGGGATTTAATGGTTACTGATGACCAAATAAAATACCGTGACTGAAGGGGACAGATAATTCTCGAAGTGTGGATATTAGGTGAACTTCCCAATTTAGTAATCTTTTCATTTTCATGGACATGAATGTGTCGGAATCAACTGTTCTACCTAAGCACTAAACTTTTTTGTAAAGCTGCAGAACTAAACTTTTTCTTCCAAAGTACTATCCGTTCTCTGTTGGGATTGATTATTCTCACAAAGGAATTTAATCTGCAAGTATCTGAGAACAGAGTTTGTCTTATTGCAGCATCTGTCCATCTGCCAACCTCTCAGCTTGATTTTATCTGTTGTTTCGCAGTTGTATTTTGGGTAAATACAATTTGTGTTTAAAATAAATTTTTAAACCATATGCCATGGCTTCTGCGTGACAGTGGCTTTCTGGGTAGTAATTGCAGATAAATGCTTCCTAAATGCTGCAATGTTCTCTCCAAAAATGACAGTGATTGCGTGGACTGCATTGGTGCATTGTGCAGGAAGAGCTGAGTCAGCAAGCTCTCCTCCTTGTCTTTGCATACCACTGTGTGCTATGGCCTAATAACCTTTCTACGGACTAAACTCTTTGGAAGACTCTCATGTCCTTTTGTACCGACCATTACCTCCTTTTTGTGATGAGTCTTATCTAATTCCTAACAGCCTAGGTCAGTGGCCGCTTTCAGCTGAGGGAGAAGAGAGATAAAGGTTTGACTAGGCTGCTGAGGATGTCCTCTTTCAGTGCTTAGTTGTAGCCCAACCCATAACCCTTCTCTCCATCACAGCCTCTGGCTTTCTGAAAACCTTACATCCCAGCCGAGAGGAAGATAGAACTGGATGTATTCTTCTGTGATTAGAACCTGAGTGGTGGTCTTGGAATTTGGCTAATTAAATAATATCTGCTTGGGGAACATTTTCCATGCGAGATGTATTTTTTCTTCAGGTCTTTTCTTTTTAGCTAGTGGAAATACACCGTATTGGGCAATGTTTGCTTGCAGTAAGTTTCGGTGGGAGGTGATGGAGGAGATGTTGATAATGTACGTATATCTGAAAAGAAATACTACTTGGATTGAGACTTCACTCATTTGCAGAACACTTCCATTCTAGTGGGAGAGACGATAGTCATGTGAAACAAGTTATTCTAATAAAGATTTATTGACCAAACACAGTAGTCAGGTCAATGACAAATGAGTGGACAGAAGACGTGTTGAACCTATCCCTTGGAGCGAGTCAATCAGCACAACCAGCGCACTGGCAGCACCCGTTTGAAGGGTTTGTGAGCTTCAGGAGTAGAAGTTGATTGGTTCTGGGCTGGGGACAAGGACAGATTTTAGAAAAAAAAGACACAATGGTGAAGATAGGTATTGTTTATAGATTAATAATGTAACCAAATAGATCTTACTGAAAAACAAACCAACACAACCTTTCCCTCCCACACTGATTATTGTTGATATCAAATTTCTAACTTGCATGTGTCACATTGGATTGTTACATGTTATAAGAGCGTTTTTGAATACAGGTTGTGTCTAAAGCAGTCTTCTGTAAAAGTTGGTATTTGACTGTAGAGATGATTAAACCGTATTTTACAATTGTAGATTATGTTTTTTGCCTGTTTTCTGCTCACACTCTTGCAGTAGTATTTGCTGTAATACATAATATATGGACCTGATTGTCAGTTTTGAATGTGTGTGCAAGACAGATATGCATGCAGCCTAACGTGGAGCCCCACTAGGCAATCGGGCCATTCACTTTGTTTTTGTTCTTGTGCCTAGCAGTCCACAAATAATTCCTTCAAAATCAATAGGACGCTTTCTGAATAAGCTGGAGCAGAGGCAAAAGGCCAAAATCAATAATGTACTGGTTCGTCTGCAAAGGCTATATAGCCTTTGTGATCCCCTAGCTGGCCGGAGTAGTAAAGTGAAAACGGGATGATGTGTTTTTGGTTTATGACAAGTATGTTTGTGGAAATGTGAATAGGCATTTTCTGGTTTTATTCTAATCAAGTAATCTGAGATTTGTTTGAATTACTGATTTTAATTTGTAATTTGGTTCTGTTTATTAATCATAAACAGAGTTTCACTGGGACTCTAGTCTGAGGGCATGGGGGTAGATCAAGTGGCGCTAAGGTGTAATTTGGCTTCAGGGTTTTATAAAGCATGAGAAGAAAACCGGCTTTTTCCTTAATACATTAAGCTGAGCATTTAAAACTGGCATCTCAGAGAAACATCTTTTAACCTTTAAATGCACTTGTTGAGGAAAGTTTTAAGGTACAGTAGCTCTGCTACTGTCAGATTTTCTTCACTGTCACGGGTGTTTGTAAAGTTTGCGGATTCCGTGAAAATCTCACTGTTTTCTTCATGGGACTTGGCAGATGCAGACCATGGCAGAAACTGGATCCCTTGGCATAGCTTGTGTGAGACACTCACGTGAGCTACAAGCACTGCCAGTTTCTCAGTGGAGCTTATAATTTCCATTAACCCTGCAGAGGTGGATGTGTGACTGTTCTCCGCAGACACACGTGCACCCCAAGTGAGTCAGCCCCTTTTCTGTGGGTACCAGGTGAGGTGCCTGTGAGCATCGTGTGCGCTCTGATGGCACAGCTTGTGCATCTCAAATTGAGCTTCTTTGACCAAGGCATTGCTTTCCTTTTTGTTTGTCAAAAGCATTTCGACTAACAGAGCTTGCAAGATACGCTTAGAGAGCTAGCTCATCCTTAAGTTTTCCAGGCCATTCAGTGGGCTGTAGAAGTAGGTTCTGCTTTTAGCCACGTGCTCACACCACAAAGGCTTCTTTCCCAGAAATAAGAAAATGCTAAGCACAGAAGAGGAACTGCAGAATATCCTGACAGAGAGCTATTTGCTTCTGTGAATAATGTAGAGCAATAGCTCATTCAAGTCATGCAGAGCAGCCCTCCACCCCGACTTCCGAGCAGCCACGTGCACAAATGCATCCTGCTAGTAAAAGTGACAGTGGGCTGTAACCAGTCTTAGATTTAACCTTTTCTTATTACATGTGTCTTCCTCATACTCTACCCTGAATTCTTCTGTAATTACTAGTTCTGTAATTCCCCTAACTCACTTTTCCTCGGTTTTGCCAGATGAACTTACTTCTTTTCTTCTCTAACAAGACTGAACATCTTTGGGTTGAGAAACTAACCCACCAGCAAGTTAGATCAGGTGCAAACAGGGAAAACAGGTATTAATGGAACTTGCCATCACCTTCGTTGTTGACAGAGTCATTACAGTGTCACTGTGATAGGCGGTATCAAAATTTCCAGGGCTATATAGCAGCTGTGCTTTTCTAGAGTTCAGTATGATGATGTATTTTAAATTGTATTATTCACGTGTTTCATATAATTTCACTCCTATAAAGCATTTTGGTTTTTATGTTCTAGGGAAATTAATAGATTTTATGAACATGCTTCAGCATTTTGCTGAGTTACAGTTCCAGCCTTTAAGCAAAAGCAGTAACAAAATCTATTTTCTACAAAACTGAGTTATTAGTTTTAATTATGTTGAGATTTACTGAAGGAAGGCACTGCAGTAAATGGTGATAGTTTTACTAATTTGTAAGTATTTTCTGGATCAGAGATGCTTTTCATTTCTGCTTTTCACTATTTTGTAAACTCAGTATGTTTGTGGTGTTTACCTAAGTTGCTTTCTTGAATAGTATCTCTGTATTTTTTTTTTCTAGTAACAATGCAAAAGTATTTTTAGTATTGGTTGAATTTCAATCTGCTGTGTATATTGGCAGACTTACGTACTGTCGATGGCTTACTTAGCAGGTTTTCAGGGAGGTGAAGAAGAAAGTTTGTTGCTAATTTAAAAATTAAGGTGAACTTCAAGGCATTACAAAAATGAAAAAGGCTAATTTATGGTCCTACAAGGAGATCTGTGCAAAATCAGAATTACGGGCAACAGTCCATTTTGTACAGTGTGATTAGATCCTTAGAGTTTTGTAACTTTTCCTATAACAGTGATGATTTTTAACAGGTCTTATCTCAGTAGCAAGATAAAATGAACACGAAGACTCATCTGTGTGTGTTTCCCTTAGCAATTATCCAACCTTGTGTTCTGATGTCCAAAGCACTTTAAAGGGTCTTCTGAAATTTATGGCGTGTGAAAGGCATAGAGTTCCATTCTTTTGTACGATCTGAGAAACACATTTTTATTGTTCTTCCACTTCATGGATCAAAAGGCTTTTACAAAGTAAAAAAGAAAAAATCCCTAAATTAAATTAAAGCTTAGCATTTTGAATAAAAATCCTTTCTTATACACAAAACAAAAAGTAAGAATGAAAAATATGCCAGAGGGTAGGAAGCCTACCGTGTAACAAATGAAACCAGATAGAAACAAAAGACTCAAAGAAAATCTAGATATAATAGGAAATGCATTCTGGAAAAAAACACTACTATGCATTTCTGTGTCTGGGATGTAGGTAAAATAAGTCTTTTACTAAAAGACATTGATGTTTTATCATTATTATGAATGATTCTCTAAAGAAAAGAGACTTCTGATGTGCATGTGCATATATATTTATAACATACTGAGGTGACTAGAACAGCATATAAAAATATGTGGAGAATAATCTTAATTTTATTAAATAGACTTTGAAGGTTTGCTAAAGGATGTTTTTATGCTACTTTTCATAATAGCTGGCTTTGTTTTCTGTTTTTTTTGACTCATCTCTGAAATTCCTGTTTGCCACGTTCCACATGTACTGTCTTGCAATCCAGGCTGACACACAGGTTGATTTCACTAGCGGCTTAATGCATCCTCTCGAATTTTGAACACACTTGAGTATTTACAGTTTTCAGAATCAGCAGGATTTTACTTTTATTTGGTTTAAATCCCAGTTGGGAGAATTATTATCTATTTCCTATCCTGCAGAAATTTCCTAAGGGAAACAAATGCCATCAATTTAGATGCGCAGCTAAGAAAATTGTAAAAGCAGAGAGTAGTTTCAAGAATAATTTCAAAGCTTTCCAAAAAGGATAATGTGGATTTAGGTTAGTAACAACATTCGTGTTTTTTTCGTGATTTTTGCTTAGTGAATCAATGAATGTTGTTCTGAACACAAACCCACTCAGAAATTAAGATTAAGAGTAGCATCTACATGGCTATGACTTCTTTCCTGTCAAGAAGGACATAAATCCTGTTTTCTGACAAAATTTTAATCTGTAGTGTGCTGTACTCCGTGTCTTTGCAAGTCTTGCAAGTGTTGTAATTATGGCACTCTTTTTGGGCAAAACAGTACACACATTTCCAGGTATGCAAAATACCAGACTATCTAACACATGAATTAGAATTAAATTTTCCTTCTGTTGACACTTGAAAGTTAGATGGGCGTATGTTGTTGACAGAGAAAAGGGAGGACTTGTCCTGGGTGTGTTTCCTTCCTAAAGAGTTGAGGTGAGTGACTCCTCTCACCTATGAATTTGAATGCCACCTGTGTAAAAAGTTATTGTGTTTTGTTGTGAAATTCTTAGTGAGGTACATAAGATTCTACTTAACTGCCAGTTAGCTATCTAAAATATAAGTTCCACTAATGTATATTTGACAAGCGTGTTTCTTGCTTCTGGAACAGAGGTAAGGGTCATTCTTCCAAATGCTAAACTCTGGACAGCCTTAGGGCAATTTATTCTAACAAGATTGTCAGTGGCGTGCTGCTTTGGGTAAATCAAAGTTTTCTCAGTGTTGGCCTATTTTACTTACACTGGCTAGCTATTAGTGGTGGTTATTCCCTGATAATGCAAGTCACTTGTGGACCCTGCTAGAAATGATACTATTTTTTTTATTTATATCCTCTGCTTCAAAAGACTGGAGTAGCTTTTAAGCAAGTAAAAATACAAACCAGAAGGTTGCCACTGCCCCAGAGAACCTGTGATTGAAGGAAAAGAAAAGGCGTAACACAAGGCTGGAAACACATAGGAGATAAGGAAGGAAGCAGACACTGATAAATGACTCTGGCAGGTAGTGCTTTTGACGGACTTTCCGCATCAACTTTTTGCGGACTCCACAGGAAGGAGGAGTTACAAGGTAGGAACGTGGAGGTGGACATCAGGGCAGTTTTATGACTTGGGGTGTGGAGAGCTGTGCCATGTTGCAGTGGCAACTTGGGGAGAAACAAGGAAGATGATAGTCTGAAAATGCAACAAAGGGTCTGATGTCACGGGCGATGTAAATGTGGGGGTTGATACTTGGATACTGGATGAGAAATGATAGATGAGGGATAGACCATAAAGGCCATGAAAGTAAGTACAAGGCAACAGAGACCTGAGAGTCAAAGGAGGGATGGAAAGGAAGGCACATAGATTTAGACTTGACCTTGATGTGACAACCTAGAAAGGAAGAACGGTCAGTGGAAGATGATGTTGAAGTCATGAGCAGCTTCAGTTTGTTTTACGTGGTGGCACAGAGGAACATAAACTTTCGCTTACTAAAGGCTGTGGCTCCTTGAACCTGTCTGAAGAAATTATGTGGGAGGTTTGAGGAGACAGAGAGACAGGAATTCTGCATATTTGCTACTGTTTGCTTATTTTACGTTTGTACTTTGCAATATTGCATTCCAAGTGAGGGAGCGTTCACTTTGTTTCTGCCGTCTGTGGCAGGGAATTTTGTTTTCACGTGTTCTAAAAGACCACAAAAACTTAGAAGTCTAATGCTGTAATAAGAATTTTCTCTGTTTTGGTGACAATGGTAGATATTTCCAGAAACACACAGCAGTGTGTGTGCAGAAAGACATGTAAACCGGAATAAAATCTCGTTCTGTTGTCCTGGTGCATAGAAGACAGCTACCAAAAGTGTTAGCAAGAAAAGTAAAGCTTAATTTTGCTATGATTCTTCACTTGCACATGCCATCAGCAAAAAAGAAAGCAGAAAGAGAAGAAAGATCTTAGGAAAAGCATTGCAATAAACATTGTCTGGCTTGAATATCATGTTATAAAGGAAACCGTAGTGTACTTAAAAGATAGTTGCAAGTCAGAGTTACTGAGGAGGTTGTTCTTCTGGAATGTTCTTTGACTTGATTTGACAGTGTTATTTTGTTCTCATTATAGGCCATTCTTTAGAGAAGTACGGAATTGTAGGTGATCAGGGTGGGTTTGTCAGGAATAAACTCGGATTCATTTGCACTTTTCTTTTTGTTGCCTTTTCATGAAATCAACAACAACAAAAAAAAGGCAGAAAAAACCCATACAAGCATGTGACCACATTTGGTTTAAAATATTGATAAGGAGCAATGAAGGAGTTAAGAAATTCTTCAGATACGCTTCAGATTATTATAAAAATTCATACCTTGTGCTATGAAATATCAGGGCTCCCTCCATCCCAATTTGCAAATCACCAGCCAGTCACTGAAACTGTGTGCATAAAACCACATCTAGCCCACCATAATGACAATGTGCATTACAGTTATTGTACTTGGAAATACAGGACTTTAAATCTTCGAAGATGCTACAAAAGGCCCCAAATCAATAGCAATTTGCATCACAGATTTCAATTTCTTCTTGAAGGTGATTTTTTCTCTGTTCAGTCCTTGAGCTGCTCCAGTTGCTGCTTGACACTCAGTTTCAGTGAGCGTGTTTTTATGATGGTAGACCTGTATTGTCTTACGGTTTCATACCTTGTCACTTGCTCATTTTAAGTGAGGGTTTATATAACGCAGGGCCCTTGTTCCCAAAGGCAAACTTTCGCTTTCACGGAGTAGCCTTTTGAGAGGAAAGCTCTCTGCCCTGTCTTTGTAGTGTTGTGTGATGTGCACAGCACGTACTGGGGTGACAATAAAGATATTCACAGATGAACAGAATGTATAAAAAGAAAAATGACAACAAGATACGGCATTAATACCACGGTGTTTGTTAAACACTCACTTCGATTCCCCCCACCCCCCGCTGCGTGAGGTGAAGGCAGAAAGGACCCTGTGAGTCTGCTGCAGAAGCCGGTGGGGACCGGTACAGCTATCTGGTTCATCTCTGTGAAACAGAAGCACCTGGAGTTTGCCTACAAAGTGTGAAAAGGCAAAGGGGAATGACTTTTGTGAGGAAGATGCTCTGCCTAAAAGAGAGCAGCATTAAGCCCGTTCTGTATGATCAATGCAGAGAATTGACCCTGGTTTACTGATTGGGTTTTGCATTTCTGCAGGATTCAGAATGTTTCCAGGAGTTACTGGGGCTGAGATACTTCATCCTTGTGTCGAAACCATTCTGAACATGGGGCACTTGTCTCTATACTTTGCCTCCCTTTCACATATACCCTGTGCTGAGACAGATGATTTACAGCTCCAAACCTGTTCGGAAGCCGGTAGCTGATGCTTTTGCGGGTGCGTGCATGTAGCGTTTGCGTATGTGCATGTGCCTGTGACCTTGGTGCCATCAGGACAGTGAGAGCAGCCATCCTGATTAAACTCCAGCTGACAGTCTGTAACCTGACGATAGTCATTAACCCAGAGACTATCCCATTCCACCAGCTTAGCAGCTGTGTGACTTCCAGCCCAGCTTTCTTACTGTCTGAATACTAGGAAGCAGCAGAAAGAGTCTGATGTAATAGTTGGTAAATTTAGCCTCCAAAACTAATTAAAAGTAAACAAAACTCACCACAGGAGACATTTCTCACCTTCTTCTTTTTCAGTGGTAAACTAAGCATTGGTTTCTGACAAATCACTTTAATTTCATATGGGGAACGTGATTGATTACCAGTCAGGGGACATAGAGGTAAAATACGTGTTTTATTCATCTTGTTCAAAGTTATTATTTATTCCCATTAATCCAGCAAATTTCTCCACTGATCTGCCCATAAATCACAGATAGATGCTAGGCTGGTGACAGACCTTGAGTAAAGGACTATTGTGCAATTGTACTACAGTGGGGCCAGCGTTGTCCTGGTGGAATGCTTCACCATTGCTCTGCAAATTGCATAGTTAAAATTTGTTACCCACCTGGCCGTTGGCAGGAGAACGGTCATGAGACTGGAAATCCTATTAGCAGCCGTATGATGCTTTTTGTTTTAATGATTTCCTGCAAACGTGATGAGAAGATCACGCCAGGAAACTAATAAATATTATGTACTGTGCAGTACCTGCTTTTACAGTAAAATAGTTGAGAAAAGTTCAAGTTCACAGACACAGCATGTTCACCTTGGACATCAGTAAATCTCCAGGAGACAGCAGGGCTCATGCCAGGGAGGCAGACTGGGGATGGGATTGTGAAAAGAGCAGAGGGAGTACAAGGCCTCCACTGCTTCAGAAGTGGAGCGGTTCCTAGGAAGGCAGTCTTGGCGCTTGGGTGTTGGATGCGATGGCAGATGCGCGGTAGTAGGTGTTCCCGGTCTGTGTGGCTCTGAGATGCGCTATGCCAGGTCTTCAAGCAGCTACAGGAGTGTTGTTGCACCAGATACCTCACCTCCAGCTGCTGGTGAAAGAATGCAAGCTCGCACTTAACAACCAAGAATAAGTCTTCTCTTGGCTGTCATGTCTTTGTATCTAGGGTGTGTTCAGGCCACAGTCGTCCTTAACTGAGCTTTCCACTGGAACAGTCATGGTCATGCGACAGTCTGAATTCTTCTGTTTATCAGACATGCCAGGACAGGTTGTTTTTAACTATTTTTTCTTTAATTACTCCAGGAGGAATGGCTGAAATTGAAGTTGTCTGTTTTGTCTGGTAGCAGGAGGAAGACTTATCTGAATCCAGACTAATGTTTCAAGCCAAAAAAAAATGTAGGGGTGTCTGCTCAATCACGACAGAACAAGCAACTGTGCCAGACATCTCACCACCCGTACATATATTTATGTGTACCCTAGAATAGCTGACTTCCTGACAACAGTTTGAGGACTGGTTAAGCATGAGTATTACACTTGCTATTCCATGCAGACATGTTGAAAACAAACATAGCGCAGTTCTGAATGAATGTGAGTTATCGTGGGGAAGGGCAACTTGCAAGACGCTATGTGCTGCAGACAGCAGCGTGTTGTAGTCCAGAACAAAACCCACATATCTTCAAAGAGAGAGGCCAACAATAAGATGGACAGTTGTTCTGTTAGGTTGACAGTATTTCTGGGTATATCTAATGCAGACAGTACTTTCTGGTGCTCTGTATTTTATTGTGTGTAGGTGCTCACAATATCTCCATTGTGGATGCATGTTCTACTGACCTCTCCTGGAAAAAGAAAAAAAAATTTAAGGAGTAGATTCTTTAAAAGACCCTAATCCCTTTTCATTTGTGTAGCCTGAGTGAGCAGCTCCTATAGCTGAATAATTCCTGCCCTGAGGAGGGTTCTTGAATTGCTTTGCATTAGTCTAGGAAAGTGTGCCTGTTCTCTGCCTGGCTTTTTTGCCCCGGGAGAAGACTGGGAGAACAATGGTTGTCAGTCTCCAAGAGGAGAGCCCAGGCTTCCAGTTGCTACAATGCAGGCTTTCCTGTTGTAGTGCTGTTATCAACAGAACATAAAAATAAAATCAGATCATTTGACCATATGATTAGCACATTCCTGTTGAACTCTAGGTGACCTTAATCTTCTGGCTCTTTGCAGAACTCCTGTGTTTCTCACTTAAGAAAAATTTCTTCCTTAACATTAAGGTTTTTCTTTCAATGCTGGAATAACCTTGGAGTGGTTTGCTTCTAGGGTTTTAATGGGCTGCATTGTGCCAGATGAGAAAAGATGCATTTGAATGATTGTGAAGACACACTGGATAACCACATTTGTAACATTCAGATGAAGTTTAACCATATAATAAGTAATTTCTGTTGCTTAGTGAAACACTTCTTGTGTTTTCTTTTGCCCTATAAGTATATTGCAAGATTGAAAAGGAACTATTTGCAACTATATCAACAAGTAGGAGCTTCTGGATTTGAAAAAAGTAATCTTATAATCTTATATTGAGTAAGCTTTGCAACTTCCCTGTGGGATTCAGACAGTTGTTTATGAATTTAGGCTACATTTTTTTACTTTTTTAAGTTAGTAAGACTTCTCTGTCTAAATGGAAGCTTACTGCATCCATAACTGTTTTTTGGTGGTGAAGGGTAATAATGAAGAGGCTAGAACTTGCCTTTACTTAATATCAACACATTTTAAAGTGTTTGCTTTTATGCTTAAGAAATTAATTTATGTGCATAAATTAAGTTCTGTCTGCCTGCCAAGATTTTTGAGGACCGAGGAAAACTGAGGAAGTACTATGTAACTATTTCCATTTTCTAACTTTTTTTCCTTTTTTCTTTTACGGTTGACTCATGGTATCTTGAGCTATTGTAAAAGTGCTGTAAATTTTTCCTTCTACCCCTTCAGCATGTGACAGTGACCACTGGGGACCTCACTGCAGCAGCCGTTGCCAATGCAAAAACGGAGCCTTGTGCAACCCCATCACTGGAGCCTGCCACTGTGCATCGGGCTTCAAAGGTTGGCGCTGTGAGGAACACTGTGATCCAGGGACATACGGAAACGACTGCCATCAAAAATGCCAGTGTCAAAATGGAGCCACCTGCGACCACGTGACTGGAGAATGCAGATGTCCTCCTGGATACACTGGTGCCTTGTAAGCAGCGGGTATATGATTTATGGGGGAGAGAGACAAGTTTTGAATAGTGCTAACAAGAGAAATGAAGTTTAGATTAACTTTTACCACTATGCTGTTGGCTGCTGTGTAGTACAGGGAAGTAGGGCTGGTGGCTAAGAAGCAGCTGGGCAAACCGTGTTGCAGTGCATGTTCAGATGTGTGGCTGAGAGCAAGCCCTCTTGATCTGGACTGCTAAGTAAAAGCCACAAAAAGCAGCAGCAGGAGCTCCTTCATGACAACCATGAAAACAGTTTGGCTGCAAGTCTGGAAAATCGCATTGAAACCCGCAGTTATTTGGCTTTGTCATTCTAGAATAGATTTTGAGCTTTGTCAGTGACAATGAACGAATACCAAGCAGTGTAGAAAGAAAGATCTTTAAGAAGAAATAATTCCAAGATTGCCAGGTCCGTTTCTTTAGGTTTGTTGCGTGGATGCTATACAGTATTCAGTGTGCATCTCTTATTGTTGGACTGCTTTTTGTTTCGTACTTTTGGCTGGAAAAGCTAACAACAGTGTTAAAAATAGAGAGGTGGCTGGAGACTGGAGCATGTGCCGAAGTAACAGTTGTCTCTGTTGTACCCCACCACCTCCCCAGCTGCGAGGACCTCTGTCCCCCTGGCAAGCATGGGCCGCAGTGCGAGGAGAGGTGCCCGTGCCAGAATGGAGGCGTCTGTCACCACGTCACCGGGGAGTGTGCCTGCCCACCAGGATGGATGGTAAAAACACTTGCTGGAATTGACACAACCCCATAAAACTTCCGTGTTTGTAGATTTTGGGCAGTGTCAGAAAAGAATAGCAAATGAGGATACCAAATGCAGTCTGCCTGTAAGCCAGGAGCAATGAGAAATGTGTTTTAGCATGAAGGACTGGAAAAAAATACTTGCAGAACTGTCTGTTACTGAAAATCCTCTGTTTCTGCCCTGCCTTTTTAACCATATCGGGTTCTGGGAAGCAAAAGACACGAACCGTCATGTGACGAGGCAACATCCTTTAGATTTTGGCTGGAAGTCATTCATTTCTAAATATAATTTGATATTGGGGGGAGTTGACACCATTATACATTTTAGCAGTGGGTTTTGTGCCTGTTTTCATATATACAGTATGCATGGCAAAAACCCCAAACCTTTAGATACTGTGTTAGATTTTGGTGATGGAAATGGGACATCAGAACTTTGACATTATCTTTAGACTTTCTACCCCTTTGTCAGTGGGTATGGAAAGAAGAATTGAACTCAGAGCTGCAAGCAGCCGCCCGTGCTACCGGGCTGCCAGCTCCGAGTTGGCAAATAGTGGAGTTGGGAGGTAATCAGAAGGCTGGAAGGTGATCAAAGCCCAAATAATTTCTTTAAATACCTTTGTAGATAATATTTAACAATAGTATTTATTAATAATGTTTTCTATTTAAATGTCCGTTTTGGGTGAAAATCCACATTTACTGAACTTTTAATTATCTCATGATAACAGAGATATTATGTTGAGATAAGCTGTGGCAGAGGTTAGTCTTTCACTGACTAGAAAACATAGCTATAAAGGATCATTTCTGTTTGTGTGTTTGAATAGCGCCACTCACCTGACTACCTAACTTGGATTATTGCCATTTTTACTTCTTGTTCTACTTCATGTTAGAAAAACAAAATTATTGGTCATGGAATACAAATGTTTGCATAAATTCTTGACTCCCTTTATGTGCCTAAATACAGCTAATGAAAAATGAGATAGCATATGAAGCAGTGATAGACATTTTATACTAGGGTATGTCTTAAGAAGTAAATTACTGTTTAGCCCTTTGAGTAATTGTCCGTTCCAAGTAGTTGTTTAAGCATAACTGTTAGTTTTAGATTTTTCAATTCTGCGTAACACAATTTTGTCAGTATAACCTTTTTTTGCTTTTCATGTAGGGAGGGTTTAAAGTAGCCAGGTGTAAATTCTGCAGTACCTGATGTTAGCTGAGATACCTGCATGTCTTTTGTCTGATGAAATGCCTTGAAACAGCTGCTTAAACATCTTAAGATTTGATGCTCCCCTAGCTACACAAATGGAGTTCATTCCAAGGATGTAAATAGCAGTGCAGAAATTCAAAACCCATTTAAGGGAAGCAGACATGCTACCTAAGCTTTTAGATATGCTGCTTTCAATGAAATTACAAACAGCTTTTCCTTTCAACAGAAAAAAACCCAACTTCTCATGAAGTGGTATAATTGGGGCATTACAGCAATTACTGATTTCTACGCCACTACTCACTGGAGGGCATTTCCGGATGTCTTGATATGTACTGCTCTTGATAAATCATTTGGGAAGAGCTTGACATCAATTAGTCTTAAATGTCTAAGTGTTTTCACTGTTGCTTAGAGATAGTGTTTTCCATTAGCTTTGGCTTCCAGAATGGAAATCCTAGAAGGTTATTCCTCCAGTGCTGAAACATGCCCCGCGTTTAAAGCTGGAGAAGAGTCTGGCATTTCCAAGATCAGCACTGGACGAGTGACACGAGATCTGCCTGATCTTCCTTCATTACAAACCTTTCTTCCTTGCCCATTCCAGCTCTAATCCCAAATCTAGTATTAAGATTTTTTTTTTTTTTTCTGCACATGTAGGGCATGGTCTGTGGTCAGCCTTGTCCTGAGGGTCGTTATGGGAAAAACTGTTCCCAGGAGTGCCAGTGCCACAACGGAGGGACCTGTGACTCAGCAACAGGTCAATGCCATTGCAGCCCGGGTTACACAGGGGAACGGTAAGAAAACTTACTTTTGCCAGGCTCCTGAACCTGCAAGAGGTCTGCTATGACAGAGAAAGTTAAGAAGCTGGTAGAAAGCAGAATGAAAATATCTGTGATCTGATGAAGAGTCTTATGAAATGTTTGCTGTGTCACTTAGCCGATGCTGGGTCACAGATTGAAAGTGCCTATGTGATTGCCCTTCTGTGAGGAGCTGCCTGGTTTCAGGACTTTCCTGGTATGGCCCATGCCCTGGCAGTGTCTGGTGAGTTTTCACTTCAGCAGCTTGCAGAATGATGCAGGTTGGAATATGGTAAAGGGGTGAGGAGGGAAGCTCTTGGTTTTGTGCAAATGTTTGGCAGTGACAGTGGCAAGGGCAGCACATTTGGTTCCTCTTCAAAGTGAGCAAGCTGCAGAGTTGTCTCCCAAAGTGTTTCATTCAAATGAAGAAGTGAAACCGCTTTATTTCCTGACATGATTGTTAAAAATTGTCTTTGGTAGATTGGAAAGATAATATGGCGAGGCATTATTTTTGAAGGCAGTGGAAAGTGATGAAAGAAGTGTTTTCCTGCATGTATATTAAACAGCACACAACTCATTTACTGAAGTCAGCACCAGCTTAATCACTGGGTCAGTACAGGGGATTTCTGCCAACAATACTAGGTATTATAACCATAGGCACTTCCTATGCGAGTGTTCACGGGACCTGGGGAGAACTATGCCAGACATAAGGGGAGGAAAACCTCATGAGGAAGAGAAACAATTAGTCCGGAGACATTTGGATGCCAAAATTAAATTTGCGTCTGTGAAGAAACAGTGCAGGAGGTGGTAGATGTGTTTAAAGAGACACAGACAAGTCAGCAGGGTAATCAAAGGAATATCCATAAGAGAGTCTGCGCACTGCGCTACACTGGTGCTTTTGAAAGCAATTCAATTTTTTGTCTTGGAATTTCAGTCTGACTTTAATCTGAAATGCCTTACAGGCTGCAGCGTTTTGGTCACTTTTGCAAGACTGAGCTCCCTCTTTTCCTGCAAAACAGGCTTTATTTGCGATTCTTTTCTTCTTCGTGATGCTCCAAGGGCAGGACTGGGTCAGAGGCAAGGTTGTAGACCTGGTTCTTATTTCATGTTAGTGGACTGGCAAGGTGGGCAAGTGTTACAAGAAATGTGTGGGCATTGGCTGGGCTAGCACATACATACCAACAGCAAAAAAGACAGTTTTTAAAAATGCTATTCTACACCTGTAGGTGTAACTTCAACAGCATTTGTCTGAGATTTCAGCATGGTGATGGCTCCTGGAACTTGGTCATGCAGGAGGAAAAAGAGGACTGCTAGAGCGTGTAACAGTTTCTAGGCGATCTGAGTTAACACGAAGGAATTGAGTGTAAACTACCTTGTTCTGCCTGATGCCCTTAGGCTGATACCTGTCCTCACTACGAAGCACAAAAGGGTCTTTCAGCGGTGGTGAAGATGTAATTAAAAAAAAAAAAATTGCAAGGTTAAATTTTGTCTAATTTGGCTGGCATTCCTGATCGTAATTTGGAGAACATTCATTCTCAGCTTTATTTGTATAACTTCATTAGGAAACATTTAAACAGGTTTATTAGCTCTATTATTATGCTACTCTTCTGAAGGAAAGGGCATTTTATTGGTGGTTTCAGTCAGGGCAGAGTTACGAATACCGTGAAACTTCTGGATAATATTGTCAGATTGAGGTACTGCAGAAGCATGAAACGTGTATACCCATTCTACCTCAATCAGAGGGCTCTGCTAAATTCTGTTACATCTTACAGTGCTTTATATCATGTATCTTTGAAATTCTCCTGTAATAAACCAGCAATCATAGGAAAAAAAAAAAGCAAAAAAACCAAAAAATGAAAGTATCTAAGAAAAATGGAAAGAGGCCACCAAGGAAATGCTTTCATAGGACTGAGCAAATAAGCAGGTTATGAGCTGATAACACCATTACTAATGTGTTGTATTATCAAGTTATATTTTTTGTACCATCTATAACTTGATAAAACTTACAGGTACCCGAATTACAGATGTTATGTGCCTGATATCACCTCTGGAGTTCACAGCACACCTCAGGACTTCAATGTGAGCGTGTTCTGGCCCTGAAGCTTTGGGATTCAGCTGGGGTGTTTTTTTTTGTCTACGTCAGCGTAGTGCAGTTTATAGGAAGCTTGTATTGAAAAATATGGGGATTTCCCCTGACACGTTAGCTATGGAATGTTTTAATCCTTGTCTCTGAGATGTGAACCTGTTGAACTGAGAGGTCTGCTCCCACACACATAGTCTAATATTTTAAGTGCACTTTGTGCTGGAGCAGCATTAGTGCATTTAGTAAAGCTGTGCTAGTACTGGCATTCTGAGTTTCAAGAATTCAGTTACGAAACACAGAGAAGTTAAAGCTGAAAGCATCAAGCTCATATTGTATCTCTTAAGTATATTGCCAGATGAAATTGCTATCCAGAAACTCACTGGTAAATGAGTTGCGAGCTTTAGAAGCAGGATACTGAAAATTGTCTTTTTGTAGTCAGGCTGGACAGCTAAACATACGGTCTGATCTGTCGATTAAATAATGCCTTTAATATGTAAAACAAGAAGCGAGTAAGACTGTTAGCTAAAGTAGGTATCTTCTAAAAAGCTCTGTGAATGAAAGAGGAAAAGTTTGGTGAAGAAGTCTCTTAAGATGTACTTTCCTTAAGGAGCAACAAAAATCGTTGCTACCCTTCCATATGGGTTAAAGTCAAGTCTTTACTAATTTTCACTTTCATCCATTAGAAAAGCAAGATGAAAAGGAAGGTTTTGGATTCCTGAAGATTTTTCCATGTCATCCTATGAGTTTTTGAAGGGCAAAATCAACAACAACAACAAAAAGGTTTAGAATGAAATTCTGAAAAGAAAAGTGTTCTGGAAACACCATGTGTTTGGAGACACGATTAGAAAATAATCTTGTCAGAGACTGCTGAGCGTGATTGCCAGGGAACTTCCTGGCTGGAGCGTCTGCAGGGGCACGGGTGTCTGCTGGCCATTCACACTATTTATTGCAAAGTGAAGCACCTAGATCACTTTAAAACTTACAGATGCACAGCTTATGAAGCAAAATACTTGAATATTTATTCCTTCGTACTTCGGGCCTAATATAAGAGGGTTTGGTTTGGTTCTGGTTCCTGGATGCAAAGTGCAGTAGTCTGTGTGTGCACATTGTCTCCTTGCTTGGAGAGAAGGGAGACCATTGCCAAAGGAATTTGCAGAGCTGGTGGTTTTCAGCCCGTCTAGTTAGGCAGCAAAATAAAACCAGAGACGGGCACTTTTAAATATGAAGTTACAGAAATTCCTGCTCTACTGAAGAGATGTTTTAGACCAGTATAAGAGGTTCCTCATAAACCATGTTTCCTTTAAATCCCCAAATTAGTAGCTAGGGGAAATAAAACTAACTGTTTGTCTGTTTTTCTAACAGATGCCAAGATGAGTGTCCAGTGGGGACTTATGGAGTGCAGTGTGCTGAGACCTGCAAATGTATGAATGGTGGGAAATGTTACCATGTTAGTGGTGCCTGTCTCTGTGAACCAGGATACACTGGAGAGCACTGCGAAACAAGGCTTTGCCCTGAGGGAGTTTATGGTCTCAAGTGTGATAAAAAGTGTCCCTGCCACATGCCCAATACGTGGAGGTAAGCTTTACACCCTTTAGCCTGTCTTCTTTCTCTGTATAGAGTGTGGAAATCCAAATATAAGCTGAAAATAAATATTTCTTGATTTTTTCCAGTACTTTTATGCAATCTGAAGCAGCTAAAGACTTGTAAGAGTATTTGGTATTGTCTAACCATATCAAGAAACAGTATATCAGCGAAAACCAGCTTTTGAATTTTAGGGCTTGCAACTGTATTTGATCTTAGTATTCACCACTGTATGTGGTCTCTGACCCGCGAAATAGATGTTACGACAAAGTGTCACCTTTGTCTATATTTACCACATGAATAAATCATTACGTTGTTCACCATAGAAAGTCAGTATATATGTCTCTCACACATTCTGGTGTACCGCAGGTGAGAAATAACTGAATTAAAATAAATGGATATATAGTCTTAAAAGTCAGACATGAAAGGAGAATCCATTTCTTTCTCTCTCTGTATACATATATAAGAATTGGTGTACATGACTGTTTTAATACAAAATTTCCAAAGCCTTTACAAAATGTAAATACACATTTCAAAAATACATTTTTTTCTAATTCAGATTATTTTTCTAGAAGGCATATAAAATGTGATCCCTGGAAATTTAATGAAAATAGTTTTCTAATTGGCTTAACCTTTTACTACCTCTCCTTATTCAGGTGGTAGTGGGTCCTATTTTTTGAGTTTTGTGTATCTTTGTGGATTTCACAGTGTTTCAGCATATTTTTGCAAAAATCTAAAAACCGTTTATTTCGAGACAAACTTTCAGTGTGTGGGAGGAATGTCAGATGTCAGTCAAGGTGAGCCAACATATTTATAGAACAATTCTGGACAGCTTTCTCTTGTTACAAAACACAGTTCTTCTGATGAAATACTTTGGCAACTGTGCATTCACTTACACGTTCACTTGCACTTAACTGCGTTACTAGTCGCAGTACTTTAGATAAGATTTGTGAGCGTAATCTAAATTTTTGCTATTGAAAATAGCACTGATAGAAATTTGCAGAAACTATGGACTGTCACATAGAATGCTGCTGTATGTTGTATATGAGATGCACGTTTGCTCAGATAAAACAAAAGCCTTTAGTCAGGATTTAGCAGTGATGTTAAAGCACTCAAGCCCATACTTGGAAATACCTGTTCTGTCAAAAATGACTTCGTGGATTGTGGTCTGAGTTGTTCAATATACCTTTCATTGACAAACCATGTGACAGCAAACTGAGTTCTCTTCCCTTTCTGTTCATAGGCTTTTACAGTTGTGCAGTTGCGTGCTTGCACTTTTGTTTATCCCATTTACTTCAAATGTCTTTTGAAAAAATACAGAGTTTTTGACGGAAAATCAAGCAATTCATTCTTTCAGCAATGCATTCAAGAATCAAGGGTCCATAATGCTGACCTATCTAGCTCTCAAAGTATGGTAGTAGACCAAATATTATTGTATTATGAATTATGGTGGCTGCTTTCCTGAAAATTTGTCTGCAGATCATTGTAGCAGCCTTGTTCGACAGCAGTGCATTACACTGTATTTCTGATATTACAGGGATTACTTCTGATTCATGTTCAACACAGCTGTTCCTTCATTTATACCGCTGGAAGACAGCTTGTGGTCAAATCAGATCGCAAATGTTCACATGTAACAGCAGCATATGGCTGGTCTTTTTTTGAACATTTTCCCCCTCTGTGTGATCAACGAAAAGGCACTTAACAGCCTTGTAGGTGTGGGAGCATATTTACAAGGGCGTAATGATCTGTGAGGAAAACAAAGGTTTTCATGACTTCACAAGTGTGTTTTTCCTGTATAGGTTCTTCCTCCTTGGGTCAGGAAGTGATTAAGACTACCAAATGACAGAAATCAAAGGGCATCTGAGTAATGGTACAGAAGACAAAACTCCCTGCGGACACTTTATGCTTTTGAGAATCTTTCAAAAAAGCCAGTTGTGTCTGGCTGTCTACATCTTTCACTAAATATCAGTCAGCCAGGAGACAAGTTTTTAAGCAGTTCGGGAAATATCCTCATCCCTTACTCACCTACCACAAGTACTATGTGGGTTGGCTGTAGCCGAAGGATCTTCTTCATAGCACTAACCCACTTAGCAGCACGGCAACAACCGATAATCCCAGGGCACAAAAGAGGGGGCACAACTCCCTCTTCAAATACACTTTGTGTGCCTGTAGGTCTAGGATTCTGTTAGGACTAATAAGGGCATTGATACTGTGAAAGCTTTTTTTCATCTGGGTATGACCACTAGTTTAGATAGCCTCGAAGAGGAGCTGTTGGTAGGCTTAGAGCCCTAAGTTACTACTTACATTCTTAGTATTCATAGATAAGGAAATGAAGTAAACGTTAGTTAAAAAATTGCTTAGCACCAAAAAATACAGCTGTAAAATATGTGTACGTAAGTCGCAGTATACAAGTATGTGTCTAGCCATTTTCTTCAAATACTTAAAGGTACAAAAACATTATGATACACCATAGTTCAAAAATGTATACATGTTTCTATTACTGTTTTATGGTTGAGGAAATTGCATCAAAACAGCTTTGGCAATAATTCGTAATTTGATTTTGGATAGGCTAAGCTACAGGGATTCTGCTGCTGCTATTGGTTGATGGCGGCTGCTGTGGATCAAAGGCAAGCCCATCCTTGTTCTTAGTTGTATCAACAGCCTTGATTAAATACGTCGTAAAGGATTAGATATAGATACATATATTTGTGAGATTTTATTCTTTTTGAGGGGTCCAGAGGACGGCAGCAGGTAACAACCCTCCTGTGCCAAGAGTTTTTTCGCAGATGGTTCTTCTCTGTTGCATCTTTTCACTATATATGAAAGGATATGAGCTTGAGTGCAAATCAGGCACAGTCCTCTGTGACTATGTGACACTATGAATTTTTCCCTTTTTACTCAACAGTTAAGAAAAAAATTAAAGTGAGTGCTAGCTGGTTGCGACTGACCACGTGAAACACCCTTCCTCACTGGGGTACAATAGCAGCGCTGTGAGTTGATATGAGCAGACCCTTGTGTCCCTGCCACTTCCATCCACAGTTTGTGGGGCCTGCAGAAACTTGTCATCCTGAAGATTTAGTCTGCAGGAATGAGTGAGAAAGACCTTGGTCTGCCTTCGTCAACGTTGTTGCTTAGTTTTGTGCAGGAATGTTCTTCTAGCCTAAACCACTTTCAGGCCGGGTTTTGTCATGCCTTTACTCAGGTAACACCTGGTGATCATTCAGAAAACGTAAAAAAAGGGCAGACTGTAGCTGCGTATTTATCTAGAAGGTTTACAAAGGAGGTTTGTTACATCTGTCTTAGAGCATATGCACTGGTTTCAGGTTTATCTCCAAGCTAAATCTGAGAAGTCCCTTTTTTTTTTTTTTTTTCTTTTAAGCTTTTTCTGGTGATCTTCCACCACTGCTTCACGCCCGTAGGTAAGATCAGCTGGGATCATTCTGTATCACCAACTAATTTGATATAGTTCAGGCTGGAATTAGAGTTTATTCATGACATGAGCTCTAATGAGGTTTCTTTTGTGTCATGCTTTGTCTGAGATACATATGTAGGGTAGAGTGGAAGTTTATGCTGTGGCAAATGCATAGTTCATATAGTCTGGGTGTTTTTTTAAAGTCAAGATAAGGGTATCTTGCAATTTTGCATTTTTCTAATGGACTTGTACGTATGTGTACAAGAGCTTTTAATGGAAATTTTATCATACATAGGGTGCTACAGAATTTAGCTGGATATTGTAATAGTGAAACATCTGTATAAATCATATGAAAATCATGAAGGTCATCTGTGTTCTTCAAATACGGAGTATCAACCACCTACAAGTATTCTTTTGTCTCTGTACCGGGTAGGGTTGTATTTCCAGAAAGTGTGAACAAAAGACCAGGAATAAAAGCAGATGTGCTGGCAGTATCTCGCGACATCTCTTTATTTCCCTATCTTAATATATAAATCTTATTGCTAATTAAGCTAACTGCATGATAACCCATCAAAAAGCTTCAAAAGTGCTCCAGCTTCAAATTACAGAATACTAATTTTGGTGTCAATCAATAGATGTGCAAGTATGCCTTAGTAACACTCACTGGGGGGCACAAAATATCAATGCCTCTGCTTCATACCTAGTGCTTGCTCATGTGTCTGGTCTCCCCCTCTCCTGAAAGGGAAAAAAAAAGCCACAACAAAGAATAGTGCGATTTGTGTCTTAGAATGACAGTACTACTAATTTTATGTTACAAATATATTCTAATTCATGTCCTACTGACTTTTCAGTTGTAGACTGAAAAAATCTTTTTGTATTCCCTGTGCTGTATTCTGCCACTGATTAGAAACATGGGAGCTGGATCCAAAATGCCACTGGGTGCCTACAGGAAGTTATAAATAGGGTAGAAATCTGATTATCTTGCGGCATTGTGTGTTTTCATGATTTTGCATGTATTTTCTTTGCGAATGTTTCAACTTATTTCATGGCAGGTGTACTTATAACTGAACAAATTACCAGAACTGTTTACTGTGAACACCGTGAGTTTTGAAGCATTTCTGCATATATCATTTCGTTGAAAAGACCTTTCCTCTCAACTTGATGTAAACCAACTTAATACTGTCAAAGAGATTTAAGTATCTCCAAGACATCCAAATTCTTATGATGTCAGAATGAGTGAGATAATATATGGAGAGCAGAGTGCATCATGACATTCCAACCTTTATAATTCGTACTTTCCTTGATCAGCAGTATTTTGTCAGTTGGCAATGGGGAAGTCTTAGTTTGACAAGGGTAGTCTTCGAGTCCAAGAGCAGTTGCAACTCATATTGCATATTGTCATTACTTATATTATAGCACCTAAAAGTACAGTAGGTATTTTTGCAAACTTTCAAATGGTTGGAAAAATACTCGGTTTCAAATACATGAGGAGTCAGCAAATCTTGCAAAATCAGCCTCTTGTCATGGGTCATTTAATGCGTCTGGATGAAGGCACATTTTTTTTCCAGCACACTTAAAGGAACTTCACTTCAATCAGTGGCAGACAAGTATCTTTAAACAGTCTTCCCATTGTGAATATATTGGATTTGGATATTAAGGCTCTCCTTTGGTGAGAACTAAGCAAGTGCTTTATCTGCCAGAATGCTACAGAGTACCCCATTGTGTCCGCTTTTCCAGCACATACATCTTTGCACAGCTGAGGATGTCCATTTGTTATGAGGCAGCAGCTGTCTGACTGGCCCTTCAATGAAACTGCTGTTCCAGGTAGGGACAGCTGGTTTGCCACCAGGTATGGCCGAAAGACAGGAGATAGATACTCTCTACAAGGTCAAAGCTCTGATGGTATATATGACTTCTCCCCAGTGCAAATGATTTCATATCATTCCCAGAAAAATGCCAGTTGTCCTCTTTTCAACCAACAATTTAAAGAGAAGAGCAGGCTTGCTACTCACTGGGTGCTGTGTTGTTTTGTACTCGATGCCATGCTATTTTACTGAAGCACTGTATTTCTCAGACAATATGCTGCTGAGTTTGGACAGTGTTCTGGAAATGATCCTACTACACTTGGAGTGGAAACCTAACAGAACATTTTGGGGAAGTTCGTGGTTTCATCACCTTAATATTTGTAACCGTGGAAATCTATGGTAAAAGCTGTGTTTCAGATAGGTTTCTTTTCAACTAGCTACAGAAAAATGATACCTCTTTTCTTTCATGTCTTTCCAAAATGTCTGTATGTTGTATGATGTTACATTTCTTATCTTAATTGGCATGCATTTATATATACGTATGCAGAGCCCTTTGCTTTGTGGTTTGGGGAGTAAAACCGTCTCTATGCATAACTTGCAAAATCCTTTACACAACCTATCTATAATGGCATTTTGTTCTCGAGGGAGAAAAAACATATTGATGTAATGTTTAGTCCTGAATTACTTATCCTTTCATCCTTTCCTGGCAGCTGTCACCCTATGTCTGGCGAGTGCTCCTGCAAGCCCGGCTGGTCTGGGCTCTACTGCAATGAAACGTGTTCCCCGGGATTCTACGGCGAGTCGTGTCAGCAGATCTGCAGCTGCCAAAACGGTGCTGACTGTGATAGTGTGACTGGAAAATGCATCTGTGCCCCTGGATTTAAGGTAAATGGCTCTCACTTTCACGGTCCATTTTTGACTGAACTGCCTTTAGTTAAGTGCAAAATTCTTCAAGATGCCGGAGTGTCTTTTCGTCACCATGGGAAAAGAGAAGTAAGGATATTTAGGTACCACTGTGTGTATTATAAGACCCTGCAAAGGCAAAATTGGTGATTGGTTCTCAGTATTGAAATGAAGCCGTTTTAAGAAAGAGAAGTTAGTTGCTTTAAAAGACATTAATAAGAATGAGAGTGTGCTGTTCAGATGTGAACGAAGGGAGGAACGATACATTTCAGTCATTATCTTACTGCATCAACTCCTCATGCTTCATCCAGAGAAACTCTAGACAAAGGTGCTTGTTTTTACAGTTCAGGACAGGTTATTCTGCAGCTTTTACACAAGTTTGCTGTTACCTGTGCAATGGATGCTAATCTAACATAGAAAACGTTTTACAGTATGACTGTTTTTCTAGGGGTAATAACTGTGAAAACTTCAGCCAAACTTATTCTTAAAAATAATTTACATGTACACGTTATTTTCCATTAAACTGCTGTCTTACTGTGTTTTGGTTTCATAAAGGGCTTCTTTATTACTGAAAATACTCTCCATTGATCTAATGAAGTGCGGTTAGCTATGTGACCTGAGGTCTTACGGAAACTAACAGAAAACTAATGCTTACTGTAGACTTAGAAAGCATGAAGGACTCTCTCTCCCTTAAATTCAGGATAACTTAGTGTCAGCCTGGGACAATCATGGGCTGTATGTTTTCTGGCTTTTGTAGCACCTGAGTCAGTCTAGGTCATTTATAAGTTGTATTGTCTGAACCTCCTCAAACAGTTTTTAGACTCTATTTTTGTATAATTCAGGGTGCTGCCTGTGGTACTCCTTGTCTTCCGGGGACATATGGAGTAAACTGTTCATCTGTGTGCAACTGCAAAAACGAAGCCATCTGTTCACCAGTGGATGGTTCTTGTGCCTGCAAAGCAGGTAAGTGTGTCTTCAGATTAAGTTTCTTCTTCTGTAACCATAAAATGAAAATGAGTTTTTGAAGTAGAGAAGGAGAAAGAAACAATAAAAAGCAGACCACTTTGAATGCCATATTGCTAGATACTTTATGCTTCTGCTGCTCTGGGAGGTGAAAAATAGGAAAACATCTGCGTGAAGAAGAGTGCACACACCTTGTGTTCATGTTTCCTCAGCGCAGTTCTCGGTGGGCTGGATACTATGGCTGGGTAAATTACTTGTGTTAGCTGTGAGACGGGCTACCGCTTGTCTCTTGTGGCAGTGCTGTGGTCTGGTAGAAGGCCTGCTGGTATGCCATTCATCTGATGTCTGCCTTCCTAGTTGAAATACACAGCCCAGTTCCTCCTCGGCCTGGGTGAGCACCAGCTCCAGCTGCCACCCTCACCCCTCGCAGCGTCGTGGAGGGAGAGACTTCATCTTGCCAGTTTAACACTGACATTGGTATCTACTGGCAATTTTTTCTATGCAAAATATGCTTTTCCTGAACAATTCTCTGACAAAACCTTGCCTAACCCATTTCCCATCCTGTGCCCTCTACTGTTCTCTGCTTCCTCGAGAGAGCTTCTGAATCTCCCAATATTGGCGTGAGTGGACTCACGCTCTTCAACCCCTCTGCCTGGCTGTCTTCTCCCAACAGTAATTTTCATGGTCAGTGTACCTCCACCAGAAGCTGTACGTGCCTGCCCGCCCCTCTGTCTCCCAGCAGCACATGCCTTTGACTGGAACAAATATATCTCAGACATCTTCCAGCGCTGGTTCTGCAGGGACCTGTTAGTGTATAAAGGTCTACAGGTCCACACAGTGTTCCTGTTCAACCCAAAATATGCTATTGAGCTCCACTTAAAGATCTGGTTTTGCAATAGACTTGTTCTCTTTCTCACTTCTGCAATGAGGAAGGGTTTCAAGTCCAGCGTGCCTCAGCTGTGGTGCTGGATTGCTGCGAAGAGAGCAGCAGGCTGTTGAGAGCTCCCAAGCAAATCCCACGCCCAGCCCATGTTGTAGACCCCCTCCCCATCTAAAAATGTTTTTCTAAAAATACGTGAAGGTGGAGAGTGGGAGAGAAGTGTTAGAGTTACCTAGACAAATAGCCACTGTATTTGTCAGGGACTGATACCATTAAATCAGTCGTGTAGCAGATGCGGAGAGTTTCCAGCCTCTGCTCTTGCCAGAGACAGCGGAACTGATTTAACTCTGTTAAAGTAGCCAAGTAGCTAATGCTAAGTGGCTAGGTCATGAGTAGAAAAAGTATTCCTTGAGCCATGCATAATCCTATCTTCTTGTGCATCGTGCAGTTTTAGTCATCCCATGATGAAAAAGGGACAGCAAATGGTGAAATTAAGGTAAACCAGATACTTGTCATGTAAATGAAGGAAATGTGTAAATCCTGGAAAGACACTTGAGAGAAAGTGTCTCTATTTTCTAGCTAGTGTAGTACAACATTTTTTTCCTGAAATGACCCCTAAATACGAAGTTATCAATCCAGGGCACGAGGCAAGTTCATTTCAGTGCATGTGTTTTGTATAGTCTATTGATTAGGGTCAATGCAGAATTATTTTTCCCTTTGCTTACTGTAAACAAGGTACAAAATTAGAAACTTGGCTTGTGTCACTGCTGATGATAACGTGTGACTGACTCATGCTGCTTCTCTTGTATCCAATATGTGGTCACATTTTAAGAAATCTATTTACATTTCTGTCTGTCCAGTGCACAGTCTGCGAATCATTGCTGTCAGGCATAACTAGTGGTGAATGCTGCATTTTAGAACCATTTCCCGTTACAATTTTTTTTGTACTTGGAGAGATGTATAGAAATGATCTAAAAAATCTGCAGTGTATCCTTGGAGAAGTCCAGTTTATGCACTACTTTCACGTTTTCTCTTTTTTTGTGTCTAAGACTTCTGGTAAAACCATATTGCAGAGCTCCCTGTATTGAACACTGGTGGAAGAATTAAGAAAGCAGCAGCTTAAGTGTAGGGAAAATATTCCTAATTTTATTCAGGCTATGCCTTAAAACTTTCAGTATTCTTTAGTCCTTCTCAGTGAAATTTCAAGGTGTCTGTTTTCATTTCAGATCTCCCATCAGTTGCTTTTGTATGTTGGCAGCCATCTGCAAATGTGTGCTGTGCACAGATGTTACAAGGTGCCCTTTAGCACCTTTGTTCAAACCTGGACAAGTCCTCAGCTGAAACTGCTGATACTAGCCTGTAGTTAGTGTTACCCTGGTACTGTTCATCTCCAAGAGATGCCACGTGGTAGCCAGAGGGAAACATGTCCTCAGAGAAGAATGGGGGAAAACCTGATTAATTTCTCACTTTCCTTCTTATTTTTGGCAGGTTGGCATGGTGTAGATTGCTCAATAAACTGTCCCAGTGGTACCTGGGGACTTGGGTGTAACTTAACTTGCCAGTGTCTTAATGGAGGGGCTTGCAATGCTCTGGATGGAACCTGTACCTGTGCCCCGGGCTGGAGAGGAGAAAAATGCGAACTTACTTGCCAGGTAGTTTAATAGTTTCACTGAATTTTGCACTGTAAGATGATACTGGGCAGGCAGACGTTCCTGTCATTCTTCTAACTTCATGGGGACAAGTCCCTAAGGAGCACTGCACCTCGTAGCCCATATACCACAGGGTGCAAGACCAGTGACAAGCACCAACAGTTGTTCTGGAAGAACTCTGATGCGCAGCGCACCAAAGCTCACGAAAAATGACTACACAAAAGGAAGTTGCACAGAGGAATACTATTTCTGCTTTCACAGTTCAAAGTTGAACATCAAACTTCTCATCAGCTGCTTTAGAATGTGTTGAAGAACACAGAACTGAATCTTTCCCTTTCTGTCAGCATCAAATGCTATCCAAACTGCTTCTTTTAAAATACTTGAGATAAAAATTATGAAAGAAAAAAATGTACTGAAAATACAATCCACATCAAAGAACATAATTTTAATTAAATTAGCTTATATCTATGGTACAGTATGAAGAACTTCCATTCCTTCTCTGTGAGACATGAGAAGGCACTCTTACTATCCAGTCCCATAACAGGTCTTTGCGTTCTAATGAGGCTCTGACTTCTACTATCTCCTGGACTCTGAGAACTCCAAAATTAGAAATCATTGTGCTGACAAAGGCATGCTCCTCATCAGTTCTATTCCACCTTGTAATATGTAGTTTGAGGAAGCCATAAAAATACATGATTTCAAAATCTAAAGCGTAGTAAAATTCAAAACTGATCTGTTTTGTTATGTGACTGTTTGGTTTCAATTACATTTTGTACACAAAATTGAAATATTTTATGAAAAATGGGGTTTTCCAGAGTCCATCTTTTCCAGTGATGGACTTCAATCTTCCAGAAAATTTTGAACAAACTTAATTTTTTTAATAAACTTCTCTCTGCTCTCCTTTTCCTCTCCATTTTCTCGTCTTCACTTTTGCAATGCTGTTTGCGTAGCAGGTTGTGGGTTTAATATAATTGTAAAGGAATCACCTGAACTGAACACAAACCCTGTAAATTCCCCTCCCATATCACATTCAAGCTTCTGTCAGTTTGGACTAGCTCTACTGAGCAATAGCGTGGTAGGAGTAGCTGACGTACAACAAAAAACTGGAAACCATACCTTTTGTTTTGGATGAAAAATTGTTCTGTTGAACTGCTCTCAGAATACTCAGAAGTGATTTTTTGGGGGGTTGTTTTTGGTGTTGAGGTATAGTATACACTGATATAGTGAGTAAAGTGGCAAACAAATTCTAAAATATTCTGGAAAGCTGATTAGAGTACCATCTGTACATGTTTATGAAGTGTTTTCAACAATGCATCTCCATCAGAAGACTAATTTTTCTTTTTTTCTAGAGCAGATTTGTTTATCACTTAGTGTCTGATTCTGAGGAGTGATGAGATTCCCAAGTTCCATTAGCTCTTCCAAAACTGACTTATTAAAAAAGATAGGTGTTGTTTCAGGGCATTTGCTTCACTGTTCCAAATTTTAGCAAAATAATGCTTAAAAGCATTTGTATATCAGATAATTTAGCATGCCCATGCTCATTGTCTTTCTCTCTCTCTCTCTCTCTCTGTGTTAAATGATGTCCCTAAGCATTTCCATGTTTGAAAAGGATACTGTGCCTCAAAATTCCAGAGCAGGAGAATAAACAGAAAATTAATTCAAAGGTGTCCAGTGTTGTCTGAATTTTTTTTACTATATGAGCAGAGATTTTATTTAAATCAATTTATTTCAAGGTGTTTCAATAACTTCAGAAAATTACTGGTACTGCCCATATTGTTGTTCAAGATTTGATTGAAGTTTGGACTTCAGTCCAAACAGATAGCGGACTAAAAATACCATTTTTCAGCAACATAGTTGAGGATTTCCTTTCTTTCCAAATCTGATTATATGCAAAGGAAATGCTTAATCTTTTCTTTTTCTTTCTATAAAAATGTAATGTTGGGATGGGCAAAAGGCTCCTTATACTCAAGTAATGCAAAATTTTGTTCTGCTTTAGACTTGAAAGGCTGGGAATTGAATATCTAAATCCTGTGGAACTCGACAGAAATGTAGGCATGAACATCAAGGAACAGCAGATGAATTTTCGTATAGGTTTTATTGTGATCTTTAATGTGACTGAGACCAGTTTTTAGCCTCAAATTTAAATGACTGGGTTTTAAACCTCACATGTATTTTCCTTTTTTACCTTTGCTGTGGGTAACTCCAGAAGTATTACCTTAAATGATACTGTAATTAATTCTTTATCTTCCCCTCTTAAATGAAAGAATGAAAATGTGGGACGCTAATATATTCCAAAAGCCAGAACCATTTTATATTAAGAAAGTGGATTACAGATTCGGGAGAGATCTGTGGTTGCTTTTTGAGGCAAGGCTGACCAGAACTTGTTATCCTCTAGCTCACAGCTGTTGTCATCTCTGGATTGTTTTTTTTTTTTTTGTTGCCACAGGACGGTACATATGGTATGGATTGTGCTGAACGCTGTGACTGCAGCCACGCGGACGGTTGTCATCCCACCACGGGTTACTGTCGCTGTCTGCCGGGATGGTCAGGTACAAAAGAAGCTGTCATGAAGGACAGTGAGAGTTTCTGCTATGGTGGGGCTTGGTCTTGCCTTTTGGTTTTGTGGGTAGAGGAGGAGTATGTGGGGTTGGAAGGAGAAAAAGGTCAGTTCTGTGGCTCTTGTGTCCCTCTGTGACCCACAGGTGTGGAAAGTTTGTTGAGTGTGGGATCCGCAGAAAAATGGGAGTAGAAGGGGAAACCTTGAAACTTGGGTGCCTCCACAGCATGATTACTTATGAAAGTAGTGAATAACTGTAAATATTCAAGGTCGTGCTGACAGCTCTGGTAGGTAAAGCATCACATCCAGGAGCTCAGAAAGCTTTGCTCAGGCAGCCAAAAAGAGAATAAATCATGCAGAAGCTGTACTGCCATTGGAGTTTGTCAAACTTTGGGAAAAAAGAAGTTTTGCTGCACATTTTTTGTTTTGTATGAAATTTGTGGCACTTTTTCCACAAAGTTTCTTCAGTGTTTTCGTTGTTGTGTTAAGAACTATACATATTTAATTATTATGAAAATTTGTGTTTGACACTGTTGTTGCATTCTCTTGTTTGTGGAAAGCAAAATTTTTTGAAAATATGATGAAACTGTGAAGAAGGGCAAGCTATCATTGAATGTTCCCTTTATCTTTAGGAGGCAGTTTTTGTTCTTACGTAGCTTTCTAAGCTCTAAGTGTTGGGAAAACTTTCCCATCTTCAATAAGCATTAATTGACACTGCAAGTTTGCCCCTCTTGGAGTGTTCTGGACTTTGTGTCTTACTGTGATACTGTAGTGTTGCAAGGGTCAGATTTCATCTCACCCCTCTGTATGGAGTCCTTCTGTTTAAAAATGAGAAATTAGCATGAAAAACACACATTAAATGAACAAAGCATATTTCTGCTGTGAAAGAAGGGAGGGGTTTTTTGTGACTGCAGATATAACCTGGCATTGTTTGTTATCCACTCACTCATTTACAAGTTAATATTTTTCTTAACTGACTTGCAGGTTCATGATATAGTTGCTTTCTCAGGTGTTTCCAGACATAGTAGATGGAGGTAGAGCAGACACTCTGAACCAAGTCATTTATTTGACAAGTTTAGCAAATCATTGTGCTCACAGAAGTTTGTGTGGAGCTTATGACTTCCTCAGATACAGTCTTTACTGAGTTTTTTTTCCCAAACTTTGATTTTTGTATGCTTTTTATTTCTAGCTCTGTAGATGGATCACAGACAATTTGTTCGAAGTACATAATACTCTGTTTCTGCAGTTCAGGTTGATTAGTTGTAGCTGATTACAGCTTACACGGTGCTTTTTCTACTTTCTGTTCAGATGAACATGACTTTTATGACTGTTGGTGGGTAGGAAGTGGAAGTCTGTGGGGGATACAGATGTGGGCAGGAAGGGTTCCTGCTTTGCTTTGGAGGACCAACCCTGTTTCTTGTTTGTGCACTTTGTCTGTATACTAAACTTCTGCCAAGTTCTGTGAGAAAGCCTGTCTCACCATTGGGTCTCCCGATTGTCGCCCTTTTCAGCATGAAAGAGAGAGGCTTCCAGAGCCAGCACTCACCTAACTGAGCCAGGAGTTTGTTGGTTTTATTGTCTTTCCACAAGCTGCAGTGTGTATCAGTCACTCAGATAGCTCTGGAAAATGACTACCAAAAGAGTGCAAAAATAATAAAAGTTACTTGAATGAATAGTGGAGAAAATATTATCAGCTTTATGCCATCTATGACTATTTTGTGAGACACTACTTTGTGTTTATTTTGTTGTGATGTCAATGGCCTTTGGCTGTTCTTAGTTTCAGGGAGCTTCAGGTAATTGTGTGTGTGTGTGTGTGTTCGGACACACTGTGTCAAGCTTGTATTTGGATCTGTTCAAAATACCATTTCTTAAATTAATACACGTATTAAGCAAAGAATACCCACATTGAAAATATGAACAGTTGCTGATCTTGAGCAACCATGATGCAGGCAGTTAGAGCTGTTCACAAGTTCCAGAGGTACTGCTCAAAATACATCTTGTGAGTTTTCTAAAACTCAGACGAATCACCAGAGACCAAAAGTATGTTAATGGATGAAGCCAGATTAAAATAGGTAGTTTTGAAAGGCCATACTGAAAATCTAGCAACTTTTTATAACAGGTTATAAAAATTACCTTGCCGGTGTGATATAGCTAACCTGGGATGTGACAAAGGCTTCAAGCATACCACAAACCTTGACTGTGCTTGAACTCAGGTATTGAAAAGGAGACAATATTTTTGCCTTTAGTGAAATCTTACTTCGTCTTCATATTTAGGAAGGAAAGAGACTTCACCAGGAACAGACTTTGTGTGTGATTATAGATAAAATTGAATATCCGTCCCTGGGTGATGTCATCACAACAGCGTGTGTAAGAGGCTAGTTCCAACATGTCGGTGATGTCTAGACACACAACATGACATGAACAGCATAGTTTGCTTTATACTCGGTGTCTGGAAAAATTCTCCTCCCACACTTCATGTGTCAGAGCAATACCCATGTGGAATCCAAGTCTTTGTGTAGATACTTATATTTAGAATCATTAAAAAAAGGAGAGAATGCTTTAGAAACAGGTTCTCAAATAGCTGCACTGTACTGTTACATTGCAGAGATAGCATTAGATTGTAGGATTAAGAAGGGAGGTTGTATACGCACTTGTGTGCATAATAGGTGGAGAAGCAGATGGAGGATTTGTGAAAATATCAGAAGGTACTAAAATGCAACAAATTATGTTAAAGTAATTGAGATTTTTTCTGTTAGATTTGTTAAAGTAACAGTCAGACTTACTGGTTTTTGAAGGTTAGTATTACCTGCCAAAAAAACCAAAGAGGGGGAGAAACTGATTTTGGATCAATCTAATACTTGTCTAACCCAAATGAAAGATTTAGTTGTTTAAAAACCATTGGGAAGGTAGTGTTAAAAAGCAAATACATTTGAAGAAGCTTAAAAGTGTCAGCTTGGGAGTCTTTTCTTCTTTGCCAACAAGAATAAATTGATTTATCAAAGGTGAACTTCCCCAAATGTTTTGATGCCACCAAAATTATATAAAGCTTCTGAAAAGGTGTTTTAAATATATTTTTCTCAGCCCTGAGAACAGAGCAGTTGTCTACACTTTGTGCAAGGAATTTGATCAGAGGGAATAGTTTATGTATCCCTTTGCAGAAATAAATGAAGGGTGGAAGATTTTTCCCTTGCTGGGTCACACGGTTATACGATAACGCTGGGGGTCAGGAAGAATGCTGTGGAGGGGGGGCGGGGGGGGAACGTCGCTGGCCCCCCTGGTGTGGTGCACGGCTCCTTCAGGTAGCGAGGCTGCTCTGAGCTGCCGTTGTCATGTACCACAGGGCAGCCTAGCGAATGTGCTACCCTTTACTTTGGTCTCAAGACACAGCTGCAGCTGAGCAGTGGGTCAACAATAAGATGCTGTATGGTTTGGGTTTTTAAAATAGTTTTTTCTTTACTGTTGAACATGCCTAATGTATTATCTTTTGCTTGTTAGGTCCTAGTTATGAATGAAAGTGTAAGTTCAGTTATTGACTATTGCATTGTCATGGGCTGTTAGAAAAATCAAGAAATAATTAAATCTGGTTCTAATTTGATTCTGTTTTAATTTAGGGTGTCTGTTTTTAATTTAGGTTATGTTGCCTAAGAGGATACTTAGATTTTTTGTCTTAAACAAAAGTGACTTCTTTCATAGGACTCCTGTTAGAAATCCTACCCTCTCTGTAGTTTACACCAAGTGCTCCCTACACAGCAGCCTAATTCTGCTTAGAAAAGCAAGAGTTAAGGGTGATGTTTTTTTCCTGGCAGTCTGACCATTCCATCACGTTCCAGGAGCCACATGACAGGATGGCACAAATGAGAAACATCCGCCCACGCAGAGGATGATGTCTGCCCCAAATGCTCTCGTCCCTTGACATTTTCACTGTATCTTATGAATAACTTCTCTTCGTTCGGAGGGAGCGCAATAGCTAGACAGTGGAGGAGAGGAAGAACCATTAAAATAGAAAACAGAAGGAAGATGCAGAAAGTGTACTCCCCCAATAGGTAATGAGAATTAATTCTCCTAATAATTTATACCGAAACTTGAAGCTGACTTCCATTAAAGAGTCACGTCTGCCACTTCTCTCAATGACCACAATCCAGCAAGCACCACGGTAACTGTTAATTTCATCCCTTAATCTTGTCTGTTCTGCAAGCAGCTGTCAGAACATAGTTTTTCCCAAATTGCCTAAAAGATTAAAGAATTCATATTCTTGCAAACTGAGATTTCACGTTAAAGCACTGTAAAAAGGGCAAAGGTTTTTCTCCAGTTTGTTTATTACCGTGTTACAGTAATGTGGGTTTTACTGATAACACATTAACATCGTGCTTTGTTGGGTGCAGTTCTGTTGGACCTTTCTGTTTGTGAAGAAATGTCATGTCATACTGATACAATGTTTGCTATATTTAAAATCAATTTCAAGTTTATGTGGTGCCACGGATTATGAAATACCAGTAGTCTGCTATCTGTACCAAAACAATAGCTCTGGTTTACAGAAGAGACAGATGCAGTAATACTAGCCTACGTTTTACCATTGTGCATAGTGTTCGTGCATACGCCAGAGCAGATAGGATGCTGGTGACTTTCTGCTGTGCCGGACACCTGCTGACGCTCGTCACATCGCCCATCACCAGATGTGTTGTTTCTCTGAGGAAGTGCTGTGTCTTTCCATGTGATCCTGACATTATTTCTGAGAGGCACATTTGTTGCTGGATTATGAGAGGGAGGACTGTCATCTGACACCCACCCCACTGATGCAAAGAATCAGGTCCCCAAGGAAGTGCGAACTGGAACTCTCCCTTGCTCCTTAGCTTTTAATGTGTACACATTTTTCCCCCTCCTCCGTAGAAGAAAAAAAGACATACAAGAGTACTGTTATGGGTCTCCCTTACCTTAAGGCTGAGAAATGACCTGCTGCTGGAACGGCATGTGCCATGCTGGCACCCTGGTGCACCCAAGCCGAGAACCTCTTTCAACAGCATGAGTTTCGCTCCACCGTGGCTGGTTTCTCCTGGGCTCCTGAAGTCCAGCTGTGATGAATATTCAGTGTGTTTGCAAAATGCAATCACGTGTGGGCACTGTGTGATAAACAGTGTATTTACTTCCAAACTTCGGGAGAGGAGTTTTTCAGTGAGAGGTTTGGCTTACCCAATGTCTGGACTTCACTGTGTCTGTATCTTTGTTGCCTGTGTGTTGTGGTGGGTCTTTATGTGGAAGAGATACCACTGTTTTAAAAGAAGAACTTTATATCGGTAGTTTAAGTACATTTATTTTCTACCTATCAAGAAGGTGAGAGAAGGAAAAGTAGTATTTTCTTGTGTCTGCCTAAAATGTGGTAGATGAAAAGCACCCCACTGGGGTGGATGACAGTATGTAGCAACAGCATGACCTTCAGAAAGAAACCGAGGATATCTCAGAAGTGGTTCTCCCACTAAAATTTGCAGGTACTGAAGTTTGCCTCCAACTTTGATACAGCAGTGTTTTTGTTGACAAGTTTTTGTAGCTGGCTTCCTAGCAAAACTTGTGGGCACAAACTCTCCTGCTGCCGCAGTGAAGAAGCAACAGTCTGAACTTCTAGTGAAAAATCTTTGATCCTTTCATTAGCTCCTTAATTTGAGGCACTTTTATTTAGTCTTCCGGCTACATTCAGCTAGGGAGCAAGGTAATTCTCTTTGCTTGAAGATGGTGAGGGTGCTTCTAAATAGTGCCTATGAAGTTTTTCACCATATCCCTGTGCTGTTTCTCCCCTTGCTTTGGGCTGCTCATCCATCTTTTGACAGAGAAGTAGGGAAGCAATTTTCACCATCAGAAGTCTCATATTGCTTAAATGGAAGTGATCTGGTCTGCATTTCTCTCAAATATGAAGAGTGAGATCTTGGACCGTAATGGAAATGTATCATTAGCTTTAATGACACCAAGACTTCCCCAGGTTTTGAGGGCTTGATCCTTCTCTTGTTTAGGCTGTTCTGTATCCAGTTTAGCTCTGACATATGGGAAGTACACCAATATACAAAAAGGTTTTAAATCTGAGAGACTATACTGTCCATGTGTTGTGAAGATAAATTGTGCAGCAAATGCACGTTCTTTGTGGAAAAAAAAAATTCTTTCAGAAGTTAGGATAACTTTTTATCAGACTAATGGAAACTTAATAAGCTCAAAAATAGCACTTAGGCCCATAATAAGTTTGCCTGGAAGAGCGTAAGAAATAATTGGTACATTTTTTTTCTGCCTGAAGTGCTAAAATAAATTAGGTCTCTGTTGATGTGACTTGGATGGATCATTGAGCCTTAACTTAGAAATATAGTATAGGGAGTATGTAAATACTCTGCTAGCATGGGCTGGTATTGCTAAAGAATTATTTACTTCATTCATGCAATTAGGAATGCTGGGGGAATGCTGATTTAGATGTGAGGCCCCCGGCATAAAGCACTGGGCATTAAATGCATGAGCATTTCTTCAGAGCAGCTTAGCTGAAGTTTATCATGACCATTCAGCTATTGCCTAGCAACTTGTGAAGGCCATCAAAGAGCTCTTTGTCCATAACTCTGGCAAAAACATTTCCTTGCAGATACCCTTATCAGTATCGAATCAACATGAAAACTTACGAAAAACAATTTTATTGCATAAAAGATTAATACTTGCTTGAAATTGTGGCAATCATAAGGCAGTACACTGTTGATACCATTGTTGTAAAAGCCTATTCTAATCTTGCATTGTAAGTTCTGGTAAAAATGTTTCTTTTTCCTCGCTAATTTTTAGCTTTTCTGTAGAAGCATAGCTTTCTTTGCTGAAATGTCATATAGAGCATCAGAGTCTGGGGTATTACTTTTAAATTTTTCAATCCTTTTAACATTTCTAACCTGTTCTTTCTCAGAAATACACATATTTTGATTTTTACAGCTATAAGTTGTGAAACTCATTTTCTTATTTTTAAGTGCCTTGTGAACTCACCTAAGTAACAGTGAGCGAGTGAGATTTAAACCTATTTTTATAAGTAGAAGTGCAATAAATCACTAAATGAATTAGTATTTCTGCTTTGCTACATTCATGCTTGACACACACAAAGGAGTTTGTGTTTGCAATTTGTGAAAACTGATTTTTCTTGTGATCATAATAGTGAATATACTAAAATTCCTTTCATAGTGAAACAGAAGTAATATTCAACACTCCTGCAGTATTTTACGTTGCCATAATTATTATTCAGTCATATTTAGGATGCGGCGTTTCTTTGCTAAGTAGAGGGATACCGTTCTTCACCTGACTACTTCCTTAGAAGGGGTGAAAGTGGGAAAGAGAAGGTAATTTTTTCAGTTTCCCTAATGGATAATTTTGCCTTGTGTGTACTGGAGGAACTTTTTCCTTTTTCATTTTTAATGGCAGTTGTTGGGTCTTTTAAGTATCGTGGCTCCATGCAGCATGGGGTCTGTTGTCTTTTCTGTCCCAGTGAGCCCAGTATCACCCTTTGACACCATGCTGTCATAAAGCATCCTCTGTGCACAGATCAAGGCGATATAATTGAGCCTGGTGTTATTGTATGTCACTGGTCCACATAATCTCAGATAATGCGCTATGGTAACTCTTGGCAACCGCTGACTTGTAAATAGTGACCATTGTATACTGAACACTGCTGAAACCCATTAAGACTCAGTGAAAAATGTCTTTTCTCTAGCAGGGTTTACTGAGTGAAGCTGTGTATGATATGACAGATGACACTCGTGAACAGAATGCCAGGCTCAGTTCTGAAATACTCTGCATGTGTCTGCTTGTGCTTTCACAGACATGTAAATTGGAGTTTTCAAATTTGGGAACCTCAAGCAGAGCACTGTTATGCATCTGAAATAAGTGGTCTTGTTCCTAAAAAAATGCTGTGATCTCATCCTGCTTATGTACATCAGCATCTCTCAGAGTCAAACCACTCTTTTTTATCTATTTATCCACAAATAGGTAGTTAATGAAGAAGCTGACCAGGGTACTGAGAAGCAAGTCTACACTGCCTCTCAGATGTAGATGAAGATAGGAGAAAGACATTGCCTATGCAGGCAAAAACGAAAGAGTAGTGATATAAGAAGCCTTTCAGTTTTTGACGGTAGATTTGTTTTAGGTCAGTATTTAGGGCTTTTAGGTGGCCCATATACTGTCTGCTGCTGGTTAGCATCTGGGTTCTGAAAGGCAAGTGCTTTCTCTCTTGCTGGCAGAAGTTTGTGCAATGTGTTGAACAACGTATGTGATTATTCAATCTGTTGATTGTCTTGCAGAGAAACAAACAATCTGAGGGTCTGGAGTTTCACCTTTCCTCTAATTAGAGAGTGGTCTTTGAATATAGGCAGCTTTACAAGGCACATGCTGTGGGGGTTGAGGAATCACCTCTGAGTCTGGTCTATCAGTAAGCAGTGTAGTTATTTTTCAGTGTTGCTACACGAGTAGGTTTTGCTCTTCAAAGTTAAAAGATTTTTTTTCATGTCACATGTGAAACTGTTTTGCTTTTTTAAGACTCTGGCAGCCAGTGAACCTGTGGCACATTTTGCTGGACATACTTACAAAGCAAGACATGCTTGTGGTTGGATTCAGTCCACTTTTCCCTTAGCGAAGGGCTTCATTCAGTAGAGGCACTGCAATAATACTTAATGCGAAGTACTGTAGACACAATACGGTCTGAATTCCACAGTGGTGCCTGCTGGCATTTAACACGCAGCGTGCTTTTAGAAGCAGATAGTGGAAAAAAACAAACATGAAAGTTATGTTTAATATTGCTGGATTGCAAAGAAAAAAAACCATCCTATGACTGGATGATTATAATTAGTGGTTTATGTTATGATTTATGTGTAGAGGTTCAGGTTATGGCCATTTTATAATCAATTTGTGCCAAAAATAGTTAGACAAAGCACTGGCTGACCAGCATCCTTAACGCAGTTGCTGCTAAGCTTTTTGGAATGCTCACATGGTGTGTTTGGAAACCCGTTGTGTGCACTACTTTTTTCCGTTTGGTGTGAGGGTTAGCAGTAATCAGCTCACCACTAATTAGAAATCACTCTGAGTCCTGTACCCCATTATTACACAAAATTGTGTCAGACCTTAAGAATTTTTACATTCAGAAGGAAAAGTTTCTGCATTGTCTTGTGTCACGGACTTCCCTAGCATAAAATTTGAAAATAAGCTTTTGCTGTTTTGAAACAGCCATTATGGAGGAAGCAAAAGCCATTATTTGCTTCATTTGAATTACTTTCTACTTTCAATTCTATTTATTGATAACAGTGGTGAAAGTGAGAGGAATAAAAGACCTTTTAAAATTTTTGTAGGTATATAAGTCTTGCAAGATTATAGAACTCTATACTATTGAGAGGTTTGCATTCATGTTGGTAGATCTTAAAGTGTCATCGGGCAGAAAGCCTGGAGGTAACATCCCATGGAGGTCTTAACGTTCCATGTAAATCTGCAGAAGTGCTTTCCTGTCACAGAACTCAGGATCAGCCCATATGTACATCTTGTCGAAACTGGAATATGAAAGAAATTAACTGTTATGGGGGAAGGCAGGAGCAGAGATGCAAGCTTACCTTCTTGTCCTATTTTCCTGATGTTAGTGATATATTGTAAACAGGTTTTGTGAGCCTTGTTTTTAAAAACAAGCCCTCTGAGGACCAAAGTTTTGAACTAACTAGGCAGAAGAGTTCTTTACAAAGGCTGACAGTTTTCTTTATTTGTGGTTGCAGGCATTCACTGTGACAGTGTGTGTGCTGAGGGACAGTGGGGTCCAAATTGCTCATTGTCTTGTTACTGCAAAAATGGAGCATCCTGCTCTCCCGATGACGGAATCTGTGAGTGCGCGCCGGGATTCAGAGGCACTACTTGCCAGAGAAGTAAGGACAAATAAATGCTTTAAAACCTCTGTTCCTCTCTCCTTTACTTGGAATACATACAATGTAATAACCATAATGCTTTGTTAATTCTAGTGCGAAGTACTAGGAAGCACTCCTTGATTAGACAATTTGTCAAAATGTATTACTATATAGAAATAAGTGCTATCTGAAATTAACAAACGTTTCCAAATAGTAGTGCTCTTGTTATGGTACTACTTTACTTTTATTCACTGTCTGTGTAGTGATGTCGTTATGCACATGACTTTCTAAGAAACAAATTTAATAGGGGATTCCATTCTAAAGGGAAGCATTTCCAAATGTGGTTGGTGAACATCTATTTTGTATGACATATTTTGGTAGATAAATAAAACATGCATGAGTTTCAGAAGCTATAAATCTGAGCTTCACATGGAGCCTAACAGAAATCCTTGGCTTAACTCTTGCTTTTTTCTAACACTTATTATGAAGCAGCAAAGAATGGCCAGTGAGATCAGGCCTCACAGCAGGTAGAGGATGTCATAGGTACCCATAGTTGCATTTGAAAAACTTGTCTCTGTGAAACTTGAATGTTACAAGAAGAGAGATACAGGTGAACTGAGGCAAATCATACCAGAAACAGGGAGGCAAAAATAAGATGATGTGCAAAATATCTGTTCTCCCAAGCGGATTTGGCACAGATTGCCAGTAGTGTAGCTGCCTTCAGTCTGAATTGTTGAAGCTGTGAGAGAAGGGTGTTCAGAGAAGACAAGTGAGAGTCCTCTGCGCTTGGAAGGTAGCCCTGTTTCCAGAGGAGGTCTCCCAGAAACAGGGTCAAGAAGCAGGTGGAGTTAGGCTAAGCAGAGGTGTTGCTGGGCCCTCCAGAAGAGGCTTAAAAGGCAGGAGTTGACATGAAATAATTACTAGAAGGTAGAAGGAGAACCAGAGGAAGATTAAGTCCTAACAGTCCAGGAATGGCAAGATTTCAAGCTGAAGAATGTGATTGCCTATGGCACTATTAAATCCCAGACTAGTGTGGCATTAGTATTCCTTAAGCATTTCCAACGAAGTTCGGTAATTACTCTCACTATCTGATCTCTAAAGGCCTTGCAGTTAGTTAATCCAAAGGCAGACTAAGTGTAACACTAAATGTAAAAATGTTCCCCGTGTGTTGGAACTGTGCCTGTAACCTGGACAAGAGGCTTCCAGTCCTGTGGCTCTCAGAGCCCCTCTCTGATGCACAGTCCGGAGGCCAGGAAGACAAAGGTCATATGAATAATTTGGATCCCAGTCAGAAAGTGCCTTTTCAGTAAACAGGAAGACCTTTTGGCTCAGTTTCACTTGGAAAAGTTAATCTCCCTACAGGAATCTGGGTACATAACTTGTATCAAGTGTATAATTAAAAGACTGAATCTTGAATGAAATTTAAATACTGAAAAGATTCCAGGTTAGTTTTTGTCAGTGCTAATTGCTGCTGTGCAACAGGTATTTCCTTGATGAATTACCTAATATTCTAATTTATCAGGAAAGAAGTGCCAAAAGGGATCAGAGAAACAAGGGAAGTGATTTTGTGCAACAGACTTTTATTTTCTCCCCCCTTTTTTTCTTTTTTCTTAACAAAGTAGTACCTTTAGCGTATGAATTAAGTGGACAACTCTGTATTTCGGGTCTCAGGTTCTCTAAAAGTTAGGTGATGCGTCGCTGTCTGTACTGTGTAATGAGTACAGTGAGTGCCTAAATAAAAGGAGGACTGGAAAAACATTTCTATGTTTTCACCAGTGAAGTAGTGGCTATTTGTACTCCACGTTAGGAAACACAGAAGAAGTCAAGGTCTAAGACAGCCCTACTCATCTATGGATAAAACTATCCACTCTGTTTCTTAGAAATTGCTTTTCTTCAACTATACTTTAAAAGATGTTCATGTTCTAGAGGACATACAATGCATAGCCAGATAAGTGTAATATATTAATTACATATGCATTTCAAATGTCACCCAGGTATAGCGTGGCCTGACAAGTAGCAGAATGTCAACTAAGTCATTACTGGCTGGAATATAGTAACCCTTGAGGAAGATGAGCAAATCTTCTTTTGTGAGTGTAAAGCATTAAACTGTATGAATAATAACAACCACCACTGGAGCTCTTGTGTATTTAGAAAGCAGAGCTAATTCAAAGTCAGGAACAGGCGCGCTGAAGAGTAGTTTGGGGATGTACAGAAAGTGTGGGAAGCCGTGACAGTTTGTTCTTTCTAATTTCAGTTTGTTCCCCTGGGTTCTATGGACACCGCTGCAGCCAGACGTGCCCCCAGTGTGTACACAGCAGTGGTCCCTGCCACCATATTACTGGCTTATGTGACTGCTTACCTGGATTTACTGGAGCCCTCTGTAATGAAGGTATGAGTTGTAATAAAGACCCTATGGGACGTGGAGACCAAGCACTGTATGGATTTTCATTCCATCGCCTGGAAACTATAAAACCAAAAATAGTTTCTGTTGTAGTGCTTGCAGTTTATAATTAGGAATCTTAAGCAGGTTTAAGCTGTTTGAACGTTTGATCCTTATGTATGAAACCTACTGTATTCTTATTTATATTGTTTGTGTAATGTATATGCGTAATGTGCTTACCAGAATTTATAGTGCCTTACTTTAACAATATACTAAACAATATGTTTCTTGATCCAAATCTCAGTTGCTTTCTCTTGAAATGAAGAACATACAATCTTGTCCTGATTACTAAGGAGTTCTGATTGTGACAACTTGTTCTCAGTGTGTCCCAGTGGCAGATTTGGCAAGAACTGTGTTGGAGTATGCACCTGCACCAATAATGGAACCTGTAATCCTATTGATAGATCCTGTCAGTGCTACCCTGGCTGGATTGGCAGTGACTGCTCTCAGCGTAAGTATCTGTTTTTTCCTTTATTTTTAAAACAATTGATCAGGGTTCAGCTATTTAAAATGCCTACTTTTTGGTAAAGAAATACTGTCTAAGTCAGAAATGAGGACTTCATGGTATATAATGAAGAGGTCCTAAACTTTTTTGCATTTCATTGGCACTATCAGAAGCACATTTGCACTACGATTTTTCTGATAAGTGGGCTGGAGCATACAGCAGGGGGGATCAATTTTCAGTCTTCCACTGCCCAGAGGACAGTTGCAGAGAAGCTGGATTAGACTTGTTTCAGGAGCACGCTGTGAAAAGGCAAGAGGTAGTGCTCACGGGTTGCAGCAAGGGTGACTTTTACTAGGTACAACCAAAGAAATACTTACTGTGAGACTGGTCAAGCATAGCAGCTGTCCAGAGAGGCTCTGAAGTCTCCAGCCTTTCAAGACGTTGTGAAATGATCATCACTGAAGATCCTTTGAGTAGGATGTTGGACTAGGTGATGCTAGAGGTCTCTCCCGACAAGAAAAAGTCTGTAATTTGATGAATCTTGCATTGCAAAGAGGATTCTTGAGCTGTTGTTTGCTTGCCTGCAATTATTTAGTCTTATCACAGCAGTGTTATGAACATCCCAGGGCTTATAACCTTAGGACAGTCTTATGAATCACAGAGGTATTGTTTTAGAAATAAGGAGCTGAGACACTGAAATACAGGGTGGTTTTCCTTAACTACAGCTGCACAGAGAGCTACCGGCAAGGCCCAGAACAAAGCTAAGATTTTCTCAGATACAAGTTAGTGTTCTGGCTGCAAGACTGTCTTTATTCTTGTTAAAGATTTGAACATTTTTTAAGAAATTTTTCACTATGACATTTTTTAAGTGCTTATAACTTTTTTGATGGATTTTTCTCTTTCTTCCTTTTACAAATGTTTCACAGATACACATTTTTAGTGTCTCGTTCTACCTCACTCAATGAGTATTGCCTTGGTAAGCTAAACTCAGTAAAGCTTTTGTTACTGACTTAAAACGGAGAAGGGCTAGACCCTAATTTTATCATGTTTCATGGGGTTATTTTATTAACTAATTAGGCATTCTCCAGATGCCTTGCTGGTTCTAGGCAAATTACTAATGACAAGAAAAAAGTATCTGAAGGAAAATTGTTGCAAGAAGCGTATCCAATTCCATGAGGTAGCAAAATCCACACAGTCTGAAACATATGCATGTCAAGATTTCAGCCAACGCATTTTTAGGAATAAAAGAAGCTGTTCCAGACCCTGATGTGTCAAAAGGCACTGTGCTGGGGTTTCCAGGGAGGTGCACTTCCCAATAACACGCCTCATTGGTTTGTAGCATTTATGGTTTGACTGGTCCAGGTTAACTGGCTCTGTACCAGTACAATGTTAACATCTGGTCAGTTTGGAAAAAAACCTTTGCTGGCTAAATTCTGCAAAGTGATTAGCATGCACAACTCCGTATGATACCAAAATAAATCTTGGGCCTATTCCTGTGGAAGCCAGTAGTAACAAAGGTCCCTGTTTTTATGGTAAAATAAGTAGGTGGTTGGGGGAGTAGCAGAATAGGGGTGTTTAGGAGGAGGAGGGACTTACTCACTGAATCAATAACAAGAAAATGGTACCAGCAATATGAATGGAAGCATCTATTGAGGCTGTGCTCATGGGCCGTAACAGAGGAAGTTTATTTGCTTTGTATAAAGGCCTTTCGTTCACATGGAAGATAGTGATTCCATTAATTTCTTTTGGATCTGGCGTCCTTTTTGAAACTTCTAACCTTTCGTCTGTATGTTATTTACATTCCTTCTTAGCTGACCACTAATTCCAAACAAAAAACAGTAATAAAATCATTACAAGGCACAACTGAAGTGGAAACAACAAAAAACAAACCTAGTACTTCTTTTTCAATGCAGCATAGCGTTTTTCTTGATGAAGTGAAATTTGGACAAGATAACACATTGCAAAAACACAGCCCACACATAGATGAGTCACTATGCAAACATTTAAAGGATTCAAGAGTTTCTGTTGCTCTCGGGCAGGTCTCTGGACAACCAAGTCAGTACACAACAATAAGGAGTTACCAACCTTTTTAAACTTACACAGGAATGACGCTAAGGCTTTGATGTCTGACATGTTTCTTCTCTCCTATGAAATACTTATGTTGTACTTCTGCAAAACTATGTTTAAATTATGCATCTCTTTACTAAAGAAACAAAAACCCGAAGTTGTGCATCCTAATCGACAGAAGAGGGCTATTCTTAGAGTACCCTCTGCCCTTAGTGATACTTTGGCATGAAGAAAGTTATCTTTTGCTATCTCTGGATAGTAATTAGCATTGTGGAACCACTTCACTGGTCTAATGGCAGCATATAGTATCTTTTTGATTCACCATGACATTTTCAAAGCAGTCAGTAAAATTCTGTCTCATAATGTGTCGACATGATTGTGAGTGAAAAAAATCACTGCTTTATAATTACTGTTTTTTTAGAAATATTATATTGATTAATGGGCCCACAGAAGCAACTTAGTTAACTTCATTAAGGTACAGTGCTGATTATGTGCACCAGGTTTAGGCAATTATGTAGAATCTAACAGTGGAAATACAAGAAGTAAGCTTAGTATTTGGTCTAAAGCTATAGGCTGTAAGATGTGTTTCGACCCTCTCCATTTGTTCTCCTTCACTTTCGATGCTTAAAAGCCTTATGCCCTTGACTGTGCTCAATTGAACTGCATGCAGATTAAAAAACAAATAAAGAAAGGAAACTCACATGGCTTTCTCTATGAGAAAGCTGGTATGACTGTCCTAGTGAGTGTGAAGTGTGTGTTACTGGTTTCTTTCACACATACAATCTTTTCCAGCACTTTTTATCTAAAGTAAAACGATTCCTTAGTTAAAAAAAAATAAAATCTGTGGCTATTTGCTCAGAATGGAGCAGCCCCAAAAAGTGCGTTCAAAAGAAAAAGAACAAACCCCAAATGAAGCAGTGGTCATATGTCCATGTAAGCAGCTCAATTCATGGGTATCAAGGATCTTTGTCATTTGGGATTAATTAATTGCTCTGGGTTGTTTTAGCTTGCCCGCCTTCCCACTGGGGACCAAACTGCATCCACACGTGCAACTGCCATAATGGAGCTTACTGCAGCGCCTACGATGGGGAGTGCAAATGTACCCCGGGGTGGACCGGCCTTTACTGTACACAAAGTAAGTGACTTCTGTTGCCCATTCTTAGACTACAAATCAGTGACAGATTTTTCCTTTAATATTTTCACACTTTACTCATTGATTTCTTGCCATGCTGCTGAACATTGTTTGATCCAGAAGATGCAACCTCCACGGCTGCAGGGCAGGCCCCTGTGTAAGCACTGGCAGAGTGCTGGCCGGTATGGTCTGGCTCCTCTTTAGCCTTCCTTCAGAGAAAGACAACTTTGGCCGCAGCTGGGCATCCCTGTGGAAGAGCCGGTCATGCGCACACGCAGGATGAGCGACTCTGCCATGCAGATGCTACCACTGCAGATGTGTGGTTATGCCTGCAGTATGTAGCATGGATAGTGTCAACTCTGGGGGCATCAGGGACCCAACAGCCAAGATTGTGAGATAACACAGAGCTTACCGAAGCCATGAGAATAGCTTCTAGCTTAGCTGTGGCTGTGGTCTGCGGAGGCATGGTCCCTGTTGTCACTCCAGTGTGATTGTGCAGTACCTCTCGTGTCTGTAATTGCTACCTCCCGGGGACAATTGCAATGTTATAATCGTAATGCTATAATTTGTTCTGGAATTTTCTTCATTTAATTAATGCATTAATATGATTTTTTTTTTCCAAGAGCTTTTCAATACAATAAAAATACAAGCAGTGCAGTGACTGGGTATAGGTTTATAGCACTCATTATTGGCTGGATAAGAGTTAATACAAACTTCGAGAAATAAACATTGGTTATAGATAGGTATTGATAAAGTTGCCTTCTTATCTTTATCATTTTACGGCTTCAGTTTGGTTTGTCTTCAGTCCAGGCATCCCCACTGTCTGTAGTCCGGGCACAACCACTGTCTTTGAATTCAAGAAAAATATGACTGCGAACTATGTTTTGCATACGGTGTTTAAATACATGCTTTTCATAAAATCAGAACTCTCCTTTCTCAACTGAATAATGTCATAGTGGCAGAAAATAACAGATATATTTAGGGCCATATGGATGCAGCTCTGGAAGACATTCACTCTACTGGTTCAGCTGTCAGCTATCACGGTGATTGTGCTTCCTGCTGGTGAATAATGATCTCTTCGCCCTGATATGTCTTCTTCATACTGAAATAGTATCTTTGTGAGGAGCTGAGATACAATATGTTAGTATTTTTATTTTTTTATGCCTCAACATCCACTGTGCAGAAAATATATCCAAAGGTTTATTAATCACAGAACAGACTCCCTGCTCTGATTCACAAACTGCCCTCTTTCTCCCCCTCCAAATGTCTTCTTAAACCCATTTCTTCGAGGAGCCCTTCTTGCTGTATTCTTCTGAACATCTGCTGTCTGCACAATTTCCCAACCTCATTTTTACATATTTTAAACCACTGAAAACTGGGTAGCTCTTGATCTATTGTGTTTATAGAATGCCCCGTGGAGTCACAGGGCTATAGAAATGACTTCTCGATAACCTGCTTGACCAGAATATTTGCATTTTGTTTCCGGAGCGGTTGTTTTACTCCTTTTCCCCTCCCGCTCCTTGTGTTGCAGGATGTCCCCTAGGGTTTTACGGGAAGGACTGTGCGTCGGTATGCCAGTGTCGGAACGGAGCCGACTGCGACCACATCAGTGGGCAGTGCACCTGCCGCACAGGGTTCATGGGAAAGCACTGCGAGCAGAGTGAGTAGGGGTGGGAATTGTTCGTGCCCGACTGCAAATACTAAACCCTGAGCTGACCCTCTGTTGTTGCAGCCAGTGTTGTGATACAACCTCTTCGCTTCCATGGGAGTTTTGATGGGGAAAGTGCTTCAGGAATTGGACTTAGGCTTTTTCCAAACAGATAAAAGCCTGCAGAATTAGTTACCAGGACTGATGATGATTGTGATGGTGGTTTCTTTTAGTTTGTAGCTACGTGTAAGAGGCATTTGCACTACATTCTAATTACTTTGGACATTATGCTAAAAAACCCCCAACAACTCTGTCACGTAAAAGTAACAAATGGATCGAAGTAATTGTCATTAGCATAAAACAGAATGAAAACTAATAGAAAACTAAAGATAAGAAGTACCACATCAATCCTAGTGGATAAAATTAATCTTTGCAATGTGGTTTTACAATACAATTGGTTTAGAAAAGCAGAATATATGGTATTTTGTTTTCATACTTGTGTGATTCTTTACCCAAGAAAATCAAGAATAACACCAGTGACACCAATGGTGGTATAGCGTTGTACAACATTAAAAGAACAATCTGATTCGTAAGCACAGCACTGTTAGTCCAGCTTCTGCCAATGTTACAGTGGTGCTTCCACACTGCATGCGTTACACTGCAGTGCAAAGCAATCCATTCAGCCTGCTACTGTGAAAGCTTAAACTTGTGTTTGGCATCAGCGTTGTGCACAGGGCTTTGCTTTTGATGTGTGGAGGACACTGTGTGTTACCCGTAACCAGGGTTGGTTTAGCTGCATCTGGATGCTAAGGGCTGTGCAGTGGCCGAGGTAGCATGTGTTGCACCTGACAGCGCTGTAACAGGAGGGAGGGGAGGTCACCGTCCCCAGGGACACACGTTATTCCCTCAGCAGTGGGTCTAGCCCCATCTGCAATGAGAGTTATGTTTTTAAGGCCAGTCAACGTCTATGGTAGAACCACTAAAATTTTAAGAAAAATACAGCTGCGACAATATCTGAATGGTTTAGAGGAATATATCTATTTCAATTAAATAGCAGCTGGAAACATGTAATTATTAGCTATTCAAATTTTCTTATTCTACTCCAATGATTTCAACGTTTCACTTCAAAAGAGTAAAGGTGTTTAGGAAAATATTGATAAACTTTTTAAGATCCTCTCTTGCTGTCATGTTATCAAAAAATAATTTTGAATACTTTGGCAAACCTAACTTTACTATTATGTTTTACAGATTTTATATTTTATCCTATAGTTTGATAATAATGATTTAACAACATTAAACTAAATGTTTTGCTATTTCTGGATTTGAATGTCAGTTTTAAAAATTGACTGTTCATTCCAATTCAGATTTCAAAATGCCGAAATGTATTGTGATGGTTTTTGCCCAGCCATTGACTGCAGTGGTTATAATCCTGCTGCTTCACTGAATGTAATCAAGAGAAGGAGAACGTGTATAAGCATGAAATTCCGCTTGAGTCTGGATTTATCAAGACTGCAAGAACATTCCTCTGGCACCTGTTGTGTCACGTGATCTTGTAAATGATTGTAAATGATGAATACAGAAAAGATTAGTTAGATTCTTCTAAAAAGACAAATTCTTTTAAAAGAAAAACAAGTTAATATAGTTAGAAAACTTCTGACAGATTTCAGAAAATTGAGTCTCAGAAGGTGAAGAAATACCACACTTCCTCAGACCATTAGAACTACAATAATGTAACAAGCCACAAGTGTGATGGGATAGAAGAAAGATTTTTTATCAGTGTAGGGTAGTTCTTTACTATGCTAATCACATGATGTAGGAGACACTTTGATCGGTAATAAATTATTGTATTCAAATCATTCTGGGAGAGAAAAAAGTCACGTAAAACTCTTCCAAATAGCTTATTCTTCCTGATTTAGCTAGCTTGTTCTTCATGATTTAGCATTTTTCTCCTGTAGGTAGTTTCTCAGTGTTTACATCACAGTATCAAAGTATGCTATGAGCAGCCTAGGATCAGTTTTATTTTTATGTAAATGCATGCTGTGTATTAGACTCACGTTTATGGCCCTTATCTCTTGCTCTTTTACTATATCAGCACTTCTGTCATGTGACATGACACCCGCCAAATGTCTGGCTCCACTCATATGATTAAGTGATTTTTCAAACACTGGGACCTGAGTAACCTGGGAGACATTCTGTTGTAGAACTGCACTTTGTTCACCGTTTGTCCCTTTCTTCAATCTTCTACCCCTTTAATCTTTTGTGAGTGTTTTTCCTTCTTAATTTCACTGCCTTAGTGGCAGCAACGTTACAGGTAAAGGAAAATCACTTCTGAATACAATTTGCTTCTCCTTGCCAGCGCATATGCATAAACACACACATACGCAGAGAGGTCCTCTTAAGAAAATCTCTTCCATGGAGGTCTGCCACTAGTAACGCATTGCCATCTGCTGGCCATGTACAAAAACTGTGACAAGTGTGGTGCTGTAGATTTGTAATAGCAGAACATTTAAGAAGTACTGACTATGCCTAATTTTTATTTGCACTTTTTTCTGCAGAATGTCCTCAAGGTACATATGGGTATGGATGCCGGCAGATATGTGACTGTCTGAACAACTCAACCTGTGACCACATCACGGGAACGTGTTACTGCAGCCCAGGCTGGAAGGGGGCCAGGTGTGATCAAGGTAAAGCCTAGACACAGTAAAGTAATTGTAATTGTGTTGTACAAACTTGGAGTAACCTATTAAAAGCCATGTCTGTATCATTCGTCAAATTAATCTGGTAAGGCATGTGTGTTTAAGTAGTCCATTCTATTAAATTATATTTGTTCTGTAGATTTTGTAAGTATTAAATGCCTGAGTGACATTTTATTGGAGCAAAGCAATGAAGTGTAGATTGCATGAAATGTTTTACAGTGCTGTGCTGTCGAAAGCTGGTGACAGGGCACGTGCTTTACCCACTCTGTGCTTTTGCCTAGAGAATGTTCTTATTTTTTCAACTCCATCAAAGTATCTCTTTCTACAAAGAAGATCAATGCTTTTGATTAAGGCTAGGATTGTCTTCCCACTGGTTTCTGACATAGTTCTATTTTGGCATTATTAAATACAGTTAAATTAGCTGAAACATTTAGAAGTGAAATATTGTCTTCTGCTGCTGACACATAGGCCTCTGAATTTTTGTCAAGTATTTTTGTTTCTTCTTGTATTTCAGCTGGTGTAATTATAGTGGGAAACCTGAACAGTTTAAGCCGTACCAGTACTGCCATCCCTGCTGACTCTTACCAGATAGGGGCTATAGCAGGCATCATCATTCTTGTCCTGGTTGTGCTTTTCCTGCTAGTGCTGTTCATCATTTACAGACATAAGCAGAAAGGAAAAGAAACTAATATGCCAGCAGTGACCTATACTCCTGCTATGAGGGTCATCAATGCAGATTACACTATTTCAGGTAAGTGACATTTATAAGGCTTAGGGTTTTTTCTCCATCTCTTGACTTTTTGCTTTTTTAGCTGAACTCTGAAGGGGTTCAGATTTGCCCCTAACAGGGCTTGAATGTTTCACCTCTTTGTGTTAGCGAGGGCTGCTGTGAGAAGGAACATACTCGATTCTGAAAAGGGTGTCTACAATTCTGCCTTGGAAGCCTTCCTGGAAGGAGAGGCAGGGGAGGGTTTCCCTCTTCAGGAAGAGGAAGACTGAAACACAGCTCTCAACTGCCTTCCGCAGGAGAGCAGCCCCTGAGACCGTGCTGACAGTGGACCTTGCTTTACAGTGTAACACTTTGCACCCCTAGATGTTTTTTGCAATGCTCCTGAAATAAAAAAGGAGGTTTTGACCTATGAAAGTGCATGTGAGTTGGGATGCAATGGGTGCGTGAAACTTCGGGCAATGCTGTCTTTTGCACACAGCTGTTAATGAAGGCAGAAGGTAAGCAAGCCAGCAGAAACAGTGGTCAGAGTCAAGAAAGGTGTGTCAGCAAAGTTGCTGGTGCTCCTGAAGCACCAGAAAAAGTTACAGTGATCTTGATGATAGAAGTGTCTATAATGAGGACAATGCTATGACTATAGAGACAAAAGAGAGTGAGGAACCAGAGCAGGAAGAGAAGTGAGCAAGTAGCACTTGTGAGTGCCCTTTGCTGAAGGTGAGAGCATGACTAGTCAATTGCTGCTCTGTATCTCTAGTTTCTTTAAATGAATGCAAGATTTTTAGATGTTTTTTTGAAGAAACTCTAAATCAGATTCTGAAATCAGTGCAGCACTGTCAGAAACATATCCTGAGAAAGAAATGTTCTTTGTAGTTGTTCATTTCCCCCCCCCCTTTTTTTTTTTTCCAGAAACCATCCCTCACAGTAATGGTGGAAATGCTAACAGTCACTATTTCTCTAACCCCAGTTATCATACTCTAACTCAATGCAGTACCCCACCTCATGTCAACAACATGGACAGACTGACACTGGCAAAGGTAAAGTATAAAAATCTTAATGCTCCTATGTAAATTAGCCTTTGATTTATTTTGCTTTGTTCCATGATATTTCATCTTTGGTTTATTTTGGCTTTCCCTGATTATCACCTGGAAATTCAGCAACTTCCCATCAGCTGCAGTTTCAGTTACCTATCTTTCTTTGAAATAGGCAAAAAACAATCAGCTGTTTGTGAATCTTAAAAACGTGGAACCTGGAAAACGAGGCACGGTCATGGACTACACAGGAACATTGCCTGCAGACTGGAAACATGGTGGCTACCTCAATGACCTCGGTAAGAACAAAAAAGGAGGAGAACATGAGTGTTACTCATTGTGTTTGGGATGGATTGGAAAGCAGGGATGTTTTCCTGGTTCTCCACTCACGGTAGCACCGGGCTTGTAAGACTATGTGTGAGGTTCAGGGTTATGGGTTTCACCTTTCTTTAAGGCAGTACCTTCAGACATAAAAAAGTGAGTCCTTGTGAGGAGTGGTGAATCGGTCTGATGCCCACTGCAGACATGATATGCAAAATATCTCATACTGTTTTTTGTAAAAAGATCTGCTTATTAATTAGTTTCATAAAACAATAGGTATTGTACAATAAGTGTCTGCTTTGGCAAAATTATGTATTCTTATTAAATAAATGAGAGGTTGAATATATCCTTTTTATTATTATAATCCCCACCAAACTGGTGGGGAACTGGTGCTTTAAAAAGTAGTTTCTCAAGTAGTTTCTCATCATCTGAACTGCCTGAGATGTAAATTCTAGGAGCATCTTCCCAGCTAAGCTTCCTGTTTGCTAAAAGATGGAGCATTGTCCTCAAGAATAAAAACTTCCGAGAACTGGTGAGAGTTGCTTTATCCTGTTTTATGCTATCTTTTGCTGCCTTTTCATCCTTTGCCAGTCTCATGCATTCCAAAAAGGCTGGATTGCGCTGACTGTATCTCTGAGCAGTGAAAGCCTTTAAGAGCGACTTTCAGTGCAAGTGTAATTTAGGTCGTTTAACTACCTTCATTTATGGTCCTTATCAGTATCAGATTCTGGGAATCAGAACAACAGTATGCAGCGTTATTTTTTTTCACTGCTCATCCCGAGTCTTGGTCTAACCACAATTCAGGCTCAGATCTGATTTTTTTTTTTTTTTAGAAAAGGATTTAAGTCAAAGTGCTCAATGTTCAACTTTACGTTTTCTTACAGCATTTGTACTAGCACTTAAAACACTCCTAGGAGACAGTGGCTGCAGTTAACCCACTGCAGTAGATCTTGAGTAACAGGGAGATTCTAGAGGACAGGATGAATGCTGATATCTGTTTTCTGGAAGATCAAAGAGGATTACTTGGGTAGCTCTACACTGGTGACCCAGACATCAGCCTTGGTAAAAACAGCAGAACAGCTGGCATGAGATCTAGTAAGTAAAGATGGGGTAGGAATAAAATTAGTTTGTCTAGGTCTCCTCAAATAACAATTTTGTTCTTGGAAAGTACGAATTTCATTTATAGAGATATTGTGTCGATAAAATGATTTTAGGATTTTGTAAGGCTTCTAGCATAGTGCCACAATATAATCAGATTAAAAATCAGCGCTCCATAGTATCACTCAAAGCTATTTGAATGGGTTAGTAACCAGGTAAGTGCCAGGTCTCTGAAGACAGTTGTCAGGCATTGCTGATTGCTGATGTTCATATTGGGATTTCTATTGAGAGAAATCTGTTACTAGCAGATAACTGCAAAGCTGTAGGCTTAGGCACTAGGTGCTTTGGCCATTCCTGCAGGTCGAGGGACTGGAACAGAGTGACCTTGGACAACACAATGGGAGTGATTAACTTTGGGGGCAAAGTACCAAGAATTGGAGTGAACTTTGCATACCCTGAGATTTTCAGGTCAAGATGGTACACCTTTCTGTAGATATGGTTTATTCAGACAAAACACGTGCTTTAATCCAGCAGCAGCTACTGGGCTCATTCAAGTGCAACTGAGAGAAACGTAATGGCCCGTGACGTGTGTGAGGTCAAACTAGGTAATGCAGTGGTCCTTCATGACCTCAGCCACCTTCCCTCTTCCCTGAAAGTGTTCAAGCAAATGTGTCTGTGATCCTCTACTGGGCAGTTTCACAGGGCTTGTGCAGGAATTATTTGGCTAAGGTGGGAACTAGTCCCAAAGCAAGGAAATTTTCAAACCTTTAGAAGCTGTTATCTAATCACTTTATTTTATTTTAAAACTACTCTGGTTTTTTGTATCGTTTTCCTCAGGTGCTTTTGGACTTGATAGGGGATATCTGGGAAAGTCCCTGAAAGGTGAGGTTATTTTCTCCTGCGTTTAGATGAAATTACGTAGACATTCAGTTTACTCTTCTAAATTATCTTTGGTTTCTATGTGAAGACAACATAAAATAATTTTGGACTAAATTATTCCTGGACACTGAATCAATGCATGAAGTTTCTTTGCTTGGGTTTTTTTTTTTTTCTTTGAGGGGAGGCTTTTTTTAAAAAAACAACAAAGCAGGCCTTTCTAAGTCCCTGTGTGTCACATACATCAAATATGTCTGTAATTCTTGAGTCACAAAATGGCTTTGTTTGACACAGCAGAAGGGGGATGGCCAGGTAGGGACGCGTGCTGCCTCTGATGAAAGGCTGTAAAAGAGAGCCAATTCCTTTTGCAGCCGGCATGGTCAATGTGGGACTGCATGACCAAGCCTGCAATGCGTCATCACATTCACTGCAGGACTTTGGAAAGGATATCAAAATATAAGTACATAGTGAGGAATGAAAAGCTTCAGAAATTCAGGGTAGATATTTTGATCTTTTAAATTACGCAGTTTTCTTATAAGACTTTATACTGGACCGTACTGGTGTGTGTCACTGTTCTTGTTGTATGATTAAGGCATGCCAAGGGTGACTAGAATGCTTGGATATCCAAACAATGAAAAAAGTGTAGCGAAGTCTGTATGAATAATGAATTAAATATGTAGACAAAAGCAGCTGGTTTCTCATCTTGTGTGTAATACAGGACAATTAAGCTGAAGGAATGATTTATTGTACCTGACATTTCCTGGTTTTGGAGGATTAGGGGAAGCCCAGTTTAAAGTATCCTAAAGGAGTCGCAAAGTTATGAACCCACTGACAGGTTCGCCAAGGCCAGTCTCTTGCTGGATGTTCAGAGTCGGGAGCAAGCTGAGAAAGTCTCGGCTCTAGAGCTTAAATAACACAGCATGTCACAAAACAACACAAAAAGTAACACGGACACCACAAAACCTCATCCCAGCGCAAGAAAAAACATCTTCTCTTAAACTACAGTTATCTGTCCTCCAGTTAAATCCTGGAACGACAAGCCACCTGATGTTTCCTTTTCAGTCCTCCTGTGCACCTTGCAGAAACGTACGAAAAGCTGGTTAGTCCTTTAGCGTGGCTGCGTACTCGAGCTTGGCACTGAACTGGCCGTCCCTAGAAGTCACCTCACCGTCTGCCCAGACGTTGCTACTGGGAACAGTCTCAGATCAGTTATTTTAATGGTGTTCTGAGTTCAGCACTTAGAAAAGCAAAAAGTATTCTGAGGTGCCTATTAAAAACTGATTCTACACATTATCTATGTTAACTGCTAGCTACTATTTTAACCAGAATTGAAGGTGGTCAAGTATGCAACAGGGATTAGCTGATGGCAAGATCAAGCCCATAAAAGAGTGCAGCAGTAGAGGTGCTTTCACTCATTGCTGTATAACATTTTTGAAGTGTTATGACTGGTTTCCATTTACATATTCATTTATGAGTGACTTTTTAGAACTGAAAATTAATGAATGCCCTGTTCAGTAGCAATCTCCATAGTACGTAGCATGCTTGCGAGAGTAACATCTTTTTCTTTTTGCAGATCTAGTGAAGAACTCAGAATACAATTTAAGTAATTGCTCATTAAGTAGTTCTGAGAACCCGTATGCTACTATAAAAGACCCACCAGCTCTGGTACCAAAAAGTTCAGAATGTGGATATGTTGAAATGAAGTCACCGGCACGCAGGGACTCCCCGTACGCAGAGATCGCCAGCTCTGCTTCAGCCAGTAAGAACGTGTATGAAGTTGGTAAGTACAAAATCTACTGCTGGACGTTAAAGGCTGAGAACAAAGAGCATGGGACTTTTTTTTCGTTGAATCAATTTAATCAAAACACATGAAAAACCACTGAAAAAAATGGTGATGCGTTCAGATTCTGTTTTCTGCTCAAAAGCTGTTACAACAATCTCATTCTTTCCAGATACATTGAACTGTACAAGAACAGAGTTTGAAATACCTTCAGCTCTGTTCTGTAATCTAGAGGTACCTCTGAATCTCCCTGGCTTGAAGGCTTTGCTTTGAACAACAGCATAAGATAAGCTTAGAATTTTATTGAAATACCATTCAACTCTAAATTAGGCTGTGAAGTACTGAACGCAGCTGAAGTAAGTGTATGGGAGGGATAGAAAAGATCCGTTTCACCCTGTTGATCAGAAAAGCCAGCATCTTCGCACGCAGATGCAGTATTTCACTGGTGTGGGCCCCATGTAGCCACTGCACTACTGTAGTCACTGCAGTTACAGAGAACTTTGAGGTCTTCTGGAATGGCAGTTAACCTAATGGTCTCTGAGTTGGAATAAAGCATATGCCACATGTCATAGGAGACCATTTTCCTATTCTGTCCCCAATTAGAGGTTCCTCTGAAATCCATCAATATCCCTGTTGTGTTTCTAAGAACTTTTATAAAATCCTGATTAGAAGCCCCACGTTTGGGCTTTTATGTATTTTGTCCACACACAAAGAACGGACACTGGTCCACTTGCGTCTGTCAGTAAATATACTCACAGCAGGGCTGTGCTGCAAGCCCACGGGTGTAACTCGGTGCAAAGACAAAACACTTGAACATCAACCTTTGTTTCCACGCCTGCATTTCAGGACTCAGCGTGACAAGGAATCTCTGTATGGAAGCAGAAAGGAGAGGATATTTTGTAATGCCAACTGGAATGAAGTACAGTGTTTGCCTTCTGTTTGGCACTTCTGGTGTTGAATGTGTGTGCTCTCTTTTGTCACAGAACCTACCGTGAGTGTTGTCCAGGGAGCATTCAGCAGCAGCAGACGTTTCAGCCAGGATCCTTATGATCTTCCAAAAAACAGCCATATTCCGTGTCATTACGACTTGCTACCCGTTCGAGATAGCCCCACGTCCTCTACGAAGGAGGTCAGCAGTGAATGACCCCAGAAGCTGATGCGTGGCACATTGGGACTCTCAAGGGGCACAGTGGCGTGGTCGCGCCCCTTCCTCTCGTTGACCGTCATATTTGGCTCCCAACCTGTCCAGCAGACAACTGCTGTACACTAAACAGAATCTCAGCATGGGGTTTGTATCGTGCATACAAGTGACAGATGGACAAACGCCACACTCTGGGGATCCTGATCATTTCTTTTTTCATGGCAGTAAATTTTATAGAAACAGGTATGCAACGCATTTATACTGTAATATACTGGCTCAGAAATATTAGTTTGCAGATGAGTTTTGATAACATCGCATTTCAGCAACTCTAAATATAGACTTCATGTTTGTCTTGTTTCAGAGTAGAAATCCTCCCAGGACAGTGCAATTTACCAAATACCACTTTGTACAGGTGATCTGATTCACTAGTTGTGTAGAAGAAAAACTGCCTTGCCAAATTTTACCTTTCATTCTGATCTTTAATCAAGACATACTAAGAAACAAAATCTGATGGGGATAAGTAAGCACAATACTGCAGTTGTTTGGGAAGTCCGTCACCAGGCTTTTTGTCCAGTGTTGGTGGTAGGTGTACCTTACTTGCATAGTTTTGGAGATAAAAGCATTGCATACGTCAATATTGTGTGATGCCTAAAGATCTCTTGGTACTCCAAGTGCAGCACCAGTCTTTGACAAATCTTTTGCTACCGTTCAGCTCTGTATGTTGCAGTTTTGACCACTATTTCTGCCGTACACAATAATACATAACATATCAGTAATTACTTCATAAAATATGTAAATTGAATCAGTTTATTTTTGTCACCATGGACTGATTATGTAAGGAGTGGACAAAGGTGATGACTGCTGTAAATCTTAACTGCAAGGAAAGGTTTACATTTAATAAACAGGTAGTAATAATGACTGTAATATAGGATAAAAGTAGTAAAGTGTTCTGATTTTTTAAAAAAATAACTAAGCAATCTCTGTGCATACTTGCTAAAAAGGCACCTTTTCTTTTTTTATAGCTGATGTAGGGAACCACATGCTTAAGCTGGTCTTTTGCATTGCTAATAATGTGACACTTGTACCCCCATTCTTCATTAACTCGTGTCTCCATTTTTACGCCGTGTGTCTGTGTTTCTAGTGATCTAGCTTGTAATTGCAAAAATATTCTACTGTGTGTCCATTTATTTTGCATTTTTGCCAACTGGCCTTTATTTTGTTTGGTTAAAGGGACCTCTGGGCAGAGGGAGAGGATTAAAGCAATAATTCATGTCATACTGATGTCTATCAGAGATGGTTAGCTAATACGTAACAGTTTAACTTCATGAATTAATTTGAGAAAAAAAAACTCAAGGCGTTGTTGTCGGGGATAATAAGAAGAACGCAGAAGAAAAGAAAAAGACAGTGCCTCTCCAAAGTTTGGCTTATTCTGTTGACTATATGGATGGAGACCATCTTTCCGAAAGGCTCCTTTCTCTCCCTCCAAAACAGTCTGTTATGAACTGTGTGAACTGCAATTTGATGGAAATTAAACTTGCCAAGGTATCCATCCGTTGAAGCAAAATTGTCTGCCAGACAAATCAGCCTAAAAACAAAATGGTTGATACAGACTGGGAATTCTCTTTCAGTGGAAAGTTACCTTCAGAAACCTAGAAATGACGTGGCACTATCACTTCCAGCTGCTGCGGCTGTCAGTGGTGCTACCTGCTAACGTGCTTCTAGCAGAATCCCCGCAGGCTTTTCCACCCGGTGCTGGCGGTCTGTAGCTTCATGCGAATAGCTTGTCCCGAGGGTCGGTACACCCCTGATTGATGGGGAGAGGATACCGGCGGTTGCATCGTGCGGCATGCAGTGGGAAGCACTAGTCCTCTTTTCCTGCTGTGCTGGGGTCACATTTTGGCACAGGAGACCTGTGGTATAGTATAGCAATGCGAAGGTGAAGAGTTTGCTTGATGTGCTCTCCGGGTTAGCACAGGGAGTGCCGCAGCTGTTGTGATCTTTACATCTGGACCGCAATTCAGTCGGAGACAAAGAATTACCACTATTGTGACAGCCTTGATATATTCCTAAGAAAATCACAACCAGTTGCCTTTGGAATACTAAATTCAACTGAGGATCAACTGCAAGAAAAAACAGAAGAACTTTTGGAAATTTTTTTTAGAAGGAACCCCAGAGCCGAAATGGAAATACCATTTTCTTTTATTTGTTGTCACTGCAGTGGTGACAAATGAGAGATCTGCATCCGAAGACATCGTCGTGGGTGTGCCTAGGCCTGAGAATGTGTGTGCCTGCATGAAGGGCCCCCTAGCACTCTTGGTCCTAGCTGGCCGTGAGCACTGGCTCTTCTGCAATTCCCTGGGCATTTCTTGTGCATCCTTGGAATAAATAATTTTACTACCTTTGGATTTTGCAAGTACAGAAATCAGCTACAAGATTTCAGAAGCCAGTTGTCGTTTAATCGCTCTGAAAGACACAGTGTTGGTTGTTTTTGTGTGCCTATAGATAACATGTAGAGCTACTGGTATGTACACGTGTTTGTACTGTGTGAAACAGACTTCAAAATAAAACCTTTCTTCTCTGAAGCCATGAATAGCAGATGCTGTATTTAGCGATTGTGAGCTCACGAAAATTTATTTTCTTACTCTGTATAAAATTTGGAGACCACTAGATAAATCAGTCTTCATAGTATAAACTGTTCTTTTTAATATAAAATAGTGAAGAGCTGAATAAATTATATTTGTTTGAAAATTTCCAGTGTGTCACCTATCCTGAAGTGATATATTCAGCCAAATATTAATGAAAACAGATGAATTTCTGGTCATTTCGGCTATTGTGTATATTGTAAATATACACATTGTCAAAGTCTGCCTTTCTATATGTGGGTAAAACTCCTGCTGTGTAGTGAGCATAAGCCATGTCTGCGTGTATCCGAGCCGGATTCGCAATACATATAGGTCAAGTAAATGACTTGTGAATTTACTTCAGTGAATGATCTTTGGTAGATATGCAGAAAATGGATTGCCTGCAGGGGTAATACATGCTGGTTAAATGCTAGCTGTGTATCATTCCAAAGCAAAAAGCACGTGGGGCTTGCATTAGCCATCCTGCTGTCTCCTGTACAGCTAGGGAGGCTTGCTCCAGAGCACGCTCTGCTGCCAAGTTAAGACACCCCCAGCTCACACCTCATGACTGTCGTGTAGCCCTTTTCGTACCTCCCCATGTGCTCTTTAGAGATCTGACATATTTCTGAACATGCATACTATACTGTTCTGGGAACTCAGTGAGTAAATTAATATCATGATTTTAGCAGACACCATCTACTCAGAGAATTGTGTTCACCGCAGACAGGAATGGAAGGCGGTTGCCCCGCCTCTGTACGTTCACATCACAGTAGTGAGAAACATGGCACTGAAATGGAGATAGCTGTCCCCTAGCAACTGCTTACCAGTTCGGTAAGTGCAAAGTGCTGCACAGAGTTAATAGCTGATTTTAAAGTAAGTAGTGAGTGTAAACGTTAGGTTTCAAATAATGTAGGCTTATTAATTCTGGTCATTTAGAGGCGTGATGAACCTGAATTTTTACTGTATCAAAGATTTTTAATCACAACACATTGTTAAGATTTGTCCTTATCTTCATCTACCCAGGGAACTCCCATTAATTTTAACTGGAGATTTGCATGCAGGTTACGGGGGAAAGAAGATTTCTTTGTTCTCATACTTTCTGCTGAGACAATCTGCAAAATCAAGTTAACGTTGAAGTGAAGTTAGAATAAAATAAAATTGGAAGCGGGGAATGTGTTATCTAAAATATATTGGATTTTCCAAGTACTGTGAATGCAGTTGAATTTGTTATTAGATATTTGTCCAAATAATGAGCCTTACACTGAGGCTCTAAAGTCCAGACCGAAGAATATAGAGCTAATTTTGACAAAAATGCTTTATATTAAAGATTGTATATATAGTAGTTTAAATGACTAAAAACAAATGGGTGCATGTTTATTAATTACTGTACAGAAAATCTTGTCATTCGGTACACTCTTATTAGTGCTAGAGCACTGAACCTAACTCTTCCATCTTCAGTTTTTTAGCCCACGAGACTTTGCTTTGATACAATTGAATTGCCATATATTTTTAAAGAAAACCTATTAAGGATGCCTGGCTTGTTTTCTTAGCTGTAACAAAAAAGTGTTTTGTTGTGAAAATATATCTGTTTTCCAAAGATGACCGACGTTCATCATCCTACCCTTCACTACCATTTATTTCACTTCACGTACCTGTAGGTTAATGTAATAAAGTTTCTGAAGAAAGACGGGTAACGTTTCGGAGTTTCTTCCTTTATTTTTAATTTGCTTAGGATGGATCTTGAAATGGCATGGGAAATACAAAAATCGCTGTCCTTGCCCGCGCTGGACCACCAAGCAATGTATTAAGTTTCCCCCCTTACAGAAAGCAAGTAGTTCATGAGATGCTTTGCGGAAAATCGAGGCTGATTTTGAATTGCTGAACTCCTGCTACTGTCAGTTCATGCAGGAATTAATTCTGTAAGCGGGGCAATCCTTTCAGGCTTTAACCTTCAGAAAGATGGGGAGCCGAGTTGCCAAAAGCGAGGCATTTACCGTTTTTAGTAGGATTATGGCCTCGGATTAGCCGTTAAAAAGCCAGTAGCCAAAGTACAGGCACGGCGTAAAGGAGGAGAACATCTCGTAATTTCAGTTCTGTAACTCTGAATCTAAAATTCTGCGGTTCCGTCCCCCAGCGACCGGCAAACACGGCGGCGGGGGCTGCGCACTGACCCCCGCCCGCCGCCGGGCGGCGCCCGCCCCCCCCCGCAGAGTCCGCCGGCCCGCCTTGCCCCGCCCCCGCCCGCCAGCGTGGCAGAGGAGGCGCGCCGCTCCCCGGAGCTGCCATTTTGGAGGCGGGGAGGGAGCCGCCGGAGGAGGGCGCTGGGCGGGGGGCGCCCCGACGCGCGGCGGCGAGGGTACGGCGGGGGCAAGGGCGCGGGCCGGGGTTGACGGGGCGGGGCCGGCTCGGGGCCGCCGGGAGCTGCGGTCGGCGGCGGGCTGCGCCGTTCGGACCCGGTGTAGGCCGCGCTGCGGGCGGAGCGGGCGCGCCGGCACCCGGAGGTGAGGGCGGCGGGCGGGGGGCCGCTGGGGCGTTTATGGATATCGTGCTGAATGGTTCAGTCGCTCCATTTTTCGTACGTACAATTGCTTTATGTAGGATTTTTATTTCGTTAAAGTTTCTTTAAGACCTGTTGCCTCAGGGAGCGGTTCAAATCATTGCTGCCCGGTTTACTAGTATTGGGAGGAAGCAGGGCTTTCTTGTGAACCGCCTCTGCACCGAAGAACAGAAACCTCCGGGTGTCCATGAAAGTCTTGATTTTTCCCCGCTCCTTTTGTTCCTCTAAGCCCTTTTACATTAGTTTAAGATTTTTAAATAAGCATGTAGCTTTGCTTTTCAAGAAGTAGTGTATTTTAAAGGTTTACTCAAAGATGTTAAAAGACACCCCTAACCTAACCTGGCCTTCAGAATGACAGCCAGAGTTCTCAGTTACTCTCAGTCCTGGTCATACCATCAGAGCAGTGCGGTATTCGGGTTTTACAGGAATTATTGGAGTTAATGCAGCTCAGTAGTGCAGCAAAATACTACCCCGTAGTCGTTTTTCTTGCAGCAGGATATGGGTTTTGCCACGTGTAATGACTGCTCTGCTCTTACTCATCAAAACAGCGCCAGTAGATAATGGAAGCAGTAACTGGGCGCGCAGGGTGAGATTTTTAGGAAGAGGCCTGGAGCTAGAGGTGTTGTCACAGTGCTGAAAGTGAAGGGGAGAGAAGAGAGAAATGAGACATGCCGGATAATTACACGTTGGAGATCAGTCAGTTTTTTTCTTTTTCCTGAAGTTGGCGTTTGAATGACCTGCTCTGTTCGGGAATGTGAATAACTGTGTTGTGGCCTTTACGTTCTAATGTAAAACCTTTTCCGTTGTTTCTCATGATAAACATTTTGTTTTTTTCCTCACAGCTTTTCACAGCAGAAGGAAAATGATGGAAGAGAGCGGAATAGAGGCGACTCCGCCTGGCACACCCCCACCTAGCAGCACAGGGGCCGCCGCTGCCACGCCTGTCTCATTAGGTACAGAAACTTCCTCAGCAGCTTGGCTGTGTTCGTTCATCTCTTCTCAAACACAGCCATTAACCCAAAAATGTTGCAGTCAGCATAATCACAGTGTTCTTCTCCAGGCTAACTGGAAGAATTTAAATTGTTTCTGGAAGACTGCTTATCTGACATGCATGTGACACACAATATTTTAAACATTTTTTTATCGTTGATACTTTTTTATGGAGTCATGTGGATGCACTTCTGTTTTTTAAGGATGTGGGGCCAGGGAAATAATACCTTCGACTACAGTGCGCGGCTAAATGAGCAGTGTAGAAGGGAGTTAAAAACAAATTTACAGTCTTATAGGAGATAGTGGTAAGCCTGGATAATCACTTGGTTTTTAGTATTGTGGGTGGTAAGCACAGCTCTTACCTGATTTTTCAAGAAATTTTTCAAGAATCTGAACACTATATTCTGAATACCGAATATTTAATTTTATGACACATCTGGTATTTTTATCTTCAGTCACACTAGTGCAGTGGACTCCAAAGCGGGGTGCCCTTACCCCAGGGGGTGTGCAAGGCAATCCATTGGAGTGCAGGAAAAAAAGCGTTAGAACTTCATTAAAAAATAATGAGGCTTCTTCAGTTACATTGCTCAAACTAAAAAATTGTCGTTAATGATTGTATTACATAGTATGCTAACCATTATTAACATACTATATCATTGTATTAGTATAATAAACAATTACCAGTGGGAGCAGAAAAGTTTTTGTACTGTTCATAAATAAAAAGTTGTATTTAAATTTTGTTATTCATCTTGATCTCATCCTTTTAAAGTTTCTATTGTGTATGCTTTATAATATGCATGATATACTGGTACAGTGGTACATGTAAATAATTTATATGTAAATAAATTTGCTCAGAAATATTTTACTGATAGGTACGTGTGATAATGTTTGGAGACTGCTGCATTAGTGCAGCTTGGCGTATCATTTGACTATCAGTGATGTTTAGGCTGAGGACAGTGGGATGCTTGAGCTGATTCAACAGCTTACTGCTATCAAAAATGGTAATTTCTGTTTATCTGACTTATTTTTCTGGCTGAACTTAGAGAGCAAAATTGGCTTATCTGAGGGTCAGCTGAGGGCCAGACTGAAATGGAGAACACAGAGAGATGAGGAGGCTGGATGCCAGGGCAGAGAGAACTGCCTAGTGCTCAGCTCATCTCGTAGAACCATACCTCTGAAGCAATTCCCTCCCTCCCAGATACTATGAGTGCATGTTTTAATCTTAAAGATGGGCACTTCCTGAATCATCATTACTCCTCTTGGGTAAGCAATCGATCAGACCGAACAGTGCTAGCTAGAAATTTCTGAGGCAGACGTCAGCTGCTGTAAATTCAGTAGTCGAGTGTCGACTCGTCTTTTTAAGCTTATGACAAATACGGTCATGCAAGAAAGAGATGTGCATTACAAGATACTGTCACCAAAAATTGAGTGCGGCTGGTGTATGCACACTCCAGCAGAATTAAAATTAACTTTGAAGGGCGAAAAGCAGACCAGGCCAGAACTTACTCGTAAAATATGTGAACAATTACATACCTGAGTCTCTGAGATTAAGGCTCAGTGTTTCTAAAATTCCCTTTTCTCTTTTTTCCTAGCTTTGTCCAGTCCCCTTGCTACACCGAGCATGTCATCTTCTCCTGCATACTCACCACCCTTGCCAGCTGGAGTGTCTCCGCTTCCTCCTCCTATGATGACTTCGGCTCCTCTTCCACCTGTGCCTCCTGCAACAGTTTCTACTACTGCACCACCTCTGACACCTGCCCCACCTCCAGCTGCCCCTTCAGCTTTCAGTACCTCCATGCCCCACTTCTCTACACCTCTTCCGTTAAGCTCAGCCACTGGCCCTGGTCTTCCTGCACCTCCCACTGGTCCCCCCATTTCAGGGTTCTCCATGTCTTCAACCTATGACATAACCAGAGGTCACGCTGGTCGAGCACCACAGAGCCCGCTGATGCCGTCATTTTCTGCACCTCCGGTCACAGGTAACTTTTTGTTTATTTGCTTTCGTATTTGCGAGACAGGATGAGGGAGTTCCTGGGTGGCTTTTTCCACCACTCTGCAAGAGTCCTGCAGGTTCAGCATCATTATTATTCCGGGTACACCTAGTTAGTGTAGTTGCACTCAGAAGAAGGGAGAGTAGCCCTTCAAATACAGTCGTCTTTGGTAGAATTCTGCTAGCATTCAGGTTCACAGATAAGTCTTTCAAAGTTTTATTTCTCATTAACTTGCACAGGAAAGCACAGCTGAACATACATACACATCTTTTGTTTAGATCAGGGTCAGCTTCAGCCATTATATTTCCACAGAATAATGTGATATGATATCTCAGGCTGTAACCTCATAATTTTCAGGTTTTTGTTCTGAAAAGCTATCTGCAACAAGCTGTCCATCACATGACACCAGCTTCTGTTTCGTTGTTTCCAGCCACTAAATTGCATTAGGACAGCTAAAAATACATACCTTCTGTGGAAGCAGTTGCCGTAGTTGCTGGACTGATGTCATTTTCTGCTAGTGTAATGGAAACTTGGCTCTTCAACTGCAGTGGGGCCAGGCTTTTACTGTTGTTGCTGATATCTCTTTTAAGTAGTCTGTATTAGGAAAATGTCTAAAAAGACGTATCAGTTGTGCAGTACAAAATAGAAATAATTCTCAATTAAGGCAGTTCTTGGTTAATCTCTTACAACAGGCTTGGCCAGTGGGGCAAAGGCTCATGCTTACATTTTCTACTGTTTGAGTTTCTTTTGCTTTACTTTAAAATATGTAAAGCTATTAATTTGGTTGCTCCTTTTTCTATTGCTAGTAATTTCCATCATTCAGGGTTTGAAAGTTTCCTACCTTTCTATTATGTATGAGAGCATTCTTAAATCTTTGTTCAGAGAGGAACACCCATTCCTCTTTTTCCTCTGCTGAGGGCTTACGAAAATTTGAATACAATAAAAAGCACCACTAACCTGCTAAGAAAAAAATAATTGTTTAATTTACACATAATGTGTAGGCAGTCTCAGTTCTATTACCAGATGTTGTTGAACTCATTTACTGTAGTTGTATCTGCTAAGCTTCAACAAGCAGAATTGTTCTGGCTCCTTCAACAAACGAAGTGAACCAGCCCGGTATTATTCTATTCTTCCTGCTCATTTTCCTGTTAAACAATTGCATGTTGCTGGAGTATAAAAAATTAAATGCGGTGAAATAAATCAACACTTGTGTTTTGTTCTTCCCTCTTACGAGGTGTTTTGGCAGATCCTATTACTCAACAGGCAGCTTTCTCATCACCTTTGGCTCCTGGAGCTGGTTCTGCAATCACTTTTCCTGAGGAGCGTGAAGATCCCAGAGTATCTACTGCCCAAGGCGGAGCACCTGCGGGAGGGCTGTGGGGGTTTATAAAGGTATGGGGTTTTGTCTGTCACCCCTCATGAGGAATTACCACTTTTTACTGACTATAATAAGACGTACCTTATTTTTTTGAAGTATGTTGCTATAAATCCTGTCTTTTCTTTGGCCTCCTGTGCAAGGTGGCTGTTTTTGATAGTGGTGTTTCCTGAATCTATTATTTTGCTCTTCCTCTGTATAGAAGAGGAAGGACTACACAAATGCAGATGTTCTAGGGTAATTTCAGTGTTTGTGACGGGAAGACATGCATGCCTAACAGGTTCTGTCACACGTTCTTAAATCGGGTGAAGCTTTAGAACCTCTTTAAGTAAAAATTAGCTTTCAAATCTTAACAACGGCTAGATGCAGAAACACATAGTCTGTTTTACCTCACCAGAATGATGATACCTGCAATTAGCACTGGGGGTCTACAACTTTGCTAAATGCTGAGGGCTTCCAGTCCCAGAATAGGACTAGATCGAGTGTGTTGCCCACCATCACTGAAGGGACTGTTTCTGCATTAATGCAGAAGAGGATGGCAAAGATGATATTTGTACGTTATGTATAACTGAAAAGTCACACACTGACATAATTGTATCCTGCAGCGTTTGTGATGAGGGATAAGATACAATAGGTGTTACAAAGTGTGAATGTGGTAAGAAAAACACAAAGCAGCTTAATATTTTGGTTTAGTTTGTTTGGTTTTTAACTGTAATGTTTTGAGTTTCTTGGGAAAAAACCAGAAGATAATATGGCAATCTGTTTGTTTAAATTCAGGGTGTAGCTGAGAATCCCATGGTGAAGTCTGTTCTTGATAAAACCAAACATTCAGTGGAGACCATGATCACAACTCTGGATCCTGGCATGGTTCCATATATCAGTAAGTATTTGTGACAAGCCATGAATGTCAGTTTTAGAGAGGTTGAAATAATAGCACACTACTTTTACACTTGCAATTTGTATATGTAATGTATTAATTCAAAGTGACAATACTGTACTGATTTCTCAAGTGTATCGTCCAGTGAAACTCGCACTGTGGAGGCTGACTTTTTATGTGTGTCTTGAGGTTCTTTTGACTTTTATATTCTGCTGTAGTTCAGGTAGTGGCACAGGTATACCTTTTAATTCATATTGTGAATGATGAAGAAGTTATAAAGAAACAAAAACAATTAAGAGACCTCGTCTATAATCCCTGTGTTACACACTGTTTTCTCCTGTTGTGTCTCTAAGCCTAATGGAGTTGAGTTTAAAACACACTGTACGTGTTCCGTTGGATCACGTGCTTAAGTACTACTGTGTAAGCTAGCACATGATAGTTAAAATAAGCCAAAAGCTAGGCAAAAGACAGAGGTATTTACATAGCTTTCGAGGCTTGCTTCTGACTTTCAGCTGTTCCGCTTTTTTAGCCTGATATTATTTACGTGACTTTTAGGAAATCTGGCAAACTTGAAGCAGTTCCTGAATCAATAGGAATGTTAAAATTCTACAATGGTCTAGTGAAATCGGAAGTGTTGCTGAGCATTGAGCATGGAAGGAAAAGCCTAGCATTTCAGTTACAGTTTGAAAATTAATAGGAAGGAGAAGAAATTCTCCCCACACTTCGTACCTAGTCTGAAAACCTTTTATGAAGTTCCTAGCAAGGAGTGGAAGAAGGGAAAGAAGAAGTTATAAACAAAACAAACCAAAATTTCTGTGTCAGCAGAAGAGACAGGAGATGCTCTGTGGTAAATGACAGTAGATCTGGTGACTTCTGTAGTCCCTTCTCCTTGTACTCCTTCATCATCCACTGCCATTGGACTAAGGATGACAAGAGGCATGTTAATACCTATTACTTTTAGTGCCTGCTTGTAGACGTGTTGTCCATTAATTCGTACTTTGCACTTGCTGATGCAGTTTACTTAAGCAGCGTTCTCTGATGTCATATTCCATGCTTGAAAAAACTTTAACGTGTTCTTAAGAAGGCTTGTCACAGCAGGGACAAGTTTTACGAGATGTTTTTGCATAGATGAAGTTTGATAATAAAAATGATCCAGCTGTGATAAAGACAGGTGTGAGGCATAATTAAGCTCATCAGTCTTTTTTGGTAGTTTTAGATTTCTTTTAATTCATGAACTGTTTTGTTTTATTCTAAAAAAGCTTAGTGAAAGCTTGTCCTTCTTTATGGAGATACTGCCACGTGGAAATCATTCATGAATACTTGGAACTTTTTGGTTCCGGTATCTAAATGCAGGATAAAGCTGTAGGGAGGCAGACAGGCAATAAAAGGACGCTGAAATTCACAGTCAAAGGACAATGGGAAAGTAATGTGAGCCTTTCTTTTAAAGCTTATGTAATTTGACAGCTGTTCACTGGGTTTTACGAACTGCATCTGTGTTCTTGTTGTCCCATTCATAAGGAAGAGTTTGTGTTCCACACCAACGCTCCGTACCACTTCCCAGAACACCCTTAGAAATGGATGTCTGAGTTACTCTCCTAAATCCGTGAATTGTCATCTAAAATGAGCGGTATGCTTTTTTTCAGTTCCTGAGCAACCATCGGTTCCTGTTGTCTGTCTTTCATCCACGAATCACTTAGCTATTCACCTAACTTTTACTTGCTAACTTTATTGTGCTTCATGAAAGAATTTTGTGCAGCGTGTGAGAAAAAGACAACCAGCTGAAGCATACTCTTAAGATGTAGAATGTGTTTGAACTAGCTTATAATGCCAATGAGGAAAAAAACATGCATATATGTATATATGTATGTATTTTACAGAAACTGGGGGAGAACTGGACATAGTGGTTACTTCTGATAAGGAGGTAAAAGTTGCAGCAATTCGAGATGCCTTTCAAGAAGTCTTTGGAATGGCGGTTGTTACTGGAGAGGCTGCACAGTCTAACATCGCACCCCAGCCTGTGGGCTATGCTGCAGGTTTAAAAGTGAGTTGATGTGTAACAGTACTAAAGTACCTCCAATGCAATGAGAAAGTGTAGTAACACTGACCCAGCAGAGCTGATTTTGCATAAAGTGGAGGTCAGTTTGTGGAACAGGTAAACAGGTAAACATTCCCTTTTTAAAAAAAAAAATTGCCATCTGGATCATTAGATCGGTTTAAAGCTGCTTGTTGAAATAGATTTTGGGTATTTTTGCAAACACATTCACAGCAAATGAAGAATATTTATGTCAGTTTTGTTATACTGTCATTGGTTGCCGTTGCATCTAACATACAGTGTGGCATTACTGTAGTTTCAAGTGTATCAGGCATTTCTTCTCAGTCTGCTACTAGCGCACCATGCTGGGAGTGTTAGAAATTAAAAAACACTCTTTGAGACTGAGTTGTCTCCCAGCTGATTCTGTAGATCAGAGACAGTTTGACCAACACTTGTCAGGGATCTTCCTGAAGAGATCTATGTTATGTTTAAAAAGTAGGAATTCACTGTGCACCCTTACAGGCAGCTGTACTGGCCCAGAGAAAGGGTTAGCAATTTCACCAGGTTTTAAAAATGTACGTGTTCATGTGGAGTATCTAGGTGCAGCCATCTCCTTGACCAATAACTAAAAACCCTGAAAACAAATATTTCTATTACAGCTTCAGAGTGATAACAGGTTTGGAGCCAAAGATTCCTACATCTTAGTTGGATAGGTACCACAACAAAGAGATTCTCTCACTTGGTGTCACAAACTTGGTCCAAAGTTCTTAAAGGATCCAAACCTGACAAATCTTAAGCTGTGAAAATGTCAGTGTGAATAACTGGAATATATACTGATGCTTATACGATAGCGAAGCTTGGCACAGTTACAGGTTAGGGATTCTTTGCGTGCTAATCTTGATCTTTTTCATGGAAAAATAACGAACTAAAAATACTCAGTTCATTTTATCATAGCTTTGTATTACTGTTTGGGGTTCTGTTATGACTTTTCATTAGTTTTGTTTTTTTTGGTTTTTCTAACATTGAAATAAGAGTAACTTTTCAAAATCTGTCATATTTTTTGTTTAACTGCAAAAGTATGTTCTAGGATTCTTTTCGCATTGATGTATAATGATTGTACTATGTTGTGGTTCGAAGAGAATGTTGTCTGACAGCTGATGTTACCATTTAGGGAGCCCAAGAAAGGATAGACAGCTTGCGTCGGACAGGAGTAATACATGAAAAGCAGCCTGCTGTATCAGTAGAAAACTTCATTGAGGAATTGCTTCCTGACAAGTGAGAACTTTAAATATATTCCTGGGAGGGGGAAAAAAAAAGAAAAGGAGTATTGTTTGTTGACTCCAAGGGGCCTATAAGAAGTTGCAGGCAGTGTCACTCTGAGCGGAAGAGGGGATAGAATCTGTCTTCAGTACTGCTTTGCCAGATTTGATTTCGGTGATGATGTTCAGCTATTTGTCCATACATATTGAGACTGTAATGTACAGAATCCTTGTCAGGTTGTTCCAAGATTGTCAATGTATCAAATATGTAGAGAGAGCATGTAAAAACACAGTGAAGTTATACTGACCAGACAAAATTATGGAGCTCTATGAGTTGGAATTTGGCTAGCAATTTGCTCACTCTTATGTGTGCGCTCTCTCTTTCTTTGAAATTGTATTCAGTTCACAAAGTATAATGGGAGGTGTTCTGACATTTGCAGTAATATGATTTTATCAGATAATATATTGCCCATTTTCCTTTCATCTAGAGTGTACTTACTATGTTTAATTTGCACTGCACCGACACAACAGTGGTGTTTTCAAATCTATTACAATGTGTTTTCATTATATGCTTTTTGACAGACAGTTCTTGAGGTAGCTTTATAATTAATTTCCAAAACATTAAGGACAATGCTGTGTTTTTCTTAACATTTTTTTTTCTAATGTTTGCATTTCTGTTCATGTGATGGGTTTAGATTTTTTTTTTTTTGACACATACTCTGTTCCTTCTCCATTTTTAAAGGTACACTTAATATCCTTAGTGAAAGTTGGATAGGGAATTTTCTAAAGTAAATAGAGCTAGGAAGTGTTTTAATTTTTGGTTGGTATTTATTCCATCTAGTCCGATTTAGATGTTTTATTGTGTTTCCACAAAGGAGTAAATATGACAATGAGATCTCTGTTACAAAATAATCACTATTCTCGTCCTCTGAATTTACTCATTCCTAAATCTGAAAGTGTTGCTTGATGTACTCGACATGAAAGAGCTCACCCAGGACTGCAGTGTTGGTGAAAGGAGTGTTAGCTCTTCTGTCCACACAATACAGGCCCCAAGAATGTCTTGAGCTTCAAAATTAGTTGCAGTAGAAATGAAGAATAACTTAATACATGCTTTAACTTTTATTCAGTGGGTAACATTGAAAGCTTCCTTGCATGGTGGTACAAAAAAAAGTTTGAACTATTTTTTGCCCTTGTTTTTTTTCTGCAATTAAATCATAGGTCATGGTGCTAGTAATTGATGAATTATTATTCTGAAGTGAGCGTGGGGGTGTTACAGTTTTGATATAGGGGATGCAGTCAGTGTTTTGCTGATAGTTTACCATACTTGCACACATCCAGAGAAGAGGAGTTTCCAAGTAACCACCCACCAATAATAAGAGCTCTGCATCTGACACTTGAACAGATCGGTCAGTGCTCACAGCTGGACTTCTCGGTTGTCCATCAGACAGCTGAAGGACATTACTTCCCCTTCCAGTTGCGTGTCCTGAATACTATTTGCAGAAAAAGTTGCAAACTCCCTTATGTGTATTTTACCTGTCAGACAAATGGTCATAATTCAACTGCTACCATTTCAAAGTTTTTACCCTTGAAAATGGTCATAATTTGACTGCTAACATGTTTTTCAACAGAGTGATACTCAGTACTCGTAAGTAAAGCTTGAGTTGCATGTTCTTGCAGGTGGTTTGACATTGGATGTCTTATTATTGAGGATCCAATTCATGGAATCCATCTGGAAGCTTTTACCCAAGCAACACCAGTGCCTTTGCAGTACGTTCAGCAGGTGAGGTTTCAGTTTTCTTACAAACACTGGATTAACAGCTGAGACATAAGACTTAAGTTTTAATTTCATTTATGATGGCAGTTCTTGCTGACAGTTGCTCCACTTGAATGTTTTAATGTATGAAATTAGGATAAAAACTGTTTTTGAATCATGTTTGTGTATTACCTAAAAATCTTTAGACATTCATGGCAAAGCAGTTCTTGATCAAGAGTGTCATTCTGCAATACATGGTAGCTGGAAGCAGTAGTTTTACTTTTCTATTAGTGGAGAAGAAATACCCCAAGAAGAAATTAACCAAGGGGAAATATTAACCAAGAAGAAATTAAGCACAAAGTACTCAATCAAAAAGGAAATACAGCTTTAATCACTGAAATATTACCATCAGTCTGGTTCAGTGACTCAAATTAACCCTCATGAATCTTCACATTGATAAAGTAAGGATGCTCATTCTCCCTCAGGCGCAGAAGGAGGTGTTTGCAGCATAAGTAATGCACTGAGTAACTGCACCAGGCAGGTGCAGTAAGCACTCTTATCCATCTGAAGGCTTGGTTTCTTTTGCTCAGCTTACTTCACATACCTATCGGAGTTTCATCTAATGCTGACAAAACTGTGCAGTAGTGAAGTGTCTTGTGTGCGCATGTGTACATGTTAGCAATCCAGTGAAGTAGCTTACATTTCATTTAGGCACAAATTTGTAAATTGATATCTTGCCACTCAATTTTTAATAGAGCTCATAAAGCCTTGGTATTTATGTTGTTATTTACCAGCAGGCAGTATACTGTACTGGTTAGTATTCTGAAAACTCATCCCTAATAAATAAATAGAGGATACACCTTCTTTAGATCTGTGCTTGGCCTTAATTCCACCGTGAACATGTAGACTTAAAAGGCAAGACCGATTTCCTCTTCTGACCATGCTAGTCTGACAAGGATGTAAAATCTCTGAAATGGAGAGATTTAAATCTTGGAAATATAATGATTCATCCCATTGAAAATAATGCAGTAGCCTACAGTTCTAAAATACCACCAGTAGAAGTTTTTTATGAGATTGTTTGCATTTTCTTGGGCACGCACTGGGAATTTCTCCAAACTCAGTCACTGCATGTTGGCTGACAGCAGATAGGAGTCATACATTAGTTAACTCTGGTCTGAAAATTCTTTTGAAATAAATGTTTCCGTGAAGAATTTCAAAACAAAACTGTTTACGGTGTGATCCTTAGGAGGTTATTTTGAGAAAACAGATAGTAACTGTTTAATTTTTTTATTTTGTTTTTTTTTGGTAATGCTAATTCCAACGGAGTGAACATTTGTGGGATTGGTTTTAGTTCTTATTTTTCAGAGTTCTTACAACTTTGAAAAGCTGATGAGTTGCAAAGGAGAAATATTCCTCTGTCTCTCTCAGTTTTCCAGAATGCTTTTCCAAAAGAGAGGAGAAAGACACGAAGGTATGGGAGAAAAATGTTAATTAAGCAGATACAGCTTCATTAACTAGATGATCTTTAAAGATGCCTTCCAACCCATACTGTTCTGTGATGCTGTGAAAACAGGCACAGCAATGTGAAGTCGCTACTTAAACAATTGTCACATTCTGTATGGAGCATTGATTCCAACTAAGTGATTTTTTAAAAGTGTCCAAAACAATAGGTATCTTCAATTTTTGTTTCACAGAATATTCTCTGTTTTGTTGTTTTAAAACTATATTTGATAGCTTAACTGAGAGCTTAACTGGACAGGCAATGTTATTTGCTATTCACAGTACAAAATATTTAATAGAGGCAACATTAAAACATTCCTCAGTTCTTGCTGGCTATGTGTTTTATTGTTCTGTGCAGTGGAAACAGCGGTAAAACTGTCTGTATAGAATAGATGCTCTTTTGTTAATGTCTTTACTAATTGCATAGAGTTTTCAGAGGACACAATGTGAAACTCGCGGCTGTTCATAATTCTAATAACTTGATTTGAGGAGGTAAAAAGGTGGGTTTGAGGGCTGGTTTTGAGAACTGTTTTCTATTATGAGACCAGCTATCATATTGGTTTTTGCTGAGACAGAAATTTCAACCATGATAGGAAACTACTGCAAGGTTGGTTTTTTTGTTTTATTTGAAGTTTAATGCTTTTTGGCGGTAAAAATACCAAATAATTGATTTATAAAGTCACATGCAATAGTGGATCAGAATGGAGAGGCATATCATAATCAGATATTCAGTCCCTGCTTACAACTAGATGCACTCGTGTTTACTGCTTGCTGCCAATGTGTTCTGGCTAACAGGGAAACTTTCCTGTTCATTTGCTTAAGAAATCTGCCTTCTATGTGTACCCTCTTGATAATAACACGTTATTTCAATATTGGAGCAGACTGCATATTCTAACAAACTCATATATGCTTATTGTTGCAAGGCAGTAGTTTTAGGAAGGCTGGAACACGCAGGTGGACTCTGGTCTGCTGTACATGCACTGAAAAAAGACTAACTTGAGTGTTTGTCAAAATGTGTATGAATAATTGGGCCCAATGTGCAGTGCTGTGGAGAGATGGGTAAGACCAAGCACAGTGTTACTGAGGACAAAAGCCTTCTGCCCTGTACTGTGTGTGGCAGCAGCCACAGGTGGTTGTCCAGGACGACCGTCAGATCAGGTAAACGCAGTGATGCCTGCCCCCCTGTTTCCCTTCTGTGTCCCGCTTCAAAGAATCACAGCGTGTGATCCGTCTGTGCTCTGGTGCAAAGAGTGCAGTCCTCCATTTCTGACAGGCTCGGCTCTCTTCTTGTGTTTGGCTGCTTGCCTGCTTCAGAGGGACTTTTCAACCATTTTTAAAACCTTTGGAGGGTAAGAGTCATTGTATAAATACGCATCATTACTGATTCCATCTGCTGACTACTTTAAAAGAGAAAATGACTTCCTAGTCATGGCAGAATGTCTTTATGCTCCTAAGAATCATATTTCATGTTCATGCTGTTCAGATGTCACTTGGATCATCATACATACAAATCCAAGGAGTATAACAGGCTAGGCAAATTATGGGGCAGCCTGAAGTTTGAGTCCTGGTACCCTTCAGTTTGCTGTGTGGTGCGATTGGTGTAAGAATGGTTACTGACAAGGGTTGGTAATGCTGAAGACAGAAATAAAACTACTCGTTTCAAACTCTGTCAATATTCACTTCTCAAAATGTTACAGGCGAAGAGTCTCACTCCTCAGGACTACAGTCTGAGATGGTCAGGACTGCTGGTGACCGTGGGCGAGGTGCTCGAGAAGAGCGTGCTGAACGTCAACAGGACTGACTGGCACGTGGTATTCACCGGCATGTCCCGCCGGCAGATGATCTACAGCGCGGCGAAGGCTCTGGCGGGAATGTACAAACAGCACTTACCGCCCAGGGCCGTGTGAGAGAAGGCCGATCCGTGACACCAGCCAATACTGGCCTTGAGGCGAAAGCTACATACTCTAATTCTCGGTGGATATAGCACAGATTTGTAATCAAACTGTCAGCTGTCTTGTACCTTTTTAGAAACGAAGGTAATTTCCCATAGTGGAAATGAGCAGTTGCAGTTTTTAACTCCCATATGATTTCCGGAATGATTCACGAAACAGGAAATCAGAACAAGCGCTTTTGGGACAAACAGCATTGCAGTTTATGCAGTGGAACACGCCTGACGCCTTGCCGGGCATTGGCTGAAGTATTGTAGTTCGTATACTTTTTGAAACATGGGGATCATTGCTTAGCTATTTCTATTATATTAGTAATCTAAACATGTTGGCAGCCTAAGATGTACATTACATATGCATTACAATCCAGAGAGACCGCCATCTGCGTTAGGTGTTTTCCTGGGGCCTGTGCTTAGGTGGTAGTTAAGACCTCGTAGGTTTGGTGTCTGCGTGGAAGTTCTGAGGAGTGATGGTGAGTAGTTCTTACTACACCTAACAGTGAGCTGCTGAAGAAGAACACAAATCCATGCCCCGTTAGTCATTGCTAAATAGATTTGAGATCTTGTTTCTCCGTGCTGCATCTTTTTTCTTTTTATGTGATGGTAATGAAATTCAGGTCTGATTAAAACACTAGACAGAGTTCAGGTTGCTTCAGTGGGTTTTGGATCAGGTACCACACAAGCATGAAATTACCTCAGCAGTCTCAAGAACATCATTTACTCCAGTGCTTCCAAACGTCATACTTAAATGGAATTACGTAATTTCTTCTGTCAGGTTATGGTCGTCAGCAATTTGATGTGGGAAATAGTGAGATATGTATCACTTCCTTTGCTTTCCTGTGTTTTCCAAACATTTTAAAGTCTTAAAATGCTGTTTTGATGTCATGAGCTCACTGTTTCTTGTGTCAGTCTTCAGTGGTGTCTAGTATTTTTGGTGGCTATAAATGCCCTCTGTCGACACACAATCTTAAATCTTTGTTGAGAAATACAGAAGTGATTGTGAAGAAAAAATTTTGGTAATAATACTTTTCTTAAGAAATGAAGTATAAACAAATGCTTTTTGTTTGCCTTAAAGAAGCAGTTTTTCAGGTGATACTGCTCTGCCTTTACCTTTCTTAGGTGCTTTCAAAGGACATTTTTATACACAATATCCTGTTAAGCCAGCTCATATTTGTACCCAGTGAAAGCCTGTCTATTTCCAAGTAATATATTTTGCCTTAATTGGCTTACTCTGTAAATCAGTTGAATAAACGTTTTTCCTGGAGGTCTGTATCTGTTTTGAAGGTTTGGTTTTTAATATAATTGATGAACGTCTGTTTATTGAAATTGTATTTCCATGGTCAAGTTGCAGACTCGTCGCATACTTAAATACCTATCTTGTTTGAAAAAACCCAGAACAATCGGAACCTGACTTTTGCGGTCTTGAGGCCTCTCACTGGGAGCTATCATAAACTAAAAGGATGGCACAGGGACTTCCGTTTGTTCAGTAAAGTCACTTTTGTTTTTACTGTGGTTTCAGTTTGCAGTGTGTAATGTACTGAATGCTGCCTTTTTGTCCCCTGCTTACAGCATCCTCCACGATGCAAAGGAAGAGGACACGAAATCGTCAGTAGATTTATGTGCCGTTGTGGGAGTTAAAATTAAAACTGAAGAGGAATTTCCATTTTCTTTCTCCCTTTCCTGGCCCTGGCCCTCACTGTTTTTCAGAGAATTTGTAGGTCTCTCTTCTCTTGTAGAAATTTGCTGACATTTTATGCTAAAATGAAAGCAACTGAGTGCTCTTAGTGTGCTTGCTCCTCGTGATTGGGTGCTGGAGTACGGTGAGGTCAAGTGAAACGGTCTTTCTCCATTCAAAATCTGGCTCAGTGAAGGTCCTTTGCTGTAGGCTGGACTACTCACCCAAGAATTAAAATGGCTCAGCTTGAGAACTTTTGATTCGTTCCCTCGCTTTACTGGGCATTGCTTGTTTATGTATAAGAAAATAACATCCTTGCATAAAAGCCAGGAGCTCAGCTTCATCCCTGAAAGGCCAAGGAAAGGAAAAATGTCTGCAGTATGTTCTGGAGAGCTAATAAAATTTGAAATTACTTCCTGTCGGACTGAAGGCCCTTTTCAGGGTCTGAGTTGCAGCTGGCATGGGTGAATTCTAGAGCAAATGAAGATAACATTCAGCTTTCTGCCATCTGCTGGGTCATGTTGTGGGCGATAATAGAGGAAGCTCAACAAGCAGGACGCTGACATCCTGTGTTGAATTTGTATTGAAATCAACTTAGAAAAGCAGAAACCAGAAAGCGTTTGGACATGTAAAGACAATTCTCAATTGCAGTCATCAGCGCAGCTAGAGCTGCAGAAGCCATTTCTGCTGCTTTGTGAATGGGTAAGTTTGCTGAAGTATGAGTCTCTTCAACAAAAGATCAGGAGGGCTCCCACATACGAAGATGGAGGTTATCGAGGGCTGCTGCAAATGGTCCTAGGATATATCCATTGGTGCCCTCCAGGACTCACCGTGGTCATCGTCACTGGTGCCCCAAGCCCAACGAGGTCCCCACCACCGGTGGCCTCCTGAGGAGATCCAGGGCCCTGCCTGGAGCTGGTTTTGAGGGTCCAAACCCTCATTTTTGGGCCCAAAACCTCATTTTTGGGTTCCAAACCCTGCTTTTTTGGGTCAAAAACTTCGTTTTTAGGGTCTAAAACCTCATTTTTGTGTCAAAAATCTCAGTTTTTGGTTCCAAACCCTGATTTTTGGGTCCAAAATCTGGTTTTTAGGGTCTGAACCCTGCTTTTTTTGGGTCAAAAACCTCATTTTTAGGCTCCAAGCCCTCATATTTGGATCAAAAATCTGTTTTTTAGGGTCCAAACTCATTTTTGGGTCAACACTCTGATTTTTTGTGTCTGAACCCTGCTTCACTGGGTCAAAAACCTCATTTTTGGGTCCACACCCTCATTTTTGGGTCAAAAATCTCTTTTTTAGGGTACATATGCTGCTTTTTTGGGCCCAAACCCTCATTTTTGGGTCAAAACCCACATTTTTAGGGTCAAAACCCTCATTTTTGGGTCAAAAATCTGGTTTTTACGGTGCAAACCCTGCTTTTTTGGGCCAAAACCCTCATTTTTATGGTCATTTTTGGGCCCGAAACCACATTTTCTGGGGTCCAAACCCCCATTTTTAGGCCCCAAAACCTAATATTTAGGTCCAAATTCTCAGTTTTAGGGTCTGAAACCACATTTTTAGGGCCCAAAACCTCATTTTTGGGTCGAAAACGCCCTTTTCTAGGTCTAAACCCTCATTTTTTTGGCCCAAAATGACATCTTTTTGTCTAAACAGTCATTTTTTTTTGCCCAAGCACCGATTTTGGGGGCCTAAACCCTCATTTTTTGGGTCTACACCCTCATTTTTGGGGCCCAAACCCACATTTTTGGGGTCAAAATCCTCATTTTTGCACCCGGAAACCCATTTTTGGGGCCTAAATCCTCATTTTTGGTTCTGAAATGACATTTTTGGGGCCTAAACCCACATTTTTTGGCCCAAACCCACATTTTGGGGTTTGAAATCCTAATTTTTTGGCCCAAACACGCATTTTTGGGGCCTAAACCCTCTTTTTTTGGGCCCAAAACCATTTTTTTGGGGTCTAAATCCTCATATTTGGGGTCCAAAAATCACATTTTTGGGGCCTAAACCCTCATTTTTGGGCCCCAAACCACATTTTTGGGGCCTAAAAGCACATTTTTGGGGTCCAAACCTGCCTTTTTTGACCCAAAAGCCAAAAACTGTGATTTTGGGCCTTGAAAAGGAGCTTTGGGGCCACCAAAAATGGGATTTTGGAGCCAAAAAATGGAGGTTTTCACCCAAAAATGTGATTTTTGGGGCCTAAAGATGAGGGTTTGGATGCAAAAAAGAAGGTTTTGGACCCAAAAAAGGGAGTGTGGACCCCAAAAATGACATTTTTGGAGGTTAAATATGTGATTTGGAACCAAAAAAGGAGGATTTGTGTTCTAAAAGTGAGATTTTTGACCCTAAAATGGGAGGGTTGGCCCCAAAAATGACTTTTTGTACCCCAAAAATGTCATTTTGGCCCCTAAAAATGGATTTTTAGACCCCTAAATGGTGTTTTTGACCCTAAAAAAGAGACTTTGGCCCAAAAAATGTGGATCTGGGCCCAAAAAATGAGGATTTGGGCCCCAAAAATGTCATTTTTAGGTCCAAAAATGGGGGTTTGGACGCTAAAATTGAGCTTTTTGCCCCCAAAAGAGGTGGATTTGGCCCCAAAAAAGGAGGGTGTGGACCCTAAAAATGAGGTTTTGGCCCCAAAATTGGGTGTTGGGACCCCAAAAATGAGGTTTTTGCCCCAAAGAAGGGGAGTTTGGGCCTAGAAAGGGGGGCTCGGACCCTAAAATGCCGGATTTTCACCCAAAAAAGGGATCGGGCCCGGGGGGGCTGTGGGGGAGCAGGGATCTGTGGGGCAGAGGGGGGATCCATGGGGCACAGGGGATCTATGGGGCAGAGTCAGGATCTATGGGGCAGAGGGAGGATCTGTGGGGCAGAGGAAGGATCTGTGGGACAGAGGGGGGATCTGTGAAATCTAATCTAATGAAATAGATATTTTTCAATGTATTTTTTTGGCTTGCAGTTGTGACAGTGCATAAGACCATTGATTCTGTTCTATGAAATACCTCGTTTTTCCAGAAACAAGCTATGAGACTGTTCCGCTAACTGAGGGCTTTGTCTAAAACCCATAAAACATAGTATAATATTTCTCATTTACTTGGGGAAGGCTCCCGTAGCTATAACTGTACTATTCTGGGATATGAAAGATTTATTATTAAAATGTATATAAAGAAATGTTGTAACTTTATATATACATTTACATATATTTACATATATCTCTCAGTATCAGCAAACCACCTACTGTGAATCACAGATTTTGTGGAAAATGGGAAGGTATCCATTTCATACACAATTTCAATGCTATCACTTCTACTTTTTTTTTTTTTTTTTCCACTAGTGGTCCCAGAATTGACATTCAGCAGAATTTCCTTTCTTTATTTTTGGAAATAGTTATAAATCAATTACCCAGTTATTACACTGCATATCTTGTTTAGAAGCATATTTGAAAAGGTAAATTCTTAGTTCATTTAAGTTTTAATTGCAATTAGTACATGTTGTGAATTCAGAAAGGACTAAAATCATGGTAAGGAAGTTTAGAATGTCTTTATGTATTTCAGTTTCTTTTGAGAAATGAAATATTTTCTCAGTCACCTCGGTGGACAACCTCAATCGTGTTTACACTGGACACCACCAAATGCAATATATATCTGAATTCCTGTACTATTAGCTTAGAGGACAGTTTTTTAATGTGTTTCGGTTAGAAAAAACCCAATGGAATGTGGCTATATGTGCATGAATACATACATTCGCACATATAAATTACATTTAAAAAAAAGGTAGCTCAGATTTAGGGGTAAATCCTGCCCTCACTGAATGCAACGGAAGTTTTCTTATTGATTTTGAAGGAAGCAGAATGGAGTCCATCTAAATTAGGGTGTCAGCTGCGTAATGAGCAGCTTTTATAATAGAATGCATGGGAGTGTGTAGGGGTAAGCAACACAAAAAGATTAACCGATCTGCAATGGTAAGCAAGTGTGATTTTAATTGCCAGTTTGCTGAGACTCTGGGTGGATTTTCTTGGTCTTGCATTGCTCCTTTTCTCTTCAGACATGAGCCAAATTTCAAAGAAGCTATTCAGTCACTGACAAAAGGAACGCTGTATTTCTGTATTTCTGTGCTTATTTACACTCTGTAAAAGCACATTTTCGTCTCAGCTGTGGCATGCCAGGTCAGTTAAGTAGGAATTTGAGTGGCTGCCTGGAGGTGGAAAGAATAATGACCGATCACCATCCCATGTCCCTGCCACTTGCTCTGGCAGCTGAACTGTGCGCTTTGTACTACAAAGACAAGACCTCCTTCTCTCCCAAGCAACCCTCCCCCCAACATGGTTTAATTGCTTGTTGCAACGAAAATCTTCTCCTGGAACTTCCAATAAGCTTCCTGAAGTTCAGGTCTTGTCTAGTCTCCTTACACCATCTGTCATAGTGACCAAATGTCAGATACCTCTTTCTCTTGAAAAACCTTGTCATTTGTTCCAGAACGTGAATGGAAGGAGAAATCTCTGGAAAATCTAGTTCCAGGTTTGGAGACTGGTTCCTTCAGAAGCTTTGAATGATGGGCTTCATCGATATCTAGTGGTTTTATTTAAGCTTGGTCTAAGCTGTAGACCAAGATTCTCTAAGGTTCTGTACTTCAGTCCCAGATTTATCTTAAGTACAATTGAGGTGAGTACCCCCTTGATGATTCTTGCAGTATTGTATTTAGTATGACAGAACATTGTAGATTTTTTTAGTACCTTTTCCTTTATAGAAGTTTTTCCGTAATATGCAGTGTATGCTTCTGAGAGAGAAAAACTTTTACACCCCCTGAGTAAAGGAATTCTATGTCTGGAAGGTGTTGCCAAGACCTCACCGCTATCCTGTTTTTGAAAGACAAAACTGTGGCTAAATCTGATCTGCTGCCTTCCTGTAGACTGCAGGATATAGAAACATCCAATAATGGGAATTTATGTTCAGATGAGTGTCAAGGACATTTTGGTTACAGCAGAAGACGGTTTGAGGATTAAGGGATGACTTAGGTTTTTATCTGGATGCATGTAACTTCTGCTTTGTTTTCTATTGTCTTTCATTTTTCTGAAAATATTTCTTCTTTTGAACTGTTGTAGATACTCCATGCATAAAGCAAATGGACTAACAACTTGAAAATTGTCCACACCAGTTAAGTGGATGAACACAATATCATAAGGATGTGGATTGTTTAATAAAAAAAAAACCAGCCCACATATTTAGAGGAGAGGGAGGTGTATTCTGCACTGATCACTTGCAAAAGTAAAAATGTTAGCTTAAAATGACTTGGTAATGAACTAATGCTGAGTACCCGAAAGGAAACTGTGATTTAATATGGAAGTGAAATAGGAAGCGAAAATCAGTTGCTGTTGTTTCTAGTGTGGAATCTTTGCAAATGACCTGCTTATCAATGGACTACTTGAAATCTACCTGGGACAATGCTTGTCTCCCTTTAGCATTACTTTGACGAGGCTATATATTTAGGCAATGCCTTGCAAAGAAGAAAATCCCTGTGTCCGGCCCAGTTCCCTTGTCTCAGACCAGCACACAAGTGCTACTAAACCTCAAAGGGCTGAAGTCAGAGCCCAGAGAGGTGTGAGAACTTGAAAAGTACGTTGTAAAATGTATGCCTCCAGCAAAAATTTCCCACTAAATTCAATTTATATACAAGTTAAGAATAGTTCAGTATATAATTTAAGTATAATCCTGCTTAGGGGCAGGGGTAAAGTAAAAAGCCTCTCAAGTCCCTGTTTCTCCCTGTGATTCTATTATTCAAATCTTCAGTTTTTCAGTTCAAATTAATTTGAATTCAGTCTGCGTATTAAGATGCAAACAACACAAAACTTCAATGATCATTTCACAGCTGCTTAAACTTTGGGGTGTTATTCAGCTAGGTCTCGGAGGAAAAAGACACAATGCACTAAACAGTTCAAGTATGCATTGTGCAGATTCAGGGTTAATAGAGAAATATACTAATCTGTTTTAAGAAAATCTGAAAGCAAATATGTTTTGGCTTTCCTTTTGGAGCATATGAAAAATTTAATAAATCGATTTTTCCAGAGAAACTATCATTCTTTCAGCGATTCTTTTGGGGAAAATAAGTAGAAGAGAGTACATATCAGAGGAAAAATTCTGTCTAGTCCTAGCATTGAGAAATGCTCAACAAATTTGTCAAAGTCTTGTTTAAATTAACATCGTTGAGTCACTACTAAAACAACACAAACAGAAACAAATCAAAAAGCAGCATCCTAGGACCCTGCTGACTTCCTGTGAACAGTGTGGGGTTTTTTTCCCTTCTGAACTGATGCTGCATTTAATTTTCTGCCACCGAACAAACAAACAAACAGACAAGCCCCAGCTTAAGTAAGCCGCAGGCAATCTGCAGCAGAGCTTTTGTAAGATTATGGTCTTTAATAACTCTCAGTCGGGGAGTGCTTCGTAAGGATAGAATAAATTAACACAACCAGTGTTTATGTAATGATTAGATTACAGTTTGAGAAGGTTTGTGCTTGAAAGAGGAAGCAAATCAAAACGTGCAAGTGGCTGCTGTAACAGCGAACTGCCACTGAACACCCGTGCGATGTGGTGATGTGTACGCTTACGGGGTGCTCTGCTGAAGCCGTGTGGTCCTTGTACACCCAGAAGACCACTGGGAAACTGTAGCTCATGTGCTCACACCGGTGCCATTCTGTCGTCTTCAGATCTTCCCACACTCCATAAACAAAGAAGAAATCCTTAGAGGTTTCAGGATATGTTTCCCTACTAGCCCACCACAGGGGTAAAAATTATCCAGGGAAAATAGCCTCTAAGCCTATGGGTGGAAAAATCTCGGCCGTAGTTCTGAAATATCTCCTCGGATGCAGGACCTCTCTGGAAGCCGCTGCTCTTCCGACTCACCGGGTGCTGAGCAGCAGCACTCTGCAGGGAAGTTGGGCCATGAAGATGAACCGTAGAGACCTCTACGATCCCTGACCCTTCGATTCATTTAGGATATCTTCAGTCTTTATCTGAGCCCGAAAGTTTAGAGGTGAGTATTTAAGCACCTGAATCCTTTCACACTGATTACTGCTTTATGCATAGGCAAGACAAGTTTAGCTCATGTACATGAATATGAAACATCACCTCAGTGTGCTATCACTCACCACTTTTTAATTTGGCATATCACCTTTCTAACAACTTCTAATTAGGAAATGGTATCCTAGATACCTGGAATGATCAGGCTACTGAACAATGGAAAAAATTTTGCTTGCGACTCTTTCTTTGGATTGCAAATGTTGCTTATCACGTGATCGCAGCAAGTGGCTACACCTCTCGGTTGATCTAAATTGTGTCAGCTTCGCATTAACTTGGACAGCCCATCTGGAGAGGTGGTGGAGCTGTGCTGTGGAAAGATCCATACGAATCTGCTGCTCTGACAATTGAGTTTTGCAGGGCCGAACAGAGACTGGTGGGATTGCTTTAGACTTTGAAACTCTGTGTTACACAAAGGTGAAATGTTTCCGTAAATTCCAGAAGGGCCTAACCTGAATTTTCCTCTTCGACAGTCAATCAGGTATTGCAGGTAGGTAGAAAGGGGAGTCTTAAATTTTTTATGCTGGAAGGTCACATGGTAAATCAAAGTTTGTAATTGTTGGTACATTGGCACTGGTAATACTTGACAGTTTACAAAGTCACTGAAATTTCAGGGAACAGTATGAGTAAATATTGATAGTCAGTACAAACTGTGTATATGTCAGCCCCAAAATTTGTTCAAATATATTTAATTTGCATAGCATACTGAAGTGACTTATCTTTAACCAGAGGGAACTCATGGGATGGATAAATTGAGATTTGCTGCACTTTTGAGTCTCATGCTCTATTCACTAGGATAAGTGATGGAATTGGTATTTGACTCCTAAAGGCAAGTGCCTTCACTTACCTACTAGCACTTACCTAGTACTAGCATAATAACGTTGTCCTGAAGAGTCAGTCTGCTCTTCTCTGACCTGGATAAGAAGTCAAGGCCAGTGATCATGCTATGGTAGTCTCAAGGAGACAAAAATAACGGGACATATGTTCAGCACATGACATCTGAGACTCCTGAAAAGTCACTTGTCTTACTTCACACTTCGCAGCCTGTAACTTATTTAAGAACTGCCTTCTGGCATGTCTTCTCTGCTTTCTCACTACTTGAAAGTGAATACTCTCTTCTGAGGACAGTCGTTGCTCACGCTGTCCATGTTCCTGTCTGAAATAATGTCCTGCCACGTAAACAATCCGCAGGGATGAGTTGTTCTCATGGGAGAAAGTCACACTGGACAGCTTTGTGACAACCAGACCACTAGAGGCTGTGGGAAACCTAGCTTTTATCATGTTACTGAAGCTTTAGAGCTAGCCCCTTGCTGCCGCAGAGCTGGCGTAGCTGCATTGTCTCCCAGAGAACAGGACTGACTGACGTAGCTAGAATTCTTACTTTTGATTTTCCTTAGACTCTAATGTCCTGCTTTAATCAGATTTTGGCCTATGCTGCGTCTTTTAGACCAGTGGAAGAGCTGGTCTAAAAGATGCAGTTTTGCTGTTTGCTATGTGTGGAATCTGTATGTTTTGAAGACCAGCATTTTCCTGTCTCTCCTCATTATAACCCTTGTGCTCTCCTTCACGTAGTGTCAAAAACAGCTGCATGGTTGTTGCTGTTGGAACTCCTTGCGTGAAATTTGCTCCGTATGAAGAGAGGAAAGAAATGTGGGAGCATAAAATACCTCGGCTTTCAGCATGACATCTCTTTGCCTCCTGCATTTAAACATCGAACACAGTCAACTGTCAAGCTTAGCACGCCTGCTATAGGAGCCTGACGTAACCTAGGACTGGGTTGCCCTGGAAATTTTGATTGTTTTTTTGTTGTCTTGCAAAGTGGCTGGTTTTCAAGGGTTTTGTTTGTTTCACCAGCAGAGATTCTTGCAACCAGTTGTAGCACGACATTTCCGGATGGCTTGCAGACTCTTTCCCTGGCACTTCCCACCTCCCCCAGTTCTCTTGTGCTGTTCACTTGTGGTCTTCTAAAGGTGAAGTGATGCCTGTGTTTAACAACGATCGTCACTGCATCTTCCATACTTTTGCTCTTTTCCATATTGCTTAGCACAGAAAATATCCGCTCAGAGTACATGAATGATTTGACAGACTACAAAGGCAATAAATGTCCTTATTAAGGGCAAAATATCTCTGATTTCCATTACCTACTTCAGATGGAGTGTAGCACACCAATAAAGTGGTATCTAGTTTTATCTAGATGTTAGAGAACATGTGGCACATCTCACCCTTCACTCCATGGCATCAGAATTACATGTGTAACCCTGAACAGGAAAAGACTTCTTTCGACCAAAAAAATTTGAATAGCTTTTCTAGCATTTATTTTATTGTCTATTGAATTTTAAATTTCTCTTCAAGTTCTTGTTGCTCACTGTTTTCGTTGTCACACTTGAGTTGGCAGTTTGTACAGTAAAGTTCACTTTGAAGCCTGAAATTCAAGAAAATGGAGCAAACCAAAGTCCTGGAGAAAACTACTCTTCAAAGAAGTGCCTCAGAAAGTTCAGAAATTCGTGCATACACAGCAAATGTTGTATTTATGTAGTTCAGGGTGGCTGTCTGAAGGTGAGTGAAAATGAACACACATGAAAAAGAATGGAGGTAAATCTGAATCCTTTTGGAGGGAGAGTTACTTGTTCAAAAGTGGCAACAGAAATACAGCAGAGCACTAGTTCATTGCCCTGCTTTTCTGGACATCTGAAGATATAAGCCCGAATCACTTTTCAGGATTAAAGCAGGCTGAGCTTTCTTTCAGGTCAAACTGTCTCTCATCAGGAAAGGAAGGAACTGAAAAAATAAAATTACAATATCTGACTGCAAGCTTCAATTTCTTTGATTTTTTTTCCCTGTCTTTTCTTTCTGTTATTCTTCTTTCTCTTGTATATCATTTTCTGAAAACTATCTGCTTATTCACTGTTGCTTTGAAATCTTGAAGTTAAAAAAAAATTATGTTGGATATGCCTTATTTCACGCTATTCAGTTACCTGAGGAGTATTTTTATATATATGATTTTCAAAGGTAGCACCATGTACCATACAAAAGGTAGAAGTCAACAAATAATTTAACAGTGCAAGTTAGGCTTTCATAGTGAACCTCTGGGTATGTCAACATAATATGTTGCTTCCATAAATGATACTAAAGTAACACAATGAACAAATTAAATAGTCTTTTCCCCATAAAAATAAGATATTAGAAGAGATCTGATTTTT